>NC_132926.1:2033571-2695357 GCF_047675955.1 Chlorocebus sabaeus | reverse complement strand
TTGACATGAACTGTTATATTTCTTTCTTTTTTTTTTTTCCCCCCGAGATGGAGTCTTGCTTTGTTGCTCAGGCTGGAGTGCAGTGGTACGACCTTGGCTCACTACAACCTCTGCCTCCCAGGTGCAAGGGATTCTCCTGCCTCAGCCTCGTGAGTAGCTGGGATTACAGGTGCCCGCCACCACGCCCGGCTAATTTTTGTATTTTTGGTAGAGACAGGGTTTCACCATGTTGGCCAGGCTGGTCTTGAACTCCTGACCTCAGGTGATCTGCCCACCTCGGCCTCCCAAAGTGCTGGGATTACAGGCGTGGGCCATCATGACCGGCCTGGACTCTTATACTACTGTGTGTTTTGCCCAATATTTTACCTAGAGGGTTTTCGCATCCATGTTCATAAGTAGGTTGGTCTGTAATTTACTTTTCTTCTGATTTTCTCTTTTTGGTACTATAAAAATGAATTGGAGAATGTTTCCTCTTCGTCTCCAGAATACTTTATATATAAAACCAAAGCCATCTTCTCCTTTAAAGATGTCTTAAACTTACCTCGGTCTGTTTCCTTTGTGGAAGATTGTTTACTAATAATCGAATTTCTTTAAATTTTATCAGACTCTTCATTCAGGTTTTCCATTTATCCTTAAGCTGGTTTTTATTAATAGTATTTTCTAGGTGTTTTAGACAGTTTTGAGCTCATGAGCATCAGGCTGAAATGGGAACGTTTCTCTTGTCCTCCTCGCAGGGCGTGTGACAGGGTGTGGCTCGCTTCCTCAGTGCCCGGCTGCTCAAGCCTCTAGGAGAGCAAGCGTCTAGGGGTGGATGTTCACAGCGCCTGAAGCCCCAGGGGGCATGTGCTACATGTGCTCTTTTAGTTTTGCCGTTCGTAGGTGGCTTGTGTTAAACAGCTTAATTAGACCCTCTACCTTGTTGCAAGGACAGAGCGCTTGCTGTATCCCGGGTTCCTCCTTGATGTCCTGGAAGAATCAGATCACACGTGAGCTCAGAGAATGAGTTCGAGGTTTGGTTTGTTTGTTTGTTTGTTTGTTTTGAGACGGAGTCTCACTCTGTCACCCAGGCTGGAGTGCAGTGGAGCGATCTCGGCTCACTGCAAGCTCTGCCTCCCGGGTTCACACCATTCTCCTGCCTCAGCCTCCCGAGCAGCTGGGACTACAGGCGCCCGTCACCACGCCTGGCTAATTTTTTGTATTTTTTAGTAGAGACAGGGTTTCACCATGTTAGCCAGGATGGTCTCCATCTCCTGACCTCGTGACCCGCCCGCCTCGGCCTCCCAAAGTGTTGGGATTACAGGCGTGAGCCACCATGCCTGGCCGAGTGCGAGGTTTTATTGAGTGGAAGTAGCTGTCAGCAGATGGCTAAGCCAGAAGGGAAATGGTTTTCCCCTGGAGTCAGCTGCTTAGCGGCCGGACTCTTCTCTGACCATTTCAACCAAACTCCGTGTCATTTCCCCAGTCAATGGACTGCCAGCGAGCCGGCCTCTGCCTGTGCCTGTCGGTGTGCTCTTCAACCCGTGTGCTCCTGTCAACGTCCAGCCGACTGTGTGTTCCTCTGCTAATGTGCTCCTCTGTCCAGCCACCTGTGTGTCTGCCTGCTAGGGTCTCGGGATGGGGGCATGGCAGGCCAGGGCAGTCTTGGAAAATGCAGTATTTGGGCAGGAAAACAAAATGCCTGTCCTCACCTAGGTCCGTGGCACAGGCCTGGGGGTGGAGCCCAGCCAGGGACCATGCCCTTCCCTTCCCAGCACTTCTGTATCAAAGTCATCCATAGTACTTTTTTCTTCATTTTAATCTTTGCTGTACCTGAGATGTATCTTCTTTTTCACTCCTGAAAGTTTTGGGGTGTATGTGTGTGCCTTACTTCTTTTCTTACAGCTTTATTGAGATATATTTCACATACCATAAAATTCACCCATGTAAAGCGTACAGTTTAATGATTTTTAGAATATTCACAGTGGTACAACCAACACCACCATCTAATTTTAGAACATTTTCAGCATCCTCAAAAGATATCCCAGCCACATCAACAGCCATTCCCTATTTCCATTCTCCCCTTCTGCTTCATTCTCCACCTGAGATTGGCTTTTCTTTTCTTTTTTTTGAGACAGAGTCTCGCTCTGTCGCCCAGGCTGGAGTGCAGTGGCCGGATCTCAGCTCACTGCAAGCTCTGCCTCCTGGGTTCCCACCATTCTCCTGCCTCAGCCTCCCAAATAGCTGGGACTACAGGTGCCCGCCACCTCGTCCGGCTAATTTTTTGTGTTTTTAGTAGAGACGGGGTTTTACCGTGTCAGCCAGGATGGTCTTGGTCTCCTGACCTCGTGATCCGCCTGCCTCGGCCTCCCAAAGTTCTGGGATTACACCGTGCCCGCCCTTTTTTTTTTTTTTTAGAGAGAGTCTCGCACTGTCACCTAGGCTGGAGTGCAGTCGCGTGATCTCAGCTTACTGCAACCTCTGCCTCCCGAGTTCAACCAATTCTCCTGCCTCAGCCTCCCGAGTAGCTGGGACTACAGGCTCCCATCACCACACCCGGCTAATTTTTTTTTTTATTTTTTTTTTATTTTTAGTAGAGACGGGGTTTCACAATGTTAGCCAGAATGGTCTCGATCTCTTGACCTCGTGATCCGCCTGCCTCGGCCTCCCATAGTGCTGGGATTACAGCCATGAGCCACTGGAACCCGGCCGAGATTGGCTTTTAATATGTTGCATGTTTACATGGTTCAAAAGTCACAGTGACATGATGAGGTATAAAATAAGTATAGGCTGGGCGTGGTGGCTCATATGTATAACCTCAACACTCTGGGAGGTCAAGGCAGGAGGATCACTTGAGGTCAAGAGCTCAAGACCAGCCGAGGCAACATAGCAAAACCTCATCTCTACAATTTTTATATTAAACTTAGCCAGGTATAGTGCTGTGTGCCTGTATTTAGCTGGGCATAGTGGTGGGTGCCTGTATTCCCAGCTACCCGAGAGGCTGAGGCAGGAGGATTGCTTAAGCCTAGAAGTTCGAGGCTACAGTAAGCCATGATCGCACCACTGCACCTCCAGCCTGGGCAAGAGCACAAGACTCTGTCTCTAAAAAATTAAAAATTCAAATGGGGTATAAAAATACACAAAAAAAATTCTAACTCCCATCTTCATCTTCCCCACAACTGTCTCTCTCACATGCATAACGATTTTTATTCATTTTCTTTTTATTTTTCTGTATTTCTTTATACAACTACAACAAGGAAATGCAAATCTATTTATTCCTATTTTCCACTCTTTTCTTACAGAAAGGTAACATCATTGATACAGTATCCTGCTTCGTTTTTTTTCTTACTATTAGCTCCTCATTCTTTCTTACAGTTGTGGTTCATGTTTATTCAACCAGCTCCCCACGGGCAGGCCCTTGGCTTGTTTCCAAGCTTTTGCCATTGCAAACAGTGCTGTAGTGTTTAACCTCATTCATGGGTCATTTTATACTCGTGAATATCTATCTGTAGAATAGATTCCCAGAGGTAGGATTGCTGGGTCAAATGATAAATACATTTGCTTTTTTTTTTTTGAGACGGAGTCTCGCTCTGTCACCCAGGCTGGAGTGCAGTGGCGCGATCCCGGCTCACTGCAAGCTCCGCCTCCCGGGTTCACGCCATTCTCCTGCCTCAGCCTCCCGAGTAGCTGGGACTATAGGCGCCCACCACCAAGCCCAGCTAATTTTTTGTATTTTTAGTAGAGACAGGGTTTCACCGTGTTAGCCAGGATGGTCTCGATCTCCTGACCTCGTGATCCGCCTGCCTCAGCCTCCCAAAGTGCTGGGATTTACAGGCGTGAGCCACCGCGCCCGACCAATACATTTGTATTTTTTATAAGCAATGCCAAACTGCTCTCCACAAGGTTTGTACAATTTTGCATTCTCCGCAACCAAACCTGTTTCCTCACGGCCATACCAACAATGTATTTTACAATTTTGGATTTTTGCCAAATTGAATTGTGCAAAATGGTGTCTAAGGGCAATTTAATTTGCATTTCTCTTATTACAACTGGGGTTGAGCATCTCTTGATGGTTAAGGATCATTTGCATTTCATTCTGTATGAACTATTTCTTTCTTTTGCCCATTTTTTCTTTGGAGTTCTTGATCTCTCTTAGGAAAGTAAAAGCTATCTTTATCTATTGCTGCATGACAAATTACCTCAAAACCTAATGGCTTAAAGCAGCATAATTTATTATTCCTCCAGATTCTGTGGGTTGGATGGGCACAGCTGGGTGGTTCTTGCTCTTAGTTTTTAGTATTGTTCTAACCCTCAAGATTCCCAACCCTCGAGCCCTGTCTTTAAACAATCCCAGCTCACGATGCCCCCA
Source organism: Chlorocebus sabaeus (assembly GCF_047675955.1). NCBI lineage: Eukaryota > Metazoa > Chordata > Mammalia > Primates > Cercopithecidae > Chlorocebus > Chlorocebus sabaeus. The sequence goes on along the minus strand of NC_132926.1, from coordinate 2,691,012 downwards.
ACGGCTAAGACAGGCTCAAGGTGATGCCAGCAGCTGTGCCAGTTCTCCCAGTTTATCCCAGATCTTTGGCCCCGATGGCCACCGGTACGTTCCTTCCCTGTGGCTCACACCCTTTCTCCCAGTGTGCTACCAGCTGGGGTTACCCACTTGTCTACATTTGGCTGGCAGCTTGGCTGGGCTGGATGGTCCACAAAGCCTTCACTCACTTGTCCAGTGCCTTAGTGCTCGTCTACATAGCCACGTCCCCTCAGCTTGGGCTTCCTCACAGTATGGTGGTCTCGGGGAAGTCAGCCTTCTTCCATAGCAGCTGGCTTTCAGGAGGGAGGAAACAGAAGCTGCCAATCCTCTTAAGGCCTGGATTCCAAAGTCATGGATTGTCATTTCTGCATTCCTTTGGTCGTAGAAAGTCACACGGTCAGCCCAGATTTAAGGAATAGGAAATAGACCCCACATCTGGATGGGAGATGTGGTATGGGCGACAAGGGAAGGAACGTACTGGTGGCCATCGGGGCCAAAGACCTGGGATCAACGGAGAACTGGAGCAGCTGCTGGCATCACCTTGAGCCTGTCTAAGCCGTTGGGGGCATCGTGAGCTTGGATTGTTTAAAGACAAGGCTCGAGGGTTGGGAATCTTGAGGGTTAGAACAATACTAAAAACTAAGGACACACATACATTTTGTTGTGATTTTCAGTGGAGGAACTTAGTGAAAGTGGTTATGGGGTCAGGGAGAACATGTGAAAACTCGGCCATGGGTGGGTTGGTGCTGACCCTTTCTCCCACCAGTTTATGGCTGGTGAAGGTGGGAGATGTCAGCTCCATTTAGGGGACTGGAGGGACCTGGACAGTTTTGAAGGGGAATTTGAGAGTGGAATTTGAGAGCGTGCTTGTGAAGGACTCGACCCTGCCCGTTGCAGTTCAAGGTCAGGGCTGGCTGTAGGTGGGAGGCCGTGCAGCTCCTGGGAACGCTAACTCACTGAGGGGTCTTCACTTTCTCACTCCAAGAAGAGCCCTGTTTGTGCTCCGCTGCTGCCTGTAGTCTCCAGAGGAGACAAACAGGCAGAGGGGGGTGTGTGGGGAGAAGTACTTGCTTTTTCTTGCTTTCCTCTTTACAGAATTTGTTCTTCTCCCAAAAGACCACTCTAGCCACACCAGGAGCTTTCTCAGAAACAATCACAATCTGTTTTTTTCCTTTTTTTTTTTTTTTTTTTTTCCAGACAGGGTCTCACAAATGACAAACAAGACAAATGACAAACAGGCAAAAAAAAAAAAAAAAAGAAAAGAAAAAAGAAATTCTTTTTTTATTCCAAGACAAAACCCAAATTGATTCAGCGGCATTTTAATTAGGAAATCCTATAAATCAGGATCACTCTTAATTTCAGACACTCCATTATGAAGTGTACATCCACATCCGGAGGATGAATAAGCCGTTGAATCTGTTAAAAACTGGCTTTTTACAAACTGTTGCCCAGGCTGGAGTGCAGTGGTACAATCTCAGCTCACTGCAGCCTTAAACTCCCGGGCTCAAGTAATCCCCCTGATTCAGTCTCCCTAGTAGCCGGGACCACGGGTGCATGCCACTACCAGGCTGGCTAATGTTTTTTTTTTGTTTTTTTTGTTTTTTGAGATGGAATCTTTCTCTGTCGCCCAGGCTGGAGTGCAGTGGCGCGATCTCGGCTCACTGTAACCTCTGCCACCCAGCTTCAAGCAATTCTCCTTCCTCAGCCTCCCAAGTAGCTGGGATTACAGGCATACCTGCCACTGTGCCTGGCTAATTTTTGTATTTTTAGTAGAGACGGGGTTTCACAATCTTGGCCAGGCTGATCTTGAACTTCTGACCTCGTGATCCACCCACCTCCCCTCAGCTACCCAAAGTGCCGGGATTACAGGCATGAGCTACCGCGCCCCGCCTAATTTTTGCGTTTTTGTGTAGAGATGGGATCTCACTACGTTGCCCAGGCTGATCTCAAACTCCTGCCCTCAAGCAATCCTCCTGCCTTGGCCTCTCAAAATGCTGGGATTATAGACATGAGCCACTGTGCCCACCTAAATAATCTCTTGAGCCTCTCTCCTATCCTCCCAGCCAATCTTTCTTATTCCACCCTTGCTGGCATCTGTAGGAATGGACAAGAGACCCTGGATGTTTTTCCGCTCTGTGCTGGCCTCTGTGAAGCTGTGGGCCTCAGCCTCTGCACGTCCTCACCCTCTCGGTTTGCCTCCTTCTCCCATGCAGCTGTTCTTTGTGACCGAAGCTGGTTTTAAAATGTGGCTTTCCCAGAGAAGAAATCACAGGCTTTGCCTTTTGAAGCTTGATGGTGTCTTACGAAGGTCCTACCCCCAAATGCAACGGTAGCAAAGCCAGTTTTCAAGAGATTCAACGGCTTGTTCATCCTCTGGATGTAGATGTACACTTCATAATGGAGTGTCTGAAATTAGAGTGGTCCTGATCTCTAGGATTTCCTAATTAAAATGTCTGCTGAATCAATTTGGGTTTTGTTTTGGGAAGAAAAGAATTTTTTTGCCGTTTGTCATCTTTTCACTTTGCCTATGTTTGTGTCTGTGCGTGCATGTGCACACATCACATAGGGTTTTCTTGAATGTTTTATTTGGAAACAATTATAGATTCACAAGAGTTGTAAGGATAGTATCGAGATGTCCCCATTTACACTCCACACAGTATCTCCCAGTGACAATATCTTATATAACTATGGTACAACATCAAAACTGGGGAAATTGACATTGGTACTATGTGCGTCATCTTTTTTTTTTTTTTTTTTTTTTTTTTTTTTTTGAGACAGAGTCTCGCTCTGTCACCCAGGCTGGAGTGCAGTGGTGTGATCTCAGCTCACTGCAACCTCTGCCTTCCAGGTCCAAGTCATTCTCATGCCTCAGTCTCCCGAGTAGCTGGGATTTCAGGCACACGCCACCAAGCTTGGCTAATTTTTGTATTTTTAGTAGAGAAAGGGTTTTACCATGTTGGCCAGGATGGTCTCTAATTCCTGACCTAAGGTAATCTGCCCTTCTCAGCCTCCCATAATGCTGGGATTACAGGCATGAGCCATCAAGCCCGATCCAATGTGTGACATCTTATTACATGTATTTATGTAACTATCACAATCAAAATACAAAACTGTCCCATTGTCACAAAAATCTCCCTTGGGAGCCTCCCCATGATAGTCAACTACACAGCCACATCCCCACCATCCCTAACCTCTGACAGCCACTCGTCTGTTTTCCATCTCTGTAGGGGGTGATAGGCCTCCAAAAATGTATGTCCAGCTCCTAATCCCTGGAACCCTGAGTGTGACCTTATTTGGAAAGGGGTCTTTACAACTGTAATTAAGTTAAAAGTCTCGAGTTGAGATCATCCTGGAGTCAAAGTGGGCCCTGAATCCAATGACAGCTGTAAGAAAAGGAAGAAGGACATTGGAGACAAAAGGCAAAGAGGAGAAGGCGATGTGGAGACGGAGACACGAGTGGCAGTGACGCGTCCAAAAGCTGAAGAAGGTTAAGGATTGCTGCAGCCACCGGAAGCCAGGAGAGAGGCGTGAACCCAATTCTGTCTCAGAGCCTTCAGAAAAAACACTTCACTTAAACTGGTAAAAACCAAAAGCAAAACCAAACAAACAAAAACATCGACAAAGGGGAATCCACACGCGCGGGGCATTAGAGCATTCAACAGATATGAGCACCTACCATATGCCAGGCGCTGGACGGAGCATGTGGGATACTTTAGTGAACGGGAAGGCGAAGGCCCCGCCCTTGAGCAGCTGATGTGCTGATGGGTTGTTGGTGTTTTCCAGGCTATTTTCTTTCTGCTATTCCGATTGGATAATATATATCATTGCACCTCCAAGTTCACTGATTTCTTTCCTCTGTCCTCTCCATTCTGCTGTTAAACCCATCCATTGAGTTTTTATATTGTTGTTCTATATTTTATCCTTACTTTTTTATTTATTTTATTTTATATTTTGAGACGGAGTCTCGCTCTTTGTCACCCAGGCTGGAGTGCAGTGGCACAATCTTGGCTCTCTGCAGCCTCTGCTTCCTGGGTTCAAGTGATTCTCCTGCCTCAGCCTCCCAAGGAGCTGGGATTACAGGTGCCCGCCACTATGCCCGGCTAATTTTTTTGTATTTTCAGTAGAGACGGGGTTTCACCATGTTGGCCAGGCTGGTCCCAGACTCCCTCAGGTGATCCGCCCAGCTCGGCCTCCCACAATGGTGGGATTACAGGCATAAGCCACTGTGCCCAGCCTCATTTATTTATTAATATCACCTATTTCTGTCAGGCGCGGTGGCTCAAGCCTCTAATCCCAGCACTTTGGGAGGCCAAGGTGGGCGGATCACGAGGTCAGGAGATAAGACCATCCTGGCTAACACAGTGAAATGCCATCTCTACTAAACATACAAAAAATTAGCTGGGCGTGGTGGTGGGCGCCTGTAGTCCCAGCTACTCAGGAGGCTGAGGCAGGAGAATGGCTTGAATCTGGGAGGTGGAGCTTGCAGTGAGCCGAGATTGCGCCACTGCACTCCAGCCTGGGGCACAAAGTGAGATTCCGTCTCAAAAAAAAAAAATCACCTATTTCTTTGCCCAGACTTTCTCCTTTTTCATTTGTTTCAAGCATATTCATAATGTGCTCATTGCAGCATTTTATGACAGCTGCTTTAAAATTCTCATCAGATAATTCTAACATCTGTGTCATCTCAGTGTTCGTGTCTGCTGTCTCTTCTCGTTCATGCTGAGATTCCATCCCTACAAAAATTAAAAAATAATTAGCCAAGCATAGTGGCATGTGCCTGTGGTCCAAGCTCCTTAGGAAGCTAAGGCAGGAGGATCCCCTGAGAGCATGAGTTCAAAGTTGCCATGAGCCACGATCACACCACAGCACTCCAGCCCGAGTGACAGAGTGAGACCAACTCCAAAATAAATAAATAAATAAATAAATAAATAAATAAATAAAAGTAAACACATTTAAAATATTTTACTCACCTCGTGAATGAATGAGAAAATCAGTAAGCTACCACAACTAGTTTAAAGGAGAATTCAAAGAACAGAGACACCTATGGATTGTGATGTGGATGTATAAATATATTTCAAATTGGCTCTTTTTTGGTAGGGTTTGCATTAGCTTCCTCTTGCTGCTATGACAAATTATCACAAATGTAAGTGGCTTAAAACAACAAATGTATTGTCTTGCAATTCTGGAGATAGGAGGTCCAAAGTGGGTTGACAGAGCAGAATTCCCTCGGGAGGCCCCATAAGAGCCTGTTTTCTTGCCTTTCCCACTCCTAGAGGCTGCCCTCATCCCTTGGCTCATGGCCAGGCCTCACTGCACCCTCTGCTTCCACAGCCACATCTTCTCTAACCCCAGCCCTCCTGCCTTCCTCCTAGAAGGACCCTTGCGGTTACACCAGGCCCTCCGAGATAATTCAGGGTAATCTCCTCACCTCAGGACCTCTACCTAATTTACATATGCAGAGTCTGTTTTGCCCGTAAAGTAACATACTCACACTGTAGACATCTTTGGGGGTCAATTACTCTGCCTGCCTCAATGGGAAATCAAGTGTTCTTTCTTCCAGAAAGAATTAATTTGCACATCTACAGATGAAAATCATTTGCATTGCTGTTGCTTATCCACAATCTACAAAGTTACAAAGTAGCACAAAGACAATGAAAAGCACAAACCCAAAAGTGGGTGGCCCCGAAGAGGGTGCTTCATTTTACACTGAGATCCAAAGCAGTTTTCTACTGAAGACACCTAATCATTCTTCTGGTCCATTTCAAAGGCTTTTTACCACTTTTCCTGGTATTTCTAACCTGCTTCATCCCTTTACTTCTAGTTCATGCTTTTTCCTCATTTCTGTCATCTATGTGCCTTAGCATGCTTTCAACTCTGTCTGTCTCTCTTAAACTCCTTTTAATTTCATGTTCATTTTGAAATAGGTTTGCCTTTTCTTCTATTTTTTTTTTTTCTAACTCTACCAGTCCATAATGTCCACCTGCTGTCTGGTCATCTCTCCCTCTTGTCTGGCTATTTCTATCCTAAGTTCTTATATTTCTGCTTTGTGTCTTTATAGTTGCAACTATTTCACTGAGGTGTTTTTCTCTTAATATATGTTGGAAGTTTGGAGTGCATGCAATTTTCCTCCGCCTTTGGTAACATTTTTCTGACATATTTTCTTTATCTGCAGAGAAATTCTGTTTCTCTTTTTCAGGATTTTTCTTAGGTATTCTGTATGAATTTGAAGTTATGGCTATTATGTTACTAATATTTGGGTGAGTTCTTTGATCCCAGACCAGCTATTAGCAGGAGTATCCTGGGTGTTGGTGGTGATTTGTTTTGTTTGAGATGAGATCTGTGTTTTCCAGGCTGGTGTCAAACTCCTGGCCTCAAGCAATCCTCCCACCTCGGCCTCCCAAAGTGCTGGGATTACAGGTGTGAGCCACCACGCCTGGCTCATCCTGTGTCTTGATAGCATAAACTCAGATGTGGTCCAAGGGCCACCATGAACGACAAACACGCTCTTGTCACTTGGAGAATTCCAAGAGCTTTAGAAGCTTCATCGCATGAACTCTAGGGAAAAAAAAAAATATTTACAGTGAAACAGAGGGACTTTCTGATTCGTATGCCCAAGGAAGTGAGAGGCTGAAGCTTATCAGAACAGCTACGGGTATCAAGAGAGAAGGCCTGGGAAAGAGAAGCTGGCAGACAGGAGATCTGTCTCCATAAAGAGCTACATAAGTCGTGGCACTTGTTCCTCTGTGCCTCAGAAGACGACTGGAAACAGGCAACTCCAGGTCCAGGAGATGAGCTGTGTGTTAGAGGGAAGTGCTCCTTCGCATTCAAATTCCCCTGAGACAGCAACAGGCTAAGCCAAGAACCACCATATCTGCAAGTCCCCTGGGCCTTCATATGATGTGGGGCCTTGAAAGACCCTGCTCCAGGGAGGAGTTAGGTCACCTGCGAGGGTCACCACAACTCACAGGGGCCCAGCACAGTGGCCAGGCCTTCACACGCACTTGGTAGACATTTTCTGTCCCTCCAGGTTTTGGAGAAGTAAGGGGCGTGGCGTTGGATCCACCATTGTACACAACAGGGCACAGTGTAAAACTGAGGAATGGGTCACGTCTGCCAAGCCCCTCAACCACGACCCTATGCGAGATGATCTCACCGATCATCTTTACTCCTCATGGCGCCTCTTGCCATGGGCTGGGTCTCCTCCTCCCTTCTCACATGGTGTCAACCCCTCATCCTCAAATTCTTATGCACAATCCCAAATAAGGCTCCAGGAAAACCTTTGCTCAACCAGAAACTCATGATGGTGAACCTTAAACGAAGTGTCAACCACCCTTGCCCCCTGCTCGCAGCAGCACAACTAGAAGCTTCAATATCTTCTTCTTCAACACAGCCAGGATCTGCTCTTAGCAAGGCCCCAACCTTGACTGCAGGGTGGGGTGTTTCTTCCCTCAGAACTGGGTGTGAAGACCACCATCCAGCCTGGCACCCCTGCTCCCTGTCCCTCTGCTGCACAGCCAGTGGGGCTGCCTGGCCACCTGCTCTGGACTCATCACGCTCCAGCTCATCGGGATTCTATTGACTGAGGCTTCCATGATGCCCCCACTCCTGGTTTCCCTTCCACCCCGTCCCCTGTTCATGGTGTCCCCAGAGTTCTGCCCTTCTCCTCTGTGCCTCATGACTTTCACACCCTCCCTAGGTCTCATGGCTTCCCATCTTACCCAGCTGCTAAGAACCCCCAGTTTCTGTTTCCTGTCCAAATCCCCTCCCATCTGTGGATGCAGACACAGAAACTCTTTCACTGTGGTTTCCTTTGGGGAGAGCTGTGAGGAGCATAAAGTGATCTATACACGTTGTAGAGGGTGATTATAAGTGTTTCCTCCCATCTCAAACTCCTGCCAGTTCTCCCCAGTTTGAGATTGCAGTGGGCTATGATCATGCCATTGCACTCCATCCTGGGTAACAGATCATGGTTACTTGGTTTTGTGCTTTTGTCCTTTTTTTTTTTTTAAGACAGGGCTGGCTGGGCATGGTGGCTCACACCTGTAATCCCAGCATGTTGGGAGGCCGAGGCGGGCAGATCACAAGGTCAGGAGATCAAGACCATCCTGGCTAACACGGTGAAACACTGTCTCTACTAAAAATACAAAAAAATTAGCCAGGTGTGATAACGGGCACCTGTAGTCCCAGCTGCTCAGGAGGCTGAGGCAGGAGAATGGCATGAATCCAGGAGGTGGAGCTTGCAGTCAGCCGAGATTGTGCCACTGCACTCCAGCCTGGGGAACAGAGTGAGACTCCGCCTCAAAAAAAAAAAAAAAGAAAAGGTGGGGGGCACCTTGCTCTGGGCTCCAGCAATCCTCCTACTCCAGCCTCCCAAGTAGCTGTGACTACAGATATGCACCACCACAGGCAGCTAATCATGTTTTGTAGGGACGGGGTTTCACCATGTTCCCCAGGCTGGTCTAGAACGCCTGCGCTCAAGTGATCCTCTCACCACAGCCTCCCAAAGTGCTGGGATTGCGGATGTGAGCCACAGCCCCTGGCCACAATGGTCAGCTTTATGGGTTAACTCGGTTACACTATAGTACCCAGTTATTGAATCTGTTAAAAAAGTGAACCAAGACAATAAAATTTTAAAGCGTTTATTTGAGCAAAGTGATTTGCGAATCAGGCAGCTCCAAACCAGAGGTGGTTCGAAGGTTGCACTGAAGGTGCAGACGCACAGGTGTTATCGGGGAAATGCGGAAGTGAGGCTCAGAAAATATTTAGCTGGTTATAAGTTGCCTTATTTGGTCCTATCACACTGGAAAGTCCTTAGTTATATAATTAGAAGTTTTTTGGCTGATTCTGACTAGTTGAGCTTAAGTTCTGTTTCTCTTTAACATAGACATTTATAAGAAATAGCTCAAGTTAAGTTTCACTTATGTTTGCAAATCAAGCAAGGTGAAGGTCACATATGGGGCCTAACTGGCTTTGTCTGCTCAAGGTTTCTTCAGACCTGGTCTTCATTCTGATCGACTTTAACAAACGCAACACTAGCCTAGGTGTTCTGTAAGGCGTTTTGTAGATGCAAATCACGTCTGCAGTCAGCCAACTTTAAGAAAAGGAGATTATCCTTGGTCACCTGGGTCAGCCTCATCCAATAGGAGGAAAGGCCGTGAGCAGAACTGAGGCTTCCCGGAGGAAGGAGAAGCCCCGTCTAGACCGCAGCATCGGCGCTCGCCTGAGAGTTCCCGCCTGCCCTTCCGGTGTCCTTGCCTACGGATTCCTGACTTGCCCTACCAGCCCCACCTTTGGGGAAGCCAGTTCCTTGCAATGCATCTCTCTCTGTATATATGGATATACATACTGGTTCTGTTTCTCTGGAAGAGCCCTGACCAATACACTACCTAAGAAAATCAATTAAATTCAAACTCATCATTCTCTCTCCCACTATCCTCCACCATCACACTGCCCCCCAGGCGCCCTCATAGTCCTCATCCTGATGAATGGCATGGCCTGCCTTGCTGCTGCCCAGGCCAGAAGCTGCGGGTTCTGGCCAGACTCCTCCCTCTCTCTCCTCCTATACCCAGGCATTGAGCCAGCCCAGGGGTGTCGAGAATCCGCACCCGCCCCTCCACTCACATCTCCACTGTTTGCCGTCTGGCTTTCCACTGTAGACATCTCCCTGGATTCCCTGTCTCCATGACAGTGTCATCTCCCCTGCTCCACCCACCAGCCAGGGTGATCTCTGAGAATCCCATCTCTCCTGTTTAAAGGCCTCTCCTGTGGGCAACATGGAGTCCACAGCCCCATGCCGGCTGGTCCTCTCATTCCAGCCGCTGCCCCAGGACCAGGGCATCGGGCCTCCATCTACCCACTGGCTGGCTGCTTGTTTTCCTAAATGCCCAGAAAACCCAGCCACCAGGGGTATGGGCTGGGTCTCTCAGTGCCTACTTTGGAACCTAAAACCTAATAAGTACATTTAAAACTATTTTCCTGCAGTGCGATTGAATGGACTTACCCCTCCCTCTCCGTCTCCTCCAACTGCTCATAATACAGAACCCAAGAAATATGCTTAATTAGTTTGGGGGTTACCAACAGGAATCTCATTGTCTTTGTTCATGATTTAATGGTAGGTGATTAGTGCAAAAAAGGTTGCCCCTTAAGAAAACGAAATCTGCCTTTGTCTCATGTGTGGTCTTCAAATGAGTTTTATTTTTTGTTTCGCAGTGGTGCTTGATACTAAAATATGTTTCACTCTGCTGTTGATCCTTCAACAAGTCAAGAAGAACATGTGGCCTCAGGGCCATTTCTTTAGGGTCCTAAGCAGAGAAGAAGAGCTTTGTTCTATCCCACGTTCCAGCGGCCCACACATTCATGTCTCTATTCAATGGAAACTGCTGGAACATCTTCATTTCTGGAGACAGAGCCTGAGTCCTTGACCCCAGGCCTTTCTCTCCATCCCTGTCATGGAATTCTTTTAAGTGTTAGCTCCTCGCATAAAGCCTGTGGTCTGGCAGAACCCACCCTGCGGGCCGAGCCCCACACCTGGCTTCCCCAACACCCCAGGCTGGGAGCTCAGCAACCACAGTCTGCAACTCGGAGCAGGAAGCGCTTGCTGAAAAGACTCACCATGAACTTGGACCTGACTTCGACTTCTTCTCTGTTTGAGAGCTTGTGTTTCCCCCACTGGAGTCTGAATTCCTAGTAATCCTGTGATGAGTCCTCTCTGGAACGATGACAGTGACTAAGCCAACCGTGTGTGCTGCAGGAGGCAGCTCTGACCCACACAGTCTTACGAGTTCATGAATCAAAGATGCCAGACCCTGAGCCCTAAGGGCCGGGTGCCAGTGACCCTGTGAAGGTCATCCTGTGGCCCTTGCAGGGGGAGCCTGTCTTTCCTCTGTGTGAAGTGTGCTCCTGCTGTCCACCGTGGGAAGCTGGGCCCCTGAGTTCCAGCCTCCCTTGCAGAGATGTGCGCTTTCCCGGTACTTTTCCGCCCTGGCATTCTGCATGACTGCCAGGCAGTCGCTCGGAGATAAAGTGTACCTTTTATAAGCCCAGAACTTTAAGTTTCTCTCACACAGAGATCAGACTCCTAAAGGGAGTCACTGAAGACATTCTGAAAGCTCCAGGAACTGGGAGAAGCAGAAGGAGGCCGCCTGCCTCCTGCCAACAGCCGGTCAGGTGAGCTGCGAGCCACCTGGCTGTGTCCCCGGCTGCCCTCCGGGGCCCACTGCCATGGAAACCGCACACAGCATCGCTGCTTGAGAGCCAGACAAACACGGCTGGCAGGGCCGCTGGGTGGGCAGAAGGCAGCTGAGCAGAGCCTCGGGAAGCTGGGCTTCTCTTCTCAGCCCTGCCGCCCCCTCTTCACCATGTCTGGAACAAAGTATTGCCCCGCTAATGATCTGCTCCCTTGAAAGTGATAAATAATCTCACGCTTCGATTCAAGGATACAGAGCCCTGGTTCTCAGGCACAGCTGCTCCGTGAGCCTGTTTCCATCAGCATGGGCTGCACAGCGACGAGAAGGGCCTCTCCTGAGGAACCGAGTGGGAAAGTGGCCCTCGACCTTTGCAGTTGGGAAGCACCGTCCCAAGGGTTCCTCCCCAGGCCCCTCCGTGTCATGGAAGGAGTGGTAGCATTCGTGTGCTACCATAGCAGGTAAATGGAACAGTTAAAAGTGACAGAATCACTGCAGTCTCTTCCCCATCCTTCACAGCCGCTGGAATTCATATCTGCCTTAACGGAGTGGCCACCTCCTTCTTCCTCTGTGAAGCCCTCCGTGACTGCCCATTGCTTGCAGGAAGATCCCAGAGCTCTGCGTGCATGGCAGCTCACCTGCTTCACAGTCTGGCCCTGATCTTCCCTCCGGCTGCTCAACAGCGTGAGTGTGGGCCCAGCCGGCCTGCCCTCCGCATCAGCCCGCAACACCTAGTTCCTTCCGTGCGTTCTCATCTCAACACCACAGAGCAAGTGTCCCGCACTGTCTACTCACGGGTGGTTTCCTTTTGCGAACATAAACTTTAATAGTACCCGAAAACAAATACAGTACTTTCAAAAACAGGTGCAAATGTTATTTGGTCCTGGGAGACAAGAAAGGGTTAGAAATATTCTGACTCAGGAGAAAGAGGTTCCTCAGACATTGCTGGGAGAGAGTACGATGGTATCTCCCCTGGAAAGGGACAGCTGGCAGAATCTGCCAAAATTACAGACGCAAGCACCCCTTGATCCAGCAAGCCCGCTTCTGGAAATCAGTTTGACAAGTACCCGTGCATGCATATAAATGGCATAAGTATGAGATTATTCACTGGGACGTTCATTGTGATGGCAAAAGATGGGAACTACCCCAAGTGGCCATCACTAAGGAACTGGTTCATGTGCAATGATCACTCACACCGTGGGATACTCAGCAGTAAAAATGGCAAGGGGGGTCGCTGTGCACCACTAGGAAAAGGTCTCCTGGCTACGTCAGTGAGTATACAGCATACTAGCCTCTTTAGGAAGGAAAAATAAAAACATATATCCATATATAATTGCATAAGGAAACACTAGAAGTGTAAACAAGAATCTAACAAACATGATTACCCAGGCCAGGCGCGATGGCTCACGCCTGTAATCCCAGCACTCTGGGAGGCCAAGGTGGCTGGATCACCTGAGGTCAGGAGTTCAAGACCAGCCTGGCCAACATGGTGAAACCCTGTCTGTACTAAAGGTACAAAAATTAGCCGGGCATGGGGGCGCATGCCTGTAATCCCAGCTATTCAGGAGGCTGAGGCAGAAGAATCACTTAAACCGGGAGGCAGAGTTTGCAGCGAGCCAAGATCACACCATTACACTTCAGCCTGGGTGACAGAGTGACACTCCATATCAAAAAAAAAGGCCGGGCGCGGTGGCTCACGCCTGTAATCCCAGCACTTTGGGAGGCCAAGGTGGGTGGATCACAAGGTCAGGAGACCATCCTGGCTAACATGGTGAAACCCCGTCTCTACTAAAAATACAAAAAATTAGCCGGGCATGGTGGTGGACGCCTGTGGTCCCAGTTACTCAGGAGGCTGAGGCGAGAGAATGGCATGAACCCAGGAGGCAAAGCTTTCAGTGAGCCGAGATCGTGCCACTGCACTCCAGCCTGGGTGACAGAGCGAGACTCCGTCTCAAAAAAAAAAAAAAAGGTTACCTAGAGGGGGACGTGGGAAAAAAAAAAAAGAAGTTACCTAGACGGGGAGGTGGGGGAAGGGGGAAGGAGAATGAGCAGATGGGGATATCTTTTCATATCATTTTGATGGTTTGAACTATGTCATGCATCTCCCATTTGAAAGTTAAAGATATTTTGTGAAAAATTATACAAGCATAAAACACTGTTAAATTCAGTCACTTCACAACATGTACAGTGGGACTCCACATGCCAGGGGATCCGTGGAATCTGCCTGTTCTGCCTCTTCTCCCCTACGTAAAGCTTTCTCGAGGGCAAGCATCTTGTCCTATTCATCTCTGCATCACTGGGCCCAAGCACATAGTAGATAATCAACAAATCTTTATTGAATAGATGGGTTGTGGAAACTGACAGCCACAGATTAAACGCAGAAGAAGGCACTAGTGCACATGATCGGGACTGCTCACTTTATTTAACAAGAATCACCATAGTGATGAGAGATGTGAGGGAAACGGCACTGCGGTTGCCAACAGCAGCAGGCTGGGGCCAACAGGCTCACAGAGGCAAAGCCTGGACCATTTCTGAATGAGGGGCTCATCATTGCCTAGAACTTGATGCTTTATGTGTGTGTTGGGGGGGGATTTCTTTTTGCAAAATTGTGTTCATTTTAACAGCAAATGTTGAAAATGTTTCAATATGCATTCTCCCCTAAAATGTGTTGTTATAAGACGGGAAACTTGGTTTTTCATTTTTCCTTTGCTGATTAAAAAAAAGAAAAAAGAAAAAAAAACAGGAAATGAAATCTGGTTTATATATAATTTGTCACACATGTAAGATATCCAACTTTGTAAGCACTCCAAGTTTTCATTAACTCTGCTAAAATATATTTACATTAAGAAATTTCCCAGCCCTAATGTCGTTAGTTTCAAACTTCCAAACTCAGTTGTTTTGCTAAAAACGTGCATCAGGACCAGATGGAGGAACAAGAACCCCTGATTGACCTCCCTCCGAACCAAAATCCCATAAATGATAGAAACATCTTCCTTAATTAGAAGTAGCACAAAAGGGAAAGAAAGGGGAAGGAAATGCATTATGTTCTTGGGAAATCAGCAAGCTCACCAGCATTGCACAGCATTTGCCCCCAGTTGAAATGGAAAGTGTGAATACTTGGTCCAGAAAAGAAAGACAGTCGCCCCAGGAATCACTGAGTCCCTGTCCCTGAGAAGGACAGGGAACTCATGGCCAGGCATGGTGGCTCACACCTGTAATCCCAGCACTTTGGGAGGCCAAGGTGGGCGGATTACGAGGTCAGGAGATCGAGACCATCCTGGCTAACACAGTGAAACCCCGTCTCTACTAAAAATACAAAAAATTAGCCGGGCATGGTGGCGGGTGCCTGTAGCCCCAGCTACTCGGGAGGCTGAGGGAGGAGAATGGCGTGAACCTGGGAGGCGGAGCTTGCAGTGAGCCAAGATTGCACCACTACACTCCAGCCTGGGCGACAGAATGAGACTCTGTCTCAAAAAAAAAAAAAAAAGAAGGACAGGGAACTCCTTCACCACTCTGAGGAATGAAACCTGCCACCCCAATAATCATTAGAGGCAGATAAGATAAATATAAAAAGCAGGTGAACAGGAACCCTTAGATATGAAGATGGGCACATGGCCAAGGATCTCCAGACATTTGATCAAAAGACATCAAATGCAACATCAGAGAATTATAACCAGAAGAAATTAATGAAGAAAATAAAGAAGATGTGATAATACATATACTTTCTATCTTCTGAGAGGCTATTTCATCCCTTAAAAATTAATTATAAACAATAGAGACTGAAGATTAACTTCAAAAACTTGATAGATTGGATGAATGGCAAAATAAACTCAGCAAAGGGAAATTAGGGACGTGGGATATCACACCAAGGAATACTTTAGTCTAGTGTGAAAGGACAAAGAAATAGACAATGTGGTTAAAAGTCATTAGTCATGGAGAGTAGACCCAGACACTCCAATCTCATTATAAAAGGAGTCCCAATAGGAGAGAACAGATAAAATTGGAGTGAAGAAATACTCAAAGAAATAATGGGGGGAGAGGGGTCCCAGAGCTGAAGAAAGCCATCGGTTCTCGGGTTGATAGGCCCCATTCAATACCAAGCAAACCCAATGAAAAATAAAGCAGGGGCCAGGCACGGTGGCTCACACCTGTAATCCCAGCACTTTGGGAGGCCAAGGCGGGCAGATCACGAGGTCAGGAGATCGAGACCATCCTGGCTAACATGGTGAAACCCCATCTCTACTAAAAATACAAAAAATTAGCCAGGGTTGGTGGCAGGCCCCTGTAGTCCCAGTTACTCGGGAGGCTGAGGCAGGAGAATGGCTTGAACCCGGGAGGCGGAGGTTGCAGTGAGCCGAGATCGTGCCACTGCACTCCAGCCTGGGCCGCAGAGCTAGACTCCGCCTCAAAAAAAAAAAAGAAAGAAAGAAAGAAAAGAAAGAAAAGAAAGTGGGAGGCCAAGACAGTCACTTGAGGTCAGGAGTTCGAGACCAGCCTGGCCAACATGGCAAAACTCCTTCTCTACTAAAACTACAAAAATTAGCCTGGCATGGTCGCCTGTAATCCCAGCTACTCGGGAGGCTGAGGCAGGAGAATCACTTGAAGCCAGGAGGCGGAGGCTGCAGCGAGCAGAGATCGCCCCACTGCACTCTAGCTTGGACGACAAAGCAAGACTCTGTCTCAGGAAAAAAAAAAAAAAAAGTAAAGAGGAATTTTAGAAATCTAGGCACGTTGTAGCAAAATTTTGGAATACCAAGGAAAAAAGTTAAATCCTCATAGTTTTCTGACCGAGAGAATAGGTTATCACAATAGAATGAAAATCAGCTTGACACCAGACTTACCATCAGTCCTGAATGCTAAAAGATAGTAGGGCAATTTCTCGAACATTCCAAAGAAAAAACTATTTGTAACCTAGGATCCAAGACCCAGCCAATCTAGCCTTCAAGTGGGGGTGCAAAATAAAGACATTTTCATGCGTATAGGGGTTCATCCCACCTATAAACTCCCCCCAAAGAATCTAAGAAAATAAAAGGTATCAACTACAGTAAGTGCTGGAGGGAGAAATAAAGACCGAGTTGATGCACTAAACTGGTCTTAAAAATATGAAACTAAAGTCTCAAATGAGCTCAGTGTGGTAGGGAATTGGTCACAGGGGGGCAGGAGCAACAGCAAGAGAACAGCAAGTAAATTCACATTCCCAGTGCAGGCGTGACTGTCCCAAGGCAGGAGCAGAGCTTTCAGCAAATGATCCAGTCAGAACTGCCGCACTTCTGAAAATAACTTCATTTGCGATTTATAATCAGCTGGACGGATTCACTAAATAATTGGACTAGTAAGCCAGTTTTACTTTTTTTTTTTTTTTTTTTTTTGAGATGAAGTCTCGCTCTGTCGCCCAGGCTGGAGTGCAGTGGCGCAATCTCGGCTCACTGCAACCTCCACCTCCCAGGTTCACGCCATTCTCCTGCCTTAGCCTCCTGAGTAGCTGGGACTATAGGCACACAACACCATGCCCACCTAATTTTTGTATTTTTAGTAGAGACGGGGTTTCACTCTTTTAGCCGGGATAGTCTCCATCTCCTGACCTCGTGATCCGCCCACCCCAGCCTCCCAAAATGCTGGGATTACAGGCATGAGCCACTGCGCCCAGCCCAGTTTTGTATTTTTAAATTAATTAAAGTGTTTATACATTTTGTGTCCTTGAATCCACTCAAGGCCGGGGGAAGAGGGGAAACACATCTAAGAAATTCATTTAAATGACTACATATCCTTTTCAGCTCCCTTAAACTGCAATAAATCAGACCATGCTAGTTGGAGGGCCGCCTGGATGGGAGACAGATTATGTATGACCAGGATCTGTACAGTAAAAGCTGGCCCCAGACAGGTTCTCTTAAAGAGAGTACTGAGTTGCTGAAATATGAAAAACAAGAATTCCTAACTTATCAACATATTAAGTTAAACAGAAATCTCTCCTCATCCTTTCAATTCTGATGAAGCTCTGTCTGTCTCTTAACTTACACTGGCAGGAAACTGGTAACGTAGATTGAATGATCCACCCCAGTTTTTCACCCACACTCACACCCTCGCCATAGCCTCCCTTTCCCACCCCTTGACATTGGACTTGGCCAAAGGGATGCCAGCAGGCATGACACAGCAAAACTGGGAAGGTGCTTGTGGGGTTAGATGTGCCGTCTCTCAGGGCCCTGCCATCAACCCGAGATGAGCCTGCCCCTGCTGGTCCCAGGAAGAGGATGAGAGGCGTGTGAAGCAGGGCTGCCCAGCCAACTCACAAACGCATGAGTAAGAAATAAATGATTATTACTGTTTGCCACTGAGATGTGGGGATGGTTTGTTACACAGGATAACTGTGGCAATAGCTAACTGATGACACTCGGAGGGCAAGTGTCCCGGCAGCACACATGAGGAGGAATTCCTGAGCCTTTATATTCAAGTGGCTGCTCTCACGAGAGACAGAATTCGACTCTGGCTGGTGCGATGGCTCTCACCGGCAGTCCCAACACTTGGGAGGCCAAGAGCAGAGGATCACTTGAGCCCAGGAGTTTGAAAGCAGCCCAGGCAATGGATCAAGATCCCATCTCTACAACAACAACAACAACAACAACACAGTGTTTTAAACTAAAGGAGCCATGCAAAGGATGTAATACAGATTTATTAAATTCAAAACCAGGCTGGGCATGGTGGCTCGCACCTGTAATCCCAGCACTTTGGGAGGCAGAGGCGGGTGGATTACCTGAGATCAGAAGTTCAAGACCAGCCTGGTCAACATGGTGAAATCCCCTGTCTGCTAAAAATACAAAAATTAGTCAGGCATGGTGGTGCACACCTGTAATCCCAGTTACTTGGGAGGCTGAGGCGGGAGAAATGATTGAACCCAGGAGGTGGAGGTTGCAGTGAGCTGAGATCACACCACTGCACTCCAGGCTGGGCAACAAGAGCGAAACTTTGTAAAAAAAAAAAAAAAAAAAAAAAAACTCCAGAAAAACTACTTTTCTGGAATACAAATCAGAATAATGGCTGCTTGGGGATTAGGGGACTAGGGAAGTTGAGTAGACTGTAAAGGGATTGGGGGGAATTTTCTACAATGGTGGCAATGTTTTCTGCCTTGATTGGGGTGTTGGCTACAGACAGATATTTGTAAAACACCATTGAACTACATACTTAAGATCTGTATGTTTTACTAAACTATTCCTCAATTTTTCAATTAGCAATAACCGTGCCTTGGATAAACCTCATCAGCTACAATACTGCCACTGTGCAAAGCTATTCCTCAATTTTTAAAAACATAACTGTGTGGGGTGGATACCCAGACCAGGGTGAGGCTGAGGTGCAGACAGGCCTACCTGAGGAGCTGGGCAGCCCTCTAAGACTCCAAGACTCGGTGGGCTCTGGGCAGACAAAGCCTCCCTCTCGCAAAAGGTCTGGGAACCCTTTTCGGGGGCCTCAGAGTCTGGCCATGTCTCTAGGTTTTCTGACGTCCTAGACACACCATGAGAAAGAACTTTGACTGGGCTCTCGATCTGGTAGGTGACCTACGATATGGGGCTTATATCCAGGACCAAGAACCCAGGGCTTATACCCAGAGCCTAAAATGCAGGGCTTATACCCAGAGACTAGGACCCCGGGCTTATACCCAGAGCCTAAAATGCGGGGATTATACCCAGAGCCTAAAATGCGGGGATTATACCCAGAGCCTAGGACCCAAGGCTTATACCCAGAGACTTGGACCCCGGGCTTATACCCAGAGACTTGGACCCCGGGCTTATACCCAGAGCCTAGGACCCAAGTCTTATACCCAGAGACTAGGACCCCGGGCTTATACCCAGGGCCTAAGACCCAAGTCTTATACCCAGCGCCTAGGACACAGGGCTCATATTCAGAGCGTAGGACACAGAGCCTATATTCAGAACACACTAACCTGGAAATGGATGCTCTGAAACACAACTAGGAGAAAAAGTGGAAATGCCAGTCGTGATTGTCTCTTGTCCCCGTGCAATAGGATTCCAAGTACTTTTCTTTTCTCTTTTCTTGTTGGTTCCTTATACATTTAAAATAAATGAAAATGATTAACCTCAAATATATTTATGGACATGTGATTCCATATAGAAGAGTGATTGTTAAATATTTTTTCTCAGGATAGTTTCATACTCTGAAAATTTCCTGTGGACCCTAAGGAACTTTACGTGAATTGTATCTATCAATTTTACTGTAATAGAGATTAAATTTGAGGAGATTTTGAAATATTTACTTATTTTAAAATAGCAATGATTCCACAAGGTCTACATATTTCAAAACATCATGTTGTACACATTAAATAATTTCATTTTCAATAAAAAATAAGCTTTAAAAAGAATCCACATTGCGCAATTTTTTAAATTAAAAAACAACAAACCCATTGTTGTATGTTAACAATAAATACTTTTGTATGGGAAGCAACAATATCTTCTGAAAAAGTAGTGAGTTGCGTCGTTTTCTGCTGGCAAATCTCTAGGTAGACGTCTGAGCTGATTCTCAGATCTGTTTTTGCCTTCAATCTGTTGCAATGTCACACATCACGGCGTCTCTGGAAAATTCCACTGTATACTCACAGGAGAATGAGAATGAGAAAAGGCAAATCACATCTTACCATTATTATGAAAATAGTTTTGGCTACACTTCGAGAACTATTAATATAGAGTATAATCACAACTCTGTAAAAATAGGCAAATAAAATTTCTGAGTAAAAGTGTCATGGTGCCACCTCGTGTCATCTTTAATTATTGCAACGCCTGCTTACCAAACTTGCCTGTGCACATGCATTAGGTTGGTGCAAAAGTCATCACAGTTTTTGTCTGGGCGCGGTGGCTCACGCCTGTAATCCCAGCACTTTGGGAGGCCGAGGTGTGCAGATCACCTGAGGTCAGGAGTTCAAGACCAGCCTGGCCAACCAACATGGTGAAACCCCATCTCTACTAAAAATACAAAAATTAGCCGGGAATGGTGGCTTACGCCTGTAATCCCAGGACTTTGGAGGCCGAGGTGTGCAGATCACCTGAGGTCAGGAGTTCAAGACCAGCCTGGCCAACATGGTGAAACTCCATCTCTACTAAAAATACAAAAATTAGCTGGGAATGGTGGCAGGCGCCTGTAATCCCAACTACTGGGGAGACTGGGGCATGAGAATCACTTGACCCCCAGAGGCAGAGGTTGCAGTGAGCCGAGATCACACCATTGCACTCCAGCCTGGGCAACAGAGTGACACTCCATCTCAAAAAACAAAAAAGTAATCGCAGTTTTTGCTATTGAAAGTAATGGCAAAAACCGTGATTACTTTCGCACCAACCTAATAGTATATGGGGGGTGTGTGCACAATATGACTTGTGCATGCAGGTCGTGGACATGTGTGGAAATATGTGTATTAGTGATGTGTGTGCAAGTATGTGTGAGCATGGTGTGTGCATGTAGCATGGTGTAAATGTGCGTGCACACAGTGTCTACATACCTTGTATGTGCCTGTATCATGTGTGGTGTAGACATGCATGCATGCAGTGTGTGGCATATGTGTGTGTTCATGTGGGTCATGTGTGCATGTGATGAATTATGTGTACATATGATGCACGCGTGTTTGTTGGTGATGTGGGTCATATATGTGCACGTGGTACATGCATATCATGGGAATGTGTTGCATTGTGTAGTGTGGTAGGTGGTACACATGTATGTGTTCCACTCTGTGCTGTGTGCGTGCAGTGTGTGTTTCTGCAGTGCATGTGTGTGTGCCTGTGTTATGTGTGGCATGTGTTGTAGGTTTGTTTGTGTGGGGGGAGGTGGTGTGTGTTTAGGACTCACACATGGAAGAATGGAAGTAATATTTCACCCCTTCTGCACGCACGCCTGCTCTGTACTAATCCCTTAACGTTCAGAAAACATACTTTAAGCTGCCCAGAGAGTATCAGGCAGGCCTGGGTCCCAAGAGACTTCCATTCATTCCTCTCTGACTTCGTCCTATCAGCCTCCTGAGCTAGGCATTGCCTCCTTTTCACCGACTCTCAGAGGTGCAGTTGCTGGCTTCAGCTAACAAATAGGGGATCCAGGATTCAGATGTGGGTCTTCTGACCAGGGAGGAATTCAATCATCTTGCACTAATGTTATAAAAATTAGCATTAAATGTGAATGTAACATAACATGAAGGTTCTAAAAATCATTTATATGTTAAGATCAAACATGTGTAAAAGGCAAATAGACTTCTGAATAAAAATAATAGGACAGCACCAGCGGGGCACCCTCTCGGCTCCCTGACTGTTTCCATCGTGTGTGAGTGTGCACTCGGGCCATGTACACAGTTAGGAAGGCATTCACTAGAAATCACTGGGAACTGGCTTTATGCCAAGTGCTGTGCAAGGTGCTTTCGCATTCAAGTATAAACGTGGCAAACACAAATCATCGGCTCAAAAGTCACATGTGCAAAATGTAACTCATTGTTTTTCATAGCTCAGTTTCAATTTCTGATTCCAATTTCTGAAAATGTAATCCAGTCCCTCTCAGAAAATTTCAGCCCCCAGCCCCATGTATGGTCACTCAGACCCTGCAGGTAGATTTAGACCAACCTGTCCTTTCTTCCCTTTCCTCAGAGTGGTGCCCTGGCATCAGGGAGAACGATGCCTGGCCCCTGGCTCCCTAGCATTTGCCAGGGTAGCACATGATGGGCTGGCATCTGTGCCCACCAGCATCCACGGAAGTCCTCCACAGGGATGGACTGTGCCTCGAGCCCGGGGCCTGGAGTCTGGGAGGAAGGAGGAGGATGCTGATTCCAGAAAGACTTTGCCAAGCTCGCCTCCTGGTCCATTCCTCTCCTACTGGCTGGGAGGGGGAAGCACTGGTGGTGCATGCTTTTGTGACAGCTACATGTGCCCCTGGGGTTTACCAGTCCTCGCTCAAGAAACCCAGGGACACGCAGCTGCTCTCCCTCCCACCTCCTCTCCTCTAGCTCCTGGGTGCTGGGACCCTGCGGCCAGCAGGCTTCCCTTCTCAGATGGGCACTGCCTCACACGACCCAGCCTGGGGGCCCTCTCCTGGCCTGTGGACCTTATCTTCCAGCTCCCACCAATCTGCATTCTTCCCTACTCTGTTTTTCTATGTAGAAAAATGTTGAGGCAGAGTCCTTCAGGATGTATCTCCTGATAGCCAAAGAAAATCAAACACATCTTGATTTTCAAACTTGTATCTCCTCTACTGTGCACCCCTCAAATCCATTTGGAAGTTCAGTTGGTTGCTGCTTCTTTCTGGCTGTGAGGTCTCATAGTCCACCTTTCCCTGGGCCAGGATAGAGCATTGAAACAGCCCAGGGGACCACAGTGAAAGTAAGAGCAGTAACCGACACGCAGGGAGATTGCTGGGGCTCAGTCCCACCCCAGGCACACCCAGAGAGAGCCCTGAGAAACAGGCACGGGGGTTCTCCATGGGACAGCTCAGTGGCAAGGGCCTTGTCGGCCGGCTCACCTGCCATTGCTTTCTGTCTTCCCTGAGAGAAGGACTTGTCTCCCTGCCTCATGCAGGCTGCTGAGAGCCTAGATCCTGACCGGCTCAGTCTGCAGGGGGCCTCACCCCAAAAAGCCAGGCACCGAGAATAGAGGCCGGGTCTCAACAGAATCCGCTGGGGAGCTGGAGCATATGAGGTCCTGGGCTCCGCACCAGAGATTCGAGTCAGGAGGTCTGGGGCAGGGCCGAAGAATCTGCATTTCCAACAGGCACCCAGGGAATGCCAGAATGTCATGGTCCAAGGCCACACTGAGCAGCGCTGATGGTAAGGACGCAGTAGCTTGAGCGGTGGGGATCTGGGCTAAACATCAGAGCTGGGGGTGCTCCTGGAGAGAGGGGCTTCGGTGAAGACACAAGACAGAATCAGAAAAAAAAAACCAAAAACTGTAATGAGAAGAACCCTTAAGGAAATTATTTTTTTCATATTGTTTATTTGCAATATCTTCCTGACTCTCCTTAAGAGTTCTCACTACAGTCATTTTTATTTTTATCATAATTTTTATTTATTTTATATTATGTATGTTACCTATTTTAAAAAACAGAGTCTCATCCTGTCACCCGGGTTGGAATGCAGTGGTGCGATCACAGCTCATCATAACCTCTAAGTCGTGTGCTCAAGCGATCCTCCCATCTCAACTTCCTGAACAGCTGGGGCCATAGGCATGCACCACCATGCCTGGCAAATTTTTTAGTGTTTTGTACAGATGGGGTCTAACTGTGTTGTCCAGGCTGGTCTCAAACTCCTGGCCTCAAGCAATGCTTCCCCCTCAGCCTCCCAAGGAGCCGCAGGTCAGGCCAGGCCCCACCCATGTGCAGGGCTCGTGGGGGGCCTCAGTTTCCCTCTTGGGCATCCCAGATTTGCAGATCCAGAAGGCCTGGGCTAGGCCACTGCAGGGCAGTGCGGGGGCGGGGATCTCTCCTGGCCTCCTGTCCCAGCTCCCTCTCCTCTCGAAACCCGGTGAAGTCCGTGCTCCTGCTTGTGTCTGTTGTTCACATTTCTCCCATGGATGTATTTGCCCTCATTTGCATAAGAAATGCCACACGCCCATTCTAATGAGCTCGCCCATCTGGCAGTGCAGGCCTCCTCTCCGCCGGGAGCTGTTATAATCGGGCTGGTCCCTTCCAGGATCAGGAAGGACTGTCCTGAGCAGGCTTGTGGCTCACCACCTGGCCCTGGGCTCCATGGCAGGCTGGAGTGGGCTCCCTGAGCTGTGAGTGTCGTGCCTGTGTGTCCATCAGCATGGGGCATCTGAGCCTGCCCTGCCACTCCCAGACTGTCCTTGGCAGGGCCAGGGCTTGGCCACCACCAAGGCAGGTACTTCATTGTATATTTCAAAATCAAATTGGGGCAGCCTCATTGCACCCCGTGGAACTTGTCCCAGGCTTCAAGGATTTGAATCCTGGAATATGGTGACACAGAAGGTGTGCCTGGCTGGGCTGTCAGACAATGTGTCTCAGCCTCTCAGTGTCACTGTGATGACCCCACACCAAGCGCTCTCCCACCTGATGCTTCCATCCATGACATTTACCGCCCCCTCCCCTGGGCCAAGCAGGCTCAATCCTGGCCTCGGGAGACCGGGCTAAAGGGCTCAAGCCTGTGGCATGGGAACCTCAGGACACAGCCGCCCCAATGCAGTGGATGTAGGGGATGGAGGTGTCCGGGGAACCTGGCGGAAGAGGGTCCTGTGCAGTTCAGCATCAGGCTGCATCCTCTACGTCTCCATGCCTGTGTGGGGAGCCCCAGGCAACCTCTGACTGCTCTTCCTGGCAGTTTCCACAAAATGGTGAAGGAGCCCCCAAAGCATGCCAGGAGAGTGGGTACATGCTGGGGGATGTGGAAAAGCCTAAGAGTGGCTTGAAAACATGGCAGCAGGGCAGTAACAGTGGCTCACGTATGTAATCTCAACACTTTAGGAGGCTGAGGCAGCTGGATGACTTGAGGTCAGGAGTTCCACACCAGCCTGGCCAACATGGTGAAACCCTGTCTCTCCTCAAAATACAAAAATTAGCCGGGTGTAGTGGTGCGTGCCTGTAATCCCAGCTACTCAGGAGGCTGAGGCAGGAGAATCGCTTGAAACTGGGAGGCGGAGGTTGCAGTGAGCCAGGATCACGGCACTTCACTCCAGGCTGGGCAACAACGTAAGACTCTGTCACACACAAAGAAAAACAGTGGCAGCCGGCGGCACCTGGGATGCATTTTCCCTCCTTTTTGCTTTGCTACAAGAAAGTGAAGGAGAAACAGAAACTCAGAGGGACAGTCTGTTAAATTCTCAGCTCACAGCTGCATGACTGTAGTTACAGAGACTAAAACTGGCATGGATGTGACCAGTGCCTTGAGGCCACAGGGATGGACCGTGCCTGGAGCTCAGGGTCTGGAGTCTGGGAGGGAGGAGGAGGAGGATGCTGATACCAGAAAGACAGCGCAGCCGGGCGCAGTGGCTCACGCCTGTAATTCCAGCACTTTGGGAGGCTAAGACTTGTGGATCACAAAGTCAGGAGACAGAGACCATCCTGGCTAACACAGTGAAACCCCATCTCTACTAAAAATACAAAAAATTAGCCAGGCGTGGTGGTGGGCGCCTGTAGTCCCAGCTACTAGGGAGACTGAGGCCAGGGAAAGGCGTGAACCCAGGAGGCAGAGCTTGTAGAGAGTCGAGATCGCAGCACTGCACTCCAGCCTGGGCAACAGAGCGAGACTCCATCTCAAAACAAACAAACAAACAACAACAAAAAAAAAAAAACAAGAAAGACAGCGAGGAGCAGAGGGGTGGCTGATGAGTGCTAAGGAGTTCCTCTGTGGCTGGGCACGGTGGCTCACGCCTGTAATCCCAGCACTTTGAGAGGCTGAGGCAGGCAGATCACAAGGTCAGGAGTTTGAAACTAGCCTGGCCAAAATGGTGAAACCCCGTCTCTACTAAAAATACAAAAATTAGCCAGGTGTGGCAGCACGCACCTGTAGTCCCAGCTACTCAGGAGGCTGAGGCAGCAGAATCGCTTGAACCCAGAAGACGGAGGTTGCAATGAGCCAAGATTGTGCCACTGCACTCGAGCCTAAGCAACAGAGCGAGACTCTGTCTCAAACAAACAAACAACAGCAACAAAAAAGAGTTCCTTTGCATTAGTTCTTCAGATTGAATTCTCTATTTGCATTTTTAAAAGAGGAGGTAGACTATGGCAGAGTGCAGAAAGGACACAGATATGTAAAGCATCAGGCCTGGATTAACGCCGCTTTCCGGTTTCTGTGTTCTATGGTGCTTTGGCATCGCAGGAGGCTTTGGTGGCAGGGAAGGGACTGCCTCTCCCAGGGCTGGCTAGTTCTAGAGACAGCACACAGCTCCCTATGCAGACCAGCAGTCGGAAGCGTCTGCCCCCACCACACCCTTTAACTCTCACACACCCAGTGAATATTCTGCCTGCCCCATCTCACTCCGGAGCGTGGTCCTGGATGACTAGGGACCACCCTGTAGCCCTGGGCCTGCCAACATTAGGCAAACGGGCCCACCCGAAGCTTGCTCAAACTCGCCTCCGCTCTCATCCTTTCCTTCCCACAGAGATCCCAGTGAAGGCCTGGCCAGGGCTCTCCCCTTGCTCCTTCTGCCTCAGGACTGACCTGGTGCTTCCCCATGCTGGGAGCTGAAAGTCGTCAACTCTTCATTCAAAGGCAGTGTCTCCCAGGCTGTCATCTGACCAGAGCTGAGGAAAACAAAACCCCAGGTGCAGTTCAGGACAGCCCCTCCTCTGCCTTCCTGGTCTGTTCACTCCTCTGCCTTAGGAGGTAGCCATTGTTCCATTTCCACATAGCAACTTTGCCTACTCTTGTCCTTTATGTAAAAGGAATCATTCAGTGTGTTCCCTTTTGTGTCTGGCCTCTTTTACCCAGCGTGAGAGTCACCACGTTGTTGAGACTGTCATCTGCTGTGTGTGTGTAGTGCTCCTTCATATGCACAGGCCACAGTTCACTGACTCATTTACTGGTAAGTGTTTGGGGTTTTGACTATTATGAAAAAAGTTATTATGAACATTCTTGAGTGTGTTCTTTATTGGAGAGAAGTGAAACCGGCCCAATTATCCCATAGAACTGATGTTTACGGTTTCTTTGAATAAACATAGAAATGATCCTCCCAGTCTTACAAGTTGAGAAAGTTACATTTGTCTTATCTGAGTTCCTTTCCCAAAAAACCACCCACCAGGCCTCCTAGATAGAATCAAAAAAACTCACAAGACCACCGTGCCCTCCCCACCTCCCAGATAGAATCAAGGAAACTTAGGAGACCACCGCACTCTCCCCGTCAAAACTGCCTAACCCACCACCTGCTTCCTGGTGACCGATTCCTCTTCCTCACCCCTCCCTGATTCCTGTTTTCACACATGGTTACATTTCTTCTCTGCTAGATAAACACCTATTTTAGTGGGTCAGGGGATGGCCTGAGACTGATCTCCCATGTCCTGGGCTGCAGCAGGGGATTAAAGCTTCTTCTCTGGCAATGCTGCTTGTCTCAGTGACTGGCTTTTTGTGTGACGAGCAGCAGCACCTAGACAGACCCCTGGTGTTTCTGTAACATACACACTCATTTCTCTTGGGTATAGAACAAGAGAGAAAATGTGGGTCAAAGGATCAGCATATGTTAGGGAAGAGGAGGGATTTCCAGACATTTCTGTGCAGTGTTGATACCCATTTATATGCCCACCAACCGCACACAAGGGTCCTAATTGCCCCACATCTACACCCACACGGGGTACAGCCAGTCATTAATTTTAGCCATTCTGCTGGAGTACTGCGGTATCTCAGCGTGGTTTTCATTTGAATGTCTCTGATGAATAGAGAGGTTGAGCCCCTTTTCATACATGTATCTGCCACTTGCCATCTTCTTTTGGGAAGGCTCCCATAAGGCTTTTAGTTATTTTTGAAAATTGGGTTATCAGTCGATTTCCTATTGTGAGTCTGTCAGTACTGTTTGTGCATGAAGAATTGAGTAGGTAACGTGCTTCCGGGCCGGCCGAGGTGAGCTCTCCTTGGGTGGCTGTGCGTGCGGGAAAGACCCCCGAGGGGGGGTTCTGGAGCCCAAGCACCACATCCCCCCAGAGGGGCCTATCCCGATCTCACACTCAGCTCACCTCTCCCTCCCTGTGCTGATTTCTCATAGCGTTTTACATTTCGTTGTCATTAGACTCTTTTGAAATAAATTGCAAGGGTCTGATGAGTCATGACTGTGTGTGCCTCGTGTTCCTGTGTCTTGAGCCCGGCGGCAGCAGTTCTCCCTCCATCCAAGAGGCACAGTTAGGGAGCACTCAAGGGGCCCAGCGCGGTCCTAGGTGCCAGGTGACCTCCCGCAGGGAGTGGCATTCCAGTGGGGGTGGCACCAGCGGGGACCGAAGATAGAAAATAAGCCGGAACAGAAATCAAGTAATTTCCGGAAATAATACACAGAAGGAAATAAAGCAGGGTGAGGGTGTTCTGTGTGTGTGTGTGTGTGTGTGTGTGTGTAGTTATCATGGGACAGGGAGTTAGGGAAGGGCTCTCTGAGAAGGTGGATTTCAGTAGATGCCTGAATGCAGCAGAGGAGGAAGCCCTTCTGGGGGAAGAACCATCCAGACAAAAGGAGACAGCATATGCCAAGGCCCTGAGGCAGAAGCCTGCTTGCTGTGAGTGCAGCAAGAAACCCAGAGGGACAGAGAGGTGGAAGTGAGGGGAGAGCTGTAGGAAGTGAGGAGAGAGCTGCAGGAAGTGAGGGGAGAGTTGCAGGAAGTGAGGGGAGAGCTGTGGCTTGGCCAGTTATATATGCACCTTAAGTCTCAGTTTCCTCATCTATAAAATAGTGGGTCATAATGGTTCCTACCGCGTGAGATTGCCGAGTGGATTACGTGAACCATGGTGTGTAGATCCCCTGGCACCTGCAAGTTCTTAGGAAAGAGAAGCTGTGATTATCAGACCCTTCTTTCTCTCTGCTCCCAGAGCACCTTGTAGCCCCACATCAGCTCATGTTGCAATGATTTATGTGTCTGGCTCTCCCTGGAGACCAGAGGCTGCACACTGGCACCCACAGCCTGAACCCAGCCTGGGGGTCTTCTGTTTAGCCTCACAGTTTATTTTGTGAAGATAATTAGTTGCCAACTTTCAACATTTTGGAAATTTTATATAAAAATCTGGGTTTTGGCTTTCTTGGAAATTACAACATCTGGCTGCTCTGGGTCCGAATGTCCACATGGCCACAGCTGGCTGGAGGGAGCAGCGGCTGCCCACAAATTCACACCTGTGTCCTCCACTCTGCCCGGGCCCCACCCAGATGCTCCTCCCATCTCTCTGCCTCTTGGTCGCTGAAGTCACCTGTGGTTTTGAACATGCTAAAGAACCTGAAGTCCTTGAAGACAAACAAATATTTTGTTCTCTTGTTGTTTGTATCCCTGGAACATCCTTCCCTGGAGTTCACAGGGCCTGGGGCAAGGGTGCAAACAGAAACCCGAGTGTCCAGTGTGAAAATCAATAGTTCTTCCCTTGTGGTCTGCAGGACCCTAGGGCTCCCATGACTTATTCAGAGGGTCTGTGAAGTAAAACTATTTTCATGTGACTGTTAAGACATTATTTGCCCTTTTCATCATGGTGACATTTGGTGTAAAGGTACAAAATGATACTGAGTAAAACTAATTCAAATCAAGGCAGTTGATCCCAAATGTGCCAGCACCATGTTCCTTACTGCTGTACACTCCCAATGTCAAGAAAAGTCGCCTTTGGGAGGCCGAGGCAGGTGGATCAGCTGAGGTCAGGAGTTCAAGCCAAGCCTAGCCAGTATGGTGAAACTCCATCTCTACTAAAAATACAAAAATTAGCCAGGTGTGGTGGCACATGCCTATCATCCCAGCTACTCAGGAGGCTGAGGCAGGAGAATCACTTGAACCCGGGAGGCGGAAGTTGCAGTGAGTGGAGATCACACCACTGTACTCCAGCCTGGGTGACAGAATGAGACTCTGTCTCAAAAAAAAGTAAATAAAAAATTAATTAATTAATTAATTAATTAATTAATTAAAATGTGTTTTTTTGATGTTGTGCAAATAAATGTGTCAACATTTGGAGGATCTACATAGCTCAGTGAACCAATATTTTCCAGATGATCAGTGCTTCATGTTTCCATTAGGAGAAGACGATCATCCTCTGTGGATCTCTTACACTCCTACAGGTCTTGCTGGGTGTGCCAATAATGCAAAGCTTGGGCATTCTTTTTATCCAAACTATTTCTAAGATTTATATTTGTGGTGAGCAGCCTTGAGGAATGAGCTACTGTCTCCCTCCAGGACAAACAGCAGGCTTGCTTACTGCACGCTACAAAAGCAATGGGTCCCCAGGCTCAGGGTTCCTCAGCTGCAGCGCAAACCCAATGTGTGTGTAGCATCTATCTCAGCTCCTCTGCATCACCTCTGCAGGACCTGGGGGACAGAGGGAACAAGTGCAAAACAGGCTGATGCCCGCTTTGTTTGCTGTGTGAGCAGCGATAATAAAGTCCTTTTTCTCTGACACAGGAATCTCATCTCTTTTGCCAGCATCCATGCAACAGTAACAAGTTAATGGATTAGTTTGTAGTAGAGTAAAATGAAATCTCAGTCCTGATGGTTCCATGCCTGTTGTGAGAAGTCAGGGACCCTGAACAGAGGGATCAACTGAAGCCATGGCAGAATAACATAAACTGTGAAGATTTCATGGACATTTATCACTTCCCCAATCAATATCCTTGTGATTTCCTATGCCTGTCTTTACTTTAATCTCTTAATCCCGTCATCTTCATAAACTGAGGATGTATGTCACCTCAGAACCCTGTGATGATTCTGTTAGCTGCACAAATTGTTTGTAAAACATGTGTGTTTGAACAATATGAAATCTGGGCATCCTAAAAGAATAGGATAACAGTGATTTTCAGGGAACAAGGGAGATAACCATAAGGTCTGACTGCCTGTGGGGCCAGGCAGAGCAGAGTCATATTTCTCTTCTTTCAGAAAGCAAATAGGAGAAATATCGCTGAATTATTTTCTCAGCAAGGAAAAACCCTGGGAAAACGAATTCATTCCCAGGGGAGGTCTCTAAAATGGCCGCTCTGGGAGTGTCTGTCTTATGCAGTTGTAGATAAGGGATGAAATACGCCCTGGTCTCCTGCAGCGCCACCAGGCTTGCTAGAATTAGGAAATTCCAGCCTGGCAAATTCTAGTCAGACCGGTTGTCTGCTGTCAGCCTTGTTTCCTATTAAGATGTTTATCAATGACAATGTGTGCCCAGCAGCACATGGACCTTCATCAGTAATTCTAGTTTTGCCCTGGCCTTGTAATCTCACTCTGCCTCTCTGCCCTCATGATATTTTATTGTCTTTGAAGCAGGTGATCTCTGTGACCCACTCCCTATTTGTACACCCCTCCCCTTTTGAAATCCCTAATAAAAACTTGCTGGTTTTGTGGTTCAAGGGGCATCACGGAACCTGCCAACATGTGATGTCACCCCCAGAGACCCAGCTGTACCATTTATTTCTTTTGTACTCTTTCTCTTTATTTCTCAGACCAGCCAACACTTAGGGAAAATAGAAAAGAACCTACGTTGAAATACTGGGGGCTGGTTCGCCCAATACACACCCACGCAAACATGCATGGGCAAAACATCCATTCAAAGTCCAAGAAACATGAATGAATTTTGATGGAGCAGAGAACAAAAGTTGATCACTCTGGATTCAGACTTCACATTGCATCTAGCAGGGTGGATATTGGGTTGAAGGGAACGAGGTACAGGGTCAGCACCTGTACACCCCTGAGAACCAGCGCCTCCCTGAGTTTGCACCCTGGGCCTCACTCTGCTCCCCCTAGTCGGCCCCGGCAGCTAACCCTTAGGAAACTGCTACTCGTTGAGTTCTGGAGTAGCATCAAGAACACCCACAGCTCTCTGAAAATGCTCTGAAAACACGGCTCCCTTGTCTAGTTTCCTCTCTGCAGGAGTCTGGAATTTCTTCATATGCTTCAACCTGAGAACACATCGCACCACAGACTGAAGGCAGAGCAGAGATGAGAACTCAGCTGTCTGCTCTTCATCCAGGCAGTGAAGAGATTTGCAAAGCTCTCCAACAGTACTACTCTTCTCACTACAGTTTTTAGGTTGTCTTTGTAAATAGTTTTTTTAAAAACAAAACAAAACAAAAAGTGTGTTACTTGTATAACTGTATAATGGGTTTATTGCTATTTTTCTAAAACTTAATGAATAAAAATTTTTAAATGCCTCAGTTTAAAATTACAATATGGTAAACATTGATAGATGTAACCCAAATGAACAAAAATTCTTTGGGGTTCTCAATGATTTTTTAGAATGCAAAGGGATCCTGAGAACAAAACGTTTGAGAACTGCTTGTCTAAATATTTATAAATCAAGTTATGAATTAATGAACAAAGTGGTAAATAAAATATGTTCTAGCTCCACCCTCGAGAAATCTGCTGTTAAAGTGACTTTATTCCTATTGAGAATTCTCGGCCGCCTCCAGGTTCTATGCTGGACTGCGATGGGGAGGGCCCAGCACCCCGACCTCTGGTCAGCCCCAGCTCCAAGCAGCCCTGCAAACAGCTGTTTTATGACCACCTCTCAGGCCTACTAGCTATCTGGTCCACCCTCCAGGAGCGATCCATGCAAGAGGCCTGCGCTAGGCCCTGAAAGGGGCTCGGGACTTTTGGGCGGGGAACCGTGGGGCCTGGGGTAGCCAGAGCATGGACCAGGGGATGTGGGAGTGGGCTCCAGGTAGGCACCTCCCCTTGGCCCTGAAGACACTGGATCCCATGAAGAGGGCCCTGCTGGAAGAAGGCCTGAGAAGAAGACACAGGAGGACTGCTCCTCTGGTGAGGCACCACCCTGTGTGAACAGACAAGAGAAAGACTTGCTGACTGAACAGAGAATTCCAGGACAGCACTGCAGCCACTGCTCCTAACGC
Source organism: Chlorocebus sabaeus (assembly GCF_047675955.1). NCBI lineage: Eukaryota > Metazoa > Chordata > Mammalia > Primates > Cercopithecidae > Chlorocebus > Chlorocebus sabaeus. Next base: position 2,658,341 of record NC_132926.1, on the reverse strand, counting down.
CTTCGTGGCCCTGGGCTGGCCGCGCCTCTTCCTGGTCTCCCCATGCTTCAGTGCAGGATGAGGGCTCAGCCTGAGGGCTCCCAGCACTGTCTTAAGGCTCATGTTCCTTCTAGGAGCGTGGGGTTTCTGGGCTGCTTCGGAGACCCTGACACCCTTTTCACTGTGTGGATTTCACTGGCTGGTTCGAGAGAAAGGCAATTTTTCTATTTCTTGGAAAAGTGGACAGAAATATTTATGAAAATTTCTTTGTTAAATGATGTTGCTATTTATTCAGCATAGGACAAAGGAAATAGGCTCATACTGAATAGGAAAAAGAAGGGATTTCTCTCCTGCTTAAATCCCTCTCATATGCCTCAAGTTAAGATATATACATATATATAGGCCGGGTGCAGTGGCTCACGCCTGTAATCCCCGTACCTTGGGAGGCTGAGGCAGGTGGATCATGAGGTCAGGAGTTTGAGACCAGCCTGGCCAACATGGTGAAACCTCATCTCTACTAAAAATTAAAAAAAATTAGCCAGGCATGCTGGCGGGTGCCTGTAATCCCAGCTACTTGAGAGGCTGAGGCAGAGAATTGCTTGAACCTGGGAAGTGGAGGTTGCAGTGAGCTGAGATCTTGCCACTGCACTCCAGCCTGTGTGACAGAGTGAGACTCCATTTCAAAAAAAAAAAGATATATACATATATACATAGACATATATAATACATATATAAATATACACATATTATATATACATATATATTAATCAGTAACATTTCAAAGTACATTTTAAAGGGTACAAACAACAGTACTTTTTTTCTTTTTTTTTTTTTTTTGAGACGGAGTCTCGCTCTGTCGCCCAGGCTGGAGTGCAGTGGCGCGATCTCAGCTCACTGCAAGCTCCGCCTCCCGGGTTCACACCATTCTCCTGCCTCAGCCTCCCTAGTAGCTGGGACTACAGGCGACTGCCACCATGTCTGGCTAATTTTTTTGTATTTTTCTAGTGGAGACAGGATTTCAACATGTTAGCCAGGATGGTCTCGATCTCCTGACCTCATGATCCGCCCGCCTCAGCCTCCCAAAGTGCTGAGATTATAGGCGTGAGCCACCATGCCTGGCCAAACAACAGTACTTTTTATAAAATAATCCCTAAGTGCAGTTTTTTGGGGGAGGGCGACCATCACTGTCACTGATTTTACCAGGTTTTCCTAAGAATCTTACCTGGTCTATGTGGGATCTGAAGGCAATAATCCTGTCAGTGTGAAAAGTCTGTTACAGTTAAGAAATATTTTGCTAAGCCTGTTATGTAGAAATCACTGTAGGTGGCCCGGCATGGTGGCTCATGCCTGCAATCCCAGCACTTTGGGAGGCAGAGGCAGGTGGATCACCTGAGGTCAGTAGTTCAAGACCAGCCTGGCCAACATGGTGAAAGCTCATCCCTACTAAAAATACCAAAACTAGCTGGGCATGGTGGCAGGTGCCTGTAATCTCAGCTACTCAGGGGGCTGAGGCAGGAGAATCACTTGAACCTGGGAGGCGGAGGTTGCAGTGAGCTGAGATTGTGCCATCACACTCCAGCCTGGGGGACAAGAGCGAGACTTCAACTCAAAAAAACAAAAACAACAACAAAAACAAACAAAAACAAGGAAGTGAAATGCACAGTTCCACCTTAAAAGGCTTACTTTCTCCTAAGAGAAATCCATCTACTTTTTTATCCATTTATTGCTCATCCACCTACCTAGCCAGCCCTCCATCTATTTATCAGTCATTTCATCTGTCCAACTGTGTGTCCATCTTTCATTCATCTGTCCATCTAGCCACCCTCTACCCACTCACTACTCAAACATCCATTCAGCCATCCATCCATCCAACCCAACCATCCTACCGCCCATCCCTTCATCCATTCTTCACCCACACATCCATCCATCCATTTCTTAATCCTTTCATCTGTCTACCCACGTGTCCAACTTTCATTCATCTGTCCATCTAGCTACCCACAATCCACTCAGTACTCAAACATCCATCCACCCACCCCAACCATCCTACCACCCATTCGTTCACCCACACATCTATCCATTTTCTGGTCCCATTTGTCCATCCATCTTTATCTATCCTGCAGGTATTTTGATGGTGGCCCTGAGAGGGGCCCAGCCTAGTAGCCTAGTAGTAATTCATGTGGAGACAAAGATGGCAGGATGATTAGAAATTCAGGAGGTTGGCTGGGCACGGTGGCTCACACCTGTAATCCCAGCACTTTGGGAGGCCGAGGCTGGCAGATCACCTGAGGTCAGGAATTCGAGACCAGCCTGGCCAACATGGCAAAACTCCGTCTCTAGTGAAAATAGAAAAATTAGCCGGGTGTGGTGGCGCCTGTAATCCCAGCTACTCGGGAGGCTGAGGCAGGAGAATGGCGTGAACCTGGGAGGTAGAGGTTGCAGTGAGCCAAGATCGTGCCAGTGCACTCCAGCCCTGGTGACAAAAAGAGACTCCATCTCAAAAACAAAATTTTTTAATAAAAAATTTTAAAAAGTGTGCAGAAGCACTTGTCCAGGGCTTCATTTGGTGCTTCATATTCAAACTACTCAAGGATCAAAGCATTAACTAGAGTTCAACTATGTGACTTCAAGTCTTTCTAGCAAATGTTTCTGTGTTTATTTCTTAACGATAATGGGATTTTTACATGGTGATATCTAGATGGAATTAAAAACAATAAGAAGCAATGAAGGGCAAATGCCTGTATAACTATGAATTATATCTTTGCTGAACTCAATATATTTAAAAATACAATTGGATGAATTAATTGGATGAAATTTTGCTTTGGTGTGAGAGTTAAAACTTGTATCCTCTGAAAGAACCACATGAAAATAGACTGTAAAACTACATTACTTGATAAGTAAGTAGGAAAGACTTCCTATGTCAATAGTAAATCATCCGCATTTATTTTGGTGTAGTAAAGAACCCTAAAAGACAAGATAAAGTTCTCATAAAGCTACAATGTTCTTGATAGGAGAAAGAAAGAAAGAACCCAATGTAGACATAAAACTACTATACTCATTGGGAAATATGAAAAAAAAAATAAAGCGATCAGAACAGCAACTTTCACAAAGAGAGTTTTACAACTCCATATTAACATAAATCATTCTTCAAAAACAAGTTGCTCCAATTTCTTGTAGATTTCCAAATGTCCTAATGCATGGTCTCTGGCGTTCTAAATTGCTTATTAAACACTTCAAAATATACTTCTGGAAATAGCTATAATGAAAGGGTAAGTGCAACAGTTATTTCAGTACCTCGAATCTACTTTATCACATGCACACACTCTAGACACACGTGTTTCAGAATATGATCATTGCATTTACTTTTCAGAAGTCCACTAGTATAATTTTCTCTGTAACATTTATTTCTGACACGTAAAAATCTGAGATCCTGGCTGGGCGCGGTGGCTCAAGCCTGTAATCCCAGCACCTTGGGAGGCCGAGATGGGCGGATCACGAGGTCAGGAGATCAAGACCATCCTGGCTAACACGGTGAAACCCCGTCTCTACTAAAAAAATACAAAAAACTAGCCGGGCGAGGTGGCGGGCGCCTGTAGTCCCAGCTACTCGAGAGGCTGAGGCAGGAGAATGGTGTGAACCTGGGAGGCGGAGCTTGCAGTGAGCCGAGATCGGCCACTGCACTCCAGCCTGGGCGACAGAGCGAGACTCCGTCTCAAAAAAAAAGAAAAAAAAAAAAAAAAAAAAAATCTGAGATCCCAAGAGGCAGATTCCCAGAATAAATAAGGCTTAGCCAGTGATGCCCCCCACTGTGACAATGTCAGCCCATTCTGACACAATGTTAGAATTACAAACACAAACGCACGCGATGTGCAGGGCATCACAGTGCTGGGTGGGCTGACATCCAAGTCTCCAGGTATTGCAGTTTAGCAAAGACAATGTTTTTACCTAAGATCCAGGTGTTCAAAATAATTTCTCCAATCTGCTCTACCCTGTTATTATGTATGTATTCTGTTGTAAATGAGAAACAAGACTTACTTTCTCCAGAATAATAGAACCGTAGTGACACTGAAAGTAAGCCCAGATTCTTTCTTCTTTTTTCTTTCTTTCTTTCTTTCTTTTCTTTCTTCCTTTTCTTTTCTTCTCCCCCTCCTTCATCTTCGTCTTCTCCTTCTTCCTCTTCCTCCTCCTCCTTCTTCTTTCTTCCTCTTCCTCTTCTCTCCTCCTTCTTCTTCTCCTGCTCCTTCTTCCTCTTCCTCCTCCTCCTCCTTCTGCTGCTTCTTTCTTCCTCTTCTTCTTCTCTCTTCTTCTTCCTCTTCCCCCTCTCCTCCTCCTCTTTCTTTCTTCCCCTTCCTCTTCTCTCTTCCTCTCTTTCTCCTCCTTCTTCTTCTATTTTTTTGAGACAACCTCCCACTCTGTCACCCAGGCTGAACTGCAGTAGCAGATCAGCGCTCACTGCAGCCTCCACCTCTTGGACTCAAGTGATCCTTCTGCCTCATCCTCCTGAGTAGCTGAGACTATAGGCATGCACCACCATGCCCAGCTAAATTATTTTGTATATTTTGTAGAGATGGGGTTTCCCTATGTTGCCCAAGCTGGTCTTGAACTCTTGGGCTCAAGTAATCCGCCCACCTTGGCCTCCTAAAGTACTGGAACTACAGGCATGAGCCACCATGCCCAGCCTATCATTATTATTAGTGATTATTTAAAAGACTAAGTTTTCCGCCGGACACGGTGGCTCACGCCTGTAATCCCAGCACTTTGGGAGGCCGAGGCGGGCGGATCATGAGGTCAGGAGATGGAGACCATCCTGGCTAACACGGTGAAACCCCGTCTCTACTAAAAATACAAAAAACTAGCTGGGCAAGGTGGCGGGCGCCTGTTGTCCCAGCTACTGGGAGGCTGAGGCAGGAGAATGGCGTGAACCTGGGAGGCGGAGCTTGCAGTGAGCCAAGATCCAGCCACTGCACTCCAGCCTGGGCGACAGAGCGAGACTCCATCTCAAAACAAAAAACAAAAAAAAAAACAAGTTTTCCTTTCAGGGTCCGCTTTTTCTTTGTATTTTAAACTTAGGATAGCATTTCTAGTATCATCTTTTAAACCACCAAAGCTAGTTTTCGGAATCTCCTATATCATTTCTAATCATTTATTCATTATTTCACAGTGTAATTTGCGAGTTTCTTGGGCTGAGAATATGGCTCTAAAGGACTGATGATATCAATAATTCGGGAGTACAGAATGTTACCATTTTCGATTCAGTTATCCTCTTCACACTCTAATTTCCACATGGATATTAATAGCACTATTTGAAGTAGAGGAAAAATGAATTTAGTGAGTAGCATTCCTTCAGAATTCTGTGGCAAGCCTAAAAAAATCACATTTACAAAAACAGAGTTAACCATTACCCTCTTAATTTATGTCAATACCTTCTTGTAATGGTCTGAATTCACATGCTTTGCAAAGTGATCAATTTACCAAAACAGTTATGATTTTCCTGGCCGGGCGCGATGGCCACACCTGTGATCCCAGCACTTTGGGAGGCGGAGGCAGACAGAACACAAGGTCAGGAGGTCGAGACCATCCTAGCTAACATGGTGAAACCCCGTCTCTACCAAAAATACAAAAAATTAGCTGGGCATGGTGGCGGGCACCTGTGGTCCCAGCTACTCGGGAGGCTGAGGCAGGAGAATGGCGTGAACCTGGGAGGCAGAGCTTGCAGTGAGCCGAAATCGGGCCACTGCACTCCAGCCTGGGCCACAGAGCGAGGCTGTGTCTCAAAAATATACATATATACACATATGATTTTCCTGCATTCATATGAAATATTTTAACACACCATTTTATGTGTGTGTGCGCTCATATATGTATATATACACACTAAGCAACAAGCCAGTTTTTTTTTTTTTTTTTTTTTTGAGACGGAGTCTAGCTCTGTCACCCAGGCTGGAGTGCAGTGGCCGGATCTCAGCTCACTGCAAGCTCTGCCTCTCGGGTTCACGCCATTCTCCCGCCTCAGCCTCCCGAGTAGCTGGGACTACAGGCGCCTGCCATCTCGCCCGGCTAGTTTTTTTGTATTTTTTTAGTAGAGACAGGGTTTCACCGGGTTAGCCAGGATGGTCTCGATCTCCTGACCTCGTGATCCGCCCGTCTCGGCCTCCCAAAGTGCTGGGATTACAGGCTTGAGCCACCGCGCCCGGCCTTTATTTTTTTTTTGAGACAGAGTCTCACTCCATCACCCAGTCTGGAGCGCAGTTGCATGAATCTCTGCTCACGGCAAACTCTGTTGCCCAGGTTCAAGCAATTTTCCTGCCTCAGCCTCCTGAGTAGCTGGGATTACAGGCACGTGGCCCCACACCTGGTTAATTTTTTTGCTTTTTTCTGTTGAGATGGAGTCTCACTTTTGTCGCCTAGGCTGGAGTGCAATGGCGTAATCTGAGCTCACTGCAACCTCCACCTTCCAGGTTCATCAGGTTCAAATGCTTTTCCTGCCTCAGCCTCCCAAGAAGCTTGGATTACAGATCCCCACCACCACGCCCAGCTAGTTTTTTTATATTTTTAGTGTAGCAGGAGGAGCCACAGACAAAACTCCTCAGACACCGGATTAAAGAAGGAAGAGGTTTTTTATTCGGCTGGGAGCGTCGGCAGACTCGCATCTTAAGAGCCGAGCTCCCCGAGAAAGAAATATTTGGCCTTTTTAAAGGCTTACAACTTTAAGGGGTCCACGTGAAAGGGTCGTGATAAATCGAGCAAGCGTGGGAAACGTGACTGGGGGCTTACATGCATCAGCTAACAGAACAGAAAGTTTTGCGATGCTTTTTCATACAGTGTCTGGCATTTACAGATAACACAAGTAGTTTAGGTCAGGGTTTGATGTTATTATTATTACTTTGTTTAACTCCTAGGGCTGGGTGGTGGTGCCAAGGTTGTCTGGCTATTTATCTTTTGTTTCTTTCTCTCTTTCCTCCTGTCTTGTGAACTAGGCAAGGTGGGGGGCGGAGGGCAGCATGAGTAGTACTGGTCTCTTTCCTTATTCCCCCCTTTGAGAATTTTTACTAATTAGTGGGAGTTCTCACTTTTATTTTTATTTTTGAGTCTCTTTGCAAGACAGAGCAATAGTGTTTTATGTAATACACTTGTGCTGAAGTTTTCTGAGGAACCCATGGTAGCTACAAAACCTTTTCTCATTTGAAGGAAAAAGTGTAATACACAGGGGAGCAGCAAGCAACTTTCTATTACTAGTAATATACTTATAATGAGGGTTTTAAATTTTTATAGCTGCAAAGTATTTTCTAAATGAAGACCTAGGATCAAACCTGTGTTAAACCTGTACAGTCACGTGTATCATCTTTGTCATGTTCTAAGCAGGTTAGTTTTGTCACTGGGTCTGAAAAGCTTTTTCTTAGCGAGTAACACAGTTATTTTTTAATAACAGAAGTTTTTAAGAGCCAGATGCTTGAACTTGGGGCATCTGTTTGGGGAAAAAGTTAAAATAAAGTTATCTTGAGGCATTAACTCTTTTGCTTTTCAAGGCCATTGGTCTCTTATGTTAGCCTTTTTATAAACATAACATGAAGAAATATCTAGGCTGCCAGCAATGTTTTCAGCCAACTGACTAAATAGGCTTTTTCTGTTTTTGCTAAAGGAAGAGGTTCTGGTAACTTCTGATTTATATGTTTAAAGAATGGCTGTAAGACTCGGAATTGTTGCTGGGCTGGACGGGTCTGGGTTTCCTAAGTAGTATGTGTACAGTGGGGACACCTTATATAGGTGTTTTCTTCTAGCATGGTTATGGGGGTAACAACAACAAAACAACGTACAGCAAGGACAAAAGAGGTCCTTACCTGGGAAAAAGGTTGAATATAGCAGCAGAACAATAGGGAAACAGTTAGTATTGCAGGAAAACTATTAAGATTTTTAACTACATTTACTTGCTTGATGAGTCCTCAAGCTTCAGCCGTGCACAGACTAGTCAGCTGCCGGTGTGTGACTAGAGCAGGACTAGAGCTTCAGCCGTGTGCAGACTGGTCAGCCTCCAGAGTGACCAGAGCAAGGCTGTTGTCCTCAGCAGCAGCTTGGTCTCATCTCAGGATCAGCTGGGTTGGATGATCTGTGTCCTGCTGGCTGGTCCACTTGTCCTGAGCTGCTGGTGTTAGCTGACTGTGGTGGATCCAAGACACAACACCTGCAACTTTAACAGCAGTGGGAGTGGACAAGGTTACAGTATAGAGCCCATCCTATATGGGTCCTAGAAAAATTAGATTTTACTTTAAACAGAGTCACTAGATTTAAAGGGGTGTCAGGCTTATAGGCATTTTTATTTATTTAATTATGAACACTTTGTATGGCTATTTTTAAAACCTGCATTTACTTTTTCAAGGTTAATTTCTTTAGTTTCTGGAGGTCACCTTTAATTTGACCTATGATTTGGGGGTGGCCGACTGAACAAAATCTTACAGGGCAAATACCTAGTTTGTTTGGTGGGGGTACACCTGACTTGGAGGAGGACCATAGGCAAAAACCTGATTTTATCGTAAACGAGCAAACAAGCACTAGCACGTACCGATAGTCTCCAGCACAGGGCACTTCTGTAAAGTCTATAGGCAAGTTTTCACAAGGTATGGCTCTTTTTACTAAGTTTCTTAGGGGAGGAGTTCTTCTCCCCCCGCCCCCCACCCTTTGTAACTCTATTTAGTGGCTTAGCCTTCGGTGAGAAATTGGAATCCAGATATGGCAGAATCTTGCTGCTTTTAACTTCTAATGTGACCATGGGCTCCTGGGAGCCTAATGAGAAGGTGCCGGGTCTGCCCTAGTCTTTACATTCTTCAGCTCCTGTCAGCCTGAACTGATCAGTATTTGGTTCCTCCAAGGTGTGGCAGCCCGTGGCCGATGGCCTCTTTGTCTTGCGGTCTTGGCCATTTCCTTTATTGCCTTTTGAACATTTACCCTTCTAGTGTCCTTTTTTTTTTTTTGCATCTCGCACATTAATTTTTCTCTAGCCTTGTCCGGCTCGTGAATCCTTGCCTAACCTGACTTCTCTTATATTTACATTCACGTCCATGTCCTCTTACATTGCTAATTTTTTTTTTTTACAATTACTTTTAGTCTTTCTTTTTCTTTTGTTCTTTTCCAGTTTTGTTTCTTGGTCACAGTTAACATACACCGTCGTGGCCACTTTTCTAGACTAGGTGGTATTCATGCCTGCAGCTTCTGCTTGATGTTACCCTGGGCTTGCTTTACAAATGAAGTATTCACTATATACTGATTTTCAGCAGTCTCAGGGTTAAATGGGGTGTAAAGCCAGAATGCTTTATAGAGTCTCTTATAAAACTGACTTAGGCTTTTGTCAGCTCCTTGAAGCATTTTTGAAATCTTTTTTTATATTACTTGCTTTTTTTCTACCAACTCTTAGCCTCTGCAGAAGTGCTTCTCAGTACCTCTGCAAACGCTGAAACTGAGTTGCATTCTCTGGGTGGTTTTTTTTCCCTTTTTTCTAGAGTTTAACAGGCTCTTTTCTTTATATAATTCTTTATACACTTGGAGGGTTAAACAGGCATACCGAGAGTCAGTGTAAATGTTTAGTCTTACCTTCACTGAGTTCTAAGTCCCGAATTAAAGCAATAAGCTCAGCTTAACAACAGTGTCCAGGGTTACCACCGCATATTCTGCACATCTCTCCTTGTGGGTTGATGAAGCTGTTCCCATCCACGTATAGCTCCTAGTCTACTGATGCCCAAGGCTGGTCCCGGAGGTCAGGTCTGCTGGAGTAAACTTGAGTCCAGCACCTCTACACAGTCATGCTAGACAGGGCTCTAGCTGCCGGGAGCAAGGCGGTGGGTTCAGGGTATTTCCAGTTTAGCAGATCAATGGTTGAAAAGGGCTGGAAGATGAAAGTCTGTTGCCCCCCACTCCCCGGTTGTGGGCCTGGTCATTCTAACAGACAGGTCCTCGCGTCTCCCTGAGAGGCATTTGCATAGCTCGAGCAAGACCAGATCTGAGACAGCCACTTGACTATCTTGACTTCCTTCCTTGGCCTATCGAGACCTGGGGCGTGTTAGCTCCTGAATCCCGTTTCTGAGGGGGCTGTTGGCCTCGGTAAAGTGGGGTAGGCTGGGACATGTGGAGAAAGAATTTCTATGATCTCTGGTGACTCCCGCAAAACTGACTTCTGCTGTTTCTGGGACTCCCTTTTTAACTCTGTGTCTGCTGGCGAAGCTGCTCTTACTTTTACTTTTGGCTTCTTTACAATAAGCTGTTAAACAGGGCTAAATTTATGCTGGTTTTGTCTATATTATATTTAACCATGAGTCAATATAAAGGAATTTGATCTAGGTACACTGGCTGTCCTCTGACCCCTGTCACCACCTTAAATACATGGCCAATTGTTCCCTGTCTATAGTGCCTTCGGTGGGCCATCCAACACCAACAGAGGGCAATTCTAATTTACACAGAGATCTTAACCTCTAGGGGGTTAACTTAACTCTATAATCTCCTGCAAAACCTTTTTTAAGGTTCTGTAACATGCATTTTAATAGAGTAAGTTTTGATGATTTGATGACTTTTATTTTTTTGAAATGTTTTAACACAGTTCCTAGCAGAGTAGGCTTACTTTGTGTCTGACCTATTTTTTTCTCGAGACAAAACAACATTTACACTACAAGAAGGAAAGGGTAAAAGGTCACTCACTCATCTAAGTTACACTAAATTAAAATCAAAACTAAAACCAAAGTGTTGTTAAAGGCACACCTGTTCGTCAAGCAATTTAAGCCAAGTCAAAATCAGAACCAAAACCAAAGTGCCAATAAAGGCACGCCTGTTTATCAAGCAATTCAAGTCAAGTCAAAATTAAAACCAAAGTATCAAGCAGTTAATTCAAGTCAAGTCAAAAACAAAAACCAAAGTGCCGGTACAGGCACGCCATGGGTGATCAGGCCACGCTTCCACTCAAATGGAGTGGGCGAGTTCCAAAGACCAGTCTTAGAAAATTTCAGATGTCCAGACTTAAAGTGCCAGCTCCTTCCCGGTGTTCAGCCACTGCCTTGAATCTCCACGGGGGCCTGCTGTGCACTGCTCTGAGGAGGCGTTCCACCGGAGCAAATGCCTACCCGGGAGCTCTCTCAGGATCCGCATCGCTCAAGCTGGTCAGAGTCCCCCGCAGGGATGCTCTACAGGGCAGGCATAAGCTGCCTAAGGGGCTGCCTCGACCATCCGTTAATCACCTCGCTTCCCGGTCAGGGAATCAAGAAATGTAGCAGGACGAGCTGCAGACAAAACTCCTCAGACACCGGATTAAAGAAGGAAGAGGTTTTTTATTCGGCTGGGAGCGTCGGCAGACTCGCATCTTAAGAGCCGAGCTCCCCGAGAAAGAAATACTTGGTCTTTTTAAAGGCTTACAACTTTAAGGGGTCCACGTGAAAGGGTCGTGGTAAATCGAGCAAGCGTGGGAAACGTGACTGGGGGCTTACATGCATCAGCTAACAGAACAGAAAGTTTTACAATGCTTTTTCATACAGTGTCTGGAATTTACAGATAACACAAGTAGTTTAGGCCAGGGGTTGATGTTATTATTTTGTTTAACTCCTAGGGCCGGGTGGTGGTGCCAAGGTTGTCTGGCTATTTATCTTTCTTTTGTTTCTTTCTCTCCTTCCTCCTGTCTTGTGAACTAGGCAAGGTGCGGGGGAGGAGAGCAGCAGGAGTAGTAGTGGTCCCCTTCCTTATTAGTAAAGACAGGGTTTCACCATGCTGGCCAGGCGGGTCTCAAACTCCTGACCTCAGGTGATCTGCCCGTCTTGGCCCCCCCAAAGTGTTGTGATTACAGGCATGAGCCACTGCGCCTGGACATTTTTTTGTATTTTTAGTAGAGACAGGGTTTCACCATGTTGGTCAGACTGGTCTCAAACTCCTGACCTCGTGATCTGCTCACCTCAGCCTCCCAAAGTGCTGGGATTACAGGTGTGAGCCATCACGCCTGGCCGAGCTGCTCCCACCTTTTATCTATTGTGAACAACACCGCTATCAACAGGGGTGGGCGAGTGTCTCTTTATTTCCTTGCTTTCAATTTTGGGGGGCTATATACCCAGAAGTGGAATTGCCAGAGCAGTATAATTTCTCGAGGAACTGCCATACTGTTTCCTAGATGGGTGGCACTGTTTTACATTCCACCAGCAGTGCACAACGGTTCCAGTTTCTCCACATCCTCACCGACATTTGCTATTTTCTGGGTTTTCTTTGATACCAGTCAATGTAGCAGGAGTGAAATGGTATCTTGTCATTTCCATCTCCCTAATGATTAGTGATGCTGAGTATGGAGAAATGTCTATTCAAATCCTTTGCTCATTTTTTTTTTTTTTTTAAGACAGTCTTGCTCTGTCACCCAGGATGGAGTGCAATGGCGTGATCTCGGCTCACTGCAACCTCCAGCTCCTAGGTTCAAGTGTTTCTCCTGCTTTAGCCTTCCAAGTAGCTGGGACTACACGCACATGCCACCACACCCGGCTAATTTTTATATTTTTAGTAGAGACGGGGTTTCACCATGTTGGCTGGACTGGTCTCGAACTCCTGACCTTAGGTGATCTGCCTGCCTCAGCCTCCCAAAGTGCTGGGATTACAGGTGTGAGCCACCATGCCTGGCCTTGCTCATTTCTTAATTTCATTGTTAGGTTTTTCTTGTTGACTTTTTTTTTTTTTTTGAGACAGAGTCTCGCTCTGTCGCCCAGGCTGGAGTGCAGTGGCGCGATCTCAGCTCACTGCAAGCTCCGCCTCCCGGGTTTATGCCATTCTCCTGCCTCAGCCTCCTGAGTAGCTGGGACTACAGGCGCCCGCCACCTCACCTGGCTAGTTTTTTGTATTTTTAGTAGAGACGGGGTTTCACCATGTTAGCCAGGATGGTCTCCATCTCCTGACCTCGTGATCCGCCCGCCTCGGCCTCCCAAAGTGCTGGGGACTATTTTTTTTAATTGAAGTATAATATTCATACAGAGAAACCACCAATCCCCAGAGGGCAGCTTGGTAAATTATCGTAGAGTGAATACGTCTGGACACCAGCCCTCAGATCAAGAAATAGAATATTACCTCCCCCAGAGCACTAAGATAATTGCTATCCTGACTTCTCACCAGATGTTTCTTTGGCTTGTTTTAGAGCGTCACAGAAACAGAATCGTGCAGTACGCATTCATTTGTGTCTGGCTGCTTCTGCTCAGCATTATGTTGCTGAGATTCACCAACTGTGCATGGCGGCTGTTAATCCATTTTCAGTGCTGTAAGAATTTTACTCTATAAATATACTGAGAGGTACTTACCCATTCTCCTGTTGGAAGTTGGGGCTACTGTGAATTGCGCTGATATAAACATTCTAGTGCACATCATTTGGTGAACACATGTACAGTGCACAGTTCTTTTGGGTCTATGCATAGGAGTGGAATGTGGGAATCACAGATGTGGTCTCCTTTAGTAGGTATTACCCAAGGGTTTTCCAAAGTAGTTGTGCTATTTTACATTCCCAAAAGCAGTATATGAAGTTTCAGTTACTTCATATTCTTGCCCAAACTTGGTATCAACAGTGTTTTTAATTTTAGCCATTCTGGTAGGTGTAATATTGGTTTCTCACTGTGGTTTAAATTTGATGGCTTATGAGGTTGAGCATGTTTTATATGCTTTTTGGCCATTTGGCTGTTCATTTGTTCTTTCCTCTCCCTTTCTCCCTCCTCCTTCCCTTTTTTGTCCCTCTTCATTTCTTTCACCCATTGTCCTATTGGTCTGCCAGCTTTTTTAATTTTTAAAAAAATTTTACTTTAAGTTCTGGGACACATGTACAGAACGTGCAGGTTTGTTGCACAGGTAAACATGTGCCATGGTGGTTTGCTGCACTTGTCAACCCGTCACCTAGGTGTTAAGCCCTGCATGAATTTTTCTTATTAATGTACAGGAATTCTCTTTATACTCTACCTGTGATTCACCCTCCTCTTTTAAGAGACAGAGTCTCACCCTGTCACCCTGGCTGGAGTGCAGTGGCACAATCATGGCTCACTGCAGCCTCAACCTCCCAGGCTCAAGTGATCCTCCTGCCTCCCAGGTATCTGGGACCACAGGCATGCACCACCACGCCCAGCTAATTTTTCATTTTTTGTAGAGACAAGGTCTTGCTAAGTTGCTCAGGCTGTTCTCTAACTCCTGACCTCAAGTGATCCTCCCACCTTGGCCTCCCAAAGTGCTGGGATTACAGTATGAGCCACCACACCTGGCCCCATCTTTTTACTCTCTTAATGATGAAAAAATTCTTAATTTTACTATCACCCAATGTATCAATCATTTTCTTTTGGGATAGTGTTCTGTTTGTCTTATTGAGGAAATTTTTACCTGCCTCCTAAGAAGCCTTAAAAATCTCCATATGTCTACAAAGTCCCACTGTTCTAATGCCTATTTTGTGCTAGAAAATAAACAAGGCACTGTCCCAGAGGCTACGTCTATCTTGAGGGAAAACTGTCTTTATCATCATTTGCCAAGCCAGATGATCGGGATGAGGACAATTTCCATGGCTCCCGGCATCTGAAACGCTTCCTGCATTAGAGGGAGTGGGCCTGATGCCACTGTGGGCCAGGCGGGTGCCCCATCCCAGCCCCACCTGCACCCCACAGGGACAGGGCATGAGGAATGGAGAAGGTGTGGTGTCCTTGGGCAGAGCCAGGCCAGACACGTGGTTCTGCAAACAGAATGAGGGTACAGATGAGTCTGCCTGCATTGCCATGGGGCTCCAGGCAGGCGCTGCAGGAGGTGGGAGAGAAGCAGGTAGAGGAGGGATCCAGCAGGAAGAAGAGCAGAGCATTCTCCACGGGAAGGGAGAAAGGACGCACCTTCCATTTAACAGCTCAGTGTTCTGCGGACCGGAGGTGAGGTCGCACCTGCTGGTTCCACAGCGCCTGTCTCTGGCATGAGTTTAGATGTCAGAATTGGTGAAAAGTTTGAGATTGTACCAGCTGGTCCAGGAAAGGTAATGGGGGAGCTACAAAGCTTGTAGAAGGGCAGTCAGGGCTGTCCTGTGCACAGGGGCTCCAGGGCACGTGAGCCACACTGTGATTAGGGCCAGGCCTCCCAGGAGTGACCCAGACCAGCCTTTTCTTTCTCATTCTCTCACCCTCTGAATTCAAAAGCTTAAATATGCCATGAAAGGTCCACCCAATAAGAAGAAAGTATTTGCCTCCTGGGCTCAGAAATGGTATTAAGGAAATTGCAAATCTACTGACTGTGACAGAAAGCAAATCAGTGGCTGATAGGATGGGGTGGGGTGGGGTGGGAGGGGCTGTAGGGAGGGATTCCAAAGAAGCACGAGGAAGCTTTGGGAGTCGTGCTGCTCCTGGTCTTCACTATGCTCATGGTTTTGCAGGTGCATACGTATGTCAAAATTGATCCAAAAAAAAATTTTTTTTTGAGACGGAGTTTCACTCCTGTTGCCCAGGCTGGAGTGCAGTGGCACAATCTCGGCAGGCACCCACCACCACGCCTGGCTAATTTTTTGTAGTTTTAGTAGAGACGGGGTTTCACCATGTTGGTCAGGCTGGTCTCAAACTCCTGACCTCAGGTGATCCGCCCACCTCGGCCTCCCAAAGTGCTGGAATTACAGGCGTGAGCCACCGCGCCCAGCCTTGTTCTCTTGTATGTCGGTTACCCCTCCATGAGGCTGCTAAACATCCCCCCAGCACACACACACACCTGCACATCCTCACGTAGTTTGCAAGGCAGTGGTTCAAGTTACCCTCTAATCCCTCAGGCGTGCTCATCTCACTCTCCAAACCTGCCCTCTTGCAGGATCTATGGTTCTTCTAAGTGTCCTGGTCACAAGGCAGCTGGATCAAGACTCAGAGGTACAGAGCAGGGCAGAGTGTGGTCCCTGCATCTGTCTCACCCCCAAGATCTTGACACACAGAGACTTTCCCAGGAGCTGTGACTTGAACTTCACAATCTGCCCACCAGGAGCCGTGTCCTCCTCACAGGCAATGGGATCCCCTTCTCTCTCCACCTGTGTGGGAAGATGGGAAACAAAACATAGAGAACGTGGGAGGAAAAACACTGAAGGGATGGGTGGGCCACACCTGAGGGTCCCCAGGACAGAGGGAAACACTGAGGGGATGGGTGGGCCACACCTGAGCGGCCCCAGGACAGAGGGAAACACTGAAGGGATGGATGGGCCACACCTGAGCGGCCCCAGGACAGAGGGGAAACAATGAGGGGGTGGATGGGCCACACCTGAGGGTCCCCAGGACAGAGGAAAACACTGAGGGGATGGGCCACACCTGAGGGTCCCCCAGGACAGAGGGAAAACACTGAGGGGGTGGATGGGCCACACCTGAGCAGCCCCAGGACAAAGGGAAATGCTGAGGGGGTGGATGGGCCACACCTGAGGGTCCTCAGGACAGAGGGAAACACTGAGGGGATGTATGGGCCACACCTGAGCGGCCCCAGGACAGAGGGAAACACTGAGGGGATAGATGGGCCACACCTGAGCGGCCCCAGGACAGAGGGAAACAGAGGGGATGGGCCACACCTGAGTGGCCCCAGGACAGAGGGAAACAATGAGGGGATGGATGGGCCACACCTGAGCGGCCCCAGGACCGAGGGAAACACTGAGGGGGTGGATGGGCCACACCTGAGCGGCCCCAGGACCGAGGGAAACGCTGAGGGGGTGGATGGGCCACACCTGAGCGTACCAAGGATGGAGGGAAACACTGAAGGGATGGATGGGCCACACCTGAGGGTCCTCAGGACAGAGCGAGAGATGGCTGTTGTTGGGATGATAATTCCACATCTTTGGAGAACAAGAATTCCAGGTAGTTCTCTTCTCTCCAAACAGCGTGGTTATGAACTAGCTCTCACTCCAGGAGGCTTTAAAGCTCCAGATAACATCTGTAGTATAAAGAAAAACAGGCCAGCTGCCATGGCTCACACCTGTAGTCCCAGCACTTTGGGAGGCCAAGGTGGGAGGACCACTGAGGCCAGGAGTCTGAGACCAGCCTGGCAATGTAGCAAGAGCCCATCTCTATAAATAATTTCAAAAATGTAAAAAAAAGAAAAATAGTGGTAACTGTCACAACTAACATATTGTTACAAACAAAAATTTATACCAAGGTGAAAACAATCAACTTTTTTTTTTTTTTTTTTTTTTTTTTTTTTTTTTTTTTTTTTTTTTTTTTTTTACCAAACGATGCCTCAGTCTAGGGAGCGGTGTTTCCTCTCCGGAAGCAGATGAAGCCCTGAGCTGCTGTCCACAGGCGGACGGACTCTCCAGGAGCCCCCAGTGGGCCTCGGCTCCTCCATGTCAGCTCCTCTCTTGTCTCTCTGCTGGTCCACGGGGGCCGCTGTAGCTGGCCAGGTCTCCTGGGAGTCAGAGGCAACCGTGGGTTCCACCCCAGGGCCCACCTCATCAGCACTGTGCTCTCACCATCTGAGCACCAGCCTAGAGGAAAAGGAGAAAGAAAGGAGGCTGATCCCCCAAGCAAAATGGAAACGCCTCCACCTCCCACCCTCAAAAGCACCCAACAATGGACCCTGGGCACCGGGGGCCTCATCGGGAGTTATTTGCATCACAGTAAAATCTACAAAGTTCCCATGGCACGTGAGTGGGTGCTTCCTCAACACAGGAATGTCCGGCTGCCCCAAGGAATCTCCGGTAATGTCGAGATCTTTGAATAGGAGCAAGGGATCAAGGACGATGGCATCTCTGAGGGCCTCAGTTTCCATCCATAATTTAATTTATTAGCACAAAAGCTAGTGTTAAAAATATGTGTTAAAAATTGAGTCCAGGCGGGGCACGGTGGCTCATGCCTGTAATCCCAGCCCTTTGGGAGGCCGAGGCGGGCAGATCACTTGACATCAGGAGTTTGAGACCAGCCTGGCCAACATGGTGAAACCGATTCTACTAAAAATACAAACAATAGCCGGGTGTGGTGGCTCGTGCCTGTAGTCCCAGCTACTCAGGAGGCTGAGACAGGAAAATTGCTTGAACTGGGAGGCAGAGGTTGCAGTGAGCCAAGATGGCGCCACTGCACTCCAGCCTGGGCGACAGAGTGAGACTCTCAGAAAAAAAAAAAAAAAAAAGTCCCATCTGAGAAAATAAACTGAATATTTAAGTAAATTTCAAATCTTTTTTGCCACGTGGTATTTAGGGGTTTCTACTAACTGACTTGGATGTTAAAGGGCTGTTTTTGTGATCTCAAAGCCATTGCCACTTACTTTGAACCAGCTGGACGTCTGGGGTACTTCAGAGCCAACTGTTTTCTCCATGCAGCCTGCTCCTTGCTGCTGGTTCCGAGTCCCTGAATGAAATCTGGGATCTTCATGGCTTACCTACTTACGTTCAGGAAAAAAAAAGAAAAAAGAAAAAAAAATCCTCCAGTTATCTCCAACAATAAGAGGTCTGATTTCAGTCATTAAACTGTGCAGTGTGACATCATAGCCAAATGGCCACATTGCATTGGAGAGCCAAGCATCCTCTTCCAGAACAGCCTGCCTGGGCGCGGGCCACTATGCCTGGCTAATTTTTGTATTTGTAGTAGAGACGGGGTTTCACCATGCTGGCCAGGCTGGTCTCGAACTCCTGACCTCGTGATCCGCCTGCCTCGGCCTCCCAAAGTGCTGGGATTGATTACAGGCATGAGCCATCGTGCCGGGCTGCTTTTCTTCTTCAGAGAAGGTTTTCTTTATTTTTGCGATATCATTACTTGCGCTATTGACAAGTACCAAATGCACAGTGTATAACTACATCAAACCCATCCACCTAACAGCCCAATTCAACGTAGTCGACTGTTCAGAGCCCTGAATGACATCTTGATAAAGCACCAAAAGTTGTTTCCATAAAGATCTTCAAGGTGTTTGAGCGCATCTTGTCAGACGCCCATCAAGGAAGCTGACTCTCACTGGGTTCCAGGAATTACGTGGTTACATCCAGAACAGCCCATCTGACAAGTGGCAAATACCTGTGGAAAACCAATTAACTATGCTCCTCAGTTTACCCTGGAGGATGGTGGGGGATGACGCAAAAGTTTGCTTGGAGCCTGCTTCAAGTTCCAACTTCCTTGGAGTTAGTCTTATTACAATTTAAAACGCGCTAAAATCCACGCTTGTGCATGAAATTGGTGTTTCTTCAGAACACGAGGCTAAGATAACATGGATACGATGGGATGATGGGCTGTTCACAGAGAAATCCCCGTCCAGGGCACACTCAGGCCTGGCGCCTGGCCTGGCCTCCCCTGACAGGAGGAAGGTTTCTCTGGGGGGTCCAAGGCGGCACAGGGGACCCACGGCGAGGAGCCTCTGGGGGGCTCAGCGAACCCAGCGTCCACTCAAGCTCGTCCCGCGCCTGCAATCCACGCGGTGCCGGGTGGGTGCGCGGGAGCCACATCAAACTACCCGGCCCCCCGCCCCGAAGTGCCTGGGGCTCCCCCCGCTGTCAGGTCTACAGAGCGGGTTTCCTGCAAATCGCATCCTTCAGCTGGAGGACCCCAGAAAGGCAGCGCCCCCGTCCAGAGTGTGCTGGTCCCGGACGCAGACCCGCTCCCGAATGCCCTGGGGTCGGGGCTTAAGGCCTGGGGATGGCAGGAGCCTGGTTTCCTCACCGCGGTGCTCACAGCCGCTGCCTCTTCCCCGGGCGCCCGGTCTGAGGCCGCCGGGTCTGTAGACGCGGATCCGAAGCGGAGCTTCCCCAGAGTGGTCTCCGCTCCCAAGTCGCTCCTGAGGAGTCTTCTGCGTCCCGCCCTTTGTCCGCGCTGGTCTCATTTCACCTGCCGCGGCCTTCAGGAGGGACGGCTCTCTCCGGCTGCGGGCTGCCCGGCGCTCGCCCCCCTCGCCCCCCTCGGCCCCGCCTCGCCCCGCCTCGCCTCGCCCCCACCTCGCCCCGCCTCGCCTCGCCCCCACCGCCCCCCTCGGCCCCGAGTCCCCGCTCGCCCCTCTCGCCCCGCCTCGCCCCGCCTCGCCCCGCCTCGCCCCGCCTCGCCCCGCCTCGCCCCCATCGCCCCCATCGCCCCCCTCGGCCCCGAGTCCCAGCTCGCCCCCCTCGGCCCCGCCTCGCCCCGCCTCGCCCCCATCGCCGTCCTCGCCCCTCTCGCCCCCCTCGCCCCGCCTCGCCCCCCCTCGCCGTCCTCGGCCCCCTCGCCCTCCTCCGGCTTCCCGCCCCTCCCTGGGGCTCTGCGCTTGCGTCCGAGGCGCCCTCTCCGGGGACACCGGGCGGGCGCTCCGCAGGCTGCAGTCAGGGCTGACTTCACCGGGCGAGGCCGGGCGAGGCGCTGGGCCCAGAGGTATGTTTGAAACGATTCGCGTATGTGAATCTACTTTTTGAATTGTAAATTGTATGAAACCTAAATACAAATCATGTATTTCTTATGAAAATTTCGTGTCTGGCCGGGCGCGGTGGCTCAAGCCTGTAATCCCAGCACTTTGGGAGGCCGAGGCGGGCGGATCACAAGGTCAGGAGATCGAGACCATCCTGGCTAACACGGTGAAACCCCGTCTCTACTAAAAAATACAAAAAACTAGCTGGGCGAGGTGGCGGGCGCCTGTAGTCCCAGCTACTCGGGAGGCTGAGGCAGGAGAATGACGGGAACCCGGGAGGCGGAGCTTGCAGTGAGCTGAGATCCGGCCACTGCACTCCAGCCTGGGCGACAGAACGAGACTCCGTCTCAAAAAAAAAAAAAAAAAAAAGAAAATTTCGTGTCTGAATTAGGAAGTGCTATCAATACAAAATATCAGATTTCAAAAACGTAGTGCAAAAATAGAAGGTGAAATATTTCATTCATGTTTATGTTGATAACATGTTGAAATGACACTACTTAGGACATATTGAATTAAATATATTATTAAAATTCGTTGCACATATTTCTTTTTTTTAAGTGGCTACTACAAACATTAATCACGTGTGTTCTTGCATTATATTTCTACTGAACCGTGTGCTGTACAAGAAGACAGAAAAAGTATAAAAATTATCCAGTTCAGGCCAGGCGCAGTGGCTCACACCTGTAATCCCAGTATTCTGGGAGGCTGAGGTGGGTGGATCACGAGGTCAGGAGATCCAGACCATCGCCCCCCATCGCCTCCACGCCTTGCTAGTTTTTGTTTTTTGTAGAGACAGGGTTTCACCATGTTGCCCAGGCTGGTCTCTACTCCTGACTCAAAGCAATCTGTCCACCACGACCTCCCAAAGCCCCCGGGCGAGGTGGCGGGCGCCTGTAGTCCCAGCCCGGGTGACAGAGCAAGACTCCGTCTAAAAAAAAAAAAAAAAAAATACAAAAAACTAGCCGGGCGCGGTGGCTCAAGCCTGTAATCCCAGCACTTTGGGAGGCCGAGACTGGCGGATCACGAGGTCAGGAGATCGAGACCATCCTGGCTAACCCGGTTAAACCCCGTCTCTACTAAAAAATACAAAAAACTTGGCCGGGCGCGGTGGCTCAAGCCTGTAATCCCAGCACTTTGGGAGGCCGAGACGGGCGGATCATGAGGTCAGGAGATCGAGACCATCCTGGGTAATACGGTGAAACCCCGTCTCTACTAAAAAACACAAAAAACTAGCCGGGCGAGGTGGCGGGCGCCTGTAGTCCCAGCTACTCGGGAGGCTGAGGCAGGAGAATGGCGTAAACCCGGGAGGCGGAGCTTGCAGTGAGCTGAGATCCGGCCACTGCACTCCAGCCTGGGTGACAGAGCGAGACTCCGTCTCAAAAAAAAAAAAAAAAAAAAAAAAAAAAAAAAAACTAGCCGGGCGAGGTGGCAGGCGCCTGTAGTCCCAGCTACTCGGGAGGCTGAGGCAGGAGAATGGCGTAAACCCGGGAGGCGGAGCTTGTAGTGAGCTGAGATCCGGCCACTGCACTCCAGCCTGGGCGACAGAGCAAGACTCCGTCTCAAAAAAAAAAGAAAAAGGGCATTTTTCTACGTAAGCATAATCCATTATCACATTTAACAGAATTTACAGTAATTCCATAATGTTATCTAGAATATCTAGTCCATATTCAAAGTTCCCCAACTAAAAAAATGTCTTTCCCAGCAGATTGCTCTGATCTCATCAGGGTTGTTCTTGGGGTTTACAACAGGTGCTGTTTTAACTTCCTCCTTTCTCCTCTACATTTTCTGCAAACTAAAAGCTAGATCTCAAGCTGTGCTGGCCAGTACGGTAGTCACTAGCCACATATAAATTTAAATTAACTGAAGTAAAATTCAGCTCCTCAGTCAGGCAAACCACATTTCAAGTGCTCAGTAACTGCTATTTCAAGTGCTCAGTAGCTGCTTGTGGCCACTGGCTATCATATTGGACAGTGCAGAGGGAGAACATTCCCATCACCTCAGAGGGTTCTGTTGGACAGTGCTGCTCCACATACCTGATGTGTTTTTAAGCAAACTTTTTTTTTTTTTTCTCCCTGAGACAGAGTCTCGCTCTGTAACCCAGGCAGGAGTGCAGTGGCATGATCTTGGCTCACTTCAACCTCCACTTCCCGGACTCAAGCAATCCTCTAGCCTCAGCCTCCCAAGTAGCTGGGATCACAGGTGCCAGCCACCACGCCTGGCTAGTTTTTGTTTTTTGTAGAGACAGGATTTCACCATGTTGCCCAGGCTGGTCTCTACTCCTGACTCAAAGCAATCTGTCCACCACGACCTCCCAAAGTCCTGAGACTACAGGTGTGAGCCACCATGCCCAGCCTAGGCAAACATTTTTGGCAAGAAAACGTCATATCGCATCATTCAGAAAATGATTTCACTGGCCGGGCATGGTGGCTGACACCTGCAATCCTAGCACTTTGGGAGGTTGAGGTGGGCGGATCACTTGAGGCTAGGAGTTTGAGACCAGCCTGGTCAACATGGCGAAACCCTGTCTCTACTAAAAATACAAAAATTCCGAGTGTGGCGGTAGATGCCTGTAGTCCCAGCTTACGGGCTGAGGCTGGAGAATCGCTTGAACTGGGAGGCAGAAGTTGCAGTGAGCTGAGATTGTGCCATTCCACAAATTCCCAAAACACTCCTAGATGAAGTGGTATCCCTTCACTGAGAACCGGTCTTTCAGGGAACAGACATACCATGCAACCTAGTGAACTGGGCTGGACCAAGACAGGTCCAGGGAGCAGGTGGGCTTCTAAAGGGGCAGCACAGTTCATTCTCAAATTTGTTGCCATCAGGGAATATACCATGACTTACCAAACCTTCCAGTGATTCCAGAGAAAGCTAAAATCCAGATTCTTATGTGAAATCTTTTGATTTCTACATATCGGCAACAACTTTTAAGATTTTTAAACATTCTGGGAATCAAAACAGTTCTGCTGGTTTGGTGTGGCTCATGTTGCCTCACTTTGCAAAGTGTTAAGTGCTAGTGACATTTTAGTGTTTTTTTTTTTTGACACAGGGTCTCACTTTGTCGCCCAGCCTGGAGTGTAGCGGCCAGGATCTCCACTCACTATGGGCTCGACCTCCTGGGCTCAAGCGATCCTCCCATTCTCAGCCCCCCAAGGAGCTAGGAGTGCAGCTGCCCCGCCACAACGTCCGGCCTTTTTTTTTTTGGTATTTTAGTAGAGATGGGGTTTCCTCCTGTTGGCCAAGCTGGTCAAAATTTTCCTTTGTATTTAGTGAAATCCCCTTCTTTTCCAAGTGAGGAAACAGACTGAGTGTATAGTGACTTAGCCAGGCCACATAGTTGGACACTAGAGATAGTAGTCACAATCGCTAACATCTGCCATGTGGTCCTTACTGCAAATCTTAGTTAATAATGAGGTCAGCTTTTTGTTATCCCACTTAACTAATTAATAGGAGAAGCCAGCTCTGATTTCCGGTCCACTATCGTGCACTCTTTCTTGCCAAGCCGTCATAGCCATTTAAAAAATAAAAATTCCCGCTTTCCTGCCTCGCCTGTGCGTTTCCTTAGTTGCCCTTTCGGGGCTTGTTCTGATGAGTGCTGCAGAAAAATGACGAAGTGGAAAACATAGAACATGAAATGAAAATTTAAAAGAGGAAATGGTGTCACAAAGAAAACGACGGCCACGGGACCCCGCGAAGCGCCGCAGGGGGCACAAC
Organism: Chlorocebus sabaeus; assembly: GCF_047675955.1. Taxonomy (NCBI): domain Eukaryota; kingdom Metazoa; phylum Chordata; class Mammalia; order Primates; family Cercopithecidae; genus Chlorocebus; species Chlorocebus sabaeus. Next base: position 2,634,341 of record NC_132926.1, on the reverse strand, counting down.
GGTCCTGGGAGAAAGTTCAAGAGGAACTTCCCCGCGAACACGTCCTGCCGGCGGCAGGGAATACGCACAGTTTTTATGTTATTGGACCTTCCCGAACCTTTCGAAGCTGAAGGAAGGCGAGGCGGGCGGTGAAGAGTAAGAAAAACCTCGCCTACATAAGGGAAAGGCGGTGCCCGGCCGTGCCCACCCCGCTGGGTCACGTGACACGGTCAAGATGGCCGACGGGGAAGGCGGCTGCACTGCTGGGCGGGAGCTGGAGCCGGGGCTGGGGCTGGGGCCGGGGCCTGGGTCAGAGCTGGAGCCAGGAGAAGAGTTTGAGATCGTGGACCGAAGCCAGCTGCCCGGCCCGGGCGACCTGCGGAGCGCAACGAGGCCGCGGGCGGCGGAGGGCTGGTCGGCGCCCATCCTGACCCTGGCACGCAGGGCCACCGGGAACCTGTCGGCGAGCTGCGGGAGCGCGCTGCGCGCGGCCGCGGGGCTGGGCGGCGGGGACAGCGGGGACGGCACGGCGCGCGCAGGTAGGCTCGGGCCGGGTCTGTCCCGCGGTGGACCCGCGTGTCCCCGCTGGCCGCTGGCGCGGGCGCGGTGGGGGCCGGGCTGGGAGGGCGCCGGCTGGTCGGGGAGGTTACGCGAGCTGTTGGCCGGCGGACGGCGCCTGGCTGCGCTTGGGTCTTTACTCCGGCGGCCCAGCCGAGACCGCCCCCCGCAGCCCCGCGTGCCTGAGCGCGCTCCCGCGCCTCTGTGCTCTCCCAGTAACTAGGTGAAGGACGTGTGCGCGTCCGGGCTTCGAAACTCTGTAGTCAAACTCCACACACGGCACGGAGCCAGCACGGTTCTGCTTTTCAGCCGCACAGTGCGGGAGTGGAGCGCTGGCGGGTGTCGGGAGGGCGTGGGCCCTGCGCGCAGCGGACCAGCAACGCCTCCGCTCTCCTCTGCCTGTGAGATGGGGATTTTAAAGTCACCCAATGATCTCTGAAAGACTTTTCAGCCCTTGTAATGAATAGAGTGCCAGCATATCAGTGATAGTAAGATTTTAACTTAGCCCTCCAACGCCAGACATCCAGAGCTGTGCTATCCAATACAGCAGCACGCGTATGTTTTTGTGTGTATTTTGTTTTTTGTTTTTATTTTTATTTTTTGAGACCGAGTCTTGCTCTGTCGCCCAGGCTGGAGTGCAGTGGTGTGATCTCGGCTCACTGCAACCCCTGCCTCCTGGGTTCAAGCTATCCTCCCGCCTCAGCCTCCCGAGTAGCTGGGACTACAGGCGCCCACCACCATGCTCGGCGTGAGCCACCCCTCGGCCCCGTATTTTTGGTAGAAACAGGGTTTCACCATCTTGGCAAGGCTGGTCTTGAACTCCTGACTTCGTGATACACCTGCCTCGGCCTCCCAAAATGCTGGGACTACAGGCTTGAGCCACCGCCCGCAGCCGAATTCCTCAATTTCTAACTTAATCAAATTGAAATTGAGTACTTTTAAATTGAATTAAAAATTGAGTTCCTCGGCCAGGAGCGGTGGTTCACGCCTGTAATTCCAGCACTTTGGGAGGCCGAGGCGGGCGGATCACGAGGTGAAGAGATGGAGACTATCTTGGCCAACACGGTGAAACCCCATCTCTACTAAAAATACAAAAAATTGGCTGGGCGTGGCGGCATGCACCTGTAGTCCCAGCTAGTCAGGAGGCTGAGGCAGGAGAATCGCTTGAACCCGGGAGGCGGAGGTTGCAGTGAGCCGAGATCGCGCCACTGCACTCCAGCCTGCGTGACAGAGCGAGACTCCATCTCAAAAAAAACAAAAACAAAAGTGAGTTCCTTGATTACAGCGGCCACGTTTTAAGTGCTCAGTAGCCTGTGTGTGGCCAGTGGCTACTGTATGAGATAGCACAGCATAGAACATTGCCAACTTCATAGAAAATGCTGAGACAGAGCTGAGGAAAGGTGGTGGTGCCCTCCAAGGAGCATCATAGCACACCCTTGAGGCCTCCTGATTCCTCCCTATCCACTGGTACCTTTGCTGTAGATGCACTGACCCCAGGTAGTGACTTGTGAGATTTCCAGTGGCCAAGAATGATTAATGAGTAAAGTTGAAAGGCTGACTGGTTTTGAGATCCTGGCAGTGGAAGGTAGTATTAGAGGGTGATGCGAGCCTGTGCAGCCCGGGAATCTACTTCCCTCTAGCTTGACACCTTTTCCGGAGATTTCCACACATCAGTGGATGCTGAATTGCATACTCATTGACAGTCAATACTGAAAGTCAAGGCATGGCATCCCCTGGAGGCCTCTTAGATATTTCGTGGCAGGAGTAAGCAAATAATAAATGTTAGTTCTTCCCTGATAGAATTTCTTTCCTTTTTTTTTTGAGAGGGAGTCTCGCTCTGTGGCCCAGGCTGGAGTGCAGTGGCGCGATCTCGGCTCACTGTAAGCTCCACCTCCCGGGTTCACGCCATTCTCCTGCCTCAGCCTCCCGAGTAGCTGGGACTACAGGCGCCCACCACTGCGCCCAGCTAATTTTTTTTGTATTTTTTAGTAGAGACGGGGTTTCACCGTGTTAGCCAGGATGGTCTCAATCTCCTGACCTCGTGATCCGCCCGTCTCGGCCTCCCAAAGTGCTGGGATTACAGGCATAAGCCACCGCGCCCGGCCAGAATTTCTTTCCTTTAATGCAGAATCAAGGAAACAAAAAGATAAATGTGTCAGTACCTGGTACAGAATAGTAAGTGTTTGCTGAACAAATGCATATTTGAAAAATACCTGTTTTCCATCTATGGAAGTGATATAAACAATAGCCAACACTTACATTGTCCTTCAAAGGTGCCAGGCATTAGTCTTAAATCTGTACAAGTATTCATTTATTCCTCACAACAACCCTGTGTGATAGCAGGACTAGCTTCATGGGTGTACGGTCAATGCAGGCTTTGATCACTCTGGTGGAAAGGGCCAGGCACTCAGAAGTATCCCATGCGTGAAATTCTTAATTTTATCTTTGAATTTGTGTTTTTTAAGTGAAGGCCAATGGGACAGGTTCTCAGCTGCCCTGGCCCCCTAGAGCTGCCCTGGGGCTTCTCCCTAGCCTCCCCGATCCCACTCTTGCCCAGGTAGCGTTGGGATTGCACCCTCTGAATCTCAGGGCAGGGTGGCGGGTACCACAGCATATTAGGCAGGAAGTGGGCAGGGCCTTTCACCCGTCCCATCCCTGCAGGGAAGTTGCAATCCATTAGGGCTGTAGTAAGGGGGAGTCTGACTTCCGCGCTCTGCTCCAGGCCAGAATTTTGCCCTGAGCCTTGTAAATTATGCAGATGGCACAGGGTGATGAGTACCATTATTATCCTTGTTTTATAAAGAGGTAAACTGAATTAAAGAGAAGTAACTTCACCAACTGCAAAATGTCAATATATATACCCCATGTGGATTTTAAAAAACTAGGCCAGGCATGGTGGCACACGCCTGTAATCCTAGCATTTTGGGAGGCCAAGGCAGGTGGATCACCTGAGGTCAGGAGTTTGAGACCAACCTGGCCAACATGGTGAAACCCCATCTCTACTAAAAAAAAAAATACAAAAATTAGCCAGGCGTGGTGGTGCGCACCTGTAATCCCAGTTACTCAGGAGGCTGAGGCAGGAGAATTGCTTGAACCTGGGAGGCGGAGTTTGCAGTGAGCCGAGACCATTCCACTGCAAGACTGTCTCAAAAAATAATAATAATTAACTCAATTTAAGGAAAGTATTAATAACTGCCACTCACTCCAGCAAAAATGGTGACCATGGCTTAAAAAGAGATGAAATCTGGGGAACTGCTGGGTAGAGCCATGTGGCTGGTCCCGAAGGTTACCAGGATTTGAAGCCATCAGGTAGGACAGGAGCAGAGGTAGGGAAAGGAAATGGGCCAAGGGTGGTATGCTCTGCAGCGACACAAGAAAAACAGGTTGGGAGAAAGACAGTGACACCACTTCAGCCAGGCCCAGGCCCAAGGCTGACTCATGGTCTCTTTCCCCACTGATCTGCCTACACAAGCACTGTGGACAGGCAGGACTTTCAGAGGGAGCAGTTTAGGAGCAGAGATCGAATGTGAGCAGCACTGTTGCTGGCTAATATTTTTTCAATGGTAGAAGCTAAAGGAAATGTTGCCGAATGTTTTGAATACTTGTTTTAAAATGTCCCGGTCAGGCACAGTAGCTCACGCCTATAATCCCAGCACTTTGGGAGGCCGAGGTGGGTGGATCACCTGAGGTTGGGAGTTTGAGACCAGCCTGGCCAACATGGAGAAACCCCACGTCTACTAAAAATACAAAATGAGCCAGGTGTGGTGGTGCACGCCTGTAATCCCAGCTACTCAGGAGGCTGAGGCAGGAGAATCTCCTGAACGCGGGAGGTGGAGGTTGCAGTGAGCCAAGATCGCGCCATTGCACTCCAGCCTAAGCAACAAGAGTGAAACTCCGTCTCAAAAGAAAAAAAAAAAAGGTTGTCCCATGTGGGGTCTGGTATGTAATTGCATTGTCCATAGGTGTCCTGTTTGGTTCTGGGGGATTTTTTTTTTAAGGTAATAAGTGAACATAATTTTTAAAAATCAAACCATACAAAAGCACATTCAGACAGGCATGGTAGCTCATGCCTGTAATCCCGGCACTTTGGGAGGCCGAGGCGGGTGGATCACTTGAGGTCAGGAGTTCGAGACCAGCCTGGCTAACATGGTGAAACCCCGTCTCTACTAAAAATACAAAAATTAGATGGGCATGGTGGCACACACCTGTAATCCTAGCTACTCGAGAGACTGAGGCAGGAAAATTGCTTGAAACCCGGAGGCAGAAGTTGCAGTGAGCCAAGATTGCGCCACTGCACTCCAGCCTGGGCAACAAGAGTGAAACTCTGTCTCAAAAAAAAAAAAAAAGGGCAAATACTAAATCCTCCTTCCCAGAAATTTTCCCCAGTACTATTGTATCTTTGAGCTTTTCTGCACATCACACATATGCTTTCCTCTCTCAACACTGGCTGCTTCCACACAAACAATAGGATGTACCCACAAGGAATACATCTTGCTTTTCAGAGAAATGCTTCCTAAAGGATGAGTAACAAACATGCGTGTTTTAAGAATTAACATGCTGGCGGCGTGCAGGTGGCTCACGCCTGTAATCCCAGTACTTTGAAAGGCCAACGAGAGAGGATTGCTTGAGCCCAGGCAAGCAATGGGCTTGTCACTTATTGCCAGTCAAGAGACTGGCCTGGCAATTTATTTAGCAATTCAGTAGGTGTAGAACTTCGTGATATTCTGTGTGTCATGTTGAACTATTATTAATGAAACTTAGAAATGTGAATGGTTTGACCAAGGTCATAAAGCCAGTACAACTGAGAGATGGAACCGCTAAAAGATTGTTCCAGGTTTAATTTTCCATGCCTCTAACTTGAGTACTAATGGGAACAGGTCACCCACAGTAGAGGATGCATGAGATGGCAAAACACTGCCAACAGCACTTCCAGAGACAGCACCACTCAGCGCTGACTGCCTGGAACACTGGTCTTAACATTTTTTGCTCATGTAACCCCCTAAGAAAACTGCCTTTTCTTTTTTTTCTTTTTTTTTTTTTTGTGAGCCAGAGTTTCGCTCTTGTCAGCCAGGCTGGAGTGCAGTGGCGCGATCTCGGTTCACTGCAACCTCTGCCTCCCCGGTTCAAGCGATTCTTCTGCCTCAGCCTCCCAAGTAGGTGGGACTACAAGCATGCACCACCATGCCCAGATAATTTTTTGTATTTTTAGTAGAGACGGGGTTTCACCACATTGGCCAGGCTGGTCTCGAACTCCTGACCTCAAGTGACCTGCCTGCCTCAAGTGATATGCCCGCCTTGGCCTCCCAAAGTGCTGGGATTACAGGCATGAGACACTGCTCTCAGCTGAAAACTCCAACTTTTAAAGTTAACGTATAAGATTCTTCATCATATTTCAAAGTTGCTCAGAATTCATTTTCTGGCATAGTGTAAATATTGACTTTTTAAAATAAAACTGTTACATTGTGTTTTGAAATGTATCAAGTGGTATGTAAATACCTTAATGAATTGATAATTACCACCATCCATCTTTAAAATAGGAAGTTATTTAATATTTGAAAATTTTACATTTTCCTTTTATTCATTGAACTTGAATTTCCATTCCACTTCTGCCATAGAATTAATGTAATAGATTTGTATGTTTTTAAAAGTGTTATTGGTCATCCTATAAGTCTCAGCAAAAAGTATGTAAATAAGTTAAAGTTTAATAAATTTTTATTATGACTAAAGCTCTAAGTGTATAAAAATTTTTTTTCTGGAGTGAATTATCATTAAGTTTATTAGTAATGCTACATTGGTAACAGGAACATAAATATAATTTTTATAAAGAATTATACGTAAATTTTTCTTGAATTGCATTTTTTTTTGAGACAGGGTCTCATTCTGTTGCCCAGCCTGGAGTGCAGTAGTGCAGTCTCGGCTCACTGCAAGCTACGCCTCCTGGGTTCAAGCGATTCTCCCACCTCAGCCTCCCCAGTAGCTGGGACTACAGGTGTGTGCCAGCACGCCCAGCTAATTTTTGTATTTTTAGTAGAGACGGGGTTTTACCGTGTTGGCCAGGCTGATCTCGAACTCCTGACCTTGTGATCCACCTGCCTCAGCCTCCCAAAATGCTAGGATTACAGACGTGAGCCACCACGCCCAGCCAATGAATTGCATCTCTTAATGAGATGAGTGGTGTTGGTTTTTGTTATTAGCATATATCTGTAGACAAATACATATGATTTACTGCTAAAGTGTGATAGAATTCAGCATCAATTTTAGTCCTGTTTTTTGTTTGTTTGTTTTAGTAATGTTGGTCATCTCTGAACTCTTTCCAAGTTATATGCCCCAAATCACACTGATCGAATGCCAGAAATTATTTTTTGTTCCCTTATTTTCATTCAAAGCAAATAACTGAAAATTACCTGACCTGCAGCCTAATAATATTAAGGAAATTTCTCAACTTTTGGGAGTTACCAAAAAAAATTTTTTACCAAGACTTATCAAGTGTGAGTCAGGCATGGTGGCTCACGCCTGTAATCCCAGCACTTTGGGAGGCTGAGGTGGTTGGATCGCCTGAGGTCAGGAGTTCAAGACCACCCTGGCCAACACAGTGAAACCCTGTCTCTACTAAAAATACAAAAAAATTAGCCGGGCATGGTGGCGGGTGCCTGTAATCCTAGCTACTGGGGAGGCTGAGGCAGAAGAATCTCTTGAACCCAGGAGGCGGAGGTTGCAGTGAGCCAAGATCGCACCATTGCACTCCATCCTGGGCAACAAAAGCAAAAGTCCGTCTCAAGAAAAAAAAAAAGACTTATCAAGGGATCATTTCACTTCTTATTCTTTCACTTAGGCACTTTGTTTAACCCAGAATACTCAGAATGGTTGCAGACATCTGAATATTGCTTATTTCATTCACCTTTGCCAATACAATACTTTTTGACAAAAATACTTTTAGTTTATCATGTATTTCAAATCCATTTTCATCAAAAACTTAGCTGCAGTTTGGGCTCGTTTAATTTATGGAAAATGGCCATCAAGCTAATGGCACATCTTAGGGTTGTGGATAGCGACTGGTTGAACATAATTACATAGATTTGTGGGGAGAAAAATTTAACTTTCTAAATTCAGGATACCCAAGCAGAGGGTTAGAGACCACCCCTCTGCCCCAAGCCCAAGCTTAACTAAATACCATAAAGCAGTAAAAGATCAGTCTTCACGTTTTCGGTTACTTAATCATCAAGGGCGACTCCCCCTCCATTCGGTATGTGGAACCTAGTGCACCCCAGGTCACTGTATCAAGAGGAAGACAGGTTATGGAGTGAGTTGGCCTTCTTTAGAGGGAGGAGAAAGAGTGCCTGTGAAACTTGAAAATCTGGAAATTGAGTTCCTTAAAACATCTGGGCATACCTAGCTTTGGCAAGACTGCTGTATATGTATTCCAATTTCAAGGCCACTAGATTATAGAACTGGGCTTGGTGTCTTTAAGGATAGATCTTTACAAATTGCTTTTATGGTTATTGCTCTCTTCAGAGTTTCTCCCTTCTCTTGATGAAGTTTTACAACTTTTATTTCCTTTGCCAATCATCCATTAAAGTTTTAAAATTTATAAATGTAATACATAGGCTTCTCTCGAAGTAAAAAAATAATTATACTGGCCTGACGCGGTGGCTCGCGCCTGTAATCTTAGCACTTTGGAACACCGAGGCGGGCGGATCACCTGAGGTTGGGAGTTCAAGACCAGCCTGACCGACATGAAGAAACCCCGTCTCTACTAAAAATACATAGCCGGGTGTGGTGGCACACACCTGTAATCCCAGCTACTCGGGAGGCTGAAGCAAGAGAATCGCTTGAGTTTAGGAGGCGAAGGTTGCAGTGAGCCGAGATCGCGCCATTGCACTCCGGCTTGGGCAACAAGAGTGAAACTCCATCTCAAAAAAAAAAAAAAAAAATTATACCACGCCCAACCAAATGCTTTACTTAACCCACTTTTAACCCTCTCCATAACCAAGGTGAAATGCTTAGGCTGTTTCTTCTTGCCCGTGAGCTCTCCCCCTACCTTCTTGGGTTTTGCTGAGATAATTTTGAATTTTTAGTCCTAGGATGTCTCAATATTTATTTAAGACCTTTACTACAAGTTCACGGCCATAATATTACCGTTCTTTTAGATTTAACTGCAGTTAACTATAAAAATATAGTACGTATAAATATGCTCTTTAATTGTCCATATTAATCAATGCTGGTGAAATAAAACAGGTAAAGGATTAATATCCAAAATATGCAGGTCAGTAACACAAAGGCAAGCAATTCACAGAAGAAATAGTAGGAGACAATAAAGAGACGTTATTTAACCTCAGTAGTAATTGGACGGCTGCAAACCAAAAACAATACGATCCCCCGCCCCCAATCCAATTGGTAAATATTTCTAACACAATGTAACGGTTTGCACCGGGGGGTTTTCCTGCCAGGACTCTTACTTTGGGATCTAAACTTTTCGTTTCTAGGATACCAGCTTACTGGGTTTAAGAGAACGTTTGGCCAGCACATATAAATATCTGATGATAATTGCAGACAGTCTTTATTATACCCTCAAAACAGTGCGACAAGATAATGGGAGTTGAAATGGAATTCTCTGAATTCATTTGACTCCAACGGAAGTGTGCGTAAAACCTAAAATTGTCCACTAGTAGCGGACGAAAGATTGGCAACAATAATTTGAGCGTGGAACTGGGGGGAAGATGCTTCCCTGCAGGCACCGGGCAGGCACTATCCTGCAAGAGAGAAGGCTGGAAAAGCCTTCCGGGCGGGGTGTGCATCCGCCCCCGTGCGGGCCAGAGGATGCAAAATGGCGCCCACTAGCTCCGTAGGCGTGGCCTTGAGCTGGACTCGCCCAATAGGAATGTCTGGGGGCGGGACGCTTTCCCAGCACGCCCTCTAAGAGCTTGGGGCAGGGCTTCCTGTAGGTAGCGCCCTTCCATTGGTCGAAAACGGAACCGAGGTTGCGAGAGCAGCCAAACGCGGCGAGTCTTGCTAGAGCCGTCGCCGTAGCAACGCCCGGAGCCGCCTGGGAGAGGCCTCTGGAGCAGGAGGCCGAGTGGCTCTTCTGACCCGAGGGCCCGCTGTCCAGCTGGCGGGCTGTGGCCTCTAGGGATCAGGGACTACTTACCTGTGAAGCCCGGTTATCCGCCCGCCAGCACGTCCGTTCCCTAAGCAGACCGCCTGGCTTCTTGCCTGACCCGTCTTCTCACCGTGGCCCTGAGTCCGACTTCCCCACACTCAGTCCACTAACGAAGCTATCCCTGCGCCTGCCCCGCAGCGTCTAAGTGCCAGATGATGGAGGAGCGTGCCAACCTGATGCACATGATGAAACTCAGCATCAAGGTCTTGCTGCAGTCGGCTCTGAGTCTGGGCCGCAGCCTGGATGCGGAGCATGCGCCCTTGCAGCAGTTCTTTGTGGTGATGGAGCACTGCCTCAAACACGGGCTGAAAGGTGAGCCTGAGGGGGCGTTGGGGAGCGTGGAAGTTCGGGCTGGGTGTTTGCTCGGCATTTTTTCATCAGTGCCAGACATCCTTCTAGGTGCTGAAATGCCAGCAGTGGACAGAACAGACGAGGCTCTTGTCCTCAGAAGCGACGTTCTAGAGCAGCGCTGGACAATAGAAATATCATGCAAGCTACATAGGCAATTTTAAATTTTCTAGTAGCCAGGTTTCTTTAATAGTGTTAGATGAGGCCGGGCGCGGTGGCTCACGCCTGTAATCCCAGCACTTTGGGAGGCCGAGGCGGGCGGATCACGAGGTCAGGAGATGGAGACCAGCCTGGCCAACATGGTGAAACCCCGTCTCTACTAAAAATACAAAAATTAGCCTGGTGTTGTGGTGGGCACCTGTAAGGCTGAGGCAGAGAATTGCTTGAACCCGGGAGGCAGAGGCTGTAGTGAGCTGGGATCGCCCACTGCACTCTAGCCTGGGCGATAGAGCGAGACTCCATCTCAAAAAAAAAAAAAAAGGGGATTAAGCAGTGAAGTTTAGCAGCTTTCACTTTCACTTGGCTTTTGGGGGAGAGGCTGTGGGTCCCTGAAGAAATTTTGCAACCCGTTCTTATGAATAACACTTTTGTTTTTCCTTTTAGTTAAGAAGAGTTTTATTGGCCAAAATAAATCTTTCTTTGGTCCTTTGGAGCTGGTGGAGAAACTTTGTCCAGAAGCGTCAGATATAGCGACTAGTGTCAGAAATCTTCCAGAATTAAAGTGAGTGAGAAGTAGTTATGCCGATTTGATGATTTTAAAAACTCCCTCGTATTTACTCATTTCTCAATTCCTTGCTGATGAAGCTCTTTCTAATTGGAAAGAGCTCTGCTGCTCATTATCCACATGATCTCGAGCAGGATTTGACTCTCTCTGAGCCTCAGTTTCCTTTTCTTTAAAATGAGGACAGTGATTCCTGCTTGCCACACAAGCCAAATAGGTTGAAAAGGTGTTGTCAACCAAAGGGCACTCACAGGAGGAAAAGGAACTACTGATACACTCCTGGAATCACTGCTTCAGATACAGGTGGGCCATTCAGTCTTCTGAATAATACATTTTGGGCCAGATTGTAGATTCCAGGCCAAGGGACATTTGTAATTTGTTAGAGTGGGACTAACAAATTACTTGCCGTGTCTGGATTTGTCCTTGCTTAGGCTCAAAATCAAAAACAGGCCAGAACACAAATAAGTCATCTTCATGGAATTTGGCATCTAGAAAGGGTCTTAGGGATCCTTGAGCCAATGCAAAAGAGCCCTCTGCAGTTTCCCAGACGGGACTGGGCTGTTCAGCGTTTATTTGACCCTTCTCCTAGGGAGCCAGCCTATTCCATTTTCAGAGAATAGTAACAGTCACTGCCCTCAGGGCCTGCTCTGTGACAGGCATGTGCTGAGAACATTCCTTTTCATTATCTCATTTAATCCTCCACAGCTGTCCTCTAGGATAGCTGTTAGTGTCCTCATCTACAAGTGTGGGAACTGATTAGAGTGGTTAAGTAACTTGCCCAAGGTGCCTCAGCAGGTGAGTGATGGAGCGGGAAGAAGACAGGGGTCTCTTAGGCCCTGAAACCCTCGAAATCCCATGAAACTCCATTGCTGCCAAGTCCTGTGCATTTTTCTCAAGATTGGATTTAAGCCTTCTATGCAAATTCTGCCTGCCCGGCCTATGTCGCATATATTTAAAGCCTTTTGCAGCTGCCAACCTTTCAAATGTTTATTTGATGACCTTTTTTTTTTTTTTTTTTTTTTTTTTTGAGAAGGAGTCTCACTCTTGCCCCGGCTGGAGTTGCAGTGGCGCAATCTCAGCTCACTGCAACCTCCGCTTCCTAGGTTCAAGCGATTCTCATGCCTCAGCCTCCTGAGTAGCTGGGACTACAGGTGCGTGCCACCACACCCGGCTAATTTTTGTACTTTTTGTAGAGACGGGGTTTCTCCATGTTAGCCAGGCTAGTCTCAAACTCCTGACCACAGGTAATCTACCTACCTTGGTCTCCCAAAGTGCTGGGATTACAGGTGTGAGCTATCACGCTTGGCCTTAATGACCTTTTTCATGAGCCTCTCAAGTCTACTGCCATGCTTCTTCAGTTGTTCTTCATATGGTACAATTTCTCATACCCTTCCTGCCCAGCTCGCTCACTCTCTCAAGAGTAAAGCACCTACACAGACTGTCCTGATGGTTTCTTTTTTTTTTTTTTTTTTTTGAGATAGAGTTTCGCTCTTGTTGCACAGGCTGGAGTGCAGTGGTGCAATCTCAGCTCACTGCTACCTCCGCCCCCTGGGTTCAAGCGATTCTACTACCTCTGCCTCCCAAGTAGCTTAGGTTACAGGTTCCTGCCACCAGGCCGAGCTAATTTTTGTATTTTTAGTAGAGATGGGGTTTCACCATGTTGGCCAGGCTAGTCTCCAGCACCTGACCTCAGGTGATCCATCTGCCTCAGCCTCCCAAAGTGCTGGGATTACAGGCATGAATCACTGTGCCCGGCTTTTTTTTTTTTTTTTTTTTTTTTTTTTAGACAGAGTCTCTCTGTCACACAGGCTGGAGCGCAGTGGTGGTGCAGTCTCTTAGCTCACTGCAACCTTCACCTCCCAGGTGATCCTGCCACCTTGGCCTCCCAAATAGCTGGAACTATAGGCTGAGGCAGGAGAATGGCCTGAACCCAGGAGGTGGAGGTTGCAGTGAGCAGAGATCACGCCACTGCACTCTTGCCTGGATGACAGAGTGAGACTCTATCTCAAAAAAAAAAATCATCTGCACTTTGACCCAGCAATTCCACTTATGTGCATTTTATCCTACGCATGTAACACATGAAAATGACACATGTACAGAATGATCTATTGCAGTCGTTATTTCTAACAGGAGATTAGAACCACCCTAGTTTTTTTTAACCCAGCTAAATAAATTATGGTGCTGTCCAACAATGACACACTAAAGCTGTAAAAAAAAGTGAAGTCCTCTGTGTACTGATATGGAAAGATTTTCAAGATGACAGATAGTCAGCAAAATAAGCAGGTTAAGAACTGCATGTAAAACGTTAAATTTTTTTGTAAAAAGAGAGAATATATTTGGTACTAGTTTTCATGTGTAGAGACATGTTTTGGAAATGAACTTAAACAAAAGACACTATATTAATGTATAAGGAAGGCGGGTGGGGAGGTGGAGGACAAGGAGACAAGTATATGCCTTTTAATACTTTCTAGGTTTCTTTCTTTTTTTTTTTTTTTTTTTTTTGAGACAGAGTCTCACTCTATCTGCCAGGCTGGAGTGCAGTGGCTCAGTCTCGGCCCACTGCAGCCTCTACCTCCCGGGTTCAAGTGATTCTCGTGCCTCAGCTTCCTGAGTAGCTGGGATTACAGGCGTGAGCCACCACACCCAGTTGTGTTTTGCATTTTTCGTTGAGATGGAGTTTTACCATATTGGCCAGGCTAGTCTCAAACTCTTGACCTCAGGTGATCCACCCCCCTCGGCCTCCCAAAGTGCTGGGATTACAGGCATGAGCCACCGCGCCTGGCCTACAATATCATTTTTTAAATGACCAAGTTGTATTCTGTTGTATATCTAATTTTGTTTAACCCCCCTTGTGGCTGTCTTCAAATTCTTGTTACCACAAACCATGATAATGATGTGGTGACTGCCCCGAAACATACATCTTTGTGTCCATCTTCAGTTATTTCTCTAGGATGTATTACTAAATGTAGAATTTTGGTAACCTGTTGTCATCAAATTGCCACTAGAAAGTTGCACAGTTGACCAGGCACAGTGACTCACGCCTGTAATCCCAACACTTTGAGAGGCTGAGGCGGGAAGAATGCTTGAGCCCAGGAGTTTGAAACCAGCCTGGACAACGTGGCAAAACCCCATCTCTACCAAAAAAAAAAAAAAAAACAAACATTAGTTGGGTGTGGTAGCGCGTGTCTCAGCTACTCCAGAGGCTTAACACAGGATTATCACTTGAGCCTGGGAGTTCCAGGCTGCAGGGAGCCATGATCATGCCATTGCTCAGCAGCATGGACGACTGAGCAAGACCCTATCTCAAAAAAAAAAAAGGAAGTTGTAAAGTTTACAGTCTCACCAAGCAGCACTTGAGAAGCCTTTATTCTTTTAATGTTTAATGCAGGCCTGTTCTTTGTTTCTTTTCTTTTTTTTTTCCTCTTCTTTCTTTTCTGCTTCTCTGGAGATAATGCTAGAATACAGAAAAATCACACCTTTAAGACTGGGGCTGGGCGCAGTGCCTCACGCCTGTAATCCCAACACTTTGGGAGGCCAAGGTGGGTGGATCACTTGAGGTCAGGCGTTCAAGACTAGCCTGGCCAACATGGTAGATGGTAGAAACCCCATCTCTACTAAAAATACAAGAATTAGCTGGGTGTGGTGGCAGGTGCCTGTAATCCTAGCTACTCGGGAGGCTAAGGCAGGAGAATTGCGTGATCCCTTGAGGCAGAGGATGCAATGAGCTGAGATCACAATGGTGAGCCAGGATTGTGCCACTGCACTCCAACCTGGGTGACAGAGTGAGACTCCATCTCAAAAAAAAAAAAAAAAAAAATTGGTTCCACAACATTGTGAATGTACTTAACACTACTTAACTGTAAGATTAAAAATGGTTAAGATGGTAAATTTTATGTTCTGTGTATTTTACCACAATAATAAAACATAAAATTGTACCTTTAAGGCCAGGTGCAGTGGCTCATGCCTGTAATCCCAGCACTTTGGGAGGCCAAGGCAGTCTGATCACTTGAGGCCAGGAATTTGAGACCAGCCTGGCTAACATGGCAAAGCCCTGTCTCTACTGAAAACACAAAAATTAGCCAGATGTGGTGACATGTGCCTTAATCCCAGCTGCTCGGGAGGCTGAGCCACGAGAATTGCTTGAACCCAAGAGGTGGAGGTTGCAGTGAGCTGAGATTGCACCACTGCACTCCAGCCTGGGCGACAGAGCAAGACTATCTCGGAAAAAAAAAATTGTACCTTTGAGCTAACCCCTTGGAGATTTTATAAGCTTTAGCACTTTAGCAAACCCTAAGTTCTCTATTAGTCTTTTGAAAGAACGTTTATCTATTACACAAATCTAACCTGATACTTTCCTGTGATATTTTATGACTATAAGCAAAGCATTATCTAACTGTATTTGTAATAGTACTCCAAGGTGTGTGGTGAGCCATTTTCGATGCCTGCCCAGGCCACGTGCCTCCCTCCCCAACCCCAAACAGCCATTCGTAGAGTGTCCTCTGCATTTACAAGGGTGTGTTTCCTGTGTATCTCCCTGGCTAAATCAGGTTTCTTTTCTGTGTGTGTTGTTGTGATGTCACAATAGTTTGATGCTCTGTTTGAATTCTAGGACAGCTGTGGGAAGAGGCCGAGCTTGGCTTTATCTTGCACTCATGCAAAAGAAACTGGCAGATTATCTGAAAGTGCTTATAGACAATAAACATCTCTTAAGGTATTTCATCAACTAGGTTTGCTTATCTTTTGCTTGGTAAATAATTAGAACATAGGCCGGGTGTGGTGGCTCATGCCTGTAATCCCAGCACTTTGGGAGGCCAAGGCAGGTGGATTGCTTGAGTTCCGGAGTTTAAGACCACCATGGCCAACATGGTGAAATCCCGTCTCTACTAAAAATACAAAAATTAGCCAGACATGGTGGTGGGTGCCTGTAATCCCAGCTACTCAGAAGGCTGAGGCAAGAGAATCGCTTGAACCCAGGAGGCGGAGGTTGCAGACAGCCAACATCACGCCACTGCACTCCAGCCTGGATGACAGAGGAAGACTCCATCTAAAAATAAATAGTAATAGGCCGAGCGCAGTGGATCACGCCTGTAAACCCAGCACTTTGGGAAGCCGAGGTGGGCAGATCACAAGGTCAGGAGTTCAAGACCAGCCTGGCCAACATGGTGAAACTGTGTCTCTACTAAAAACACAAAAATTAGCTGGGCGTAGTGATGCAATGCCTATAATCCCAGCTACTCGGGAGGCTGAGGCAGGAGAATCACGTGAACCTGGGAGGCGGAATTTGCAATGAGCCAAGATTGCGCCATTGCACTCCAGCCTGGGTGACAGTGAGATTCCTCCTCAAAAAAATAATAATTAGAACATAGTTCTGTAGATCATTTTGAATTAAAATAAGTGTATCAGCCAAGTGTGGTGGCTCATGCCTGTAATCCCAGCACTTTGGGAGGCCAAGGCAGGCTGATCACTTGAGGTCAGAAGTTCAAAAACAACCTGGATAACATGGTAAAGCCCCATCTCTGCTAAAAATCCAAAATTAGCTGGGCATGGTGGCATATGCCTGTAATCCCAGCTACTCGGGAGGCTGAGGCAGGAGGATTGCTTGAACCCAGGAAGCAGAGGTTGCAGTGAGCCAGTATCACACCACTGTACCTCCAGCCTGGGCAACAGAGCGAGACTCTGTCTCAAAATAAAAAAATAAAATAAGTATATAATATTTATGGAAATTTACGACTGGCTCATTTTTGATATTTATAACTAAGCAAACATCATTATAAAAGGAATTTTCTCTAGACTATGGTGACTTACGAGGGAGGACTCTTTCCAGAGTTAAAGCTCTCTGTAATTGAGAAACATATTTTACAGCATAGCCTAAAACCCAAGCTTTTCAGTGTTTTCAAGGCATGGCTCATTATTGAACTTAGCTTTACACGACAAATACTGATTTACAATATTTCACGTACTCTGAGTACAGTTACACTGAGTAAGTTTGAGTTACAGATTTTGTTCTAATGAACTAATTGTTTTTCAATTAATTTTTTATTTATAATCAATACAAAATTATACGTATTTGTGGGATACTGTGTGCATGTATACACTACATAATGATCAAATCAGGCTGATTACCACATTCCTCACTTTACTAATGAACTAATTCTTAAGACAAAGTTTCCTACGCGCACACACAGTGGCCTGGATGCCACTGGATTTGGCACCTGAGCAAGTCATTGCTGACCAGAGCAGTATCAGGCAGGGGCTGGACCCCCCCTCGCAAATGGTCACGATGACTGGTCAACAAGGAAGTAAAGCAGCAGATGTTCCTCCGTGGGACACAAGAAGGAGGAGTGTTATGCTTGGATGTGGGATCCCATTTCCTGTTTATATGGGCATAAGTGGAGATGTAGTTCATACCAACACAGACAAGGAGCCAGTGGAGACACAGGAGGGGAGAGTGACAGGAGTCAAGAGGAGATGAGGAGAACCGGGGTCCAGGGTCTGCATGGAGGAGTTCACTTTAGACAGGAGGAAGGGCGAGCCCATTCTAAGCCACAGGAAGAGAAGAGAGGACGGGAGAAAAAGCAGCTGTTGAAGCAGTGAAGGGAAATGAAAGGGAGGGAGGAAATCCACAGCAGTATCTTCTGGCTCCAGGGCACAGTTGAAAAGGCAATTCAGGCTGGGGAAGGAGTGGGGATGGTGAAGCTGTTTCTGAGCATCCTGCTGTCCTGTCCATCTCTTGTAGCGAGTTCTATGAGCCTGAGGCTTTAATGATGGAGGAAGAAGGGATGGTGATTGTCGGTCTGCTGGTGGGACTCAATGTTCTCGATGCCAATCTCTGCTTAAAAGGAGAAGACTTGGATTCTCAGGTAAAATGGAATTTTGGCTCTAGACGGAACACTTTCATTAGCCCAGGGACTTTATGTAGGATCTGCAGGCAGGTACTGAACCCAAAGAAGGGCAGATGGCAAAGAGCCCGCTGGTAGAGGACCAGCCAGGGGCAGGTGGGGAAGCAGCGGGGAAGGTCTCAGAAGGGTGAAGAAGTTGCATAGCCAGAAGAACACTTGGAAAGCTTGGCAGGTGTGGCAACAGGCAGACAGCTCTCCGTGGCTGAAGCAGAGGATGCTCCATGGCTGAGGTGAAAGTGGAGGCTAGGCCTGGTTGTGAGGTCATGGGTGCTGTGCTGAAGGGTGTAGCTGGAGTGCAGTGGTGCGATCTCAGCTCACTGCAAGCTCTGCCTCCCGGGTTGGCGCCATTCTCCTGCTTCAGCCTCACAAGTAGCTGGGACTACAGGCACCCGCCACCACGCCTGACTAATTTATTTTGTTTTTTTGTTGTTGTTGTTTTTTGTTTGGTTTGGTTTTTTTTAGTAGAGATGGCATTTCACCGTGTTAGCCAGAATGGTCTCAATCTCCTGACCTTGTGATCCGCCCACCTCGGCCTCCCAAAGTGCTGGGATTACAGGTGTGAGCCACGCGCCCAGCCTGAAGGGTGTAGCTTTTATCCCTCTTTATCCTGAGCTTTGGGAAGCTGTTGGAGGTTTTTAAGAAGTACACTGAAATGATCATGCCTGGCTTTGAGAAAGCTCAATCTAGCAGCCACTCAGGTTATGAGTTAGAAGTGGCCAGGAATAGATACAGCAAAAGACTTGAGGTCGGGCGCGGTGGCTCACACCTGTAATCCCAGCACTTTTGGGAGGCCAAGGCGGTTGGATGACGAGGTCAGGAGATCGAGACTATCCTGGCTAACACGGTGAAACCCCGTCTCTACTAAAAATACAAAAAACTAGCCGGGCGTGGTGGTGGGCACCTGTATTCCTGGCTACTCAGGAGGCTGAGGCAGGAGAATGGCATGAACCCAGGAGGCGGAGCTTGCAGTGAGCCGAGATCACACCACTGCACTCCAGCCTGGGCGACAGAGCGAGACGCTGTCTCAAAACAAAAGCCTTGAGTCTGGTCTAGAAGTCCTGCAAGGCGGATGGGGAGCAGGAAGATAGAGCCAGGAGAGATTTGGGAAGTCAGGTTGATAAAATGGCACTAATGAGAGTAACCAGTGAGGTGTAGAGTGCTCGGTGGGAAGGACAGCCCTCTTGGGATGGGCTTTCTTCCTGCATGGGAGCTGGTAACCAGAGCCAGGGCCTAAACTCCTGGTGGCAGGGACCGTAAATGTGTGAGGGGGAATAGGCACCCTAACCCATTCCTCACTTCCACCCCCTCTTCAGGGCATCTGCAGCTGTGGCTGGGCCACTGCCAATAAAAAAGATTATTTTACACTGTCTGGCAAAATTGCTAGCCTCTTTCCTGTGTTGTGTTTGATGAACCTAAAGATTCCCTGATCCCTCCATGTGCAGGTCAATGTTTTTTTGTAACCTCTCCTCCCTTTAAAAAAAAAAAAAAGTTTGATTGTCTTTGCATGTTGAAAAATATCTTTTTTTGAATTCAGAGAAGTATTTTTGAAAAGACACTAAACATCACACATGTTCTCATTACTCAGACAGGTAATTCAGGGTTACGTTGTGGTGTACATCCTTCCAGCACATGAATAAAGGTGTGTGCATGCGTGTGTGTGTGTATGTTTGTGTATTTTAGAGTGAGATGTTTGGAGGGTTTCTTTTTTTGTGAAACCAAACGATGATTATTTTAAGCACATCATTTTGTAATTTTAAAAAATGTAACAATATATTCTACACAGTTCTCAATAACAAGAGATATAAACCATTTTAGATGACTACGTAGTGTTTCATTTTTTAATGTACCATTATGTAACCAGTACCTTATTAATTTAGATCGTTTCCATATTGTGACAGTATTATTGCTGGGCACATGGCTCACGCCTGTAATTCCAACGCTTCGGGAGGCCAAGGTAGGAGGATCACTGGAGCCCAGGAATTTGAGACAAGCCCAGACAACATAGTGAGACCTTGTCTCTACTAAAAATAAAAAAAATTAGCCAGGAATGGTGGTGTGCTGCCTGTCATCCCAGCTACTCTGGGGACGAGGCAGGAGGATTGCTTGAGCCTGGGAGATCAAGGCTGCAGTGAGCTATAATCGTGCCACTACAATGCACTCCAGTCTGGGCAACAGAGCCAGACTCAGTCTGGAAAAAAAAAAAAAAACCACCGATATTATAGACATCCTTAAAGTTCTCTGTAGTCTTGTCCATATATTTCCTTAGCATAAATTTGGGGTGGTTGTGTCACAGTATACAGCCTACATTTTGCTAGATAATGTAAAACCAGCCTCCAGAAAGGTCTTCATTATATACACCCACCAGCAGCGTGGGAGAACCCATTTCCTCCTGACACTGGATGTGGTGAGCGTTCTTGGTCTTTTTCAGTCTCATGGACAAAACAACTCATCATCTCGAATTTACAAGTATTTTTGTGTTTTATTTGCCATTGGGGGTTTAGCATTTGTGATCATCTTTTCATACTTGGTCCATTTTTGAGTTTTCTTTCTCTGCTTCTTTATTAATGACTAAGCACATTGACCTTTCTTCAGAATTATTTGTTATAATTTTTTTTTTCTGGTTTCTCAGGGATGGTGTGCCCTGTACATTTTTTATTTTTAATTTTTGGCAACCAGATTTAGCAGGTGTTTCCTTTATACCTTCTAAGGTATTGTGCTGTGAAGGTCCTTCCCTATCTAAACATTACCCTAACTTTTAAAATCAAATGTGGGGCGCCGGAACGCGGGCCCACGCGTGTGTTTGTCCGTCTGTCCAGCCTTTACCCCCACAGCTTTCAGTCATGGCCTCCGGTCAGTCGCAGCTCGGAGAGCCAGCCCCTGACTTCAAGGCCACTGCCCTGGTGGATGGCGCCTTCCAGGAGGTGAGCTGTGGGCTATGAAGGGAAGTACGTCGTCCTCTTTTTGTACCCTCTGGACTTCACTTTTCTATGGCCCACAGAGAACATCACTTTCAGTGACCTTGCTGAGGATTTCCGCAAGCTGGGCTGCGAAGTGCTGGGTGTCTCGGTGGACTGAGTTCACCCACCTGAGTTGGATCAACAGCCCCCAGAAGTAGGGAGCCCTGGGCCCCCACGCATCTCCCACCTGCTGACATGATGGGAAGCTTGTCTGAGGATTACGGTGTGCTGAAAACCCATGAGGGTGTTCCTACCCTGCCTCTTCATCATCGATGGCAAGGGTGACCTTTGCCAGATAGCTGCTACTGATTTGCCTGTGGGGTGCTCCATGGATGAGGCTCTGCGGCGGGTCCAGGCCTTCCAATATGTGATCGAACATGGGGAAGTTTGTCCCACTGGCTGGAAGCCTGGTGGCAACAGTTAAGCCCAATGTGGATGACAGGGAATACTTCCTCAGTATTCCTTGAATGCTGGAACTAGGCTGGCCAATGGATAGTGAGCTTGTACTCCTACCTGGGTACCCTGTGCTGACCCAGAAAAGGCCAGACCTGCCCCTCCAGTCTCCACAGTCTGGGACCCTGGAGGGCTAGGCCAAGGCCTTCTGCTTCCACCTGGGTAATTTTTTACACACTTTGTGTGTAAAAAATGTGTAAATTTTACACACTTTTGCCATTTGTTTTGGCATAGTGTGAAGTAGGAATCTAAATTTCTTTTATAAATAGTTAACCAGTTTTCGCAATATCATCATGTAATGTATTTTTTCTACTAATTTGAAATTCCACTTTTATCATATGTGAAATACCCATAATATGCATTCGTTTATTTCTGGACTCTTCTGTTGGAAATCTGAATCTCTGTTCCTATGCCAGTGGCACGTTATTTTAATGACTGGAGCCACATAGTATATTCTAGACTCTGGTAGTTAAGTACCTGCCTACTCTACTGTAGTTTTGTTTCAAATATTTCTGGGCCATCCATTCTGCCAGATGAACTTGAACATTTTGTCAAATTCCAGAATAAAAACTCCATTGAGATTTTAATTAATTAATAGACACGGTGAGCATCCTGGTGTAGTGCTATCTTGAATGACAGTGCCTATAGTGTGTTACCATAACGTATACATGTTTGCTGCCGATGCTGAGGGATGCTATGTCTCACGTTTAGAGAGTGGTATTCCACTCCAGTTTACTTTGTGTTTTGTTGTGTTGTTTTGTTTTGTTTTTTCTTTTCTTTGAGATGGAGTCTCACTATGTTGCCCAGGTTGGAGTGCAATGGCGCAATCTCCACTCACTGCAACCTCTGCCTCCCGCGTTCAAGTGATTCTCCTGCCTCAGCCTCCCCAGTAGCTGGGATTACAGGTGCCTGTCAACACGCCCAGCTAATTTTTCATATTTTTAGTAGAGATGGAGTTTCACTGTGTTGGCCAGGCTGGTTTTGAACTCCTGACCTCATGATCTGCCCACTTCAGCCTCCCAAAGTGCTGGGATTACAGGTATGAGCCACCGTGCCCGGCCTACTTTGTGTTTTTGTTGGAGATGAATGTTGAATGTGGTCAAATACTTTTTTTGGATCTATCAACATGTCATACCTGTTTTTAACCCATAAGTATAATTGAATTAATCCATAGGTTTCTTATTGAATACTATCCCTGAATTTCTAAAATAATCCCTACTTGATCATTGTAAACCCCTGAATTTCATATGTTTACTGTTTTGAATTTTTGTATCTCTGCTTGTAAGTGAAACTTCTGAATTTTCTATACTGCCTTTGCCACCTTTCGGTGTCAGAATTATATTAGTCTCATAAACTAGAAGGCTGGGTGCAGTGGCTCACACCTATAATCCCAGCACTTTGGGAAGCTGAAGTGGGCAGATCACAAGGTCAGGAGGTCGAGACTACCCTGACCAACATGGTGAAACCCCATCTCTACCAAAGATACAAAAATTAGCTGGGCATGGTGGTGTGTGCCTGTAATCCCGGCTACCCAGGAGGCTGAGGCAGAAGAATCGCTGGAACCTGGGAGGCAGAGGCTGCAGTGAGCTGAGATCGCGCCATTGCGTTCCACTCTGGGCAACAGAGCAAAACTCCGTCTCAAAAAAAAAAAAAAAAAAAACCATAAAACTAAAATAAACTTGAAAATAGCCTTCCTTTTCTTGTTTTCTACCACAGTTGATTAGATCAGGAATTATTTTTTCTGTGCAGGCTTGCTAGAATTTACTGGTGTGAGCACTTCACCCTTATGCCTTTTTTGGTCTTTGTTCTTTGATCACTTTAACTTTTAGCATAGTTTTGATCAATTTATGGGTTTCCTAAGTCTTCAATTTTTAAAGTCATTTATAATTTTTTTAGAAACCATTTCATTCAGATCTATTAAGCTAGAGTTGTATGAAAGTATTCTTTTACAGCTTTTGAAAAATCTCACTGTTCTCATTTATAATGTGTATTCTAAATATTGATCACACTTAGTAGAAATTTGTCTACTTGGTTGAACTTTGACAAACCAGCTCTCTTATTTATCAATTCTACTTTGGGAGTAGGGCTTTATTTGCTTTCTAATCTATTAATTTTTGCTTTGGGTATTAATTCTCATCTTTCTGTTGGTTTTTTTCCGGCTGCATTTTTTTATGATTTTTTTAAATTATTATTATAAAAGAAATACTTGCTTGTTGAAAAAAGTTAGGCAATGCCAAAGTACATAATGTGAAAAGAGATGTTGAACCTCCTCATCCAATCCCCCGTCCCAGCCCCAGTTCTTCTCCCTTTCCCACAGGTAATGGTAAAGATTCTGGGGGAAATTTTTCTAGAAGCTTTTATACTTTTCCTATACATTTATGTTCACATAGGTTTTGTTTTACATTAAATCTTTTCTGATCTTCTATTACTGTGTAACAAGTCAGCAACAGCACTTCAGCCGTAACAATCACTGTGTCTTTCACAGCTGGGGGCGAACTGGGTTCAGCTGTTTCGTTCTTGTTCGAGAGCGCATGTGATTACAGTCAGGGGTGGCTGGGGCTGGAATCACCTGAAGGAAGGCTCGCTCGCTCCCGCGTCTGTCTGCTGTGCTGAGACCAAGGAGCTGGGGGCTGGAATGGCAGGGGTTTCTTGGACATCTCTCTGTGTACATGGTCTCCAGCATTGTGGCTTCAGGGAAGTCAAGACTTTTTACATGAAAGCTCAGAACTTCAAACGCGTATGCCTTGAGAAAGAGCTGGGTGGAAGCTGTATTGCCCTTTTTAACCTACCTGCAGAAGTCACACAGCATCATTTCTACTGCATTTTACTCATCAAGACAGGCACTAAGACCTCCCAGAGTTGAAGGTTGGAAATATAGATTCCTTTTGGTAGGTGTGTCAGAGGTTGCAGACATGTGTTAGAACCATTACATATAGCCTTGGTTGCAACATAAGTAGGATTGTTATAATGAGATTGTATATATTATTCTTTGACTTGAAATTGTATCCTGTAGTTTTGTTGGGGTTTTTTCGTTTGTTGGTTGGTTGGTTGGTTTTTTAAGACACTCTCTCTCTCTGTCACCCAGGCTAGAGTGCAGTGGCATGATCTCAGCTCACTGTAGCCTCAACCTCCTGGGCTCAAGCAATCCTCTCACCTCAGCCTCCCAAGTAGCTGGGACTACAGGCATGTACCACTGCACCCGGCTAATTTTTGTATTTTTGTGGACACAGGGTCTCACTGTGTTGCCCAGGCTGGTCTTGAACTGCTTAGTCCAAGCCATCCACCCGCCTTAGACTCCCAAAGTGCTGGGATTACAGGCATGAGCCACTGGGCCCAGCTTTTCTATATTACTGCAAATGTATCGACTACATTCTTTGTTACAGTTGCATAGGTTCTGTGATATGGCTGTAACATGATTGATTTCAACTTTATTGATGAACATTTAGGGTGCACCCAGTTTTCCTGTATTTCACATAAGAATGACCTCACTTATTCATTTTCAAGTGCTTTATTTATTGGCAAAGCCATTGATGTTTAGATGTGTAAGGGGTCTTGGTTCTCCCTTGTACCTAAGGGGTGGAGAATTTTCCTGAAATACTGATTAGACCATTTTACCAAGATCTGGGGGAAGACTCAGAAATGTCAGTTAAGGTCACCAGTTTAGAGATCCACATCTTTTTTAATTATAATTACTTTGTACACAAATAATTTTGTTGATCTTTGTAAACAATGTGATTATTGAATAAACAGAAAACTAAACTAGGTCGTGAAATTTCAGAATAGTCTCTGAAATCTGATACTTAGTCAGTTTTTCTTCTAGAAGGTGGTAGGGTTAGGTTTTTTTGGTTTGTTCAATTGATTGCCACTTCATAGAGCTGGTTGACCTAACTAAATGTTCCTAGGAAAGAGGTAAGAATGCAAATACCCTGAATTTCAAAGGTTGTAAGGTTTATGAAAAATAGGACATTTTATTTAAACTTGTGCATTTTATTTTGTTTAGGTTGGAGTAATAGATTTTTCCCTCTACCTTAAGGATGTGCAGGATCTTGATGGTGGGAAGGAGTAAGTACTGCATTGTACGTCACTTTTTTTTTTTTTTTTTTTTTTTTTTTTTTTTGAGACGGAGTCTGGCCCTGTCTAGAGTCCAGTGGCACAATCTCGGCTCAGCGCAACCTCCGCCTCCGGGGTTCAAGCGATTCTCCTGCCTCAGCCTCCTGAGTAGCTGGGACTACAGGTGCCCACCACCACGCCCGGCTAATTTTTGTATTTTTAGTAGAGACGGGGTTTCACCGTATTGGCCAGGCTGGTCTCGAACTCCTGACCTCGTGATCTGCCCACCTCGGCCTCCCAAAGTGCTGGGATTACAGGTGTGAGCCACCGCGCCCAGCTACATCACATTTTTAATAAAATTCTGGCAAAGGCGGGTCTTCCGGCCTAGGCGAGCGCCAGGTCTCCAGACGGAAATTGCCGAAGACTAGCGGAGGCCCCGAAACCAGGAGTGGTGGGGCAGGAGGGGAGGGTGGGGGTGGGGAACTTCGGCCGAAGAATGTGGGTCAGACTGCGTGGTTGGACCCGGTGGGGGTGGGCTGGGCAGGTTAGGTGTGGCCTCTCTCCACACTGGCAGTGGGGCCGGCCGAGGCGGTAGGAGCGCTGGGGTTGGAGGTGCGCACCCTGGGTGGTGTTCCCCGCCTGCAGAACGGGTAATGAGGCTCTTCTCTGCAGCAAAAAAAAAAAAAAATTGGCAAAGAACACTTTTCTTGTTTTTGCTTTGAGATTTTAGATTTTGTTTAGTTATTTTTAAGTACAGAAGCAATGCATTATTCTCATTGTTTAAGGAATTTGGCTCTGCAGAAGAATAGAGTGTACAGGTGAAATTTCCCCATTCACGTTGTCCCCTTGCCTCCATGTCAATCCCATTCTTCCCCTTAGAGGAAGACTGTTTAATGCCTTGCAGGTATTTGTTTGTTGGTCGTGTATTTTGCTTTACCATTTGTTCAGATATAAATGGGATAGTATTATATAAGTTGCCCTTGGACTTGTTCTTTAATCATAGTGTTTTAGATTTTTGTTCTGTTTTGTTTTGTTTTGTTTTGTTTTGTTTGAAATGGAGTCTCGCTCTGTCACCCAGGCTGGAGTGCAGTGGTGCAATCTCGGCTCACTATAACCTCCGCCTCCCCGGTTCAAGCTATTCTTCTGCCTCGGCCTCCCGAGTAGCTGGGATTATAGGCATTCACCATCACAGCCTGGCTAATTTTTTTTGTATTTTTAGTAGAGACGGGGTTTCACCATGTTGGCCAGGCTGATCTCGAACTCCTGACCTCAGGTGGTCCGCCTGCCTTGGCCTCCCAAAGTGCTGGGATTACAGGTGTGAGCCACCGCGCCGGGCCTAGATGTCTTTTCATGCCATTATGAAGCTCTCCCTCACCCTTGTTAACAAGGGTATTCTTTTAAAATAAGTTACCCAGGAGAAAAAATAATAATAATAACAACTATGCATAACATACTGCCATTTATATATATATATATATATATATATATATTTTTTTTTTTTTTTTTTTGAGACTGAGTTTCGCTCTTGTTGACCAGGCTAGAGTGTGGTGGCACAATCTTGGCTCACCGCGACCTCCACCTCCCGTGTTCAAGCGATTCTCCTGCCTCAACTTTCCTGAGTAGCTGGGATTACAGGCATGTGCCACCATGCAAGGCTAATTTTGTATTTTTAGTAGATATGGGGTTTCTCCATGTTGGTCAGGCTGGTCTCAAACTTCCAACCTCAGATGATCCGCCCGCCTCAGCCTCCCAAAGTGCTGGGATTACAGGCATGAGCCACTGCGCCTGGCCCCATTTACGTTGTATTAAAAAAGGATGTACGTACATATGTTTTACTTCCATATATATTCATGGAACATTTCTAGAGTGGCATATCAACCTTATAGTAGTGGTTGCCTGTGGAGGCAGGCATGGGAGGGGTTTTTCACTGTAAACCCTGCGATTGCGTTTGAATATTTCACCTCGTACGTATGTTACCTGCCCTTCCATGTCTTCCCGAGGACCCTCGCGGTCTCAGTGCCTGGCAGTGCACCTTACCAAAGAATGGACCAGCAGGAACCACACTAAAGCTTCATGCATCCTAAGTACAAGGGCTCACCCACTTGAAATTTAAACAAAATATATTCTTTTATTTCATATTAGGCCAAATACTTCAGAGGAACAAAATATATTCCTTTTTTTTTTTTTTTTTTTTTTTTTTTTTTTGAGACAGAGTTTCGTTCTTGTTGCCCAGGCTGGAGGGCAGTGGTGCGATCTCGGCTCACTGCAACCTCCACCTCCCGGGTTCAAGCAGTTCTCCTGCCTCAGCCTCCCGAGTAGCTGGGACTACAGGCGCTTGCCACCACGCTGGCTAATTTTTTGTATTTTTAGTAGAGATGGGGTTTCACTGTGTTAGCCAGGATGGTCTCGATCTCCTGACTTCATGATCTACCCCCCTCGGCCTCCCAGCCACCGTGCCTGGACAGTTTTTTTGTTTGTAAGTCCCACGGGCTCCTTTCCTTCAGTGTAACAAGGGTTGTGTCAAAGCCATTTGCATGTGGCAGGTTGGTATTTTCACCTTGCTTGCTGATCCTGAAACCTTGGTCGGCAGGGAGCCCACTCCCCTGGCAGCCTGGCCTTGGAGACGCTGGCTACTGTGCCCCAGGCCGGCTTTGCTCTCTGTACTCTGGGACTGGATGTTACTAAGCTTTGGCTGTCTCTTGGTTTCTTGAAGACATTGGTACTTCCACAAGGTGACTGGAAGGTTGGGGAACAGTTACAAAGTATTAATCATTAATAAAAAAAGTTCTCCCTTTTTATGCTCCTTTTAAAAGGCATGAAAGAATTACTGATGTCCTTGATCAAAAAAATTATGTGGAAGAACTTAACCGGCACTTGAGGTAAGACTCCTTTTTTTTCAGTGTGACAGTTACATGCGTGGTAAACTGTCATTGTTTCAGGGAACTTCTTTGAGTTGCCACATACTTATAAATAGCTTGTTTCCAAACCAAGACAAAAGGGTCATCATTCAGGCAACATTTATTTGTACAAACTGGAGAAGTGTGATTTCTTCTTGATAAACTCTTGGGAAATCTTTATTCTCTGCTTTCTGCAGTTATATAATACAGAGAGGTAGCTACATTAAACCTTGACTCTCCACTCCTCGCCCCACAGCCACGTGGCTGGAAATCCCTTCATGGCAAGCACTGTTGCTGCTGGAATCAGCACACAGCACCCAGTGCATTAGGCCGGGAAAGAGAGTTGAAAACCACTGGGCTAGGCCCTCCAGAGCAATGTACTAGTGATCACCAGCATCTTTATCTTGATTTTTTTTTTTTTTTTTTTTTTTTTTGCTGGAGCTCTGTGGATGTGTTTCATGAAACACTAATCCTTGGAGGTATTCGTGGGGAATGTGGAGAGACTTGTTAGAGGGTACATTGCACATTACAGGTCTCCACAGGGGCAGCCTCTCTGGCCCCAAAAGCCAAGTGAAGAAGCTGGCATGTTCCTCCCAGTGTAGTCAGGGACATACCGCTCTGGGGCTTTTTTCACTTTCCTTTTTTTTTTTTTGACAGGGTCTCACTCTGTTGCCCAGGCTGAAGTGTAGCGGCGTGATCTCGGCTCACTGGAGCCTCAAATTCCCAGGCTCGGGCAGTTGATTCTCCCACCTCAGCCTCCTAAGTAGCTGGGACTATAAGCGCATGCCACCCCTCCTGGCTAGTTTCTGTGTTTTTTTATAGAGACAGCGCTTTGCCATGTTGCCCAGACTGGTCTCAACTGGACTCAAGCAATCCTCCCACCTCAGCCACCCAAAGTGCTAGAATTACAGGCGTGAGCCACCACACCCAGCCTGCGGCTCTTCTTAACTGTGATGTTGGCTATTTTTTGAAAGTTTTTTGATCAATTCTTAGTTTATTGAGAGTATTTATAAGAAATAGATATTGAATTTTATCAAATGCCTTTTAGTGTCCATTAAAATAATCATGGTTTTTATCCCTTAGTCTACTGATGTGGTGTATTTTATTCATAGACTTCTTCATACTGGACCATTCCTGTGTCACAGGGATAAACACCACTTGATCATATGTATTTTTTTTGAGGCAGAGTCTCGCTTTGTTGCCCAGGCTGGAGTGTGCTGGCGCGATCTCAGCTCACTGCAAGCTCTGCCTCCCGGGTTCACGCCATTCTCCTGCCTCAGCCTCCCAGTAGCTGGGACTACAGGAGCCGCCACCATGCCCAGCTAATTTTTTGTATTTTTAGTAGAGACGGGGTTTCACCGTGTTAGCCAGGATGGTCTCGATCTCCTGACCTCATAATCCGCCCGCCTCAGCCTCCCAAAATGCTGGGATTGATCATATTTTTATTAGGATTTTTTGAGACAAGATCTTACTCTGTCACCCAGGCTGGAGTGCAGTAGTATAATCATGGCTTGCTGCAGCCTCCACCTCCCGGGCTCAGGTGATCTGCCCACCTCAACCTCCCAAGTAGCAGGAACCATAGGCATGCACCACTGCACCTGGCTGATTTTTTGTGTTTTTTGTAGAGACAGGGTCTCACTTTGTTGCCCAAGGTGGTCTCAAACTCTTGGCCTCAAGCGATCCTCCCTGGTTAGCCTCCCAACTGCTGGGTGATAGGCATGGGCCACCTTGCCCAGCCAGGATATAGTTTTAATAATTCAATTATCCTTTTCATATGTAACCTGGCTGGGTGCGGTGGCTCACACCTGTAATCCCAACACTTTGGGAGGCCAAGACCAACATGGAGAAACCCCATCTCTACTAAAAATACAAAATTAGGCAGGCGTGGTAGCACACGCCTGTAATCCCAGTTACTCAGGAGGCTGAGGCAGGAGAATCACTTGAACCCAGGAGACGGAGGTTGCGGTGAGCTGAGACTGCACCATTGCATTCAGCCTAGGCAACAAGAGCGAAACTCCATCTCAAAAAAAAAAATGTAACCTGACTTGCTGGGAATTTCATAGTTTTCTTTCTCTGCCCTCATGTCAGGGTTATATAGTGTTGCAAAATGAATTAGTGAGCTTTTCCTCATGCCTGTGAACAGCTGGCTTCTAGATCATGGGCATTATTTGTCCCTTGCAAATATGAAGCAGCCAGGCGATTGTAATCCCAGCACTTTGGGAGGCCAAGGCAGGCGAATCACCTGAGGTCAGGAGTTCAAGATCAACCTGGCCAACATGGTGGCCATCTCTACTAAAAATACAAAAATTAGCCAGGCATGGTGGTGGGCACCAGTAGTCCCAGCTACTCGAGGCAGGAGAATCACTTGAACCTGGGAGGCAGAGGTTGTAGTGAGCCAAGATTGCACCACTGCACTCCATCCTGGGTGACAGAGTGAGACTCCATCTCAAAAAAAAAAAATTTATGAAGCTCGAAGTGTTTTTGAGGCAATACGTTGCTAGCTTTTCAGTTTTTACTTAGTTGTTAGTTCATCAAAAAAATATATAAATATATAAAATATATTTTTAAAAAAATTTTATATATATATATATAAAATTTTTTTTTTAGACGGAGTCTCGCTCTGTCACCCAGGCTGGAGTGCAGTGGCACGATCTCGGCTCACTGCAAGCTCCGCCCCCCGGGTTTACACCATTCTCCTGCCTCAGCCTCCTGAGTAGCTGGGACTCAGGCACCTGATACCACACTCAGCTAATTTTTTGTATTTTTAGTAGAGATGGGCTTTCACCATGTTTGCCAGGATGGTCTAGATCTCCTGACCTCGTGATCTGCCCACCTCGGCTTCCCAAAGTGCTGGGATTACAGGCGTGAGCCACCGTGCCCGGCCGGTCATTTATATTTTTAAGAAAAATATAAAATTTGGGGGTATTTTCTGAATTATCAAGTTGGCACAGAATTGACAATTGTATACTCTTAAAACTTTTCACTCCCTCTGTATCTTTTGGTTTTTTTCCCTTTTTCATTTTGTGTCTTTGTATTTTTATATTTGCCCCCTGGTTCCTAAGCCTTGGTTCATCAGCCTTGCCAAGTTTATTTCCTTGTGCCCCACTCACTGGCAACAGGGACTGGTGTTTGGCAGCATGGCCTGTTGCCCAGAAGTGCAGGCTCTAGAGCCAGATTCCCTGGGTTCAGAAGCCAGCACCCCTTTGTAGATATGTGAACTTGAGTGAATTCTTTTCTATAAAATTATGGCTGCCTTGTCTGTAAAATAGGCTGACAATAGGATCTACCTCATTGAATTGTGGGGAAGATTAAATGAGTTGATGCATTTAAAGTGCTCAGAGGCCAGGTGTGGAAGCTCACACCTGTAATCTCTGCAGGTTGGGACGCTGGGGCGGGAGGAGGATCACCTGAGCCCAGGAGTTC
Organism: Chlorocebus sabaeus; assembly: GCF_047675955.1. Taxonomy (NCBI): domain Eukaryota; kingdom Metazoa; phylum Chordata; class Mammalia; order Primates; family Cercopithecidae; genus Chlorocebus; species Chlorocebus sabaeus. The sequence goes on along the minus strand of NC_132926.1, from coordinate 2,602,899 downwards.
AAGATCAGCCTGGGCAACATAGTGAAACCCCACCTCTACAAAAAAAAAAAAAATACAAATATTAGCTGGGCCTGGTGGCAAGGTGAGAGGCCAAGGTGGGAGGATCATGAGCCTTGGAGGTCGAGGCTGCAGTGAGCCACAATCACACCACTGCACTCCAGCCTGGGCAACAGAGCAAGACCCTGTTTCAAAAACAAAAGAACAAAAAAAGTACATATTATTAAAGAGTATTTTTTAAATGGGGAAGCTGTGAAAGGGATTTAAAAACACGTTGGGGCCGGGTGCGGTGGCTCACGCCTGTGATCCCTGCACTTTGGGAGGCAAAGGCGGGTGGATCACGAGGTCAGGAGATCGAGACCATCCTGCCTAACACGGTGAAACCCCGTCTCTAGTGAAAACACAAAAAATTAGCCGGGCGTGGTGGCGGGTGCCTGTAGTCCCAAGTACTCAGGAGGCTGAGGAAGGAGAATGGCATGAACCCGGGAGGCAGAGCTTACAGTGAGCAGAGATCGCGCCACTGCACTCCAGCCTAGGCGACAGAGCGAGACTCTCTCAAAAAAAACAACAAAACAAACAAACAAAAATAGCATCTTGGATCCTTCTACCCAAAAACACCAATACCATGTTAATGAATTTTACTTTAGGTATATGAATGCCAACATATTTTGGTTTCTATCACCTTTTGTGTTGGGAGAAAGAAATTCTCTTTCCAGATGACTAAAAGAAGAAATAGGCTGGTCACAGTGGTTCATGCCTGTAATCCCAGCACTTTCGAAGGCCAAGGTGTGCAGCCTCACCTGAGGTTAGGAGTTCGAGACTAGCCTGGCCAACATGGTGAAACCTCGTTTCTACTAAAAATACAAAAAAATTAGCCGGGTGCCATGGCACACACCTGTAGTCTAGGCTACTCGGGAGGCTGAGGCTGGAGAATTGCTTGAACCCGGGAGGCAGAGGTTGCAGTGAGCCGAGATCATTCCACTGCACCCTATCCTGGGTGACAGAGTGAGACTTCGCCTCAAAAAAAAAAGATTAAATTTTTCTTTTTTCTTTTTTCTTTTTTTTTTTTTTTGAGACAGTCTCGCTCTGTCACCCAGGCTGGGGTGCAGTGGTGCAATCTCAGCTCACTGCAAGCTCCGCCTCCTGGGTTCTTGCCATTCTCCTGCCTCACCCTCCCGAGTAGCTGGGACTACAGGTGCCCACCACCACGCCCGGCTAATTTTTTTGTATTTTTAGTAGAGACGAGGTTTCACCTTGTTAGCCAAGATGGTCTCGATCTCCTGACCTCGTGATCCACCCGTCTTGGCCTCCCAAAGTGCTGGGATTACAGGCGTGAGTCACCGCGCCTGGCCAAGAAAGATTAAATTTTAGGGATAAAACTTATTGAAAAGTATGTCGCAAATGTATATTTAGAATTCTCATCTTCTCTGAGTTAATTGGAGACCCTTTGCTTTTCCATTTCATACAGGAAATCTAGGAATCTCTCTTAACTGTTTCCAGTTTGAGAAAACAGTCAGCTTTTATAAGTTTATGTTTACCTAATATTGTTATTTTCTACAGCTGCACAGTTGGGGATCTTCAAACCAAGATAGATGGCTTGGAAAAGACTAATTCAAAGCTTCAAGAAGAGGTTTGTAAGTTTTACTGAAATTTTTACACAAAACAGAATGACCCAAGGTTAGAGAAATGGTGTAGTCGGTCTGTGGAAGCAGAGCTTCTTGCTGGTAGGAAGGGGGCTTGCTAACCTCCAGTTGCCCCACGTAGGACAGGGGAATGTCTGTGTTCTGCCCTGTCCGAGGCTCCCGGTGAGACACTGCAGCTGATCACAAGCCAGTTCTAAGTGACTTAGATTTTATCACCTCAAAGTCATCCCATAGAAGGAAATTGCTCTTTGGAAAAGCCCAGCTTCTGTGGTGGAAGAGCCGTGTCTTCCTCTTTTTCTTCCCTTCCTATGATGCCGTGTGCCTCCCTGCTGCCCCAGAAAGCACAGACTCTGTCATAAGGAATAAGTGTCCTCGCCCACCCCTTCTGCTTTGGCCTCAGGAGCATGCAACCAGCCTCCCCACAGTGCGGTCTTTCTCTGCTTTCTCACTAGGAAGAGAGAATGAAAGGACAGGACAAAGGAGGGCTGAGCCGAGGAAGAGAGCTTGCTGCCAGCTGCCCGGCAGTCTGCTTGGTGGACACATCTTGTCTCCTGTTAGCAGGAGGGGGGTGCTCAGCCCTTCTGAGGCTCTCCACAGGTAGCAGTCCCCGGCTGCCCAGGCCTCCCAGCTAGAAGGACGAGGGCTCTGAGAGGGGCTTGAGAAGGAACACCTCCACGGCATGGAGGTGGGTTACGGCAGAAAGGAGAGCCTCAGAGCCCACCTCTGTAACGAGGGACCCCGTGTAAGGCTCCCTAAAGCCGACTGCTCCCTCCTGAGTCGCCAGCCCTGAAAGGCTTTCAGGAAAGGAGCTCAGATTGGTGTGAGGAGAAGGAAATTCAAGACAGCGTCTTAGATGGGGGTGTCATGGGGGAAACTTCATGGAACATAGGATTGGAGGCTTCACAGTCACCTTGGTAGGCAGACCTTCGAGCCTCAGGCTAGGTAGGTCGGTTGTTGAGCTCATTTTTCTCATCCCAAGTTAGGTAATAATACGTACTTTACAGTACTGTTGCAAAGATTAAGACTAATATCTTGTAATGTGCTTAGGGCAACACTTGCCACGTGGGAACTCGAGTTGTTTGATTTTAGAACAAGCAGATTCGCTACTTCTCAGTCAAGGCGGCGTGCTTTGGTGAAGGTCCGATTCAGCTTTTGAAACCAAACAGAGTTATATGGGGTTTTCTGCTTTTCAGACAGGGTCTCACCCTGTCACCCAGGCCGGAGTGCAGTGGTGCAGTCATCGCTTACTGTAACCTCAGACTCCTGGGCTCAAGAGACCCTCCTGCCTCAACCTCCCAGTAGCTGGCACTACAGGTACACACCACCAACACCCGGCTCATTTTTTAACTTTTTGTAGAGACAGGATCTCACTTTGTTGCCGAGGCTGGTCTCAAACTCCTAGGCTAAAGTGACCCCCCACCTTGGTCTCCCAAAGTGCTGGGATTACAGACGTGAGTCGCTGAGCCCAGCTTCGGTTATGTTTTCTTTTTTTTCTTTTTTTTTTTTTTCCTTTTTTGAGACAGAGTCTTGCTCTGTTGCCCAGGCTGGAGTACAGTAGTGACGTGATCTCGGCTCACTGCAAGCTCTGCCTCCCGGGTTCACATTATTCTGCCTCAGCCTCCTGAGTAGCTGGGATTACAGACGCCCGCCACCACATTCAGCTAATTTTTTTTTTTTTTTTTTTTTTTTTTTGTATTTTTATTAGAGATGGTGTTTCACCGTGTTAGCCAGGATGGTCTCGATCTCCTGACCTTGTGATCTGCCTGCCTCGGCCTCCCAAAGTGCTGGGATTACAGGCGTGAGCCACTGCGCCCGGCCAGGTTATGTTTTCTTTAAAGGCAAATGATTGTAATAGAAAATGTGCTTCAGCCAGGTGTGTTGGCTCATGCCCGTAAATCCCAGCTCTTTGGGAGGCCAAGGTAGAAGGCTTGCTTGAGCCCAGGAGTTTGGGATCAGCCTGGGCAACGTGGCAACACTCTGTCTCTACAAAAAATTTAAAAATTAGCTGTGGTGACACACACCTGTACTCCCAGCTACTCGGGAGGCTGAGGTGAGAGGATCACTTGAGCCTAGGAGTTAGAGGCTGCAGTGAGACAGAGTAACACCCTGTCTCAATTACCAAACAAAGAAATGTGCTCAGTGAAAAGCACCGCCCTCTTCAGGGTGTGCTCTCTGCATCTCCAGAGAGTAGAATGGGAATTAGCTTATGGTTTTTGCCTGCTTCTTCCCTTTAAGCAACTAACACGCCCTTTGAAGCCTTGATGTTTGTTTTTTTGGGCACAGCAGTTATGTGTAGAAACCCCAGGCCGGGTTCTGAGTCTAAGTGGAGAGTAATTCTCAGGAGTTGTAGACACTGTTGACAGAGAAGGTGAGGAGTTAGTGCTTCGAGTCCCTCCACTAGCGAATGATGCCGAAAGCCAGCCAAGCACCAAGGACGGAGATCTTGCTTCTTTCTCCCCAGCTGCACCTTCCTCTCTGCAAGCTGTGTGATGAGGCTGGAATGAGGAGGGGCTGGTTTCTGTGTTTACTCATCTGCCTTGCCTCTTGAGACTACCTCTCCTTAGGCAGGTCCCTAACAGCATCCTGCTTCTCTATGCTTTTCCCTCAGCCGTGAGAAGTCCTTCCAGGGGAGGAAGAGGTCCTCTCGGGCATATCTCCAATGATTTGTTTTTTATTCCTCCCTGCAAATTCTTTAATCCTCCCTCTAGTGATTGAAATACACTTTTACTGATCATTAGCCTGAAAAACTGGAAAGAAAGAAGAGTCAGGACAAAAGCCCGTAACCCCTTCACTAAGTGACAGCTATTCTTACCATTTTATTATTTGATATGTGTTGTTCCCATCTTTTCTTTTTACTTTTTGAGACAGGCTCTGGCTCTGTCACCCAGGCTGGAGTGCAGTGGCACGATCTCAGCTCACTGCAACCTCTGCCTCCTGGGCTCAAGCCATCCTCCCACCTCAGCCTCCTATGTAGCTGGGACTACAGGCATGAGACATCACGCCTGGCTGATTTTTGTGTCTTTTGTAGAGATGGGGTTTCACCATGTTGCCCAGGCTGGTCTCGAACTCCTGGGTTCAAGCCTCAGCCTCCCAAAGTGCTGGAATTATAGGTGTGAGCTACTGTACCCGGCCACTCCATCTTTTCTTAAGCATTTTTAACCTAGTTGATTTTTTTTTAAATACAGGTGAGAGCATACCATATGACCTTTTTTCCCATTAGTATTATATCTTTTTTTTTTTTTTTTTTTTTTTGAGACGGAGTCTTGCTCTGTAGCCCGGGCTGGACTGCAGTGGCCGGATCTCAGCTCACTGCAAGCTCCGCCTCCCGGGTTTACGCCATTCTCCTGCCTCAGCCTCCGGAGTAGCTGGGACTACAGGCGCCTGCCACCTCGCCCGGCTAGTTTTTTGTATTTTTAGTAGAGACGGGGTTTCACCGTGTTAGCCAGGATGGTCTCGATCTCCTGACCTCGTGATCCGCCCGTCTCGGCCTCCCAAAGTGCTGGGATTACAGGCTTGAGCCACCGCGCCTGGCCAGTATTATATCTTAAGTATGTTCTCAAGTGATTAAAAGTTTTTGTAAACATTTTATTGACTACATATTTGTTTTTTGTTTTTGTTTTTGTTTTTGTTTTTTTTTTGGAGACGGAGTCTCGCTGTGTCACCCAGGTTGGAGTGCAGTGGCGCGATCTCGGCTCACTGCCCAGCCTCCCGAGTAGCTGGGACTACAGGTGCCGCCACCTCGCCCGGCTAGTTTTTTGTATTTTTTAGTAGAGACAGGGTTTCACCGTGTTAGCCAGGATGGTCTCGATCTCCTGACCTTGTGATCCGCCCGTCTCGGCCTCCCAAAGTGCTGGGATTACAGGCTTGCGCCACCGCGCCCGGCCAACTACATATTTGTTTTATGCTTCTGCTATGATTTAACTATTTCCCTAATAGTGAACATTCAGGCTGTTTCTAATTTTTTGTGTCTGTAAATCTTTGTCCACATTAAGCAGTATGCTGTCATTTTTGTAGAGGGAGAAAATCTGGAGAGGGCAGAGAAGGCTAGGGGCAAGGGCGGAGGAGAGATTTTACTACATACGTTTTCATGTCTTTGGAATTTGGAACCATGTATTATTACCTGTTGAAAACAAGGAAATAAAATATCAAACCTGTGAACATTGTCAACTGTGAAGATGCCAAATTAATGTTTTTAATTTGAACAATAAGATGAATTTTGATGTTAAGAACTGTAAAAATTTTCCTTAATCAGCTTTCAGCTGCAACAGACCGAATTTGTTCACTTCAAGAAGAACAGCAGCAGTTAAGAGAACAAAATGAATTAATTCGAGAGAGAAGTGAAAAGAGTGTAGAGGTGAGAAATTGACCTTACAGCTGGGCAGCGTGTTCCTTCCTCAGACACACCCGTTGTCAATCTCAAGCTCATAGCTTAAGAACAAGCCCGTCTTCAGAATGCAAAGGTGCCTTGCTTGATGTCAGAAAGTGCCTCTCACCACCTTCCCTGCCCACATCACTCTAAGACCACCTGGATCACTTGGATGGGGACTCCCTGCCTGGCCTGTGGGCCTTTGCATGCCACAGTTCCTACTCGTTCTTCAGCATCCACTCACCTGCCATGTCCTTCATGATGTCGTCCCGGGGGCCGTGGGCGGGCATGGGCCATTCTCCCTCATTCCCGTTGCTCTTTGTGCCCTTCCGTGGTAGAGTCCATTTGACGTTTTGTAGGATTGTTGGCTTGCAGCTGTGTCACATGATGACTTAAGGGTAGAAACCACACCTGGGCCGGGCGCGGTGGCTCACGCCTGTAATCCCAGCACTTTGGGAGGCCGAGGCGGGCAGATCACGAGGTCAGGAGATCGAGACCATCCTGGCTAACATGGTGAAACCCTGTCTCTACTAAAAATACAAAAAGTAGCCGAGTGGCGGGCGCCTGTAGTCCCAGCTACCCGGGAGGCTGAGGCAGGAGAATGGTGTGAACCCGGGAGGCGGAGCTTGCAGTGAGCCGAGATCGCGCCTCTGCACTCCAGCCCGGGCAACAGAGCAAGACTCCGTCTCAAAAAAAAAAAAAAAAAGACCATATCTGATTCACTTACAGATTCACTCAGTGCTAAAAACATGTTCATAAGTACTGGATGATGGGCTGAATGAGGGCTTTTCCTGCTGATGAAGTCTTGTTCCACTTTTTGTTGTTGTTGCTGCTGTTTTCTTGAGACAGAGTCTTGCTCTGTTGCCCAGGCTGGAGTGAGTGGCGCAATCTCGGCTCACTGCAAGCTCCGCCTCCCGGGTTCATGCCGTTCTCCTGCCTCAGCCTCCCAAGTAGCTGGAACTAAAGGCGCCGCCACCACGCCCAGCTAATTTTTTTGGTATTTTTAGTGGAGACGGGGTTTCACCGTGTTAGCCAGGATAGTCTCAATCTCGTGACCTCATGATCCACCCACTTCGGCCTCCCAAAGTGCTGGGATTACAGGCATGAGCCACTGTACCTGGCCAAGTCTTGTTCTGTTTTAAAGAAAACTGAATTTAAATTGCTTTATGAAAGTCACTTTTTTTTTTTTGGAAACAGAGTCTTGCTCTCTGTCACCCAGGCTGGAATGCAGTGGTGCAATCTCAGCTCACTGCAACCTCCACCTCCCGGATTCAAGCGATTTTCCTGCCTCAGCCTCCCAAGTAGCTGGAATTATAGGTGCATGTCACCATGCCCAGCTAATTTTTATATTTTTAGTAGAGATGGGGTTTCACCATGTTGGCCAGGCTTGTGTCAAACTCCTGACCTCAAATGATCCTCCCGCCTCAGCCTCCCAAAGTGCTGGGATTACAGGCATGAGCCACCACACCCAGCCTATGAACTTTTCAAATATCTATGGACTTAACTCTCATTCTTTTTTTTTTTTTGAGAAGGAGTCTCGCTCTGTCACCCAGTCTGGAATGCAGTGGCACAATCTCAGCTCACTGCAAGCTCTGCCTCCCGGGTTCACGCCATTCTCCTGCCTCAGCCTCCCAAGTAGCTGAGACTGCAGGCACCCACTACCATGCCAGGCTAATTTTTTGTAGTTTTAGTAGAGACGGGGTTTCACTGTGTTAGCCAGGATGGTCTCGATCTCCTGAGCTCGTGACCTGCCCACCTCAGCCTCCCACAGTGCTGGGATTACAGGCGTGAGCCACTGTGCCGGGCCAAATTTTTACCTTGTTCTATCTTGCTTAAAAAATAAAAATTACTTCACATTTTTTACAATTGTGGTATATTTTTAAGTACTTCATAATTAGCTTGCTTTCCACAAGCAAACAATTCCTCTTGGTGTCCTTGTTTGATACAGATAACAAAACAGGATACCAAAGTTGAGCTGGACACTTACAAGCAAACTCGACAAGGTCTGGATGAAATGTATAGTGATGTGTGGAAGCAGCTAAAAGAGGAGAAGAAAGTCCGGTTGGTGAGTGTGCAAGACTGAGTGTCTTTAGAGTTTCCCAGTAGCCCTCTAAGTTAATTCTGTCAACACTTCTCACAGGCATGCTTAACCGTCCTGATGCTCATGGAAAGTCAGAAGCTGTTCATTTAAAAAAAAGTTATTTTAAGTCTATGGTTACAACTCAGTTGTGCATTGTCACTTATATATTTTCCCATTTTATAAATCTTTATTTTTTTTTGTTTATTTGTTTTTTTGTTTTTTTTCAAGACGGAGTCTCACTGTGTCTCCCAGGCTGGAGTGCAGTGGCGCAATCTCGGCCCACTGCAACCTCTGCCTCCTGGGTTCACGCAGTTCTCTGCCTCAGCCTCCCGAGTAGCTGGGATTGCAGGCGCCTACCACCACGCCCAACTAATTTTTTGGTGTTTGGTTTTTTTTTTTGAGACAGAATTTCACTCTTTTCGCCCAGGTTAGAGTGCAGTGGCGCGATCTCGGCTCACTGCAACCTCCGCCTCCCAGGTTCAAGCAGTTCTCCTGCCTCAGCCTCCAGAGTAGCTGGGACTACAGGCACATGCTACCACGCCCGGCTAATATTTGTATTTTTAGTAGAGACGGGGTTTCACCATGTTGGCCAAGATGTTCTCCATCTCCTGGCTTTGTGATCCTCCTGCCTCAGCCTCCCAAAGTGCTGCGATTACGGGCCTGAGCCACCATGCCCGGCCAGTTTTTTGTATTTTTAGTAGAAGCGGGGTTTCACCATCTTGGTCAGGCTGGTCTTGAACTCCTGCCTCGGCCTCCCAAAGTGCTGGAATTACAGGTGTGAGCCACTGTACCCAGCCATTTTATGAATCTTTTACAGGGATTGCTATGAGACCAGATTGATGGTTTATTTGACAATACAATTCTCTCAGTCATAACCTCTGACCTATTTATTTCCACTCAGCCTGTGCATCAGTGACCAGGTTACTTGTAAACACTGTTCTTGTGCCTGCTTTATTTCTTTGCTTTTTTGCATGAATGCAAAGAGACATGTCCTGGGTCAGGACGGAACCATTTCAAAATGGTTGCACTTTCGTTGCTATAAACTAGCAAATCATTCTAGAAATTCTAACACTGCACTATCAGATCCCTTCCAGCACTCAGACGAGACAGATATTCTTTGAGAACATGCATTCTGATCTGTGGGTATGGAAAACATGGTTGCTGGAACCTAGGCTCATCCTGCCACTGATCAGCTTTCTGTTGACTTGATGTGGAGCCAGCTTTAACTGTACAGTGAGGAACAGGGGAAACAGCATCTAATCCTGCTCCAGACAGACTCTTTTCAGTCTCCCTAACCTATTCTCACCTTGTTTGTTTGTTTTGTTTTGGTTTGGTTTTTTTCTTTAAGACAATCTCACCCTGTCACCCAGGCTGGAGTACGATGGTGGTGTGATCTCGGCTCACTGCAATCTCCGCCTCCCGGATTCAAGCAATCCTCCTGCCTCAGCCTCCTGAGTAGCTGGGACTACAGGCGCACACCACCACACCCAGCTAATTTTTGTATTTTTAGTAGAGACGGGGTTTCACCATGCTGGCCAGGCTGCTCTCAAACTCCTGGCCTCAAACGATCCGCCCGCCTCAGCCTCCCAAAGTGCTGAGGATTACAGCCATGAGCTACCACGCCCAGGCTTCAGTTTGTATTTTAAGCACTACTTGAGATTCAACCCCAGTTAAATACATTTCTGTGATCTATTTTAATAACATTTTCCTTGTAAATATCCTTTTAAGGAACTGGAAAAAGAACTGGAGTTACAAATTGGAATGAAAACCGAAATGGAAATTGCAATGAAGTTACTGGAAAAGGACACCCACGAGAAGCAGGACACACTAGTTGCCCTCCGCCAGCAGCTGGAAGAAGTCAAAGCGATTAATTTACAGATGTTTCACAAAGCTCAGGTGGGAGTTGGCTTTGTGTGCATAGTGCGTCCTGGTTTGTGCTGCTCGTCAGTCTTGTGTCATTCTTCTTACAGAATGAGCGAGAAGACACGTAGAGCCCCGCGTATGTGTCAGACCTGCTCCTATTATGATTTCGATCCTCATGGCAGTCCCTGAGAAATGGGGGGAAATGTAAGTGACAAGGCAGAGCCAAGTCACTAAATCACATGCCCCTGGTGACAGCTCATAAGGGGAGACGTGGGTCTTTTTAACCCAAACCCAAACTTTGTCCATCCACCTTCGCTGTCTCTCCACTGTCTGTTTCCTTCTATTTCAACGATTTACTGTTTACACCAAGCATGGAGAAGTGAATTAAAGATGTCATTTAGGGCCGGGCACGGTGGCTCACGCCTGTAATCCCAGCACTTTGGGAGGCCGAGGCGGGCAGATCACGATGTCAGGAGTTCGAGACCAGCCTGGCCAACATGGTGAAACCCTGTCTCTACTAAAAGTACAAAAATTAGCCAGGCATTGTGGCGCGCACCTCTAATCCCAGATACTCAGAACGCTGAGGCAGGAGAATTGCTTGAACCTAGGAGACAGAGGTTGCAGTGAGCCGAAATCATGCCATTGCACTCCAGCCTAGGTGACAGAGCAAGACTCCGACTCAAAAAAAAGTTATTTAGTATTGGCTTTTCTTTTTTTTTTTTTTTTTTTTGAGACGGGAGTCTCGCTCTGTCGCCCAAGCTGGAGTGCAGTGGCGCGATCCTGGCTCACTGAAAGCTCCGCCTCCTGAGTTTACGCCATTCTCCTGCCTCAGCCTCCCGAGTAGCTGAGACTACAGGCGCCTGCCACCGCGCCCAGCTCATTTTTTGTATTTTTAGTAGAGACGGGGTTTCACTGTGGTCTTGATCTCCTGACCTTGTGATCCGCCCGCCTCGGCCTCCCAAAGTGCTGGGATTACAGGCGTGAGCCACCGTGCCCGGCCTAGTATTGGCTTTTCAAACTTTGCCGTTAAGTTAATGTTTCTGAGTGTTCTGGGCCACATAGGTAGCTGGTTGCCTCTCCTGTGTCATTTCAGGGTGGTCCAGGGGAACTGTCCCAGACAGAACCAATCATGCCAGCGTTTGAAAAACAGCATCTAGGCCAGGCACAGTGGCTCACGCCTGTAATCCCAGCGCTTTGGGAGGCCAAGGCAGGCAGATCACGAGATCAGGTGTTCGAGACCAGTCTGGTCAACATAGTGAAATCCCATCTCTACTAAAAATACAAAAAATTAGCTGGGGGTGGTGGCATGTGCCTGTAATCCCAGCTACTTGGGAGGCTGAGGCAGGAGAATCCCTTAAACCTGGGAGACAGAGGTTGCAGTGAGCCGAGGTCACGCCACTGCACTCCAGCCTGGGTGACAGAGCGAGATTCCGTCTCAAAAAAAAAAAAAAAGGAAAAGAAAAACAGTATCTAAAAATTAGAAAGCTTTTATTCCTCAGAAGCTCCTCAGAAGGGGACCATTCTACATCTTCCTCAAAACTTTTGACATTCTGGTTCCTATTTTCTTGCCAAAACAGTCCCATTTCATTTTCCATGGATATAGCTTCACTCTTACTTCCTGTAACATCTGTGTCACAGATAGTATGAGACAGCAATAATAAACTATTATTTTTTCCTGTCTTTTTAAAACTATTAATCAGCCGGGCATGGTGGCTCACGCCTGTAATCCCAGCACTTTGGGAGGCCAGGCGGGCGGATCGCCTGAGGTTGGGAGTTTGAGACCAGCCTGACCAACATGGAAAAACCCCATCTCTACTCAAAATACAAAAATTAGCCAGGCATGGTGGTGCATGCCTGTAATCCCAGCTTCTCAGGAGGCTGAGGCAGGAGAATCCCTTGAACCTGGGAGGTAGAGGTTGCGGCTCGTGCCACTGCACTCCAGCCTGGGGGACAGAGCAAGACTCTGGCTAAAAAAAAAAAAAAAAATTACGATTATAATAGTAACAATAACAATTGAAGTAAAACAAAAGAAGAAAGGAAGAATTTGCATCTCTTCCCCAGTCATTACAAAAAAAAAAAATTGAAGGAAGAAAGGCTGGGCACGGTGGCTCACGCCTGTAATCTCAGCACTTTGGGAGGCCGAGGCAGGCAGATCACAAGGTCAGGAGATCGAGACCATCCTGGCCAGCATGGTGAAACCTCGTCTCTATTAAACATACAAAAAAATTAGCTGGCTGTGGTGGCGTGTGCCAGTAATCCCAGCTACTCAGGAGGCCAAGGTGGGGGAATCGCTTGAACCAGGGAGTCAGAGGTTGCAGTGAGCCGAGACTATGCTACTTACACTCCAGCCTGGTGACAGAGCAAGACTCCATCTCAAAAGAAAAAAAAGGAAGGAAAAAATAGGAAGAAAATCGTTTCAGCCTCCTGATAAATCATCCTTTTTTTTTTTTTTTTCTGAGATGGAGTCTCACTCTGTCACCCAGGCTGGAGTGCAGTGGCGCAGTCTCGGCTCACTGCAACCTCCGCGTCCCAGGTTCAAGCAATTCTCCTGCCGCAGCCTCCTGAGTAGCTAGGACCACAGGCACGCAACACCACGCCCAGCTAATTTTTGTATTTTTTTTTTAAATTTTTTTCCTTGAGACAGAGTCTCACTCTGTCACCCAGGCTGGGGTGCAGTGGCTGGATCTCAGCTCACTGCACACTCCGCCTCCCGGGTTTACGCCATTCTCCTACCTCAGCCTCCCGAGTAGCTGGGACTACAGGTGCCCGCCACCTCGCCCGGCTAGTTTTTTGTATTTTTAATAGAGACGGGGTTTCGCCGTATTAGCCAGGATGGTCTCGATCTCCTGACCTCGTGATCCGCCCGTCTCAGCCTCCCAAAGTGCTGGGATTACAGGCTTGAGCCGCCACGCCCAGCCGAATTTTTGTATTTTTAGTAGAGACGCGGTTTCGCTGCGTTGGCCCGGCTAGTCTCAATCTCCTGACCTCGTGATCTGCCCACCTCGGCCTCCCAAAGTGCCGGGATTTCAGGCACGAGTCGCCACGCCTGGCCATCTATTTTAATTTTTTAATGTTTTCTTCTGATGTTGGTTAGTAAATAGACATAATGTAAATATGTGTTCGTTAGGGGAAACTAATCTGCTGTGAGAATTTAGCAGACCCCAAAATAGAGTGGCTTAAAAATATGGGAATTTGATTCTATTCTTGAAGGCGATGAAAAAAGAAAAACACATACATACATGCACACACACATATATATATATGGGTGTGTTATGTATATGGGAATTTATATGGGAATTTGTATTTCTGTTATGTAATGGTTGCAAGATGGGCATTTCAGGCTAGCAGTTTTGTTCCCTGCAGTCATTCGGGGCCCCAGCTCTCCAGGCCACTCTAGTTGTCACCATTCCTGCCATTGCAAGGTGGTGGAAAAACCAAAGTCCAGAGCTGGGACCTCCTCTCAGGCAGTGAGACAGAAGTTGCACACAGGCTTCCAGTCAGTTCGGTAGGAAGGGGTTGTCACCAGTGGCCCACGTGGGCTGAGGGGGACATGGGAGCTCCTTTTTTCCGGAGCTACAAGCCCACTGAAGGGGAGGAGAGATGTTGGTAGACGGATCTTTGTCTCTGCCAGAGTTGGCCCACGGGAACTGCTGTGACATCCCGGCTGGACCCTGCATCCTCCTCAAGTCTGCAGTCCCTGGCTGATGTATAGCCCTCTCCAGCAGCCCACGGGACCTGTGGCCCAGAAAGCCAGCATCTTCCTCACGTTAGCCTGTCACCCCCAGCATGAAACGGTGGAGGAGAAACAAGACACACATAGTGAAAGTGCCCGTGTGGAAAAGGGAGACACACGGCAGTCGCCGGCCCCATTTCTTAGCATGCCTGGCCACACTGGTTCTGCCTTTGAAGGAATTTCTTGATCAGTTGACCCCACAGCCCCTCAGAGGTCCGCCGTCATCTATGGCCACATCTGAAGGGGGCTCAGAGCATGCCCTCCTCAGAGCCTGCGCAGCTTTTTCGAGCAGCCTCTTCCAGGTATCTCTTGGCCAGCCTGGCGGTTGTAGTGGGGATCGGTCACAGGTGTTTTTCAGATCAGACTTGATGTCTTTGACAAGGCAGTTGCCTTAGTCGCAGTCTCTTTTCAGTTCATTTCTCCTTGGTCTGTGTGTCAGCGACCAGAGTTCCTCCCTGAACTCAACTCAGTTCTTGTTCCTGCCTTACTGCTTTTGCTTTTTTGGGTGTGTGTGTGTCTGTGTGTGTCTGTGTATATATGTCTCTTCCTTTCTCCCCCCTCTGTCACTTTAATGACCAGTCATCTGAAACAACAGATTTAGGTGTGAGAGAAGCACCTTTGATCTGATCTTCGCTGCAGGGCTGTTCTGTAGCGCCTTCGTTGCTATTCTTAGTCTTGTCTATTTTAGGGTCCAAAAGCAGTTGACGTTTCTGGTTCTGTGAAGTCCCTACCTTTGGCCTCTTTATTCCTGTGCGTCTTTCTGCACCAGCCAGCTGACTTCCACCTGCGCACGGCCCTTCCTCACAGCGCCTTGTTCGGACAGCAGGATAGCCAACGTGCACTAGACTGACTCCTGCAGCTCTTTCCATGCGTTCTGGCACTGCTGGCCGGTGCTGTTTGCCAAGCTTAGGCAAGTGACAGCTGTACCCAGCGCTTTGCCATAGCTAACAGGGATCACCAGCTTTCCAGCTGCCAGTATCTACTTTGACAACACCCACCCCTGCCTCCCAAGTCAGTGCCGCATATGGTCAGTTTTGTTTTTTATTTTTTATTTATTTATTTATTTTGAGACAGGGTCTGGCTTTGTCGCCCAGGCTGGAGTACAGTGGTGGGATCTCAACTCACTGTAACCTCTGCCTCCCAGGTTCAGCCTCCCATGTAGCTGGGACCATAGGCACGTGCCACCACGCCCGGCTAATTTTTGTATTTTTGGTGGAGACAGGATTTGGCCATGTTTCCTGGGCTGATATTGAACTCCTGGGCTCAAGCAGTCTGCCTGCCTCAGCCTCCCAAAGTGCTGTGACTGCAGGTGTGAGCTGCCACACCTGGCCCAATGTGGTGGGTTTTCATTTGGGAAGCACCACACACCAAGAGACCTCTGGTACTGCTAGGATCGTATCATCTTGTTTTCACTTCAAACCCTTTTATTTTTTTTTTTTTATTTTTTTTTGAGACGGAGTCTTGCTCTGTCACCCAGACTGGAGTGCAGTGGCCGGATCTCAGCTCACTGCAAGCTCCGCCTCCCAGGTTTATGCCATTCTCCTGCCTCAGCCTCCCAAGTAGCTGGGACTACAGGCGCCCACCACCTCGCCCGGCTAGTTTTTTGTATTTTTTAGTAGAGACGGGGTTTCACCGTGTTAGCCAGGATGGTCTCGATCTCCTGACCTTGTGATTCGCCCGTCTCAGCCTCCCAAAGTGCTGGGATTACAGGCTTGAGCCACCGCGCCCGGCAAAACCCTTTTTCCCTATTGGGCTTCCAATGCAGATGGTTGAGTCAGTCATAATCTCTTTTTTTTTTTTTTGAGACAGAGTTTCACTCTTGTCTCCCAGGCTAGAGTGCAGTGGTGTGATCTGGGCTCACTGCAACCTCCGCCTCCCAGGTTCAAGCGATTCTTGTGCCTCAGCCTCCGGAGTAGCTAGGATTACAAGCATACACCACCATGCCCAGCTAATTTTTGTATTTTTGGTAGAGATGGGGTTTCACTGTGTTAGCCAGGCTGGTCTCTAACTCCTGAGCTCAGGTGATCTGCCCTCCTCGGTCTCCCATAGTGCTGGGATTATAGACATGAGCCACCACTCCCAGCCTTTTTTTTTTTTCCAATAGAGACTGGAGTGTCACTGTGTTGCCCAGGCTGGTCTCGAACTCCTGAGCTTAGGTGATCTGCCCTCCTTGGTCTCCCATAGTGCTGGGATTGCAGACATGAGCCACCGTGCCCAGCCTTTTTTTGAATAGAGACTAGAGTCTCACCATGTTGCCCAGGCTAGTCTCAAACTCCTGAGCTCAAGCGATTCTCCCACCTTGTCCTCTCAAAGTGCTAAGATTACAGGCATGAGCTTCCGAGCCCAGACTGTAATATTCTTTTACAAAATTTTAAAATCTCTTTCAGCATTTTTAGTTGCATTTTCTGCCTTTCTTCCTTATTGAGTCTTACCAAAGGTATGTCTCTTTTAATAATCTTCCCGGCCAGGCGCGGTGGCTCATGCCTGTAATCCCGATACTTTGGGAGGCCAAGGCTGGCAGATCACGAGGTCAGGAGTTCGAGACCAGCCTGGCCAACATGGTGAAATCCCATCTCTACTGAAAATACGAAAATTAGCCAGGCATGGTGGTGCATGTCTGTAATCCCAGCTACTCGGGAGGCTGAGGCAGGAGAACTGCTTGAACCTGGGAGGTGGAGGTTACAGTCAGCCGAGATCGTGCCATTGCACTCCAGCCTAGGCGATAGAGTGAGACTCCATCTCAAAAACCAAACAAACAAAAACTTTCCGAAAAAACAACTTTTTTATCCTAATGTTTTTTTGTTTTTGATTTTGTTTTTGTTTTTTGTTTTTTTGGTTTTTTTTTGAGACAGAGTCTTGCTCTGTCACCCAGGCTAGAGTGCAGTGGCATGATCTCAGCTCACTGGAACCTCCAACCCCCAGGTTCAAGCAATTCTCCTGCCTCAGCCTCCCAAGTAGGTGGGATTACAGGTGTGCACCACCACGCCCAGCTACTTTTTGTATTTTAGTGGAGACGGGGTTTCACCATGTTGGTCAGGCTAGTCTTGAACTCCTGACCTCAGGTGATCCACCCGCCTTGCCCTCCCAAAGTGCTGGGATTACAGGCGTGAGCCACGGCGCCTGGCCTATTCTAATATGCTTTACTGTTGTTCCATACTTAATTGATTTCTACTGTGGCATAACAAGAAATATATGTTTGGTCTCTGCCCCTGGTTCCTGGTACGCAGCTTCCTAAACCCTTGGATGCCCTAGAGTGAAAGACTGTCTTTTGTATGCTGACAGCTGGTAGCTGGGGCTTCTGAGTAACGTTAGGATAGTCATGGTCCCCTGAAAGACAAAGCATGATTACGGACCTAGAACTTTTCGGTACCACCCCAGGAGGGAGGGGAGACGGTCTGGAGATTGAGCTAATCACCAGTGATCAATGATTTCATCAGTCGTGACTCCATAATGAGACCTCCCTGAAAACCCCAAACCACAGGGTTCGGAGAGCTGCTGGCCTGACGAGCCCAGCAAGGTGCTGGAAGGGTGGTACATCCAAAGAGGGTGCGAAAGCTCTGCACCCCTTCCCCCATCCCTTACCCTGTGCGTCTCTTCCATTTGACCGTTCCTTTATAATAAACCAGTAATTGTAAGTCAAGTGCCTTCCTGAGCTCTGTGAGCCGTTCTAGCAAAGCCGAGGAGGGGCTCGTGGGAAGCCCCAGTGTACAGCTGCCTGGTCAGAAATACAGTGGCCATCTGGGGCTCCCAGCTGGCAGCTCAGGGGGGCAGTCTTGTGGGGCTGAGCCCTTCCTAACTGTGGAGTCTACGCTGACCCTGAGTAATTACAGTAGTATCAGAATTGAATTACAGGACGTCCAGTTAGTGTCAGAATTGGTTGGTGTGGAAAACCCACACAGCTGGTGTCAGTAGTGTGACTGGAACAGCTCACCCTCACCTTTGTGTGCTACTTGCTTTATTTGGGTTTGCTCTGTAGCTCATTCTCAGCTTCTGAAATGCACACTTACTGCATTAGTTTTGTCGCCGTTTCCTGAAAAAAATTTCTTTAAAGTTGAAAATTGCCCACAAGAACTAGTTTAGCTGCGTCTCCCAAATTGTGACTGAAGTATTTCATCATTGCAGAAGCCCATTTTCCCCATTTTAGCATCTGGGAAATTGAGATGCAGCTTTTAGTCAAGATGGTACATCCTGTTTCAATCAGCAGCTTTTTCCTTTCTCAGTGGTGTATGAAATTATGGTGTTTCCTAGACTCAGTGGCATGTTCAGTGCAGTGAAGTATCATATGGTGTTTGCATTGTCTTTTAGCTCTAAGTATTTCTTTTTTTTTTTTTTTTCTGAGAGAAAATCTGGCTCTGTCGCCCAGGCTGGAGTGCAGTGGCCGGATCTCAGCTCACTGCAAGCTCCGCCTCCTGGGTTCACGCCATTCTCCTGCTTCAGCCTCCGGAGTAGCTGGGACTACAGGCGCCCGCCACCTCGCCCGGCTAGTTTTTTGTATTTTTTAGTAGAGACGGGGTTTCACCGGCTTAGCCAGGATGGTCTCGATCTCCTGACCTTGTGATCCGCCCGTCTCGGCCTCCTAAAGTGCTGGGATTACAGGCTTGAGCCACCGCGCCCGGCCAGCTCTAAGTATTTCATAATTTCCCTTTTTTTTTTTTGAGATGGACTCTCTGTCACCCAGGCTGGAGTGCAGTGGCGCAATCTTGGCTCACTGAAACCTCTGCCTCCCGGGTTCAGGCGATTCTCCTGCCTCAGCCTCCTGAGTAGCTGGGACTACAGGCGCCCGCCACCACCACACCCGGCTGATTTTTGTATTTTTAGTAGAGATGGAGTTTCATCATGTTGGTCAGGATGGTCTCGATCTCCTGACCTCGTGATCCGCCTGCCTTGGCCTCCCAAAGTGCTGGGATTACAGGCGTGGGCCACTGCGCCCAGCCCATAATTTCCCTTTTTTTAGCTCAATCATTTCTAGTAATATGCTATTTAGTTTCTAGATACAACGTGTTTCTAGCTGTTCTTTTGTTATTAATGTCTGATTTTATTACATTAAGATCAGAGAATACAGTCTTTATGGGTTTTTTTGTTTGTTTGTTTGTTTGTTTGTTTTTCAGACGGAGCCTTGCTCTGTCGCCCAGGCTGGAGTGCAGTGGCGCGATCTCGGCTCACTGCAAGCTCCACCTCCTGGGTTCATGCCATTCTCCTGCCTCAGCCTCCTGAGTAGCTGGGACTACAGGCGCCCGCCACTACGCCTGGCTAATTTTTTTGTATTTTTAGTAGAGACGGAGTTTCACCGTGTTAGCCAGGATGGTCTCGATCTCCTGACCTCATGATCTGCCCGCCTGGCCTCCCAAAGTGCTGAGATTACAGGCGGGAGCCACATGTGCCCAGCCTCTGTATGTTATTTTTCATGAATTTATTAGGACTTTTGTCTTCAGGCTCTTTTTTTGCTTTTTTTTTTTTTTTTTTTTTTTTTTGAGACAAAGTCTCACGCTGTTGGCCAGGCTGGAGTGCAGTGGCACAATCTAGGCTCACTGCAACCTCCATCTCCTGGGCTCAAGCAATTCTCCTGCCTCAGCCTCCGGAGTAGCTGGGATTATAGGCATCTGCCACCTTGCCTAGCTACGTTTTGTATTTTTAGTAGAGATGGGGCTTCACGATGCTGGCCAGGCTGGTCTCAAACTCCTGACCTCAGGTGATCCGCCCACCTTGGCCTCCCAAAGTGCTGGGATTACAGGCGTGAGCCACCGCGTCTGGCCTGTCTTCTGGCTTTTTAAGGGTGTCTCTTGTAAACACACAGGAACACACAGTGCCCGCTCCTGGCCGCTCTGTGTCTGTCATGGCTAAAAGCTGTACTTAGAGAAAATCACACAGATGTGGGTGCGAACCCAGTTCCACCCCTCATTTGCTCTTAACCTTCATCAGTCGCTTTCCTCTGAGTTTCTCGGTGGGAAAAGTGGGGTGAGAGCATCTTCCTTGAGAACCTTCAGGGCTCAGATGAACCAGTGGATGTGCCTGGCACATGGGGACAGCTGGGGAACACTAAGCCTGACCCGACTCTGGAATACGCTCTCAAAAATGAGCAAAGACTCCAGGACCTCCCTCTCTACCTTTCCTTCTGCTGACAAAGCTGAGAGCCTCGAGTCCGTTTGTCTTCCAGGGCTCTGGGGAAGAGCAGCCATTCGCAGAATACTGTTGAAAGTGCCACAAAGGTACAAGGTTAACAAACAAGCCCGTTTGTAATCCCGAGCAGGCGCGAGGATGCGGGACAGGCAGCGTGTGAACCCCTCCTTTGCTTTTGTAGAATGCAGAGAGCAGTTTGCAGCAGAAGAATGAAGCCATCACATCCTTTGAAGGAAAAACCAACCAAGTTATGTCCAGCATGAAACAAATGGAAGAAAGGTAATCACTTCCCCCTGGCAGATATTCTCTGGAAGGTGCCAAGCACTCCCTGGGCCTGGAGACTTATTCAGAGTTCCTCTCCAAAGTGCAGGGCAGGGCTGGGCGCGGTGGCTCACACCTGTAATCCCAACACTTTGGGAGGCCGAGGCCGGTGGATCACCTGAGGTCAGGAGTTCAAGACCAGGCTGGCCAACATGGTGAAACCCTGTCTCTACTAAAAATACAAAAAATTAGCCAGCCGTGGTGGCATACGCTTGTAATCCCAGCTTCTTGGGAGGCTGAGGCAAGAGAATTGCTTGAACCCAGGAGGCAGAGGTTGCAATGAGCTGAGATCGTGCCATTGCACTCCAGCCTGGCCAACAGGAAGAGACTCTGTCTCCAAAAAAAAAAAAAAGCCAGGCACAGTGGCTCATGCCTGTAATCCTAGCACTTTGGGAGGCCGAGGCAGGCAGATTACAAGGTCAGGAGATTGAGACCATCCTGGCTAACACAGTTAAACCCTGTCTCTACTAAAAATACAAAAAATTAGCCAGGTGTGGTGATGGGCACCTGTAGTTCCAGCTACACGGGAGGCTGAGGCAGGAGAATCGCTTGAACCTGGGAGGGGGAGGTTGCAGTGAGCCGAGATCACGCCACTGCACTCCAGCCTGGGCGACAGAGCAAGACTCCGTCTCAAAAAAAAAAACTCTCAAAGCTCAGCAGTAAACAGTTAATCCAATTGAAAAATGGGCACAAGCTTGGCACAGTGGCTCACACCTGTAATCCCAGCACTTTGGGAGGCCGAAGCGGGTGGATCGCCTGAGGCCAGGCGTTCAAGACCAGCCTGGCCAACATGGTGAAACCCCGTCTCCACTAAAAATACAAACATTTGCTGGGTGTAGTGGTGCGTGCCTGTAATCCCAGCTACTCGGGAGGCTGTGGCAGAAGAATCACTTGAACCTGGGAGGCAGAGGTTGCAGTGAGCCAAGATCATGCCATTGCACTCCAGCCAGGGCAACAAGAAAGAAACTTCATCTCAAAACAAACCAAAAAAAATTGGGGGGCAAAAGACTTGAACAGATACTTCATCACAGAGAACATCTGGACAGCAGAAAAGTACACGAGATGATATTCAGACCATGGGCCATCGGAGAGATGAGTGGCGCCATCCCACCACACAACTGTTAGGGCAGCTGTGGTTTCTTGTTTTGTTTTGTTTTGTGTGTGTTTTTAATTTTTTTGAGCCAGAGTTTCGCTCTTGTCACCCAGGCTGGAGTGCAGTGGCACGATCTCAGCTCACCGCAGTCTCTACCTCCCAGGTTCAAGAGATTCTCCTGCCTCAGCCTCCCGAGTAGCTGGGATTACAGGCATGTGCCACCACGCCCAGCTAATTTTGTATTTTTGTAGAGATGGGGTTTCTCCATGTTGGTCAGGCTGGTCTCGAACTCCCGACCTCAGGTGATCTGCCCGCCCTGACCTCCCAAAGTGCTGGGATTACAGGCGTGAGCCACCACGCCTGGCCAGCTACAGTTTCTTTTTTTTTTTTTTTTTTTTTTTTTTTGAGACGGAGTCTCGCTCTGTCGCCCAGACTGGAGTGCAGTGGCCGGATCTCAGCTCACTGCAAGCTCCGCCTCCCAGGTTCACGCCATTCTCCTGCCTCAGCCTCCCGAGTAGCTGGGACCACAGGCGCCTGCCACCTCGCCCGGCTAGTTTTTTGTATTTTTAGTAGAGACGGGGTTTCACCGTGTTAGCCAGGATGGTCTCGATCTCCTGACCTCGTGATCCGCCCGTCTCGGCCTCCCAAAGTGCTGGGATTACAGGCTTGAGCCACCGCGCCCGGCCAGCTACAGTTTCTTTAATGACAACACCAAGTGCTAATGAGGACACAGAGTTAATGGATCTCTCATACATTATTGGTAGGAATGCAAAATGGTGCAACCACTTAGGAAAACAGTTTCTCAAGAAGCTAAACGTCCTCTTACCATGTAATCCAAATAGAAATGAAACTTACATCTACACCAAAACCAGTACATATGTTTATAGCAGCTCTGTTCATAACTGCCAAAAACTAGAAGCAGTCCCAGTGTTCTGCATTGGGTGAATGGATAAAGAAAGTGGTAATCTGTGCAGTGAGATGCAGCTCAGCCGTCATCTGTGCAGTGAGATACAGCTCAGCCATACAAAGGAATGAACCACTGCCCTTTGAGAATGTTCAGAGAGGAAACAAAAGGAATGAACCACTGACGTACACAGAAACTTGGATTGATCTCAGCAACATTATTCTGAGAAAAAGCCAGTCTCAAGGTTATATAATGTATAATCACATTGAGATTACACTCTCAAAAGGCCAAAGCCGCATTGTTGCAGAACAGATGAGTGGTTGCCAGGGGCTGAGGTGGGGAGACCGCGGGGCTCCGGGTGGGGAGACCGCGTGGCTCCGGATGGCAGCACTGGGGAGTTTGGGGAGTGGTGGGACTGTCCTGTATCCTGAGTGTGGTGGAGCTGACTCTCCATGTGTTAAAACTCACAAGAGCTAATTTTACTGTATGTTAATTTTAAGGAAGAATTTCAGCCAGCAAAAGTCATCCTTTCCTTACAAAGATTTGCTTCATTTGTGCTCTTGCTGGTGTCGCATCCAGGTTGCAGCACTCGGAGCGGGCGAGGCAGGGGGCCGAGGAGCGGAGCCACAAGCTGCAGCAGGAGCTGGGCGGGAGGATCAGCGCCCTGCAGCGGCAGCTCTCCCAGCTGCACGAGCAATGGTAGGGGCCCTGCAGGGAGCCTGGGCTGGGTGTGGCTCAGGAGGGACTGGGAAGAACTGGGGGCAAGTAGTGTCCTGCTTCAGCACTCACCCCTGCAGCGTTCGTATGTTACCCCTAGGGAGCTCCCTCCCCACAGGACGACTCATGTGGTCTAGCTCACCCCCAGAAGGTCTGGCCACGCTCAGACCATGGTCCCAGGTCACAGCCTTTAGCCTTTATCACCCTTAACCACCCTTTCTTTTTTTTTTTTTTTTTTTTTTTTTGAGATGGAGTCTCGCTCTGTTGCCCAGGCTGGAGTGCAGTGGCCAGATCTCAGCTCACTGCAAGCTCCACCTTCTGGGTTCACGCCATTCTCCTGCCTCAGCCTCCCGAGTAGCTGGGACTACAGGCACCCGCCACCTCGCCCGGCTAATTTTTTGTATTTTTAGTAGAGACGGGGTTTCACCGTGTTAGCCAGGATGGTCTTGATCTCCTGACCTCATGATCTGCCCGCCTCAGCCTCCCAAAGTGCTGGGATTACAAGCGTGAGCCACCGCGCCCGGCCTAATTTTTATATTTTTACTAGAGACAGGGTTTTGCCATGTTGGCCAGGCTGGTCTCAATCTTCTGGCCTCAAGTGATCCACCCGTCTCAGCCTCCCGACGTGCTGGGATTACAAGTGTGAGCCACCGTGCGTGGCCTGTAGATTTTTTGAGATAGTATATGTGCCAGATTAAAAGCCTGATGTTGAGAGAAGAGAGAGAAGAGACATCTTTATTCCCACAAAGAGGAGCAGACTCCAGGGGTCCAGCAGGGCCCCCAGGGCCACTCAGCTGGCACAGGGAGGAGTCAGGTTCAGGCCGGGGCTCACTCCTGGCCTCTTCTCCCTCCAGGGTTCTCCATGGTGAGTCTGGCCATAGGTTATAGAAAGCAGAATGAGGCCGGGCACGGTGGCTCACACCTGTAATCCCAGCATCTAGGAGGCCGGGGCAGGGAGATCACGAGGTCAGGAGTTCAAGACCAGCCTGGCCAACATGGCGAAATGCCATCTCTAGTAAAAATACAAAAAATTAGCTGGGCATGGTGGCATGTGCCTGTAATCTCAGCTACTCAGGAGGCTGAGGCAGGAGAATCGCTTGAACCTGGGAGGCAGAGGTTGCAGTGAGCCGAGATCACACCACTGTACTCCAGCCTGGGCGACAGAGCACGACTCCGTCTCAAAAAAACAAAAAGAAAGCAGAATGAATTGGCCAGTGCGGTGGCTCATGCCTGTAATCTCTGCACCTCGGGAAGCTGAGGTGGGAGGATCACTCGAGCCCAGGAGGTTGAGGCTGCAGTGAGCTGAGGTTGCGCCACTGCGCTCCAGCTGGGATGACAGAGCCTAGACCCTGTCTCAGAAAAAAAAAAGAAGGAATTTTGAACTTCCTTTCCTCAGGTCTCCGCGTCAGGGGCACGTTCTCTTCTGTGGTCCTCAGTGTTCCAGAGCTCTCTCCCTTCTCTCCTGCGTAAGGGTCGAGTATGGCCCTGCAGGCTTTTCTCTCGCTGGCTCCTGCTCTTTCCTGTGGACGGGCAGGGGACCCTGGGGGAGAGGAAAGCCTTGCCGAAGGGTTTCAGCGCTCAAGTGGCAACTCAGAGACTCCCCGTTTCCTGGGCAGTGAGTAGGGTTGTCGGTCCTCCATGAAGATCTCCCACGAGACTAACTCAAGTTCGTTTTATGGAAACAGCTCAAGCCTAGAGAAAGAACTGAAATCAGAAAAAGAGCACAGACAGGCTCTTCAGCGCGAATTACAGCACGAGAAAGACACTTCCTCTCTACTCAGGACAGAGCTACAACAAGTGGAAGGATTGAAAAAGGTGAGGTGGGCCCTCCTGGGGCGGGAGAGCCTCTGGCAGTCTCCGGAAGCCCCTGGCACGCTCCTGGCAGGCTCCTCTCCCCGCACCCTTTGTGTGGCAGCTCCAGGGCGTGGGGAGGCTGTTAGGGGGCTCCTGTTTTAGGAGCGAAGACAAATAAATCACTAAGCCTGCTGGCCAGCTCAGCTAGAGGCGAGTGCCATGAAGAGAATAAAGCAGAACAGTGTCGTCACCCGTGTGCAAGGGGCCGGGGGAGGAGCAACCGGTGAGCAGAGGCTCCAGTGAGTTCAGCCGGCCCTACAAAGCACCGCTTGGGCAGAGGCTGCAGGAGCAGCCAGGAGTGTGAGGAGCAAAGGGGAGGCCTCGGTGGCAGGCGGCAGGAAGCCCTTCGTGGGCCCTGGGAGCCAGGGGAAGGAACGTGGGTTTTGTTTTGAGCACGGTGGGAAGCTAGTGGAGGGACAGGATCCGTTTCGGTTGTGGACGGTCGTTGGTTCCTGTGTGGAGAGTGGGTGGCAGGCTTGCAGGAGAGGAAGCTGGGAGGAGCCAGTCAACATCTCTCAGCACATGGCAGTCCTTACCTCAGCCACTGCCCAGGGTCGGGTCATCCCTGGGAAGCAAACTGACCCCAGCCCTCCACTGCCCCTCACCTCAGTCCCCTGGAGGACCCTCTCACTTGGAGGCATGGCCTGGATGCAGTGGGCTTCAGAGGGCGAGAGAAGTGGGGTCCGGGAGGCCTTCACTGTCTGGCTGTGGAACTAGACCTCCCAGGAAGCTCCGAGGCTGTGTGGAACATTCGCCCTAATGTAAAATCATCGACTTTTCCCAGAGAGGAGGAGGCTCTGCAGTCCTGGATGGGCTGACTGCAGCCTGGGGCGCTGTGGGGGCCCCTCCCGTGTGGGGATGGTGTGCCCTCTTCTCAGGCCCCTGCATTGCCGAGCACTGCAGCGCAGCGGAGCCCAAAGCAGGCTTCCCTTGGCACCTTCCCAGGAGGGGCCTTCAGGGCTTGGGTGGCTTCTGGACCTGGATTTCGTGGCGTTGAACACAGTAATGGACACCACTGAGCGATTCGAGAGAGTTAGAAAGGGCCCTTTTGATTTCCATCGGAAAGTGCCTGGAGTTGTTGGGGAAGGGAGAGCTTCCTCAAGAGCCAGGTCAGGCTTGGAGAGTGGAAGGGAGGAAGTGCAGGGCAGAAGAGGACTTTTAGAAAGTTCTGCCTCGTCACAGGGCATACCTCCTTTATTCTGCTTCAAAATGCTTTGGTCAAAAGATTCGAATTACACAATTACAGCCCGCCCCAACAATAGGAACAAAACAATGTCTAGTATCCCCAGTTAAGCCACAGCGTGCCTTGCAAGCATGTACACAGAAGCAGAAGCTACGGCACAGGGTGTGCGGGGAGCTACCCTCCCACTCGGGCCTAAGCTCCACTGCTGTCCCCTGTGGTCCCAGAAACCCCAGTTACTCTCTGGGTCTCCATCCTGGCCTTACCAGACTGGCTCAAGGTGCACTGGCCCCAGGTGTCAGTGCCGTTGTCCCCTGGGATTCTGCTCCATGCAGGGCTCCTCATGTGGTCCAGCCAGCCCCCAGGTGGTCTACCCATGAAATGAGGTCCCAAGTCACCGCCTTCATCATCCTCAACCAGTGCTTTCCAAAAAAGCAGCTTTTTCAGAGTTGAACAGGAAACCACCTTTCAAACTAGTCTTTGCTGATGCAAGCTTCATGTGATTTTTGTGCACAGTTCTTCTGTAGATTTTTTGAGATAGCAATCTGTTTTGTAAAAAGTTTATCTTTTAAAAAGAAGCTCAAATAGGCAAAGCCTCATTTGTCCCATGAGGGTAACTTTTTTTTTCTTTGAGACAGAGTCTCACTCTGTCACCCAGGCTGGAGTGCAGTGGCGCGATCTCAGCTCACTGCAACCTCTGCCTCCCCAGTTCAAGCGATTCTCGTGCCTCAGCCTCCCGAGTAGCTGGGATTACAGGCATGTGCCACCACACCCTGCTAATTTTTGTATTTTTACTAAAGGAGGGGTTTCACCATGTTGGCCAGGCTGGTGTTGAATGCCTGACCTCAGGTGATCCGCCCGCCTCAGCCTCCCAGTGCTGGGATTACAGGTGTGAGCCCTGTGCCCGGCCGAGGGTAACTGTTTTTTTGTTTTTTTGTTTTTTTGTTTTTGAGACGGAGTCTCTCTGTCGCCCAGGCTGGAGTGCAGTGGCCGGATCTCAGCTCACTGCAAGCTCCGCCTACTGGGTTCACGCCATTCTCCTGCCTCAGCCTCCCAAGTAGCTGGGACTACAGGCGCCCGCCACCTTGCCCGGCTAGTTTTTTGTATTTTTTAGTAGAGATGGGGTTTCACCGTGTTAGCCAGGATGGTCTCAATCTCCGGACCTCGTGATCCGCCCGTCTCGGCCTCCCATAGTGCTGGGATTACAGGCTTGAGCCACCGCGCCCGGCCTGGGTAACTGTTTTTAATGTAGCCGATGAATGTCACTGTTCTGTCCCATGTCTCTGTCCCAGCTGCAGAGCCCGCGTACAGTGCCTGCCTCCAAGCTGGGCAGAGCCCGCGTACAGTGCCTGCCTCCGAGCTGGGCAGAGCCCGCGTACAGTGCCTGCCTCCGAGCTGGGCAGAGCCCGCGTACAGTGCCTGCCTTCGAGCTGCCTGGTGTTGAGAGGAAGCTAGCAAGAAATAATCTTGAATGACATTAACACAGGACTGCATTTTGCTTTTTTTTTTGAGACGGAGTCCCACTCTGTCGCCCAGGCTGGAGTGCAGTAGCACGATCTCAGCTCACCACAACCTCTGCCTCCCAGGTTCAAGCAATTCTCCTGCCTCAGCCTCCCAGGTAGCTGGGATTACAGGTGCCCACCACACCCAGCTAATTTCTGTATTTTTAGTGGAGACAGGTTTGCACCATGTTGGCCAGGTTGGCCTCAAACTCCTGACCTCAGGTAACCCACCTGCCTCAGCCTCCCAAAGTGCTGGAAGTACAGGCATAAGCCACTGTGCCCAGCCGCCTTTTGCTCTTGAAAAACATTCTGATCTGCTTGTTGCTCTGGTTGCTAAATCTTTTAAAAAATAAAAATAAAAAAGGCCGGTGCAGTGGCTCATGCCTGTAATCCCAGCACTTTGGGAGGCCAAGGCAGGTAGATCACAAGGTCAGGAGTTCAAGGCTATCCTGGCTAACATGGTGAAACCCTATCTCTACTAAAAATACAAAAATTAGCAGGGCATGGTGGCGGCGCCTGTAGTTCCAGCTACTTGGGAGGCTGAGGCAGGAGAATCGCTTGAACCCAGGAGGCAGAGGTTACAGTGAGCCAAGATGGTGCCACTGCACTCCAGCCTGGCGAGAGAGCGAGACTCCGTCTCAAAAAAATAAAAAAATTTTAAAAAAGGCCCGTGAATCCTCTGTCCAGCATCTGGTTGGTTTGTTCATTTTAGGAGTTGCGGGAGCTTCAGGACGAGAAGGCAGAGCTGCAGAAGATCTGCGAGGAGCAGGAGCAAGCCCTCCAGGAAATGGGCCTGCACCTCAGCCAGTAAGAACCCCACTCCCCTCATCTGCCACTGCAGGCACACCAGTCTACCCAGCACACCCCTCAGGCCCCAAACCTACCTCCTTTTGGCGAAAGGAGGGTGGGCCATTTAGGAGCCCAGTCCACTGTTCACGGATGAGCTCTCAGGAAGCCAGGCCTCAGGGGGACCAAGCACTGATTCCTGCTAACCCCCTGGGGGTGTCAGTCAGCTCTTAGTTAATTCATCAAGCGCACTCATTCCTAGTGACCAGGACACTCCTATTCCTTAGCTTCATATCCAGGGCCTTAGGGAACAGATGGGCAATGAGAGGATTGCTTGGTCAGTCTACAGTCAGGCCAGAGGGAGCGTGGCGGGTTTGAGAATGGAAGCCTGGCCCGGTAGAGGTGCACTCACCGGCCTTGGGCAGCACAGCCCCTTCCTTTGGGGAACTGGCCACTGCATCCACCAGAGCCTGTCTGTCTGCTACAGATGCTGATGGGAGCAGACCCTGGTAGTTCTGCTCTCCTCTGACTTGACAGCGCCCCTCCTTGGTGTCCCAGTCTGGACACGTTGCTGTGGACACCTGGGCATTGGGGTGGATCACACTTCGGATTGTGGAGCTTGTCCATTTGTGTGATGATTTTGCATTTTCAACATAGTGGGTAGCCTTTTCTCCTGGAGTCAGGCCTCACGGTTGCAAGTAACAGAAATCCAGCTCAAAGTGGCTTAAGCAAAAGAAGCCATCAGGGATCGGTCTTTGTTTCCTACCTCTGCTATCCTATCTACCTCACAGGTGGGTCTGGACCCTTCAGGGGCAAAACAGCACTCAGCAAGGCCATCTATAAGAGGAACAAAGTCCCTCTTCTTTCTGCATAGCTCCCAAGATCACCCAAGGTTGACTCTGCTCCCAAGTACCCATGCCTGACGTAAGCACCATGACCAAGGAGATGGGGCTCACAGCCTCAGCACAGCCTGGGCTCAGGTCCAGCACTGCATATATTTGACCAGAAAAGGTCCACACATGGAGATCAAAATGAGAATCAGCTTGAAACACACTAGTGTACAGATGCGTGCAGCCTTAGAATTTTTCTTGCAGTCTGAAAAGGTGTAGAGTCTAGTAGTATTAAGAAAATAGGCCGGGTGTGGTGGCTCACGCCTGTAATCCCAGCACTTTGGGAGACCAAAGTAGGCAGATCACCTGAGGTCAGGAGTTCGAGGCCAGCCTGGCCAACATGGTGAAACCCTGTCTCTACTAAAAATACAAAAATTAGCTAGGCATGGTGGTGGGCACCTGTAATCCCAGCTACTTGGGAGGCCGAGACAGTAGAATCGCTTGAACCCGGGGGGCAGAGGTTGCAGTGAGCCACGATTATGCCACTGCACTCCAGTCTGGGCGACAAAAGTGAGAATCCGTCTCAAAACAAACAAAAAAAATAGCTGGTCAAGGAATCTGATGTCTGTGGTGGGAATGTGGTCTGCCCACTCCCAGATGCAGGTGCTGGCCACTCGCCATCTCTCCTGTGCCCCTTACTACATTAGCCCGTGGCCGCTGCTCCCTCCCCTCCCACCCTCCGCCCTGCCTGCCACCCACTCAGCTGAGTGCCCTGTGCTGCTCTCGTCTGGCCTGTCAACTTGCCATGCTCTGGCCCCTGTTCCTCCCCAACCCCCAGGGAGCTCCTTGAGCGACGCAAGGCCCAGTGTCCGTCCCCATGCTCGAGGGCACAGGCCAGCTGTGAGGGCATCCCGGGAGCACTCACCAGAAGCAGACGTGGAACAGGCGGGCGTGGAGCTGGCTTCTGGGGTTTGCAGCCAGTGTTTTCCTCTTTACATTGGATGGATGGCAAGGCAGTGTCACAGGTCCCCTCCTAGTGGACCATAGACCTCGAAACTGTGGATGGTCTCTGATCTTTAAAATGTATCTTTGTGGCCGGGTGTGGTGGCTCATGCCTGTAATCCCAGCATTTTGGGAGGCCGAGGTGGGCAGATCACCTGAGGTCGGGAGTTCAAGACCAGCCTGACCAACGTGGAGAAGCCCCATCTCTACTAAAAATATAAAATTAGCCAGGCGTACTGGAGTGCGCCTGTAATCCCAGCTACTCAGGAGGCTGAGGCAGGGGAATCGCTTGAACCTGGGAGGCAGAGGTTGCAGGGAGCCGAGATCGCACCATTGCCCTCCAGCCTGGGCGACAAGAGTGAAACTCTGTCTCAAAAACAAACACAAAAATGTATTGTTGCACTTTGTGGCTGCCTGGCACTACCGGCTACCCCAGCTTCCGAATTCCAGTGTGAGCTGCCTGGCACCACCGGCTACCCCAGCTTCCGAATTCCCGTGTGAGCTCCCTGGCACCACTCCCTCCCAGCAAGCGCTGTGCGTGTGACAGCATCAGGTGTATGCAGAGCCAGACAGGGCTACCTGAGGAGCTGCTTTTGTGCTCTCTCTCCTCTTCGCTTCTTCCTCTTGCAAGCCTATGCCGGATGACAGAGATGGCAAAGCCTCTTCGCAGACCCTACATTAGCTACAGGAACAGTTTTCCAGTTTCATTATCTTGGGAACATCTGGATTCTTCCTAAATTGTGTTTCCCAGAGTTCTTGTATGTTCAGTTTGCCATCTTGACCTGGCTTCCTAAGGTCTGTCCATCTGGGCAGCCTCTTCTGATCCTGTCAATCTGCTGGCCTATTTCCTGTGTCTGCAGCCGGACCAGGAAGGGAAGGAGCTGCCTCCCAATCTTTAGTAAAAGCCACAGGGATTTTTCTGCATGCCCTGATGTTTTCTAATCCCTCCCTTAGAAGTCTAGCCTGTGTTTCCCAGAGACCTGCCGTTTTCTCACTTTGATTAGTCTAATCTGATGATAGTTCAGACTGATCTCAGTTTTTAAGAAAGGCTCAGACCAGGCTCGGCGTGGGGGCTCACGCCTGTAATCCCAGCACTTTGGGAGGCAGAGGCAGGTGGATCACTTGAGATCAGGAGTTCAAGACCAGCCAGGCCAATATGGTGAAACCCCGTCTGTAGTAAAAGTACAAGAAAATAAGATGGGCATGGTGTCAGGCGCCTGTCATCCCATCTACTTGGGGAGCTGAGGCAAGAGAATCGCTTGAACCCAGGAAGCAGAGGTTGCAGTGAGCCGAGATCACACCACTGCACTGCAGCCTGGGCGACTCAGCAAGACTCCATCTCAAAAAAAAAAAAGAAAGAAAAAGAAACGCTTAGGCCTATAATCCCAGCACTTTGGGAGGCTAAGACAGGCAGATCACTTGAGGTCAGGAGTTCAAGACCAGCCTGGGCAACATGGCAAAACCCCACTTCTACAAAAAAATACAAAAATTAGCCAGGCATGATGGCTCGCACCTGTAGTCCCAGCTACTTGGGAGAATCACTTGAGCCCAGGAGGTCAAGGCTGCAGTGAGCCATGATTGCATCACTGCACTCCAGCCTGGGCAATATAGCAAGACCCTGTCTCAAAAAAAAAAAAAAAAAAAACACACTGTTTCCCCAAATTGCACAAACTGCCTCATTTTATTTGGTTTAGTTCTGCCAATTTAAACCGTGTTCAGTCCTGTCTCTTACGTAAACAAAGGAATTGTTCTGACACTAACAAGAATGGAGCAAGAACAAATGGCTGTGCCTCTGAGCCTGCCCCTTCCAGACAGCAGGCAGCAGATTGGAGGCTGGGGAGAGGCCTGCAGACTCAGGTTCCTGCTGGGGACAGCGGGAGAGACCAGCGCAGAACAGGGCCAGGTCTTGGACTTCTGGCCTCAGGCCATCCTCTCGCCTCAGCCTCCCTCAGAGTCTGTTTGAGCCCCTGCAGGCTAAGCAGTGTGTTCTTGTGCCGGATGCAGTCCCAGGCTCAGCCTCAGCCCCCAGCAGACGGGAGCCAGTGTGATGAGGCGACTCTGGGATTGTACAGAGGCGGAAGGCATTTTAACAACCTATGTTCTGGGTCTCCTCACGAGTCCGGTGTCTTCACAAAGCTAGTCATGAGAGCCAGCTGTGTTAGGGAGTCAGAGCCTCTCTCTCTCTCACTGCTGTCAAATGGCCTTTTCTTCCTTAGGTCCAAGCTGAAGATGGAAGATATAAAAGAAGTGAACCAGGCACTGAAGGTACTGGCTTGCTAAGAACCACTTCTTCGCCGTCAGCTTGTGCTGATGGCCTGTGTGCTCGTGCGTTTCAGTATCCCAACAGTCAGGTGAGGCAGTGGTGGTCGAGGCAGTGGCGGTGACGACATATTTACAGAGAAGCCAGACGCTGCTCAGAAACGTGTCCCTCAGCTGAGGGATGCTGACAGGTGGCAGGGCCAAAGCTGAACCTAGGTCTTCTGACTCCAGTTCTTCTGCCATCAGTTGTGCTTTGAAAATAGGCCTGATGGGTCTTCCTAAAGGGGGAAGCAGGTGGCAGAGAGGAGAGACCCGCGGGTATCTTTAAACAGTGAAAAACAGGCCCTTCTGTTGAAGCGAGGGGCCATAGGCCAGCCAGCCCCACTGCAGTGCCCTGTGCCATTGCTAAGGACCACTCAAGCCAAGCCCTGAGTTGGGCCAGGTTTCCACACCCTTGGGGGGAGGGCAGAATAACACATTCCACTGAAGAGCAGGAGTTTGCAGGTGGCCTGGTGCAGGTGCAGGTGCAGGTGCCAGGCTGAGCTGCAGGGCGGAGAGTGTGGGAGAGGAGGCAGATGTTCAGGGGCACGGCAGCCTGACCTGCAAGATGGCCTTGCCTGCAGGAGCGTCCACCCTTCGGCCTCAGCTGTGCCGTGGCAGCGATGCAAAAGCAGTCCCTTTCCACACTCTCCCACGTGGTGCAGAGCAGGGACCGTAACGTCTCTGGGCATCTAACTTCCAAGTGTCAGGTCAGGGGCAGCAATTAACAGCAGCCTGGACTTCTAGGTAGTATCAGTTTCACAGTATCAGAGGGAGGGTAAAAATCATAGAACAGGACTCTAGAGCCACCAGAGCTCTTTGATGTCAGGATGAACGTCCTGGGCACACACTGGCAGCCCCAAGGGTGTGTGACTAGCTCAGTCTATGAGGATCTGTCTGTCAGCAAGAAGATCACATCCAGTAGATCCTAACAGGCCAGGAAAGTACCTCATGCCTTTGACTCCTGGAACACCCCAGTCCCTAAACCTGAAGAAATCACAGCTGCTGCTTCTACCTGAGAAAGCCCTCCCAAGAGCCACCTTTCAAAGCCTCAGCCGCCTCCCCTGTGGAATGGAGTCCATCTGCTCCCCAGGGCTGTTCAGGAATCAGGGCTTTGGCCTGCAAGGAGAAGCGCTTCCTCAGGCCTGTGGGATGCAGTGCCCGCTGTCCGTCACCTTCTGTCTCTCCACAGGGATCAGCGTCAGCAAGTGTCCCAGTCTCCCTCAGATTTGGCCCTTCTGCCGCACCTGCCAGTTCAGCTAGTCCCTTCGACCAGTGTCTCAGGCAGGGTCTAGGGTTGCAGGCACCAGAAGCTCACTGCTTACTTCAGCCAAAGGGAACTGATGGAAAGTGGGGGTGTGCCTGAGTGAGCGGATGCTGGAGACTGCCTTGAGGCCCCAGGACAGCCTGCAGAGGCCGGGAGGTGGAGCATGGAGCTAGGACACAGGAATCCTGGCTACAGCCAGACCGGGAAAGGGCCCGTTGATAGTCCTGTGAGGCCACATCTGATGGAGGAGAAACAGTGCCTCACTAGGAAACAGGTGCTATGAGGGACAATGGATGCAGCCAGAACACAGCTACGCACTCATCAGGGGCTTAGACAGAAAGTAGATTCTAGAATGTCCTTGCCTCCTCAGGGCCATGCCTGGCTGAAAGATGACGAAGCGACGCACTGTAGGCAGTGTGAGAAGGAGTTCTCCATTTCCCGGAGAAAGGTATGTGGGGCTCCACCCACCCTCCCAGTGCCCTGGGTCATTGCCCGCTGAGATGCCGCTTTCTCTGGTTCCAGAAGCCCACATCAGACCAGGCTCACTGCCCTGTGACTGCTCACTGGCTGGCAGATGGGCAGCCCCGCCTCTCCTGCTTGCCTGTGCAGATGGCTTTCCATCCTGGCACCCTCTTTCTGGGAGGCCTTGGCCAGTC
Organism: Chlorocebus sabaeus; assembly: GCF_047675955.1. Taxonomy (NCBI): domain Eukaryota; kingdom Metazoa; phylum Chordata; class Mammalia; order Primates; family Cercopithecidae; genus Chlorocebus; species Chlorocebus sabaeus. The sequence continues at coordinate 2,568,690 of NC_132926.1, read as the reverse complement.
ATAGGCCCCTGGTCTCCAGCACATCCTTTCAGGAATTGACAATGATTTTGGGGGAGATAGGGCTCCTTGTGCCGAGCTGCTCTAGGGGATTGTCATTGAAAATTCTCTGTGTGCGGCAGGACCGAAATCTGGCCCAACTTAGGCGAAAACAGAATCTATGGGGAACCTACAGGGCAGCAGGTCACCAAAAAACCACTGGTGATCTAGGCAGGGTGCTTGTCCCTGTCTTAGGTTCTGGAAACAAGGTCTTAGGCTCACCCTTGGGTCTAGGGTTGCCAGGGCCTTATTAATAGTCTCACCAAGACCAGCTGGGTATGGGAAGAGTTGGATATAAGCAAAACTGGGAGCTAAAGGAAACACTGCCACCGCCATGTTCTGTCTGTTCCCATCAACAGCCTAGCTGTGTGGAAAAGAGGAAGCCACAGCCACCCCCACTCCCCACCCCGAGTTTCAGGCAGTGCCTTGCAGTAAGCTCAGAGCTAGAAACCACGGCCTGAGGCTGCCTGAGATCACATATGTCTACAAGGCCTGGCTGTTCCCATCTGTGGAACCACAAAAGCAGAGGCTGCACAGGTGCTCATCTTGGTGTCAGGCACCTAGGGAACCTGTTTAGAAAGGGGAAGACCCACTCCCACCCCCTTGGAATGCAGCAAAGAGAACAAACCAGACTCTTCCCATAGCTGGCTGGCTTAATGATGAAGTACAGCAAAAGTAAACTTTTTGTCTTAAGACCCTTAGGCCGGGCACGGTGGCTCATGCCTGTAATCCCAGCACTTTGGGAGGCCAAGGTGGGCGGATCACAAGGTCAGGAGATCGAGACCATCCTGGCTAACACCGTGAACCCCGTCTCTACTAAAAATACAAAAGATTAGCCGGGCGTGGTGGCGGGCACCTGTAGTCCCAGCTACTCGGGAGGCTGAGGCATGAGAATGGCGTGAACCCGGGAGGTGGGGCTTGCAGTGAGCCCAGATCGTGCCACTGCACTCCAGCCTGGGCGACAGAGCGAGACTGTCTCAAATTTAAAAAAGAAAAAAGAAAAAAAAAAACCCTTTGCACACAGCCCTCACCACTCCACGGAAACATAAGAACCCATTCCAGGCCAGGCGCGGTGGCTCACACCTGTAATCCCAGCACTTTGGGAGGCCGAGACGGGCGGATCACGAGGTCAGGAGATCGACACCATCCTGGCTAACACGGTGAAACCCCGTCTCTACTAAAAATACAAAAATCAGCCGGGCGCGGTGGCGGGCACCTGTAGTCCCAGCTACTCGGGAGGCTGAGGCAGGAGAAGGGCGTGAACCCGGGAGGCGGAGCTTGCAGGGAGTGGAGATCACGCCACTGCACTCCAGCCTGGGCGACAGAGCAAGACTCCGTCTCAAAAAAAAAACAAAAACCATTCCAAACAAATGCGCTTCTGGGTTAGGAAGCAGGGAGGGTCTGTGGATGGCTTTTCCCTGGGTGTCCTGTGACTGCCTTCTTCCCGTCCTCTAGCACCACTGCCGGAACTGTGGCCACATCTTCTGCAACACCTGCTCCAGCAACGAGCTGGCCCTGCCCTCCTACCCCAAGCCGGTTCGAGTGTGCGACGGCTGCCACACCCTGCTCCTGCAGCGCTGCTCCTCTACGGCCTCCTGAGCGTCCGTCCCCGGGAGCACAGCCTTGCGGACAGCGCCAAACCCTGTGGGTCTCCAGGGGCTTGGGAATTGTGTTCTTTCCCAAGAGAACCGAAGGAAAGAATCAAGTTTCTCGCCCAGCCACTGGCACTCCAGAAGACAGCGTGCCGGAACCAGCAGCTCTCGCCGTGCCGTGATTCGTTCGGAATTAACTCCTCTGGATGGAAACTTCCATCTTACGGCTCTGGTTCAGATACAACTTCATGATTTTGCTACTACTATCATTTTTCACTTTTCAAAGAATTTAACCTGTTTTACAGCAGTTCAGTTCTGCTAGTGAGTAGTTTCCCTCTCCCACCTCCCTTCTAAAAACCTGACTCGTGTACAGCGTTTGACACACCTGGGGTCTGTCTGTGCCTTCTCTGCTTCAGTCAAGAAATCTGCCATTTCATGCCCTTGTGACTGCCTATCGTTGGTCCAGCAATAAAATCATTTATTTTTCACTCTGGCGCATGCAGAAGCTCACGTCAACTTCCAAAGAGCCACCGCACCGGAGGAGGCCTCCACACCCCTCGTGCCCGAGCCCAGTGTGAGCAAGAGGCCGCCGGTGCTGCCCCAGAGCCTGCAGGGCTGTGCCTGGTGAGCCAAGGGCAGTTTGCAGGGGCAGCCTGCCACCAAAGGGCAGAGGAAGTGACCCCAAGCCTGTCACCAAAGTGCAAGAGTAGTTCACATACATGATTGGGAGTTGGACAGGTTACAGATGGAGACACCCGTGGAAAGGCACTTGGCAGGCAGTCATTTTTACATTTCAAATGCAGTGCTAGGACTGGCTTCCAGTCCCTCCCTCAGAGGCCCCTACCCCCAAACAGCCAATGGCCTGGGGCTCTCTTCCGGTCAAGTCCAGACAGCCAAGTCAGTCTTCCAGGCCTCATCCTTCACCTTCTATACGTGCACCTTGTCCAGGACCCTACCTTCCCTTCCCGCAGGTTCCCTACCCTCACCAAATCCAGGCCTCAGGATCGCACCCCTCCTCTGGGCTCCCCCACGACCTGGTCAGCCCTGGTAGATGCTTGCATGGCACCCTCGACTGAGTTTCCTCCTCTGCCGCTCGCTCCCTCCCTCCAGCCGCTCTCAAGATGGAAAAGGTGGGAGCTTAGCCAAGGCTCAGGGATTCACCCACCATCCTATACAGCTTAGGACTGTGCGGCCAGACTTCAAGACGAGGTCTGCCCTGCTCCAAAGCCATGTCCTAGCAGGTTTCCAACCCTATTAGGGAAGCCCAGTGGCAGCCCTCCCCTCCCCTCACCTCACCGTAGCAGCTGCCATCTCATACAGGGTCAAACTTTGAGAAAAAACTGCCTCTCACTACCCCTAACTGGCATATACGACATCTGTGCCTTTTCTTTTTTTTTTTTTTTTTGAGACGGAGTCTCGCTCTGTCGCCCAGGCTGGAGTGCAGTGGCCGGATCTCAACTCACTGCAAGCTCCGCCTCCCGGGTTCACGCCATTCTCCTGGCTCAGCCTCCCGAGTAGCTGGGACTACAGGTGCCCACCACCTCGCCCACCTAGTTTTTTCTATTTTTTAGTAGAGACGGGGTTTCACCATGTTAGCCAGGATGGTCTCGATCTCCTGACCTCGTGATCCGCCCGTCTCGGCCTCCCAAAGTGCTGGGATTACAGGCTTGAGCCACCACGCCCGGCAGACATCTGTGCCTTTTCAATACACCCAGTGTGGACCGCTAACTTGCTGGGCAGCCTTAGGCAAATCGGTTCACTTGAGTCTTAGCTTTCATCTGCACACACAAAAGCAGAATAATCCATCCCTCCCCTACTTCAAGTCAGTTCTGGCAGCTCAGTATAAAAACGTGCAGGAGGTTCCCACCTCTGTGCCTGACACTTGTGTTTAAGTGAAATTTATCACACCCATTTTCGAAGTTGGCAATATTTGGTCAAGATAACCTCCCTACTCACAAATTCAAACACATTCTAAGCCCTAACTCTGGCATCTCCAGTCCCTGGTCTGGTACCATACCACCTTTACCCAGCCTGAGAAACGAAGGACAGATGTTCGAAGGCAGCACTTCCCAAGTCAACTGCGATCTCTGCCTCCCGGGTTGAAGTAATTCTCCCCTGCCTCAGTAGCTGGTATTGCAGGTGTGTACCACCACGCCCAGCTAATTTTTGTATTTTAGTAGAGACAGGGTTTCCCCATGTTGGTCAGGCTGGTCTCGAACTCCTGACCTCAGGTGATCTGCCCACCTCAGCCTCCCAAAGTGTTGAAACTACAGGCGTTAGCCACTGCCCCTGGTCTAGACTAGCCATATGGCTCTGGATTTAGTTTAACCTTATTCCAAGTGCCTAGTTCTAGTCCCTTCTCTAACAGGGCAAGCTTTATCCCTAAATGTACCACAGTTAACTCAGGACCCAGAGAAGGAACCCTCAATCCTTCTCAATACTGGGCCTCAGTACCAAACTATTAACACAAGATCTCAAGGGCAGTAACCAGGCTTAGAACACAGCTCAGCAACTCTCAACACTGCCCTCCCCCCCCAACAACTGCTGCTCTCTCTAGACCTGCCAAAGACAAAACCAACAATACATACTCCAGACCCTTCCCTCTGCTGGTGTCCAGCCCTGATGGGGCAACCTGGTAGGGCAAGGAAGGTAGGATCTGCGAAGCCCTCCCTCCACATCTCCTGCATGCACTGCTCCTGTGGGCAGATGGTTAGAAATGACCGATACTAAGCCACTCTGTCCAACCTACCTAGCCCTACCCCAACAACAAACTCAAGAGAAAGCTTATCCACACTTTGCTTTAAAGGGCACAAGCCTATCTGACAGCCTAGCTGAGATGCTACATTTACACTCTCATTTCATTATCAGGGACTTGAATCTAATGGGACGAGAGTAGCTGCCGGGCCCCTCAGCTTCTACTGAAGGAACTCTGGGACCAGACTTTTCAGGACTGCTTTTCTAATACCCAACCTTGTATTATTAATGTGAACAGACTCTCCCTTAGATACCTAACCTTGTTTTAATATGAATAGACTCTCCCTTAGCTGAGAAAGCTGGCCTCCATTTGGCTCCTTCATTTACAAGACATCAGGGGTTCCTCACCCACCCGCTTCCTCAAGGACTTAACTTGTGCAAGCTGACTCTCAGCATATCAGAGTGCAATTAACCAATAAGGTGCTGAGGCAAGCAGTTCCCAGCAATTTACTCGGAGATGGTACCATAAAGCCCCATTTGTCCCATAGGTAACGCCAGAGCCCCCACGCCTATCGCCTTGTGATGAATTTAAAGCCCCTGCACCTGGAACTGTTTGTTTTCCTATAACCATTTGTCTTTTCAACTTTTTTGTCTGTTTTTCTTCTGTAAAATTGCTGCAGCTAGAATCCCCCTCCCCTCTCTAAACAAAGTATTAAAGAAAATCTAGCCCCTTCTTTGGAGAGAATTTCGTGCCTTACCGGTCTCTCGTTCACCGGCTAACAAAGGACTCCTGAATTCATCTCAAAAGTGTGGCGTTTCTAACTCGCTCAGGTACACTTTAAAGCAGCTTGAATACTTCCTAGCATCATGCTGGAGCTCTGAACTACCAAAACGGGGATATATTTAGAGTTCATTTAAACTAGTCACATTAGCTCTCAATCACTACCTATCACTCTACCCAGGAGATTTATATGTAATTCTGCTTCCAAGTAGAATTGATTTTTAGGAATGAGCCAAAAATATGAAAGTTCAAAACCTCAATTTGAAAAACCATCTGTGAAGGCTGGGAACAGTGGCTCAAGCCTATAATCCCAGCACTTTGGGAGGCTGACATGGGCAGATCACATGAGGTCAGGAGTTGGAGATCAGACTGGCCAACATTGTGAAACCCCGTTGTCTACTAAAAATGCAAAAAAATTAGCCTGGAGTGGCGGCGGGCACCTGTAACCCCAGCTACTTGGGAGGCTGAGGCAGGAGAATGGCTTCAGCCTGCAAGGTGGAGGCTGCAGGTGAGCTGAGATCACGCCACTGCAATCCAGCCTGAGATGACTAAGACTCCGCCTCAAAACAAACAAAAAAAAAACCACCACCCCTGAGCTAGAAGAAACCCACGTATTCATCATTACCTCCCTTGCCTCCAGCACCTTCCCAGCCAAGCATGAAGGCCTCGTAGACATGCAGGCCATGCAGTGAGGGCACTGGCACCTCCCCCTTCGCTTTGTGCAAGTGCTTAACAAGTTATAGGCAAGTTCAGATCAGGTCCTGTGCAGCCAAATGACATACAGCCCTTCCACAAGGGCCCCAAAGACGAGTTTACCTTCAGTTGCACTGGAGGGAAGTCTGAAGACATCTACACAACAGCCTCAACTGCCAAGCCCCTCTGCCACAGCCAGAGACGTGGCCCCAGGCCCCAGGTGGGCACAGAGCACCAAGACTCAGTCCACACGACACTGAAGCACAGACAAGACAGAGTGCAGTTTTTAAAAGGAGGATTTATTTGACAAGTTTCACTTAGCGCAATATACCTAAAAGGAAATCACAATACAATGAAAGATTTAAATCAAGGCCTCAGAATTTCATACAAACACCAAGACCAAAATCCTAAAGTACTGGTATTGTGTCTCAAAATTTTCCCATTAACTTAAAAAAAAAAAAAAAAAAGAAAAAAAAGCTTAAACTTACGTGCCTTACAGGTTATTAAATGAAACTAGAATTAACGAACATGCCAAAATGTTTCACTTTTAATTGTAGACATAGCTCCTATATTGAGTTTTACAAAAAAATAAAAGCATGTCTTTCAACATGCATCCAAACAGTGTTCAATGTAACGTGGCAAAGGGCAACATTTAACATAATTCAACTGCTTTTACCTAAATACGCTTACTGCTTAAGTACATCCTATAACTAACTTGAGAAAAGCTGGAACTTAAGTTTAACAGTTATAGTTTACTCAGCTTCACTGTTACATCCTAGATTGAGTATTGTATTCAAAAATACTGGGCCTTAAGTCTTCATAACAATCCTGATTTCCACTTAGAGTAAGCATAAATCACAAGCTTGTATTGCAGAAACTGTTAAACTGAAGTTTTTTTTCTTTAAAAAAAAAAAAAAAAAAAAAGGTTGACCAGGAGTCAGTGATCAGGACAGATCAGTTACATTCCCCATCCACCACTCATACTGGACATGCTAGACATCCCTCCCATTCCGTTCACGCCCAGAGATGCACGGCTTCCACTACTGTAGTAGCTGCTGTTCATTGCTCCTTGGTTACCTGCCAAGAGATCAGTTTGACAAGTTAGGAGTAATGTCAGACTACCAGTCAAATAAAATATAGTATTCCAAGAAAAAGTTTAAAAAGTATACGAGTACAAATGGCTGCTGTCCAAGTGGCGAGACGCATGTTTGGGAAAGGGGAATCCCGACTCCAAACAAGCCTCAATTAACCCCTTTTCTCTGCAGTACCAACTTGCCAGACTCTTGTGCTACCATTTTAACGGATTCTTCAGGATCAACATGAAAAATTAAGTTTAAAGGAAAACTAGTGTTTTTCAAAAATTGCAAAATTACTTCGTATTTTTAAAGCTAAACAAGGCATTTTTTTTTTAAATTTACCATAAACATTCACAATGTGTCCCTCGAGTGGCATTTGAGAAAAGGGAGCACAGGGGAAGTCTCTTGCTTTTCCTATTCACGGTGGGCAGGAAGTGAGACAACCAAGGTGGACTAAAGGCAACTCACTGTGCCCAAATGGCAGCCTCCATGGAGTTAAGTCAGAGCCATTGACTGCTATAGAAAGTATTATTACAACATATCAGTATTTGCTATTGGGAATTTAAATTATATTTTTTGAGAAAATATTTACCTATGCAATGTTTGATTGAAAATCACTGGAGTTTTCCTGTAAAACTTGGTCTGCAAAAGGATTTTGTAGGGTAAGACTATAATACCAAAATCACCATTCTTTAGACCAATTGAAAAAAAATAAATAAAACCAATCCTAGGTTAACTGACTAATAAATACGGTCCTGAACCCAACCACCATTCTATTCCAAATTCTCCCTCCATCTAAAATTGATGTAATGCTAACCAAAAGACAAAAAAGCGAACAACTTTATTTAATGTTTTAATAAATGGAGGCAGATATTTTCTGGCTCGACAGTATTCCAAAGTTGCAATGACTAGTTGTTTATTCACAGAACACTTCCCCCTCCCAATGATTGTTTCTGAAAATTAAACTAGTAAAAAGTTACATTTGGATTGAAAGCATACATTTAACAACCCAATTTCACCAAAAAGGAGCCTGCACCTTCCCAACTAAAGAAACCTGCCTAAAACTTAATTATAAGTATATTAAAAAAACAGGCTTACCGTATCCACTCATGCTGCTCTGGCCACCATAGCCGCCTCCATAACCTCCACTCAGCTGCTGGCTGGCTGGGCCACCGTAACTGGACTGGTTTGCTGTTAAGTTAAGAAAACTTTAGAACCTTGTTCCTTACGTAACGTGGTACCTGGTGGTACCGGGCTTGTAATTCTATATCTATATTTTCCAGTCTTGATCTTATATTACTATAACCCTCTGCCTCCTTCTGCCTACTGTCTATAACCGGGCTACCCTTCTATCCATCATTTGAGCTACTCAAATATTTATAAACCAAAGTGCTAACGGTATATACATCAGCAGGACTAAAATCCACAAGATTCCCTAAGTAGAGGCATTTTGTGAAGATCTTATGAAACTGCCTGACTAGATTTAGTGGGGTTCCCCCTTAGATATATCAAAGGCACGTCAATACACCCAATTATGCCCACATTTATCTTAATCCTATATTTTGCTATTTAAACTTTATACTCAGAAAATTTAAGTAGTTTCACTCCGTAGTCCCCTCCCCCAAGAGTACTTAAGTCTAATTTGAATTATCTATCCTAAGGAACTTCATAACACAAGGATTTAAGTAAGCCAGATACAAAATTCAAATATCAAGAAACTGCTTTCTTTGCCTAAGTTTGTTATGCTAAACTTATTAAATAAATAGATTAACAACTTATAATTGACTTATACAGATATAAACTTTTTGGTTTTTAAAAAAACTAACGATATTTACACAAGCCCATGCCTCCCATCATTTGGCTACCATAAGCACCACCGCTTGCTCCTGCTGTAGAATTCAAGAAGAGTTCTACATATCTGTGTTCTGAAATGAGAGAAAAGGCATACAAGGTTAGCTTAAAAAAAAAGACACTAAAGTGATATTTACACAAACCCATGCCTCCTAGCATTTGGCTACCGTAAGCACCACCGCTTGCTCCTGCTGTAGAATTCAAGAAGAGTTCTACATATCTGTGTTCTGAAATGAGAAAAAAAAAGTTTGAAAATGTTTGTTGGTGAAACACAACAGGATAAGCACTTTTACAAAGTTTTTAAACAAGCAGATCTGTGAACTTCAAATACCTTGGCAAAGAAAATTCTAGCTACTTCTCTTAGGTGATCTACTTTAACTCCAATATCTAGCCTTTACATATTCATCTATGTTGTCAATTAAGGATATATATACACTTCAAGATGTACGTATCACAAATCCGTTATACTAATTTTTAAAACCCAAACCTTCTTCAACCCACTGCCCCCCATCCCCCAAGAATTAATCTATTACTGGAGAGGAAACTTCTCATATATCCTTATTTTTCCATTTCTCTATTATAAATGTTAGTCACACAATCACCTGTTAAGAGCCCACAAACGCTCAATCACACTTACGCATATTTGCTTTGTCTTTTGACATAGCTGCCACGGCATCTTCATGAGTTGCAAACTCAACATCTGCTTCACCAGTTACTCTGCCATCAGGACCAATTTCAATGTGTACTCTCACAGGATTGAGTGGTGAAAAAAACTACAACACAAGGCATTTCAAAGAATTAAATCAACTTTCTAATGTTACAAAATAAAACTACAATTTCTAACACAGTGCTCACATTTATAGAGTAAGGCTCAGACTTTTACTGCCATACTGAAATACTGACTTGTAAGTTCATCCTACACTTACATTATAAATGTCATTCTCAGTAGCTCTGTAAGGTAATCCACGCATGTGTACACAGTGTCCTGTTGTGCTCTGGAAAGTAGAGCCACCATCCCCGTATCTGTGATCAGACATTCCTGAAAAACAGTAATTGAGGTCTAGATGGACAAGAGTGTAAGCATCCTTCAACTGAGAAATTCAATTCTTACCTTACCTCTTCCAAATCTATCTGACCCAAATCCATAGCCATCATTATAGCCATTGTAATCATCATAGCCTCCATAGCCTGAAAGACAAAGTACAATCCATCAAACAAAACACCTAAACAAAGGAACAGACTACTTGCCAAACCCTGGGAATCCTCACGTACCTCCACCGTAAGCACCGCGCCTCATCCTCTCAAAGCCAGCTCCTCTGCCAATGCTGTTATACCCTCTGCCAGCCCCAGGTCTGTCATAGGGACCTGGCCGCTGCATGGCCATAAGCTTTCGTGGTGGATCATAATGAGTTCTAACTTCAGCTCTACTGCTCTTAAAGATCTCAATATACCTAAAGCATCGTTCATAAGGAAGGGGTAGGGAGGGGAGAGAAAACATTAGTTCATTTTATACAGGTATTTAGTTACACAAGAAATACAATCTAGTCATAGCCATGAAACTGACTAATATTTAAAGCCAGATTTCTTATATTTGCATAGGCAATGACCAGAAATTCACTCAATAAATAGTAAGGCAATGTAAACTTTACAGAAAAAAAACACTCACTCCTCCTGAGGCAGAGCCCAACCTTAGGGGTAGAGAGGAGTACTGTAAATAAACGTTCTAGGAGGGAAATAATTCCACTCAACTTTCAACATTTCAAGTCTTAAATCCATTGGCAGTATGTATAGCAAGTGGGCTAAAAAGCCAGCCTCCACCAACAGTCTAGCCCACACTACACATTTCCTTTCGCCAATAAATACCCCAGCCTATGCTTTTAGTAAGAATCAGCATAGGTAAGCGCATGCTTCAATGAAAAATAGTCACAAGCAAAGAGAATAAAACCTTTTGTGACAATTTCTTGAAAGCTATGCTTATTAATACTATGCAGAATATTTATATACAGCAAGAAAAAGTTTGTTGCATTTCAACTTTAAAAACAAGATCAGAAAGTATCACATTTTCTTATGGTAATATTAATTTACTCTAGGTGGGTGTTATTACAGCTAAAGCCAGGTTTGCATTAATTTTTTAAAGCCATAGTCTCTCAACTCTATTGATTGGGGTTAATAAGACTCACAAAATTGTCAAGTAGACCAATTAACTAGGGACAAGTTTTTAAACCTAAAATTTAGTTTGCGTGTGACATGGGACTGACACAAGAAAAGTTTGGAAATCATGGCAAAACATCAATTACCTAGGACTACAAAACATTAATTTCTTCTTTTAAGCAGAGAGAATATGGATTTAACTGTTTACCATAAGAAAAGTGACATATCCAACCAACCATCCATCCCCACCTGTGCCCTATTCTTTCCTTGTGTTTCTTTAGAGCCTTTTCAGCTATTTCCTGTGAAGCAAACTGCACGAAGGCCTCCCCCGTACTCCTCCCCTGGAAGTCCACCGGCAATGTTATCCCATTTGGCACGATTTCCAACCCTTCAACCCAAGGACAAATAACCCCAGTAGGGGGGCAATATTAACATCACAAGCCCAGAAATGATTCTTCTTATAGCTTTAAATAAACCAGAACTTTTAACTTTAGGTGAATGGTATGCTTTCAACAAGTACTCTTTAAATATGCATTGCAATAATATGAAGTTCCATTATTACGAAGTATAACTATTCTTAACACACCCATGGTACAGTATAAATTAAAAAAAAAAACTTGCTGAACGCAGGATGCATTAAGAATTCAACAACTTAAGAACACATATCTATGCAACTTAATGTTGAGAATTATACAAGAATTCAATTAAGTTTTAAGCATTAAATAACAGTTTTACTAAATTCAAAACACCTTTTACCTCATTTTATATTTCAATGCTTTAAGTTATTGGAACTTCGTCTTTAAAAAGGTATACATTAAACATTTCATATAAAAACTAAAACATTAAATTATAATTGACAAACATAACAATCTAAACTTTCAACAAAACTGATCTACACAGCACAATCATGCATGCTTATGCTCTAACAGTAGTTATGATTCACTTCTGGAAATTCCGTCTATGAAAAATCCTTTCCGTGGATACATTCCCAAGCTTACAAAAAGGACTTAAAGCACTTTCCTAGAAGATATGAAATTATGTTCATATTTAACGTTGACAGATAGCATTCAATTCTCACCAATTTAGAGTAAAAACAAAACAAGACTTGATTTTTAAAATTCTGACATTAGGACTTGATACATATATAAATTTTTAACATACTACACTAAACCATGAAAGGATTTCTTGCTTCCAGTGTATCACATCATAAAAGATTAATATTTAAAATATACGGTATCTAACATTGTTAAACATGCAATCTTATCAGCTCTTCAGCATAAAAACATTCAAATACTTTAGGCCCAGGAACAATTTCAAAACACTTTGTTATTTCAGATACTGAGACTACAAGCATTCAAACTACTCTCACTACATCTGATTTTCAGTAAGTTTATGTCACACTGGTTAAACCAAGCCTTTCATAAATCGACTTCTGCATTAAAGAGAATTAGACCATTCTGGTCACATGACCCAAATGTGTCTCTTGCAACAACACAGACACTTGCCATAATTTACAACAACCTAATTCGTCACACTAATCTGATGTTAAGGGATCTTACCTTTAACGTGAAGTACTTAGCTGGACACCAATGTGAGGAAAAGCAGTTAAGCTGTTGAGGGCAATCCTCAATGAAAGATCTACTCTGAACTATAATACTAAATATAGGCAAAGTTAACATTTTGGAAGTACTTCATTTCCACCTTTAAGATGGGCTTAAATTATTTGAAGGTCTCTAGGAAGAAAATATTAATTCATTGGCAATTTACACAACCTATTGAAATACCTAAGCTACTCAACTTTAAGGTCTATTAAATCACCTTGCAGAAGCTAGCCAAAACTCACTGCTCATCAACAAACATGACTACATACCTGAGAAGAACTGAACAATTTCTTCCTTGCTACATCCAAAGGGAAGTCCTCTAAGCCGTACAAAGCCATCATTGGCCGTGTCAGGACTATTTGGACCAGTATGCTTCAACACCCAATCCATTTCAACGTTGTTTGACTTGAATACTGAAAGAGGTGCTTAGAATTAGTCACTTTTGGAAAATTAGGTAACAAAGTTCAGACTTCCTGGGTCTTTAGATAAGCTAGGAAGAGCTGCCACAAACTCCCTTAGATGACCATTTCCATGCAGTCAAATACCTAAAATTCAGAAGGGGTAAGACCTCTATTGTTTAATGCTTTATTTACTGTAACTAGGGCAATGTAAATCAAACCTTCAACATATCTGTGTCCCATAGTTTCTCTGTCTTTTTTCAGGGCCAATTTGACTTCATCTTCTGATTCAAGTTCAACAAAAGCCTCGCCACTTGGTCTGCCTTCTCTGGTGTAGATGAAACGAATACCTTGAGCCCCATTTTGAATTTTGCAGTCTGGAAAGAAAACAACCGTTAATACGGAATTTAAAACTTAAAACCACCTCTGGGTGACACAGACGAAATGTCTATTCCATGTCCCCACTACAAATTACGTAACTTGTGAAGCCTGCATATAATGACGATATTACCAACTCCTGGAACTCCAATATAAAAAAAAAAAAACCTCATTCCCAAGGTGATGTATTTCCAACCCATCAACAACATACAATATTCAAAGCAGTTTCAGAATGAATTTCTCTCAAGTCCCTGCTACTTATGTCCACATCACACATCTTTTATCAATTTCTCAGAACATTATCAAGCCTGGACTTTGTGACTTTATGGCAAACCTACTTCGTTGCGAGTTGTTTTGGTCTGGTCTGGCGCGTTTGTCAGTTTTACCTTACCAGCAGCCACATTACGGTTTCTCATTCAAATCCAAATTACAGGCCCAATACTCACCTGAAAGGGGATCAGTGTTACCAAGCTAAAATGCTCCAAGTTGCACAGCTGAAGCCAAACCCAGCGTTGCCCCCTGCAAGGTGGCTTCCAGTGTACTTGGTTCTTGTTTTACAGGTCGTTTTCCGTTACCAATGCTCAATTCAGATAGTAAGTCAACACTACAAACGTCTTGCCAAAAGCTGTCAATTTCATACAAGTAGAATTTTATCAGTCTAATTTTTCCCAGTCTAATCATGGGAACAAGGACATTCTGATAGAAAATATTCAGGAAACCTAGGGACTGCAAAAACACTTCCCTGGGTTTCAGTGTTTTCAATTGTATAGTCAGCCAAATTAAGAACTAGATGAGCAAACACTCTTCAATTACCAAATCTTGATTAGGAAAACTGAAATTAAGACGTGACATTTTAACTTTCCGAAGAATGCTCCTTTTCAAGGAAACACCAGAACTGGAAACAAGAGATTACACTTCAAGATATTGAAAAACATTACTATTGGTCTAATTACTCGGCAATTTTCTCGAGATTGAGGAGTAAACCCACCTATGCCAATTCATCTTTTCGCAAAAAGACACCCGGGCCAGGCGCGGTGGCTCACGCCTGTAATCCCAGCATTTTGGGAAACCGAGATGGGCTGATCACTTGAGGTCCAGAGGTTCGAGACCAGCCTGGCCAACATGGTGAAACCCCGTCTCTACTAAAAAAAACAAAAATTAGCCGGGCGTGGTGGTGCGCGCCTCTAGTCCCAGCTACTCGGGAGGCTGAGGCAGGAGACTCGCTTGAACCCAGGAGGCGGAGGCTGCAGTGAGCCGAGATCGCGCCACTGCACTCCAGCCTGGGTGACAGAGACTCCCAACACAAAGGAAAAAAAAAAACCACATCCATAAAAGAAAAGCTGGTGTTCAAAGGTAGTAAAGAAATCAAAGCGTCTGCCAGATCTGCCGCACTCCCCCCCAAGGCCAGGACGGGCGGGGCTTCCGAAAATTCCATTGCGTAACCGCGGCCGGCCGGGCGCGAGCCACACGGCGGTGAGTGCAGTCGCCCGCGCCTCGCCAGGGGGCGCCCCGGGTCCCGCCGGCCCGCCCCGCCCCGCCCCAGCCCGGCTGCCCGCCAGCCCGCCCGCCCCGGCCTCGAACTCGAACTCCCGCGTCCTAGTTCTAACTCACCAGAAAAAAACCTCTGCACTTCATCGGCCGAGCAAGACCAGGGCAAGCCCCGGACCTTCACCACGAATCCCTCTCCGCCTTCGGTGCCCAACATCATCGTCTCTTACGCGGTCCGGCGTCGAAACAAACTGCAAGGCGGGGAGGACCAGACCTGAGAGCGCCAATTAACCTGTCCTCCGCCTCCGAGGCGCCCCCGGGCCCGCACCGGCCCCCCCACCAAGCAAAAACCGGGGGGATGCACCCACCCCGGCGGCTCCAATACCCAACACCTCCTCGTCCGGCGGCCGGACCCCCAAAAGCTGTTCTGAGCAGCAACCGTCGGCGCCCCGAACCGTGGGGGCCCGGGCCGAGGGCCAGCGTGGAGGAAAGGAAATGGCGGCGGCCGCTTCCGCTCCGCCTCCTCCGACTTCTCACACAATAGAGTCGGAGCGGCCTGCAGGCCTCAGCTGCGGTGCCGACATTCAGCGAACCACTCGCGGCTCTCGATGGCAGCCCGCACCTCGCCAAGGTCCCCGTGGCCCTCCCAGAGATATGAGGACAAACAATCCTCGCAAAAACGGCGCCCACAGTGGTCGCTGAACTGCAAGCGAGGACCCACCGAGACTCACCGAGAAACCCGACTTCTGCGTGGCTAAGACGAAATGGCCAGCGGGCGCCTGCGCAACCTAAATAAGGCCCTTTGTGCGAGTTCTGCGCACGCGCAGCCAGCTCCCCGCACCGCCCCGTTGCGTCACAAAGAGCTCTGGCGCATGCGTAGTTTCAAGAGCCCGCCCACCGTCCGCCGGCGGATTATTACACGCTTGGGTTTTGGGCGCAGCTCCCCCACCCATAAACCCGCCGGGCTTTTTATTGCGCATGCGCCTTCCCGCGAATATTGAACCTGGGGAGTCTTAGCGGTTTATAATTGTTTCATGCGCATGCGTCTTCCTTGAAACCGTTCTCCAGCCTTACCCGCCACCGTGGGGGAGGGGAATGGCGGCCGCCTGTTGGCTATGGGACCGTCTAGGAGTCCCGAGCTCTGGGTTGAAGAGGTGGGCGTCTTTCTACCCCTTGCCCCCCGGCTCTTACCGGTGCGCTCCTGGCCGACCTGAAAGGAGAGGCGCGGCCTTCAGGCGTTCCCACTCCCCGCGCCGCCTGTCTCCCCTTTATCTCCAAACCGGCCGAAGCTGATCAGCCGCAGATGGTCGAGCGTCCTGGGAGCTGCGGGGCTGCGGACGTCCCGCGCCCAAAGCCACCCGGATGGTGCCTGGGGCACGTCCCAGCCATGTGTGCCTCCACTTCCCCTTACTTGCGGTCGTCGGGCCTAGGGCCCCGGTCGGCGCGAGGTTCCCGTGCCTGTGGCTCGCGCCTGTACCCAGCTTTTGCCTAACGAACTCGCACCCTGTGTACCCCTTGACCCGCCTCACGGTCGGTGGGCCTTCCGTGCCCTGGGGCCCTGGCACGAGGAGGAATCGCGAGCGCGGGCTCCTCCACGGGTGCGCGCTGGCCTCTGCTCGGTAGGTTACCGCTGAATCTCCCAGGACAGAATCGGTAACAGTGCATCCAATCCCCGGGCATAGACGCCGCATTCGAGGAGGCCCCCGGCTCACCCCATGTGCACACATGCTGCCAGATGAGTAATGTTCGTGGTTTCTAACAGCACTGCCCAACACCGAAGATGCCATAGCCTCCCAGGCCTCCCCAGGTCTGATCTGGCTGCCCTCCTCACCCCAGCTCTAGTGGACACAGACAATAAACAAATTAACAATAAGGTAGTGTTGGACCCTGCCGCAGGGCTACCTTGGCTAGTGCAGGCCTAAGTGCCACCCTGGGAAAATGCAGACAAAGCATGTTTCCAACCCCAGGGCCACAGAGTCCGAATCCAGTTTTGACAGGTTTGAGAAAAGTAGAGAGGACATCAAAAGAAAGACAGGAGCCCAGAGCTAAGCAGGGCCTCATCTTCAAAAGCCACCTAGACCTTGGCAAGGATGTTAACTCCGAGAGAAGGCTTTGGCAGGTGATCAGCAGGGAAGCAATAAGCCCTATGTAAAGGAAAACTTGCTGGATGTGAGGGGGATGCAGATGGAGCAGGCAGGGTGAATGACGGTACATGCCATGCCCTCTACTACAAACGGAACTGGAAGCACATATCTGTGGTACCATTTCAGAAAACACTTTGGCTGAGGTAATCAAGAAGAGAGACTCTGGCCAGGTGTGGTGGTTCACGCCTCTAATACCAGCACTTTGGGAGGCCGAGGCAGGCAGATCACTTGAGGTCAGGAGTTTGAGACCAACTTGGCCAACATGGTGAAACACCATCTCTACTAAAGATACAAAAATTAGCTGGGCATGGTGGCGCACACCTGTAATCCCAGCTACTCTGGAGGCTGAAACAGGAGAATCGCCTGAACCTAAGAGGCAGAGGAAGCAGTGAGCTGAGATCACACCACTCCTCCAGCCTGGGCAACAGAGAAAGACTCCCTCTCAAAAAAAAAAAAAAAAAAAAATTAGCCAGACATGATGGCATATACGTGTAATCCCAACCACTTGGCGAGACTGAGGCAGGAGAATTGCTTAAACCCAGTAGGCAGCGGTTGCAGTCAGCTGAGATCATGCCATTGCACTCCAGCCTGGGCAACAAGAGCGAAACTCCATCTCAAAAAAAAAGAATAGTAGTGAGGTAGGATAAATTTCATACATTTATAGCCAATGCTCTTATATATAAATTATCCAACTTATATTAAAACAAGATTTTTAAATATTTATTTATTATTTATTTATTTATTTATTTTTGAGAAACAGCCTGTCACCCAGGCTGGAGTGCAGTGGTGCAAACATGGCTCACTACAGCCTCTACCTCCTGGGCTCAAACAATCCTCCTGCCTCAGCCTCCTGAGTAGGTAGGACCACAGGCATGTGCCACCTTGCTCTGATAACTTTTTTATTTTTCTTTTTGTAGCAATGGCGTCTCATTTTGTTGCCCAAGCTGGTCTTGAATTCCTGGACTCAAAGAATCATCCCACCTCAGCCGCCCAGAGAAAGTGCTGGGATTACAGGTGTGAGCCACCATGTCTGGCAATGAAAGAAGGTTTTTTTGTTTGCTTTTGTTTTTGAGACAGTCTCACTCTGTCACCCAGGCTGGAGTACAGTGGTGCAATCTCGGCTCGCTGCAACCTCTGCCTTCCAGGTTCAAGGAATTCTCGTGCCTCAGCTTCCCAAGTCTAGAGGGATTACAGGTGTGTGCCACCACACCTACTTTTTTTTAATTTTTAGTTGAGATAGGGTTTTGCCACATTGGCCAGGCTGGTCTGGAACTCCTGACCTCAAGTGACCTGCCTGCCTCAGCCTCCCAAAGTACTGAGATTACAAGCATGAGCCACCACACTCAGCCAAAGGTTTTTTAAAATAAAAAGTTCATCATCAGCCCAGGCGAGGTGGCTCATGCCTGTAATCCCACCACTTTGGGAGGCCAAGGCCGGTGGATCACGAGGTCAGGAGTTCGAGACCAGCTTGACCAACATGGTGAAACCCCGTCTCTACTAAAAATACAAAATGTAGCCAGGTGTGGTGGCAGCTGCCTGTAATCCCAGCTACTCAGGAGGCTGACGCAGTAGACTCACTTGAACCTGGGAGGTGGAGGTTGCAGTGAGCAGAGATTGTACCACTGCACTCCAGCCTGGGCCACAGAGCAAGACTCCATCTAAAAAAAAACAAAAAAAATTCACCATCTTGCCTCAGTGGTCTTTTTGTCTTGGTATACTTCTTATAGTTTACAGAGCTCTTTGTTAAGGCTGTTAGCCCTTAGGATAGTTGCCCCAAACATTCTTCTCAGTTTGCCTACCTTTTAATTATTTTCGTGGTTTTGTGGTTGTATTTTTTGTTTGTTTTACAGACAATGTCTTGTTCTGTGCCGTGACACAATCATAGCTCACTGCAGCCTTGAACTCCTGGGCTCAAGCCATCCTCCACACTCAGCCTCCTGAGTAGCTGGGGCTACAGGCACTTTCAACCAGGCCTGACTAATTGTTTGTATTGTTTTGTGGTGATGGGGGTCTCACTATGTTGCCCAGGCTAGTCTTGAATTCCTGGCGTCAAGCAATTCTCCCACCTTGGCCTCTCAAAGCACTGGAATTATTCTACGTGTGAGCCATGATGCTCGGCCCTGATTTATGATTGCTTTTTTTTTTAAAGACAGGATCTCACTTTGTCACTCAGGTTGGAGTGCAGGTATGTGATCTCGGCTCACTGCAACTTCCACCTCCCGGGTTCAAGCAATTTTTTTTTTTTTTTTTTTTAATTCTTTTTTTTGAGACGGAGTCTCGCTCTGTCACCCAGGCTGGAGTGCAGTGGCCGGTTCTCGGCTCACAGCAAGCTCCGCCTCCCGGGTTCACGCCATTCTCCTGCCTTTGCCTCCCGAGTAGCTGGGACTACAGGCGCCCGCCACCTCGCCCGGCTAGTTTTTTGTATTTTATAGTAGAGACGGGGTTTCACCATGTTAGCCAGGATGGTCTCGATCTCCTGACCTCGTGATCCGCCCGTCTCGGCCTCCCAAAGTGCTGGGATTACAGGCTTGAGCCACCGCGCCCGGCCTGGTTCAAACAATTTTTGTGCCTCAACCTCTCAAATTGCTGAGATACGCCAGGCGCAGTGGCTCACACTTGTAATCCCAGCACTTTGGGAGGCCGAGGTGGGTGGATCTCTTGATGTCAGGAGTTTGAGACAGCTTGGCCAACATGGTGAAACCCTGTCTCTACTAAAAATACAAAATTAGCCAGGCATGGTGGCGGGTGCCTGTAATCCCAGCTACTTGGGAGGCTGAGGCAGGAGAATCACTTGAACCCAGGAGGTGGAGGTTGCAGTGAGCAGAGATCCTGCCAGTGTACTCCAGCCTGGGCAACAGAGGGAGACTCCATCTCAAAAAAAGAAGGAAAAAAATACCAAATAGCTGGGATTACAGGCATACACCATCACACCCGGCTAATTTTTGTATTTTTAGTAGAGATGGGGTTTCACCATGTTGGCCAGGCTGGTCTGGAACTCCAGACCTCAAGTGATCCACCCACCTCAGCCTCCCAAAGTGCTGGAATTACAGGTGTGAGCCACTGCACCCGGCCTATGATTGCTGTTTAATATTTGGACATATAGAATGTTTAAATTTCTTGATGTCAAAGCCATGGATATGTTCCTTTGAGGTTTGTCTTTAAGTTTAGAAAGCCTTTTCCCATCCAGAGATTAAACACATATTTGTTATCTTTGGTATCATTTATAAGACACATTTTGTACAGCTTAGCCTTAATGAGATAGGAATGTGTTTTATTTATTTTCTTCTGCTTTTTTTTTTTTTTTTTTTTTTTTGAGATGGAGTCTTGCTCTGTCACCCAGGCTGGAGTGCAATGGTGTAATCTCGGCTCACTGCAACCTCCACCTCCCGGATCCAAGCAATTCTCCTACCTCAGCCTCCAGAGTAGCTGCGATTATAGGCGTCTGCCATCACGCCCAGCTAATTTTTGTGTTTTTTAGTAGAGACGGGATGTTGCCATGTTGACCTCAGGTGATCCACCCACCTCAGCCTCCCAAATTGCTGGGATTATAGGCATGAACCACCTCGCCTGGCCAGGAATGTGTTTTAAAACCAATGATACCAGCTGGGCGTGGTGCCTCACCCTGTAATCCTAGCTCTTTGGGAGGCCATGGTGGGCTGATCACTTGAGGTCAAGCGTTCCAGACCCACCTGGCCAACATGGTGAAACACCATCTCTACTAAATTGTCACATCTCATCCTTTGAGCAAAGATCAAGTGTAGTAAAAAAGATAAATTAACCGGGTGTGGTGGCACATACCTGTAATCCCAGCTATACAAGAGCCTGAGGTGGGAGGATGGCTTGAACCCCGGAGGCAGAGGTTGCAGTGAGCCAAGATCACACCACTGCACTCCAGACTAGGTGACAGAGCAAGACTCTGCCTCAAAGAAAAGAAAAGAAATGCAATCATAAGTAACATGGCTGGGCGTGGTGGCTCACACGTGTAATGCTAGCACTTTGTGGGCCGAGGCAGGCACATTGCTTCAGTTGAGGAGTTTGAAGCAAGCCTGGGCAACATGGTCAAAACCCATCTCTACAAAAATACAAAAATTAGCTGGGCACAGTGACAAAGTGAGACCATCTCAAAAAATAATAATAATACAGCCAGGCGCGGTGGCTCACGCCTGTAATCCCAGCACTTTGGGAGGCCGAGGCGGGTGGATCACGAGGTCAGGAGATAGAGACCATCCTGGCTAACACGGTGAAACCCCGTCTCTACTAAAATACAAAAAAATTAGCTGGGCATGGTGGCGGGCACCTGTAGTCCCAGCTACTTGGGAGGCAGAGGCAGGAAAATGGCGTGAATCTGGGAGACGGAGCTTTCAGTGAGCCGAGATCATGCCACTGCACTCCAGCCTGAGCGACAGAGCGAGACTCCATCTCAAAATAATAATAATAATAATAATAGTAATAATACTATGTCGCCCAGGCTGGAGTGCAGTGGCACGATCTTGGTTCACTGCAACCTCCCCCACCCAGGCTCAGGTGATCCTCCTGCCTCAGCCTCCCAACAAGTAGCTGGGACTCTAGGCACATGCCACCACGCCAGGCTAATTTTTGTATTTTTAGTAGAGACAGGTTGACCAGGCTGGTCTGGAACTCCTGAACTCAGGTGATCTGACTGCCTCGGCCTCCCAAAGCGCTGGGATTACAAGCCACCATGCCAGGCCAGAATTTGTTTGTAGTAGTGCAGAAAATAATGGTGGGACTTAAAATTGATGATATTTTAGATTTGATGGAAACTGTTATACTCCAATTATTTTGTGTGATGACATGTTACAGCCATTAAAATTCTATTTTCATGGATTTCTTAATAATGTAAAGTAGACTGGGCACAGTGGCTCACGCCTGTAATCCCAGCACTTTGGGAGGCCGAGGTGGGCAGATCACCTGAGGTCAGGAGTTCAAAACCAGCCTGGCCAACATAGTGAAACCCTATTTCTACGAAAATTAGTCAGGTGTGCTGGCAAGTACCTGTAATCCCAGCTACTTGGGAGGCTGAGGCAAGACAATCACTTGAACCTGGGAGGCGGAGGTTGCAGTGAGCCAAGATTGCGCCACTGCACTCCAGCCTGGGCAATAGAGCAAGACTCGATCTCAAAAAAAAAAAGAGACCTGGTCAACATGATGAAACCCTGTCTCTACTAAAATACAAAAATTGGCCAGGTGTGGTGGTAGGCGTCTGTAATCCCAGTTACTCAGGAGGCTGAGGCAGGAGAAACACTTGAACCCGGGAGGCAGAGGTTACAGTGAGCCGAGATCGCACCACTGCACTCCAGCCTAGGTGACAGAGCCAGACTCTGTTTCAAAACAAAATAAAATGCTTACTGGTATCTCAGCTAATTCCCAAAACAACCCAATGGGAGATGAGTACTATTATTTACCCCATTTTACAAATTTTACAAAGAGAGGTTAGAGTAATTAATTTGCTCCACGTAGGTGCACAGCTGGTAAACACTGCCATGATTGACCTGCTAGTCGGCTAGGATCCGGAAACCACTGCTCACGATACAGCCCTCAAGAAACAGAACCCCGGGCTGGGCACAGTAGCTCACGCCTGTAATCCCAGCACTTTGAGAGGCCGAGGTGGGCGGATCACGAGGTTAGGAGATCGAGATCATCCTGGCTAACATGGTGATACCCCGTCTCTACTAAAAAGACAAAAAATTAGCTAGGCGTGGTGGGAGGTACCTATAGTCCCAGCTACTCGGGAGGCTGAGGCAGGAGAATGGCGGGAACCCAGAAGGCAGAGCTTGCAGTGAGCCTAGATTTTGCCACTGCACTCCAACCTGGGTGACAGAGCAAGACTCGGTCTCAAAAAAAAAAAAAAAAAAAAAAAAAAGGCCAGGCACGGTGGCTACACCTGTAATCCCAGCACTTTGGGAGGCCAAGGCAGGTGGATCACCTGACATCAAGAGTTGGAGACCAGCCTGGCCAACATGGTGAAACTCCGTCTCTCCTAAAAAAATACAAAAATTAGCCGGGCATGGTGACACGTGCCTGTAATCCCAGCTACTTGGAGGCTGAGGCAGGAGAATCACTTGAACCTGGGAGGCGGAGGTTGCGGTGAGCCTAGATCACGCCACTGCACTCGAGCCTGGGTGACAGAACAAGACTCTGTCTCAAAACAAAACAAGCAGAAAAACAGAACCCTGAGATTTGCAAAAGAAAATATGCAGATGACCAGGCTCACGCCTGTAATCCCAACACTTTGGGAGGCCAAGATCGTAGATTACCTGAGGTCAGGAGTTCAAGACCAGTCTGACCAACATAGAGAAACCCTGCCTCTACTAAAAATACAAAAAATTAACCGGCCGTGGTGGCACATGCCTGTAATCCCAGCTACTCGAGAGGCTGAGGCAGGAGAATCGCTTGAACCTAGGAGGTGGCAGTTGTGGTGAGCTGAGATCATGTCATTGTACTCCAGCCTGGGCAACAAGAGCAAAACTCCTCAAAAAAAAAAAAAAAAAAAAAACAGCTGGGCGCAGTGGTTCACTCCCATAATCCCAGCACTTTAGGAGGCTGAGGTGGGCGGATCACCCGAGGTGGGGGGTTCAAGACCAGCCTGACCAATATGGAGAGACCCCATCTCTACTAAAAATGCAAAATTAGTGGGGCATGGTGGCACATGCCTGTAATCCCAGCTACTCGGGCAGCTGAGGCAAGATAATCGCTTGAACCTGGGAGGCGGAGGTTGCGTTGAACCGAGATCACACCACTGCACTCCAGCCTGGGCAACAAGAGCGAATTTCTGTCTCAAAAAAATAAAGAAAAGAAAATATGCAGATGATCTATAGGCTTGAGAGGTGTCCCTCTGAGTGGTAACCAAAGAAATGCTAATTAAATAAAATAACACAAAGCCTCTGCAACTAATTTTCAAATTAGTGATCCTTTAAACGAGTAATTAAGAGAGCTGGAAAGGATGCAGGGAGATGTCATCGAGGTACATTGTGGTTGGAGTGTAAATTGGTACATCCTCTCGCTTAGGGCTATTTGCAGTATAAACACATACATTTCATTAAAACATTCATTCCATTCCTACTTTTGCACTGATTTAATTACAAGATTGTTCATGGCAGCATGAAATAGGGAAGCTTTAGAAAACAGCTTAATGTCTAATGAAGTATGGAATAAATTGTGGTATGAGTGCATGGGGGTAGTGGGATGGGGAGGCTGTGAGGGGGAAGGAAACAAATCTTAGGTAACACAGTGGTTTGTTGCCTTCCAAAGGGCCACAGGACATAAAAAGACATACGTTACAGTATATCTATGTTATTAAAATGTCATGTGGTGGGGAACTAGGAAAAAAGATCTAGAAAGGATCTTTAAGATGGTGATCATGAAAAAAAGTTGAGAAAAAATGATCTAGGTTCCGTGTGATGGCTCTCGCCTATGATCCCAGTACTTTGGGAGGCCAAGGCAGGCACATCACCTGAGGTCAGGAGTTCCAGACCATCCTGGACAATATATTGAGGCCCCATTTCTACAAACATTTAAAAACATGCTGGGCGCAGTGGCTCACGCCTGTAATCCTAGCACTTTGGGAGGCCGAGGCAGGCAAATTACCTGAGATCAGGAGTTCAAGACCAGCCTGGCCAACATGGTGAAACCCCGCCTCTACTAAAAATACAAAAAATTAGCCGGGTGCAGTGGCGCAGGGCTACAATCCCAGCTACTTGGGAGGCTGAGGCAGGAGAACTGCTTGAAGTCAAAAAGCGGACCTTGCGATGAGCCGAGATCGCGCCACTGCACTCCAGCCTGGGCAACAAGAGCGAGACTTCAGTCTCAAAAAAAAAAAAAAAAAAAAATGTAAATATTAGCCAGGCCTGGTGGCACATGCCTGTAGTTCCAGCTACTCAGGAGACTGAGGTGGGAGGATCGCTTGAGCCCAGGAGGTGGAGAATGCACTGAGCTGAGATCGCGCCCCTGAACTCCAACCTAGGCAAAGTGGGGAGACCCTGTCTCAAAACAAACAAACTTTACATTACTGAGTGATAAACAGCATGGGCCGCCTCCGGGAGCTGCTCGGGTGGGACACTCCAGGCTGCCCTTAAGAAACGGGCATCTCGGTTGGAGCCCGGGTATGGGGTACCCCCCTCCCCCGCCACGGCCAGGCAGCGCGGGCCGCCCTTCCGGCGGGGATCCCCGCGTCTCTCCGCCTTTCCCGGAGCCCCACTGTTGTGTTGAAAGAGACCGCCCTTCCGACGCGGAGTCCGGCTCCACAACCACGTAAACAAATTGTGGATTCAGACACCACGAGCGGCGGAAACAAAGGCGTCCCCACAGAGTCCCGCCGCCCGCGGAGGAGAAGGGTCCGCCCCGCGCAGAGCTGGGGAGGGACCGAGCGCGCCGCGCGCCTTCAGGCAGACAACACACGGTCCGTTTTGAACTTTCTGGGTGCGGATCTCCGAAGGCTTCCGCCGGGTCACTCACTGTCTTCAGCCAAATCAAATCTTCAAAACCTACTGCCGGCTAATTTTTTTATTTTTTTTTTTGAGACAGAGTCTCGCTCTTATTGCCCAGGCTGGAGGGCAGCGGCGCGATCTCGCTCACTGCAGCCTCCGCCTCCGGGTTCCAGTGATTCTCCCACCTCAGCTTCCCGAGTAGGTGGGATTACCGCCCCACCACACCCGGCTAATTGTTTGTTTGTTTGTTTGTTTGTTTGTTTGAGACAGAGTCTCGCTCTGTCTCCAGGCTGCAGTGCAGTGGTGCAATCTCAGCTCACTGCAAGCTCCGCCTCCCGGGTTCAAGCGATTCTCCTGCCTCAGCCTCCCGAGTAGCTGGGACTACAGGCACCTGCCACCACGCCCGGCTAAGTTTTTGTATTTTTAGTAGAGACGGGGTTTCACCATGTTGGCCAGGGTGGTCTTGAACTCCTAACCTGAGGTGATCTGCCCACGTCGGCCTCCCAAAGTGCTGGGATTACAGGCGTGAGCCACCGTGCCCGGTTAAATTTTGTCTTTTTAGTAGAGATGGGGTTTCACCATGTTGGCCAGGCTGGTCTTGAACTCCTGATATCAGGTAATCCGCCCGCCTCAGCCTCTCCAAGTGTTGGGATTACAGGCGTGAGCCACCGCGCCCGGCTTTCTTTTTTTTTCTTTTCTTTTTTTTTTGTTTTTGAGACAGAGTCTTGCTCTGTTGCCCAGGCTGGAGTGCAGTGGCGCAATCCCGGCTCACTGCAGTCTCTGCCTCCAGTGTTCAAGTGATTCTCCTACCTCAGCTTCCCAAGTAACTGGGATTACTGCTCCACCACGCCCAGCTAATTTTTGTATTTTTAGTAGTGACCGGGTTTCACCATGTTGGCCAAGCTGGTTTGGAACTCCTGACCTCGTGATCCGCCCGCATCAGCCTCCCGAAGTGCTGGGATTACAGGTGTGAGCCACCACGCCCAGCCCAAGTCTTCATAATTTCATTCTCCATTTGGAAGGATGCTTGGCCCACTGCTTACCAGCTCCACATTTGTGTCTTCATTTCACGCATTTGTCCATCCAGTGAATGTTCAAGTACATTCAGTTTGCCTTGTCCTGGGATGACCAGAGGAGAAAAGATCCCTTTCCCGTGGAAGCTTCGAATCTAGCACGGAGATGAAGAAAAATGAGTAATTTTACAATACAGTCCACAACTACAAGTTTCAGCAAGTGCTATGCACGACAGTGAGAGCCCCTAACTGGGAGCTATTTGGGAGTTGGGGAGAGTTGCTGAGAAAGTGATGCGTCACCTGGGATTTGGCAGGTGATAGATAGGGCCTGGTCAGGCAGAGGGAAGCAGGCTTTGAGGCTAAGAGGCCAAGGGCCTGGAGCAGTAGCCTCCAGGCTGGACAGGCAGGGAGCAGATTCTACTTGGAGGACAACCACTGAAGGCTCAAGCAGCACAGTGACACAATCTAATTCATGTCTTTTTTTTTTTTTTTTTTTTTTTTAAGGATGGGGGCTAAGGCAGGTGGATCACTTGAGGCCAAGAGTCCGAGACCAGCCTGGGCAACACATCAAACCCCATCTCTACAGAAAATACAAAAATTAGTCAGGCATGGTGGTGTGTGTCTGCGGTCCCAGCTACAGGGAGGTTGAGGTAGAAGGACTGCTTGAGCCTGACAGGAAAAAAAAAAAAAAAAATTAGCCAGTGGCTCATGCCTGAAATCCCGGCATTTTGGGAGGCCGGGGCCAAGGGATCACTTGAGGCCAGGAGTTCGAGACCAGCCTAAGCAGTGGTAGTGAGCGCCTGTAATCCCAGTTACCTGGGAGGCTGAGGCAGGATAATCGCTTGAACCCAGGAGGTGGAGGTTGCAGTGAGCCAAGATCACGCCACTGCACTCCAACTTGGGCGATAAAGTGAGACTCTGTCTCAAACAAACAAACAAAGAAAAAGGCCGGGCACAGTGGCTCACGCCTGTAATCACAACACTTTGGGAGGCCGAGGCGGGCGGATCATGAGGTCAGATCAAGACCATCCTGGCTAACACGGTGAAATGCCATCTCTACTAAAAATAAAAAAACAAAATTAGCCAGGCATGGTGGTGAGCACCTGTAGTCCCAGCTACTCAGGAGGCTAAGGTGGGAGAATTGCTTGAACCCGGGAGGCAGAGGTTGCAGTGAGATGAGATCGTGCCACTGCACTCCAGCCTGGGCAACAGAGCAAGACTCCGTCTCAAAAAAAAAAACAAGAGAAAGGGAGGAAAAGTAATCGAATGTATGAACTCATGCTATCATAATTTTAATGTCTAGCTGTAAAAGCATATGGTTGTAGCAATAGCTATCTAAAATTTTTATGAGCTACAGTAGCTGTTTTCCATTTTCATTACAATTTTTTAAAGTCTTTGCTTGGTTATCTAAAGATGTTGTTCAAATTTCAAAAGATCTACTATTATCGTCCTCCTTGTGCCCCTAAGGAATTGATAAAATGCACATTCATTTCCTTCTTTCTAAATGTTCCAGTTATAAACTAAAAAATAAAAAAATGGGAAACATTTTCTTGGGCCATTTTTGTTTTCACTGTAACAACAAAAAATGTGCAAGATAAACAGAACTCAAGTTTTGTTTTATTTTTCTTTTTGTCTGTTTATTTTTTAACAAGTCTGTCCAGAATACTACAGGTTACATAGCTGTAACCATCTTAAGGAAAATGACATTAAGTTTGCAACAAATACTTGCTGGTGAAAACACATTACTATCATTTCAAAAATTTAACAAAATATCCTAAACAGCTATCTTTAGATTTGTAAATGAGGTATAAACAACTGGCTTAACCAGTTTCCATGGCGCATCAAACAGGTGGCAAAGTGATAGAGATCATCTTTGATTTTTAAAGGAGAATAATGAAAACTAATTTATATCCCACACATTACAATTCTAGGGGATTAGGAACAGGATAACACATAATGTCATCTACTTTAACAGCCTTTTCATTTACTTGTATTGTCTTGATACTTTACAATGATTTTTTTATTCCTATAATAGTATTGTTGCTGTAAAAGCCATACATCTTTTATTTATTTTTTTGTATTCCCTTAAAGAAATAGTGTGATCCATTTCCCATTTTCATAAACACACGTGAAACTTCAGACATAATAGGAGGGTGGTGGTTTTTTTTCAGTTTCTGAGGCCTTCTCTCTGAAACATCAGAGCTGATAATAGTTCGGCCTATACATGCATGCTGCCATAGATAATTGGGTGGTACCTGCACCTACTATTTCAAAAACACAAGCAGAAAGTAGGTCCGGACAAGGGCAAACTGCAACTCAGTTTCTGCTGCAACCCCATCTCAGGTCAGTTATGTTTCTTCCGTCACTTTGCTGATAGTCAGTGAGTCTGTTGAGGCCTTCTTCCTGCTGTTGTAGGGCATCCAGGACAGTGCCCATTGGTGTCCTCTTCAAACCTATTCCTTCCATTTTATTCTCCAGTGTGTTCCTGAGGTTCCACAGTCTCAACGATGCATGGATAAACATCAACAACCAAGGAAAAGTGATGCCAAACACAAAGACCATGACTCCTCCAAACATGGACATAAGGAAATAGCTGGTGAACATGACCACCATAAGGAACGTCATGGGGTGGCGCTTCTTCATCCGGCGAAGGATGTCTTTATTGTGGGCTGCTCACACAAGCACTGTGAACACCAGCACCACCACGATTCCTCCCAGGATCATGGTGAAGGGACTCAGAAACCCCACAACGGAAATCATCATGGCAGCTACCACCAGGTAGTTGGTCTGGCAATAGAGCAGGTTGCCCACCACGTGGTTGTTCCATTTGCAAATGTCCCTGAAGTCTGGCCAGGCAAAGCAATCGGAGCTGGGGAAGAAGTCATCCCAGGTGTGGAGTGCGGTGATATTCTTTCCTTTTCTTTTCTTTTCTTTTCTTTTCTTTTCTTTTCTTTTTTTTTTTTTGAGACAGAGTTTCGCTCTGTTGTCAGGCTGGGGTGCACTGGTGCAATCTCGGCTCATTTCAACCTCCACCTCCCGTGTTCAAGTGATTCTCCTGTCTCAGCCTCCTGAGTAGCTGGGATTACAGGTGCCTGCCACCATGCCTGGCTAATTTTTGTAGTTTTAGCAGAGACGGGGTTTCACCATGTTGGCCAGGCTGGTCTCAAACTCCTGACCTCAGGTGATCCGCCTGCCTCGGCCTCCCAAAGTACTGGCTATTTTTTTATTTCTTAAAATGTTTTTGTGGAGATGGGGGTCTTGCTACATTGCCCAGGCTGGTCAACTCCTGGCCTCAAGTTATCCTCCTGCCTCAGCCTCCCAAAGCACTGGGATTACAGGCATGAGCCACTGCACCTGGCCAAATTTGCATTTCTTTGACACACTATTAACTGCATACTCAATATCCAGTACCTGTTGTATTAATGGAACCTTGATTTTGTTCGTTGGCTTAGCCTAGGTAAGATACCCATGTTTACAACCTCCCTGGCAGCCTGGGGTGCCATGTGGCATAGTTCTAACCAATGAGCTATAACCAAATGTGTTGGTGCTTCTGGGAAGTCTTTTGCTTTCCTCAGTATATGGAAAAATAGAGCTAATGATCCATGTCCTTTTTCTTTTCTTCCTGCTTTGACTGTACATGTGATAGCTGGAGCTAGGGCAGCCTTTCTGCCATCATAAGATGACAAGCATGAGGGAATGGTCAAGGTAAATGACCCTATTTAAGCCACAGTAACTCTCCCACTTGCCGCTGAAAGTGCTCCTGAATGATGAAGCAGGCTGGCTGAGCATCAGTTTGGATGCCCTATGATAGTCCTTCGTTTGTCTCTCCTTTCTATAGGGGGAGCTCCCTGGGACAAGGAACCACCTGGCAATTACTCCCACTTCTGTGTTGCAGAATGGATACAGAGTGAGTGCTCATGACCTGAGTCTGGTTTCTATTGCTTATGAGAGAATACCTGAAACTGAAACTAGATATACCTAATTTATAAAGAAAAGGAATTGATGTATTTCAATTAGGAAGTCCAAGGTTGAGAGGCCACAACTGATGAGGACCTTCTTGCTGGCGGGAACTCTGCAGAGTTCGGAGGGCGATGCAGGGCATCACATGGTGAGGGGCTGAATGTGCTCACATGCTCGCTCAGATCTGACTTCCTCTTCTTACAGAGCCGCCAGTTCTGACCTCTCTTCCTCTTCATATAAAGCTGCCAGTTCTGGCCGGGCTCCGTGGCTCACACCTGTCTTCCCAACACTTTGGGAGGCTGAGGTGGGTGGATCACTTGAAGTCAGGAGTTCGACACCAACCTGGCCAACATGGCGAGGCCCTGTCTCTACTAAAACTACAACAATTAGCTGGGCTTGGTGAATGCCTGTAATCCCAGCCACTTGGGAGGCTGAGGCACGAGAATTGTGGAGGTTGCAGTGAGCCAAGATCGTGCCACCACACTCCAGCCTGGGTAACAGAGCAAGGTTGTTAAAAAAAAAAAAAAAAAAAAAAAAAAAAGCAGTTAGTTTTCCAGGAATCCATTCACCTGTGGGAATAGAGCCCTCATGATCCAATCACCTCTTAATGGCCTCACCTCTCAATACTGTCACCTTGGGGACTGAGTTTCAACATGAACTTTGGTGGGAACCCTATTCAAACCCTATTCAAACCATATGCAAACCATATTCAAACCATCTTCAAACCCAATTCAAACTCTATTCCTACCCTATTCCAACCCTATTCCAACCCTATTCAAACCCTATTCAAACCACATTCAAACCATCTTCAAACCCAATTCCTACCCTATTCCAACCCTATTCCTACCCTATTCCAACCCTATTCAAACCATATGCCAAACATATTCTAAACCATCTTGAAAGCCAATTCAAACCCTATTCCTACCCTATTCCAACCAGATTCCAACCCGATTCAAACCCGATTCAAACCCGATTCCAACCCTATTCCAACCACACACAAACCATCTTCAAACCCAATTCAAACCCTATTCCTACCCTATTCCAACCCTATTCAAACCTTATTCAAACCACATGCAAAATGTATTCAAACCATCTTCAAGCCCTATTCAAACCATATTCAAGCCCTATGCAAACCATATGCAAACCCTATGCAAAGCATCTTCAAATCTTATTCCAACCCTATTCAAACCAAATGCAAACCATCTTAAACCATCGTCAAACCCTATTCAAACCCTATTCCAACCCTATTCAAACCCTATTCAAACCATATTCAAGCCCTATGCAAACCATATTCAAACTATCTTCAAGTGCTATTCCAACCCTATTCTAAACCTTATGCAAACCATCTTCAAACCCTATTCCAGCCCTATTCCAACCATATTCCAACCTTATTCAAACCATACTCAAACCCTATGCAAACCCTGTGCAAACCCTATTCAAACCATATTCAAATCATTGCACTCATTAAGTCTATTTTGAAGGAAAGAGTGATATGATTTAATTCCATATGCAAACTGTTTTTCCACTGGAGAGTCCAGGATGATTCTTCACTTTTCTAGGGTAGGTGGCTCTTCCTAGTCATTTCTTGAATCAATATTCTCAAACTTGATGGTATTTTTACTCCTTTATTAGGACCAGAAATTCTCACTCTCTGAAGCTGTGCCTCTTAATCTTTTTCACATTATGATCCACCTGGCACATGATACTATTTGTTGTACAACACAGCATTGTAAATGGACAGAGTCTGCTTGCTGCAGAGGTAACCCTTGGGAAGTCTGGCTCCCCCGAATTTTACCTGCTCATCTCTGGGCCAAGGGCATAATATCTCTGCACAGCTAAGAGCCCAGTGGCCGCACTAGTCCAGACACTCCACTCTGCTCTGCACAGAGATGAAAGTTCATCGACTTCTCAGTGACGAATATCATGAGTTCTTTAAAATTTATGCCAGTACAGGCCGGGCGAGGTGGCTCATGCCTGTAATCCCAGCACTTTGCGAGGCCAAGGCGGGCAGATCATTTGAGGTCAGGAGTTCAGACCAGCCTAGACAACATGGTGAAACCCCATCTCTACTAAAAATACAAATATTAGCCAGGCACGGTGGCAGGTGCCTGCAATCCCAGATACTCAGGTGGTTGAGGCAGGAGAATTGCTTGAACCCGGGAAGCCACTGCACTCCAGCCTAGGCAACAGAGCAAGACTCTGTCTCAAAAAAAAAAAAAAAAAAAAAAAAAAAAGCCAATATAAAGACAGACACAACTACATAACAGTTCTAAATGTTTGGCTGCCACCTAGTGATCAAAAATGGATTTGGGTTTCTAATTATCTGGAACTTGACAGTATCCATCCATCCATCCATCATCTGCCCTTCCACCCACTTATCCACCCTCCCATCCACCCATCCACCCACCCATCATCCACCTACCCACCCATCACCCACCCAACCATCCACCCACACACCCACCCATCCATCCACCCACACACCCACCCATCCATCCACCCACACACCCACCCATCCATCCACCCACCCACCTTCCCATTCTTCCGTCCATTTATCTTTACCCACTTTTTTTCTTTTTAAACCCTTTGTTTAAGTTCAGGGGTACATGTGCAGGTTTGTTACATAGGTAAATGTGTGTCATGGGGTGGGGGGGTTGTTGTACATATTATTTCATCACCCAGATATTAAGCCTAGTACCCATTAGTTGTTTTTCCTGATCCTCTCCCTCCTCCCACCCACCACCCTTATGTTTATGCATGTTTATTTATTTATTTATTTTTTGAGACGGAGTCTCGCTCTGTCGCCCAGGCTGGAGTGCAGTGGCCGGATCTCAGCTCACTGCAAGCTCCGCCTCCCGGGTTCACGCCATTCTCCTGCCTCAGCCTCCAAGTAGCTGGGACAACAGGCGCCCGCCCCCACGCCTGGCTAATTTTTAGTATTTTTAGTAGAGACGGGGTTTCACCGTGTTAGCCAGGATGGTCTTGTCTCCTGACCTCGTGATCCGCCTGCCTCGGCCTCCCAAAATGCTGGGATTACAGGCGTGAGCCACCGCACCCAGCCTGTTTATGCATCTTTCAATACATCCATCATCCGTATCCATTCTCCCATCTATCCATCCGTTCTGACCTACAAGCCTTAAGTGATCCGGCCCCTGCCAGTCTTTCTGACCCCGTTTTGTATCATTATCTGTGGATTTAAGTCTCCCATGATTTCTTTCTGTTCTTAAATGCACCAACTCTGTTCTTTGCATGTGCAAAGAACTGGACTGGTTTTTCTGGACTGATTTTGTCCTAGTCTTGGCATGTCTGGCTTTTTATCATCATCATTCATATCCAAGCTCAATTAAACTTTTCAGACACACTTTTTCTCGCCGTTCTAAAATATGCATCCCTCCCAACCTCAAGTCCCCGTGCTGCTTCACACAGTTTTCATTTGTTTGCCGTTCTTACCACCTCCCAGTATTTTCCTGTTGGAGTTTTATTTGGTGTTGTCTGCCTCCCCTCCCAGAATGTAGCTAGAAAACTACATTTCCTCTAGAAAGCTTGTCTGTGTTGCTCACAGCTGGATCCCAGTGCTCATAACAAACTACCCTTAATGTTAGTGACTTTAAACAAAAAAAAATCATTTCATGTTGTATTAGTCTGTTTTTATGCTGCTGATAAAGACATACCTGAGACTGGGCAATTTACAAAAGAAGGAGGTCTCTTGGACTTACAGTTCCACGTGGCTGGGGAGGCTTCACAATCATGGCAGAAGGTTAAAGGCGAGTCTCACACGGTGGCAGACCAGAGAGGAGTGTTTGTTCAGGGAAACTCCCCTTTTTAAAACCATCAGATCTTGATAGTGGGATTTATCAACTATGAAGAGAATAGCACAGGAAAGACTTGCCCCCATTATTCAATTACCTCCCACTGGGTCCCTCCCACAACAGGTGGGAGCTCAAGGTGAGAACTGGGTGGGGACACAGCCAAACCATATCACGTGTTCACCCTGCACAGCCGCCGTGGCTTAGCACTGTTGCCCCACATCTCTCATTTAAAGACCTGGCTGGCCAAGCCTCCCCCCTCTGGAACTTCCTTCATGCCCCCTGCAGGGGGAAGGGAACAGGGGATAGTGAAGTGTCCCAAGAGGCACAAAGTGACCTGGGCTACTTTTTGCTCACGTTTCAGTTGTCAGAGTGGACACATGGCCGTACCTAACTTCAAGGGTGTGGGGAACTGTAGTCCCACCATGTACCTAGAAGAGGAACCAGACCCAGAGGTGACCAAGGCTCATGACTTCCACCTTGGTGAGGCAGCCACAGGCAATGAGTGCCCTGAGGGGCTTTGTTGGAAGGGGCAGCTGCGTATAGACTCTCCTGATGCATGAAGGAGCCAGGGTCAGTTCTCCAGTGGTGGTGGGCGGTGTAGGAAAGGATTCACAGAGAAGCTAACACGGCTTGAGCCTGGAAAGAGCAGCGGCTGCTCACCCGCATGGTGGAGCTGGGGCGGGGGCGGGCACTGGGCAGAGGAGCCAGCCAGAGAAAACGCATGGGGCCCTGCAGCTGCACCAGGACCTGCGCCTGTGGGGAAGGGGTGCGTGTGGCTTTGAGTGACGCAGTAGGTGGTGGCGAATCTGGAAAAATGGTCTGAGTGCAGGTCTTGGAGGGTCCCATGTGGACTTTATTCTTCATAGGTAACAGGGACAGTGTAGCTTGCAAAGTAGGGGAGGGATGTGCTCAGAATTGTGCTTCAGAAATGAGAATCTGGAGACAGATGGGGTGATCGAGGGCAGGTGAAATCAAGGGCCTGTAGACGGTTGGGAAACTATCCACAGTCATCCGGGTGAGACATGAGGACTGAACAGAGGCAGAAGCAGCAGGGATTTCACAAAGGAGTCGAAGACCACAGATGCTGGAGAAGGGTGGGGAGGTCGTGGCTGTTGGTTGGACAGGGGCTGGGGGAGGGGAATGAAGTATCCGCTGGGCTTGCTAAGCTGGGCATGGGTGAGTTGGGGGGCAGAGGGCACATCCAATGTGGACGTCCAGGTGGACGCTCAGGCCTGTGAGTACCCTAGGAGCGCAGCTGTGTGTGTCTCCTGCCCCACAGACAACCATGAAGGGGTGCTGGTGTACATGTCAGCCCAAGGTAGGAGGAAGGGCTGGGTGGGGCAGGGAGAGAAGGCCCCAGACCTTTCTACCAAAGCCTCTTTCCCCAGAGGAGCACAGGCTGGGCTCTCGTTCCTGTCCTCCCTGTCGTTCCTGACTCTGGGTAACCTTGGTGGACCCCTGTGACTGTCTGGCTCTAGGATTCCTCTTCTGCACAAGAGTGATGCTGCCTTGTGAGCTTGTGGGGACTCTCACATACTGAGCTTTTCACCTAAAAAAATAGCACATGACTGCATCAGTATATTCTTTTTTTTTTTTTTTAGTTTTTTTTTTTTAATTTTTTGAGTTGGAGTATCGCTGTGCCACCCGGGCTCCAGTGCAGTGGCACAATCTCGGCTCACTGCAAGCTCCGCCTCCGGGCTTCAGGCCATTCTCCTGCCTCAGCTTCCCGAGTAGCTGGGATCACAGGCGCCCGCCACCACGCCCGGCTAACTGTTTTGTATTTTTAGTAGAGACGGACTTTCACCATGTTAGCCAGGATGGTCTCAATCTCCTGACCTCCTGATTCGCCTGCCTCGGCCTCAAAGTGCTGGGATCACAGGCGTGAACCACCGCGCCCAGCAACTACATGAGTATATTCTCATTGCAAAAAATCAAAACGCGGAAAAGGAAAAGTCCAAGTTTCTGTTCTCCAAACCTCCTTACCTGCCCCGTCCCCCACCTGCCCAATTCCTTCCCTTCCCTTTCTGGGTATCCATATAGACAGTTTCCTTCGCATTTACTTACAGACACAGACTTATATGACAAGTAGTTTTGTTTTTGGTGTTTCCCTCTAACATTTTGTCCAGAAAAATGTAGAGAAAAGTTGAAAGAATTACAGAATAAACACCCTTATAACCGCCTAGGCTTTAGAGTAAACACTTTGCTATACCGCGTTATCAAGCCCCTCCTCACTTACCAGTGCTTCCTTTCCTCCATCCAACCTTTCACGCTTTCACTTTAGCATGCAGTGAGTTGCACCAATCTGGAGTCAACATTGTGTAAGGGTTTTTTGTTTTGTTGTTGTTGTTTGAGATAGGGTCTTGCTCTGTCTCCCAGGATGGAGTGCACTGGCACGTATGATCTTGGCTCACTGCAACCCCTGCCTCCTGGGCTCAAGCGATCCTCCCGCCTCAGCCTTCTAGGTAGCTAGGACCACAGGTGCACACCACCACGCTTGGCTAATTTTTTTATTGTTTGTAGCGGTGGGGTTTTGCTGGTCTTGAACTCCGGAGCTCAAGCTATCTGCCCAGCCAGGCCTCCCACAGTGCTGGGATTACAGGTGTGAGCCACTGGACCTGGCCTATTTCTTTACTTCAAAACCTCAGAAGATAACTTATCTCAAATAAAAAATCACTAAAATTAAGGATTTCTAATTGGCTGATTCTTTTTGTTTTTAATTTGTGGTAAGAACATTTAACATGGGATCTACCCTCTTCACAAATTAACTGTACAATGCAGTATTATGAACTGCAGGCACAACGCTGTGCGGCAGATCTCTAGAACACGTTCATCTTGCATAGCTGAAGCTTTCAACCCACTGAACAGCAACTCCCCACCTCCTCCTCCCCTCAGCCCCTGGAAACCACCATTGTACTGTCTGCTTCTGTGAGTTTGACTGTTTTATTTTAATTAATTAATTAATTAATTTTTTTAGACAGAGTCTCGCTTCGTCGCCCAGGCTGGAGGGCAATGGCTTGATCTCGGCTCACTGCAACCTCCGCCTCCCCGGTTCAAGCGATTCTCCTGCCTCAGCCTCCGAGTAGCTGGGATTACAGGCACTTGCCGCCATGCCCAGCTAGTTTTCACAACATTTTTAGTAGAGACGGGGTTTCACTATGTTGGCCAGGCTGGTTTTGAACTTCCGACATCAAGTGATCTGCCCACCTCGGCCTCCCAAAGTGCTGGGGTTACAGGCATGAGCCACCACGCCCAGCTGGTTTCTTTTTTTCTATTTTTTTTTTTTTTTTTAAGAGAGAGTCTCACTCTGTCCCCCAGATTGGAGTGCAGTGGCATGATCTCAGCTCACTACAACCTCTGCCTCCCAGGTTCAAGTGATTCTCCTGCCTCATCTCTTGAATAGCTGAGATTATAGGCATGTGGCACCACGCCCAGCTAATTTTTGTATTTTTAGTAGCGAGAGACTGGGTTTCACTATATTGGCCAGGCTGATCTCGAACTTCTGACCTCCGCCTCTGCCACCCAAAGTGCTGGGATTAGAGTCATGAGCCACTGTGCCCAGGCAGCGGTTTCTTTCTAGGTAGATGGTAATATCATCTTCAAATTATGGCAATTTATTCTCACCTTGCAATCCTTATATCTTTTCTTTCCTTTTCTTTCCCTAGGGCATTGACTAGGACAATGTAGTTCTGTGTTAAACCACAGGAGATTACTGAGTATTTTTGTGCTAATTAATCATGACCTTAAAAGATTAGTTAATTAAGGATCTTTGCAATTTTCTTTACCAAGTAAAATTTTGATGTAAGGTTTTGGTATATGAAATTTACTAGTTGTGAAAGTTTCTTCCAGTCTTAACTGGCTAAGAGGGAAAAAATCATAAGTAGGTTTTGAATCCTATCAAATTTCTTTCTGAATAGACTGAGATAATTATATGATTTTTTTATTTTCAATGTGGTAGCTCACGTTAATATATTTTTTTGATGTTGAAAAATTCTTCCCAGGACTTTGAGAGTCTGAAGCAGGAGGATCACTTGAGTTCAGGAGTTGGAGACCAGCCTGGGTAACATAGTGAGATCTCATTCCTATTAAAATAAAATAAAATATACGTGTGTATATACATATATACGGGCGGGTCACGAGATCAGGAGATTGAGACCATCCTGGCTAACACGGTGAAACCCCGTCTCTACTAAAACTACAAAAAATTAGCTGGGCGTGGTGGCGGCGCCTGTAGTCCCAGCTACTCGGGAGGCTGAGGCAGGAGAATGGCGTGAACCCGGGAGGCGGAGCTTGCAGTGAGCCGAGATCGGGCCACTGCACTCCAGCCTGCGGGACAGAGCGAGACTCCGTCTCAAATAAATAAATAATATGTGAAATGAATTTTAATATATTTAATTCAGTATGTCCAAAGTAGTGTCATTTCAACATGTTATCAACATAAACACGAATGAAATATTTCACTTTCTATTTTTGCACTACGTTTTCTTTTGGTTTTTTTTTTGTTTTGTTTTGTTTTGTTTTTTTGAGACAGAGTCTCGCTCTGTCGCCCAGGCTGGAGTACAGTGGCCAGATCTCAGCTCACTGCAAGCTCCGCCTCCCGGGTTCACGCCATTCTCCTGCCTCAGCCTCCCGAGTAGCTGGGACTACAGGTGCCCCCCAACACGCCCGGCTGACTTTTTGTATTTTTAGTAGAGACGGGGTTTCACCGTGTTATCCAGGATGGTCTCGATCTCCTGACCTCGTGATTCGCCCGTCTCAGCCTCCCAAAGAGCTGGGATGACACAGGCGTGAGCCACCGCGCCCGGCCTGCACTACGTTTTTGAAATCTGATATTTTGTATTGATAGCACTTCCTAATTCAGACACGAAATTTTCATAAGAAATACATGATTTGTATTTAGGTTTCATACAATTTACAATTCAAAAAGTAGATTCACATACGCGAATCGTTTCAAACATACCTCTGGGCCCAGCGCCTCGCCCGGCCTCGCCCGGTGAAGTCAGCCCTGACTGCAGCCTGCGGAGCGCCCGCCCGGTGTCCCCGGAGAGGGCGCCTCGGACGCAAGCGCAGAGCCCCAGGGAGGGGCGGGAAGCCGGAGGAGGGCGAGGGGGCCGAGGACGGCGAGGGGGGGCGAGGCGGGGCGAGGGGGGCGAGAGGGGCGAGGACGGCGATGGGGGCGAGGCGGGGCGAGGCGGGGCGAGGCGGGGCCGAGGGGGGCGAGCTGGGACTCGGGGCCGAGGGGGGCGATGGGGGCGATGGGGGCGAGGCGGGGCGAGGCGGGGCGAGGCGGGGCGAGGCGGGGCGAGAGGGGCGAGCGGGGACTCGGGGCCGAGGGGGGCGGTGGGGGCGAGGCGAGGCGGGGCGAGGCGGGGCCGAGGGGGGCGAGCTGGGACTCGGGGCCGAGGGGGGCGATGGGGGCGATGGGGGCGAGGCGGGGCGAGGCGGGGCGAGAGGGGCGAGCGGGGACTCGGGGCCGAGGGGGGCGGTGGGGGCGAGGCGAGGCGGGGCGAGGCGGGGCCGAGGGGGGCGAGCTGGGACTCGGGGCCGAGGGGGGCGATGGGGGCGAGGCGGGGCGAGGCGGGGCGAGAGGGGCGAGCGGGGACTCGGGGCCGAGGGGGGCGATGGGGGCGAGGCGAGGCGGGGCGAGGCGGGGCGAGGCGGGGCCAGGGGGGCGAGCGGGGACTCGGGGCCGAGGGGGGCGATGGGGGCGAGGCGGGGCCGAGGGGGGCGAGGGGGGCGAGCTGGGACTCGGGGCCGAGGGGGGCGATGGGGGCGAGGCGGGGCGAGAGGGGCGAGCGGGGACTCGGGGCCGAGGGGGGCGATGGGGGCGAGGGGCGCGAGCGGGGACTCGGGGCCGAGGGGGGCGAGGGGGGCGAGGGGGGCGAGCGGGGACTCGGGGCCGAGGGGAAGAGGCAGCGGCTGTGAGCACCGCGGTGAGGAAACCAGGCTCCTGCCATCCCCAGGCCTTAAGCCCCGACCCCAGGGCATTCGGGAGCGGGTCTGCGTCCGGGACCAGCACACTCTGGACGGGGGCGCTGCCTTTCTGGGGTCCTCCAGCTGAAGGATGCGATTTGCAGGAAACCCGCTCTGTAGACCTGACAGCGGGGGGAGCCCCAGGCACTTCGGGGCGGGGGGCCGGGTAGTTTGATGTGGCTCCCGCGCACCCACCCGGCACCGCGTGGATTGCAGGCGCGGGACGAGCTTGAGTGGACGCTGGGTTCGCTGAGCCCCCCAGAGGCTCCTCGCCGTGGGTCCCCTGTGCCGCCTTGGACCCCCCAGAGAAACCTTCCTCCTGTCAGGGGAGGCCAGGCCAGGCGCCAGGCCTGAGTGTGCCCTGGACGGGGATTTCTCTGTGAACAGCCCATCATCCCATCGTATCCATGTTATCTTAGCCTCGTGTTCTGAAGAAACACCAATTTCATGCACAAGCGTGGATTTTAGCGCGTTTTAAATTGTAATAAGACTAACTCCAAGGAAGTTGGAACTTGAAGCAGGCTCCAAGCAAACTTTTGCGTCATCCCCCACCATCCTCCAGGGTAAACTGAGGAGCATAGTTAATTGGTTTTCCACAGGTATTTGCCACTTGTCAGATGGGCTGTTCTGGATGTAACCACATAATTCCTGGAACCCAGTGAGAGTCAGCTTCCTTGATGGGCGTCTGACAAGATGCGCTCAAACACCTTGAAGATCTTTATGGAAACAACTTTTGGTGCTTTATCAAGATGTCATTCAGGGCTCTGAACAGTCGACTACGTTGAATTGGGCTGTTAGGTGGATGGGTTTGATGTAGTTATACACTGTGCATTTGGTACTTGTCAATAGCGCAAGTAATGATATCGCAAAAATAAAGAAAACCTTCTCTGAAGAAGAAAAGCAGCCCGGCACGATGGCTCATGCCTGTAATCAATCCCAGCACTTTGGGAGGCCGAGGCAGGCGGATCACGAGGTCAGGAGTTCGAGACCAGCCTGGCCAGCATGGTGAAACCCCGTCTCTACTACAAATACAAAAATTAGCCAGGCATAGTGGCCCGCGCCCAGGCAGGCTGTTCTGGAAGAGGATGCTTGGCTCTCCAATGCAATGTGGCCATTTGGCTATGATGTCACACTGCACAGTTTAATGACTGAAATCAGACCTCTTATTGTTGGAGATAACTGGAGGATTTTTTTTTCTTTTTTCTTTTTTTTTCCTGAACGTAAGTAGGTAAGCCATGAAGATCCCAGATTTCATTCAGGGACTCGGAACCAGCAGCAAGGAGCAGGCTGCATGGAGAAAACAGTTGGCTCTGAAGTACCCCAGACGTCCAGCTGGTTCAAAGTAAGTGGCAATGGCTTTGAGATCACAAAAACAGCCCTTTAACATCCAAGTCAGTTAGTAGAAACCCCTAAATACCACGTGGCAAAAAAGATTTGAAATTTACTTAAATATTCAGTTTATTTTCTCAGATGGGACTTTTTTTTTTTTTTTTTTTCTGAGAGTCTCACTCTGTCGCCCAGGCTGGAGTGCAGTGGCGCCATCTTGGCTCACTGCAACCTCTGCCTCCCAGTTCAAGCAATTTTCCTGTCTCAGCCTCCTGAGTAGCTGGGACTACAGGCACGAGCCACCACACCCGGCTATTGTTTGTATTTTTAGTAGAAACGGTTTCACCATGTTGGCCAGGCTGGTCTCAAAGTCCTGATCTCAAGTGATCTGCCCGCCTCAGCCTCCCGAAGGGCTGGGATTATAGGCGTGAGCCACCGTGCCCCGCCGGAACTCAATTTTTAACGCATATTTTTAACACTAGCTTTTGTGCTAATAAATTAAATTGATTAATTCTTTAAGAAAACCCCAATTGTGTGTACTTTAACAAGTAAAACTAAGTTGGTTATAATGTGACAAAAATACAAGCAATAATAATAGCAAAATGATCCAATAGGAACCATGCAAAGAGTTTATATGGTAACTCATGTCCCCTTTCCTGCAATGTTATTAACTTCCATCCCCATTTTCCGCATCAAGGAAATTAAGTTTGGAGACACTGAGTGAGTTACCTAAGTCACAGATCTGCTAGGTGGAGAGTTTCTGTCACTTCAGGGACCACAATCTACAGAATAAACTTGCACATTCTACAAAATATTTGTTACCATTGGAAGTAGGTAGGCAAAGTGTTACTAGCATCAAATTATGGCAGGACTAAAAAGGAAGGGTGGTGGGCTGGTCTTGCTTCTACAGTTTAAGGGGGATCCGTGCACCGAGATGTCTGGCTAAGTGGTCATTGTAACAAATAGCAGAGATCGTGAAAACATCAGGGAGCAGGTGGTGGCCGTTCCAGTTTCTGATCTCAGGAGGAGGGAAGAACTGCCAACGTCTTTACTGTGAAAGAGGGAGAGAAACGCTAAAGCGCAGAAATGCTCAGAACCAAAGAGCTGGATCACTCATGCTTCT
Source organism: Chlorocebus sabaeus (assembly GCF_047675955.1). Taxonomy (NCBI): domain Eukaryota; kingdom Metazoa; phylum Chordata; class Mammalia; order Primates; family Cercopithecidae; genus Chlorocebus; species Chlorocebus sabaeus. Next base: position 2,526,165 of record NC_132926.1, on the reverse strand, counting down.
AGAAAAGACATTAGCATCTTCTCATTGCTCATCTACTGTGCCTGGCACAGCCTTATTTTCTAGCTTTCTGAATGTGAGTTCCATCCATATCCTTTGCATAAGGGTGGTACCGGGCTGTGGAGAACTTGGAATGTGTGTCCATGGGCAGATGGACTGTTCTGGTTATTATAAAACGGCCAAGGGAGGGCGCCATGGCACACCTCTGAGTAACCCAGGACACTCTCCTGTTCGGGAAATGCAAACCATCCATATGGCAGGGTCACAATTATAAAGCTTGATCCTGTCACGGGAATGGTTTCAAATCTGATCAAGCTCATGGCACACATGGGGAAGCAATTGTGAAACCCCTTCGTTCTTTGGCTCTGGACACGCTGTACTGCGACAATGGTTTGCGGGTGACAGAAAACGTAGCTGTGTCTCCTGGGAAAGACGGGGGAGATTTCTTCCCATGGAGTTCTTTATAAAGCAAGAATGCGTGACACTGTCAGTAATACTGTAGTCTATAAAAGGAAATCACTCTTAGAGGCTAATATTGCACAATGACTACTTTTTTTGCTTATTTGGAAAAGATCTTTATCGCTTGTGAGTATTAAGAAGTCAACATATAATTGCCACCCTAAACATTGTGTTCTGGAATGCCTGATTTATTGAAATCAGTGTGAAACCTTTTTTTTTTTTTTTTTTTTTTCCCAGATGAAGTCTTGCTCTGTCGCCCAGGCTGGAGTGCAGTGCGGCCATCTTAGCTCACTGCAAGCTCCGCCTCCCGGGTTCACGCCATTCTCCTGCCTCAGCCTCCTGAGTAGCTGGGACTACAGGTGCCCGCCACCATGCCCGACTAATTTTTTGTATTTTTAGTAGAGAAGGGGTTTCACCGTGTTAGCCAGGATGGTCTTGATCTCCTGACCTCGTGATCCTTCCGCCTCGGCCTCTCAAAGTGCTGGGATTATAGTCATGAGCCACTGCACCCGGCCAGTGTGAAACCTATTTTAAATAAAAATCTAGTTCAAAACCAAGACCAGACATGGTGGCTCATGCCTGTAATCCCACACTCTGGGAGGCTGAGGTGGGAGGATCACTTGAGGCCAGAAGTTCAAGACCAGCCTTGGCAATACAAGCTTCACCAAAAAAAAAAAAAAAAAAGGGAGCAATTAGCCAGGCCTGGTGGCACAGACCTGTCTGTCCCAGCTACTCGGGGGACTGAGGTGGGAGGATCGTTTGAGCCCAGGAGGTCAAGGCTACAATAAGCGGTGCCGCGCCACTGCACTCCAGCCTGCGTGTGAGACCCTGTCTCAAAAAAAAAAGAAGTCTGGAAATATTGATAAAGGCATAAATTTACACCCTGGAAGTTGGACACATAAATCATCTGCAGCCATGTATGGTGGACACAGGTGCAGCAGATGATGGGAACGTTGCTTTAGTGCACACCGTGCACTGCGGTTTTGCACAACCTATTGAACTAAGAATTCCTAGTGAGGGACAGTGCATTAAACATGTCATAACAGCTGGCCGGGCGTGGTGGCTCAAGCCTATAATCCCAGCACTTTGGGAGACCAAGACGGGTGGATCATGAGGTCAGGAGATCGAGACCATCCTGGCTAACATGGTGAAACCCCGTCTCTACTAAAAAAATACAAAAAAAAACTAGCCAGGTGGGGTGGCGGCGCCTGTAGTCCCAGCTACTCTGGAGGTTGAGGCAGGAGAATGGCGTGAACCCGGGAGGCGGAGCTTGCAGTGAGCTGAGATCCAGCCACTGCACTCCAGCCTGGGCGACAGAGTGAGACTCCATCTCAAAAAAAAAAAAAAAAAAGTCATAACAATAAACTATTTATTATGGACAGTTGTCTGTTTTCAGACATTGTGGCTACCCCAAACCACTTTAAGTGAAAAGACATGATCATTTAGTTTAACCCTGTTTAAAAGGGTACACTGCTCTGTAATGTATTTTCTGTGGAAATCTTTCCTAGTTGGTCCATTGTTCTGATGATTAAACATCTGTTGCACTAGAAACAGAATATAAGCCGACAGTGCACTAGAGGATACTCATGACCGTATATCATCATTTTGTGATTCAATGACATTAAAGGGAGTAAAGTAAAAAAATAGAATAGGTATAAATGTGTAATTATAAGGAATAGGAGGGAAGTTCTTGTTGGAATAAATCGGCTTCCAGGGCCCTCGTGTCGACTTCGCTCCTGTTGAAGAAAGTCGTGTGATGCTTTCACCGTGGGGATAATCTGAGAGACTTCACCAGGGACACATGCTTGACATATGCTGTGAAAACAGACTTTAACAAGCCAACGACAGCAGCGAGAAATATACAGTCTCAACAAAGTGCACCCTTTGGAAAGTGCTGGGCACGTAAGTAGTGAGGGCTTTCATTATTCTAATACACATGTTGACTAAATGGGCACTGTCTTCAATTCAGATGACAAGACACCTCTTTCCAGCAGTTTAAATGGGCCGTGTATCTATCTCAAGCATACATTCAGTGAGAAATTCTGTAAGATTCCAAGATATTTCAAGAATCACATCCTTTTTTAACCCTTTACTGAAGATAAAATGAAGCCTGACCTCCTGAGTCTTGGAAAATGTCCATTTCTTAGAACTATTTAAAAAATGAATCCTACGGCTGGGCATGGTGGCTCACGCCTGTAATCCCAGGACTTTGGGCGGCCAAGCAGGGAGGATCACTTGAGGTCAGGAGTTCAAGATCAGCCTGGCCAACATGGTAAAACCCCGTCTCTACTAAAAATACAAAAATTAGCCAGGCATGGTGGCGGGCACCTGTAGTCCCAGCTACTTGGGAGGCAGAGGTTGCAGTGAGCCGAGATCGCATCACTGCACTCCAGTTTGGGTGACAGAGCGAGACTTGGTCTCAAGAAAAAAAAAAAAGGAATCCTTCTAAGTAGTTCATCAGCTTAAGCCATGGCTGAACATCAAGACTTTGTCAAATCCTAAGGAACAAAATAATATCAAAATTAAGATGAATTATTTTGCCATAGAATAAAATAGAAATACTGCCATACATTTGACTCATTTGTTTGAAAATCTTTATATGATTGTTGCTTCATTTTAAAAACCAGACCTCACAACCCTGACCCAAGTTATATGCAAAATAACGTGTCAGTTGCACAGCCCCTGGAGGCCAGTGTGAGCCCACATGCCTCTGCTGGTGTAATTTCTAGAGTCCATTTGCTGTGGGTCTTTATCATGTTTCCAAAATGAGGAAGTCACCCAGTGAAATTTTAAAATATAGCACTGATACCGTTTGACTAGAAAATAACTAAAATTGGGCAAAGAGGATATTTTACTCTCATTGGAGGATGCAGCATTTTATTCAGGTTTAAAATTTGTGATTCATCCAGGTGTGGTGGCTCAAGCCTATGATCCCAGAACTGTGAGAGGCCAAGGTGGGCAGATATCTCAAGGTCAGAAGTTCAAGACAAGCCTGGCCAACGTGGTGACACCCTCTCTAGGCTAAAATTACAAAAATTAGCTGGGTGCATTGACACGCGCCTGTAACCCCATCTACTCAGGAGGCTGAGGCAGGAGAATGGCTTGAATTTGGGAGGCAGAGATTGTGATGAGCCAAGATGGTGCCACCGCACTCCAGCCTGAGCAACAGAGTGAGATCCCATCTAAAAAAGAAAAAAGAATTGTGATTCTCTAAACTGTGGGTCAGGGAACTGCAGAGAACATGGAATCTGCAGTGCTGTTAGGAAAGAATGGCATTGCGAAAGAGCAACAATTCCTGAGCCTCTTCCCTAGCAGAGTCCATTTTAGCGACAGTGTTGACAATGACCCAAAGTCTCTGGGTTTTCCGGCGAAGGGCACAGCTGATGTCATCCCTCCTGTGCTGGCAGTTTTCTAAGTGAGTTCAGATCCTCTAGGAAGGAAGAACGGACACTCTGAGATCTCTGCGGGAGGTCTTTGCTTTGCAGTGGCAGGTCTCTGTGTGCAGCGCTGTGGAAGAAGTCTCTGTGGGGGCCAAGCCTCCCAAGGAGATTTACAGGCTCCAGGGACTGGAGGTTTGGACCCTATCTCCGCCTCTCCCAATCCATTACAACACGTGTTTCTAGCATCTGTGGAGTGCCTGAATGAGGGGACATGCCTCCAAGTTGTCCTCAGGAGATTCCCAGTTGTTCGTGGATGTGGGATGTGCGGTGTCCATGGGAGTGTCTGGGATTTTGGTGTCTTGTGCGTCCAGTAGCGTTGGCACCTCCAAGCTGAGGGAAGTGGGGTCCCTGCCTCCACCTGCCCGCATGTGGGGTCTCCCTAGAAGGAAGCCTTTGGTAGGTGGGTGGGAAGATTAAGGTGCTCGAATGGGTACTGCGAGGAGGTGCAGAGGCACCAGGCTCTAGCAGCCTCCTGCCTCCAGGAGAGGCTCAGGTCGAGATCACTGCGGCGACCAACACCTTGGATCACTCGAGGACTAGAAGGCACCCACCAGCTGTGTTGACAGGAGTGCGCAGGGGCCTTGCACATTGGGCATATTGTGGCGTCAGTTTCGGAATCAGCCTGCGTGGAGTCGGTCCAGGACACCCAGCCAGGATTCCATCGTCGGGGAAAGGAATGCCCACGTGGCTTGGATGAAGGACACTCCAGGGGATGCAAAGGCTCTGGTTGCTGGGAGGAGCTGAGGGATGACAGATACCCCAAGGATTCTGTGGAGGTGGTCGTGTTTGGTGATAGGCTGCTCGCAGGTGGCTCCTGTGAAGGCTGCTTCAGGGGACACAAAGGCTCTGGTGACTTGGAGGAGCTCAGGGATGACAGAGACTCAAAGGACCCTACAGAGGTCTTCCGGACTGATGACGGCGCAGAGGCCAGAGGAGCTGGGGGAGCCCGTGGGGACACATGGAAGCTGATGGGAGAAGCTTTCCCACGCCCCCCACGTGGCCGGTGGTTCCTCACAGATGTTCGTTTGTACACTGACCCCGAGCGGGCTTGGCGTGGAACATGCTGGGAGCTGCCCTCAACAAGGAGCTTCCTCAGGCACCTGCAGCAGACGGGAGGCACAGGCTGCAGCTGGGGGCACTGGGCACCTGCGGCCCACGCCTCTCCAGGACCCCCCATGCTGACTTCACAAAGCTCTGCCTACCCCTGCCCCAGGGCTTTAGTGACATCCTGGCTGTGATCTCCCCTCCCAGATCAGCCCCAGGCCCTGGGCTGGCATCCTAGGTCCTGGTAGGAAGGAGGACACAGGAGAGAAGGGGAAAGAGCCTCACTTTTTCGACAGGAAAGTGTAGAACTCAAGGTTCTCCAATTCTTTCAAGAGACTTCTGCAATCTGGAAAGCAGGAGATGGGTTATGGTGGTGAGGGAGGGAACTGGGACTTACAGGAGGCTGAGTGCATGTGCCTTAGGGGAGACCCCGGGATCGGGGATCAGACCCTGGAGCCCCAGCATCCCTGTCCAAGGCCACATGGCCCCAAGAGTGAGAGCCAGGTGCCCGGGCGCCAGCACTTTGTCATTTACAAAGTGCTTCCCGACATGCCACCTCCTGGGAAGAGAGGACAGGGGCAGTCTCAGAGAGGACTCAGCCATGTTAAACAGCTGCCCACAAGGACCTGCATCCCCTCCAGCATGTCCAGGTGGTCACTGGTCCCCTCCCCCACGCAGTCCCCTCCTGGGCAACACCCGCTCCCTGGACCCCAAGGCTTCATCCCAGCAGGGAACGGGAGACATACCCCAGGTTCCAATTGCCTTACCAGGAGCTTCCCCACCAGGCCTCTGCAAATGACTTCCTAGGAGACTTGGTGCTTATTCCTAGGGACAGGTGAAGTTGTCATCTCTGGGGCTTCTGGGACCCTCAGAGCCTTACCTTTCCAGGTGATGTATTTATTTCCGATCCTGAGCCATTCCCCCACTTCAGCTTTATCCTGAGAGACAAGACAGAGTGAGGGTGCAGGCCGGGTCTCAGTCTCCTGTCCCCACAGCTGCAGACCCACAGTGCTCGTGAATGACACACTTTCTCCGCCCAGCTCATGGAGCCCTGTGTGCTTCTCTTTCCTTTCACTCGATTCTAAAGTGCATAATAACCTGTTCTGGTTTCCTTCTTTGAAAAGCACAGAGGGGTTTTCTATGTGAGGCCCGCCCTGGGCATCCTCAGTCCCTGTTCCCGCTGCTTGGGAACCACACACACTTGCGTCTGCAGGAGCCTCTGAGCTGGCAGGGAGGATTCTGCTTCCGAGGAGGCCAGAGGCGACTCCAGGCTCAGGTGGGAGGCTCTCAGGGGCTCAGCACAGCCGCCAGAGCACCCCACACAGAGGCTGGGCCCCGAGGCACCTGCCCGGGAAGGCGGCTGATGAGCCCGGGCTCAGGGCCTGTCCTCCCACAGAGACCTCACCCCTCTCATGACCGGGTCCTCGCCGCTGAGTCCCGGGGTTTGTTTTTGCTCTGACGCCTCCCGTGCACCCCACAGATGGTCTGGGAGCTTGGGTTGGAAATCCTATGCCCACTCCAACGCCTGCCTGCCCTGCTGTCCCTAGAGGGATGATGAGACTTCCCATCACAGGAGCGCCCCTGCTTGATTTGGAAAAGTGGAAAAGAGAGCAGGAAAAATAGAATCATTCTCTGCTGGGTGTGGGCTGAGGGCTCCTTACATTCTCGCTGTTCTCCTCTCTGGGAGGCACTGAGGACAGCTCCCTGGGAAAGTAGGGGCTTAAGATGATGAGGAACACCAGGCTAAACCCAACGAAGAGGATGAGATGGATGATCTGGGGAACGGGGCTGGGGCACAGCTCTGTATCAATAACACTCAGAGGAAAGAGAATATCCATGTCAGCTGCACTGCTGTCCTCCGGCTACTGAGCCCTGGGCATCCCTCTGGGAGTATTTATTGGGGCCCAGGCCCACATCACAGAGCTGGGGCCTCCCCCTCACAAAGGGCTCCTAAGGGTGGGTGGGCAGTGGGAGGAGGAGGCTAAATCCCAGCCCTGCCCACCACCACCCACCCCTGCAGTTCCCTTCACCCTCCTGGCCTTCCAGATCCCTCCTTCCCACTCCATCTGCTCAACCTGTCAGAGACAGACCTGGTCCGTTTTCTGTCCTCTCACCCTGGCACACAGATGGTATCTGGCTCCTTGGAGATCTCTGCTCAGGCTCCCTCAATTTCACAGTTTTTGAGGATCTGGATTTGTCCCTGAAATTTCAGTTATTTCCAGGGATTATTGTTCTAGGGTCTCCTTTGCCAGCAATTCTAACTTTGCCACACAATATGTCCTTGCCTTGCATCAACTTAGGCATAGAGCTTCTTTTTTTTTTTTTTTTTTTTTTTTAAACGAGACGGAGTCTCGCTCTGTCACCCAGGCTGGAGAGCAGTGGCGCGATCTCGGCTCACTGCAAGCTCCGCCTCCCTGGTTCACGCCATTCTCCTGCGTCAGCCTCCCGGGTAGCTGGGACTACAGGCACGCGCCACCACGCCTGGCTAATTTTTTGGATTTTTAGTAGAGACGGGGTTTGACCATGGTAGCCAGGATGGTCTTGACCTCCTCATCTTGTGATCCGCCCTCCTTGGCCTTCCAAACTGCTGGGATTACAGGCGTGAGCTGCCGCGCCTGGCTAGAGCTTACTTTTTTATACTTCTTTATCATTGTGAGTTTTGAATAATTTTGTTTGTTTTTTGAGACGGACTCTTGCTGTGTCACCCAGGCTGGAGTGCAGTGGTGCAATCTTGGCTCATGGCAAGCTCTGCCTCCCGGGTTCACACGATTCTTCTGCCTCAGCCTCCTGAGTAGCTGGGAATACAGGCACCCGCCAACACGCCCGGCTAATTTTTTGTATTTTTTTTTTAAAAAGAGATGGGGTTTCATCGTGTTAGCCAGGATGGTCTCGATCCCCTGACCTCGTGATCCGCCCACCTAAGTCTCCCAAAGTGCTGGGATTACAGGCGTGAGCCACTGCACCCAGCCTGAATAAAATTTTTATAATTTTTCTTCCAGTTAATCTTTACATCTTCAGCTAGACATAAAGATTAAATCAATTATTTATTTATTTATCAAAGATTAAATCAATTCTTTAATAATCAGTTTTATTATTAAAATTCATAGGACTAAAAAAGTATAAAAATTGAACTAATTAAACCTTCCAAGGATATTTTTATATATTTGCAATATTTTTGCTTCTAAAATCAATAAAAAAGTGTATGAGAAAGTTTGGAATATTCGGCATACACACAAACACATACGCACACATACCCTGAATTGACAAATCAATTCAATATTTTCAAATAGAAGAATCAAGCCTTTCTTTCAGTTTTAACCGCTTTATTTTAGTATTTCTTAGGATGGCTGGCAGCAAATTTTCTGTCTTTATCTGGGAATATTTTTATTTTTAATGGATAGATTTGCTGGACATGGCATTTTTAGTTGACATTTTTTTTCTTTCATTCTTTGGCTATGCCATCCCATTGTCTTCCCACGTCTCTCTCTTTTTCTCTTGTTTTCTCTCTCTTTCTCTCTCTCTTTTTTTCTCCCTCTCTCCCTCCCTCCCTTCCTCCCTTCCTTCCTTCCTTCCTTCCTTCTTTCTTTCTTTCTTTCTTTCTTTTTGATGGAGTCTCCCTCTGTTTGTTCCCCAGTGGCGTGGTATCAGTCCATTGTAACCTCTGCCTCACAGGTTCAAGCGATTCTCCTGCCTTAGCCTCCGAGTAGCTGGGATTACAGGCACGCACCAAAATGCCCAGCTGATTTTTGTGTTTTTAGTAGAGACAGGGTTTCACCATGTTGGCCAGGCTGATCCTGAATTCCTGACCTCAGGTAATCCACCCGCCTTGGCCTCTCAAAGTGCTGGGATTACAAGCGTGAGCCACCGTGCCTTGTCTCACCGTTGTTTCTGATCAGAAATCAGTGGCTAATTTTATCGTGGTGCTCTTGTACATCAAGAGAAGTTTTTGTCATACTGTTTTCAATGTTTACTCTTTGTCTTTTCATAGCTTGACACAAGGTGTGTAGGAGTGGATATCTGGGTTTTTATTTTACTAGAAGTAAACATTGATTCTATCGATTAATGTTTTATATCAAATTTCGTAAGTTTTCAGTCATTATTTCTATAAATAATTCTTTCCCCTTTTCTTTCTTTCTGAGACTCTCATTCTGCAAACGTTGTGCTTGATGTTTCATAAGTCATTTTTCTTTTTCTTTTTCTTTTTTTTTTGAGATGGAGTTTCGCTCTTGTTGCCCAGGCTGGAGCGCAATGGCATGAACTCGGCTCACTGCAACCTCTGCCTCCCAGGTTCCAGTGATTCTCCTGCCTCAGCCTCACAAGCAGCTGGGATTACAGGCATGCGCCACCACGCCCAGCTAATTTTGTGTTTTTAGTAGAGATGGGGTTTCTCAATGTTGGTCAGGCTGGTCTTGAACTCCTGACCACAAGTGATCCGCCCGCCTCGGCCTCCCAAAGTGCTGGGATTACAGGCATGAGCCACCATGCCTGGCCATGTTTTTAGTTCTTTTAACATACAGTAACTGCTTTGAAGTCTTTGTTTGCTAAGTGTGACATCTAGGGACACGAAGACAGTTTCTATTGACTGGTTCCCCCCACACTTTCCTGTTTCTTTTTGTCTTGTAACTTATCATTGAACACTGGATGCTTTAGGTTATAGACTTCTACGCTGGATTCTGATTCTTTTCTCCTGAGAATTGTTGTTACCGTTTTGTTCATTTGTTTGTAACCTGCCTGTACTAAATTTGTAAATTCGGTCAGCAGTGTGTAGCCACAGCTGCCTCTGCTCATTTTTTGTTTGTTTCTGTTCTTACGCATGGCTTCCCAGGAACCGCTCCTTTATCTGCATGCATGGTATTTCGCCAACAGTTGTGTGAATTTGTGCACTAACACCTTGAGTCGGTGAGGCTTCCGTTGCTGCTGATGGATCTCCCCGTGGACTGGGGCGTGCACACAGAGCTCAGGCCATCTGCTTTCCACAGGCATCTCCCCTCGCCGTGTCTTCTCGTCACATGCACTCAGGCATCGTCATCAGTCAGGGATGCTGGGTGGTTTGGGCAGGTTCTGGTCTCTGGGGAGATGAGCAGAGCCACTGGTCCTTCCTGTTTGTTTGCATCAATATTCCTGTTTGAAAATTCACCCAAATCATGTGAGTCCCTCTGGTGGTGACAGCAAAGCTGCTGGTTTCGTGGCGTTCAACAAATGTGTTTTATATTTAGGTCTATGGCCCCGGAGTGGTGGCTCAGGCCTGTAATCCCAGCACTTTGGGAGACTGAGCTCGGCAGATCACCTGAGGTCAGGAGTTCAAGACCAGCCTGGCCAACATGGTGAAACCCCATCTCTACTAAAAATACAAAAATTAGCTGGGTGTGGTGGCGCACGTCTGTAATCCCAGCTACTCAGGGGGCTGAGGCAGGAGAGTCACTTGAACCCGGGAGGTGGAGGTTGCAGTGAGTTGAGATTGTACACAATAAATTAATGATTTAATGCCTATATAATGGAGTGCTGTGAAGCTCTTAAAAAGAATGCCATGAGGATGACCAACACATACTGTTCTCCTGGATGAGGATGATTACCATCAGCTCCATTTTTCAGATGAGAAAACCGAGACTTAGAGAGGTTACATAATTTTCCGAAAGTCACTCCCTACTGAATGTAGGAGCGGGGATCTGACAACCACCTGATCACACAAAAGAATAGCATTCTCTCCTCCACTCTCCTCCATGACCCCCTGTGACTCCCAGGAGACCTCCCCAGCTCTGCAGTCCCCAGGGCCCTGGTGTCCATAACCCGAGGAAGGGGAAGGGCTGTGAGATCTTGGGCTTTCTCACTCTCCGAAAATGAGCAAGTGAGAATGAGACTTTGCTTAGAAGTATAAACAAATGCGACATTTATTGCCTATCAAATATGAGAAGCAGTTTCTCTGTTTAACATGTGTGTTAGTATCGGTGTCCCTTGTTATTCAAACTCTCCCTATTGAGCTCAAGAATCAAAGTCAGATAACTTTGTCGATAAATCCCTTCCTCTCTGCACCCTTGCTACTCACTGTCTCAAGACCCAAACTCACTGGGACAAGACGCTGGCCCTCCTGATTCTAGCCTGGTGTCTGCCTCTCACTGCGCACATCGGGAGCCAGAGAGCAGAGGAGGGGCGGCTGTGAGTGCACAGAGCACACACGTGCGATTGCCCCCACCCCGCCCCCATTATCTCTATGGGTGTGATGACGAGAAACTTTCACCTTTCCAGTGAGCTACTGTGCTGCTTTGACTTTCACAGGCGTGTTTACGTGATGGATTTTCATAAATACAGCCCTCAGTGGAGGCCTCTTGTTCCCATCTCGGGAACCATAACCCAGATTCCCAAAGGGGAGCTTGCCCTCATGGATGGAAACTGAGGCCCTCAGAGATGCCATCGTCCTTGATCCCTTGCTCCTATTCAAAGATCTCGACATTACCGGAGATTCCTTGGGGCAGCCGGACATTCCTGTGTTGAGGAAGCACCCACTCACGTGCCGTGGGAACGTTGTAGATTTTACTGTGATGCAAACAACTCCCGATGAGGCCCCCGGTGCCCAGGGTCCATTGTTGGGTGCTTTTGAGGGTGGGAGGTGGAGGCGTTTCCATTTTGCTTGGGGGATCAGCCTCCTTTCTTTCTCCTTTTCCTCTAGGCTGGTGCTCAGATGGTGAGAGCACAGTGCTGATGAGGTGGGCCCTGGGGTGGAACCCACGGTCGCCTCTGACTCCCAGGAGACCTGGCCAGCTGCAGTGGACCCCGTGGACCAGCAGAGAGACAAGAGAGGAGCTGACGTGGAGGAGCCGAGGCCCACTGGGGGCTCCTGGAGAGTCCGTCTGCCTGTGGACAGCAGCTCAGGGCTTCAGCTGCTTCCGCAGAGGAAACACCGCTCCCTAGACTGAGGCATCGTTTTGGTTAAAAAAAAAAAAAAAAAAAAAAAGTTGAGTTTTTTCACCTTCGTGTAAATTTTTGTTTGTAACAATATGTTAGTTGTGACAGTTACCACTTTTTTTTTTTACATTTTTGAAATTATTTTTAGAGATGGGCTTTCGCTATGTTGCCCAGGCTGGTCTCAGACTCCTGGCCTCAGTGGTCCTCCCACCTTGGCCTCCCAAAGTGCTGGGACTACAGGTGTGAGCCGTGGCAGCTGGCCTGTTTTCCTTTATACTACAGATGTTATCTGGAGCTTTAAAGCCTCCTGGAGTGAGAGCTAGTTCATAACCACGCTGTTTGGAGAGAAGAGAACTACCTGGAATTCTTGTTCTCCAAAGATGTGGAATTATCATCCCAACAACAGCCATCCCTCGCTCTGTCCTGAGGACCCTCAGGTGTGGCCCATCCATCCTCTTAGTGTTTCCCTCCGTCCTTGGTACACTCAGGTGTGGCCCATCCACCCCCTCAGCGTTTCCCTCTGTCCTTGGTACGCCCAGATGTGGCCCATCCACCCCCTAAGTGTTTCCCACGGTCCTGGGGCCGCTCAGGTGTGGCCCATCCATCCCCTCAGTGTTTCCCTCTGTCCTGGGGGCCGCTCAGGTGTGGTCCATCCCCTCAGTGTTTCCCTCTGTCCTGGGGACCCTCAAGTGTGGTCCACCCTCTCAGTGTTTTACCTCCCACGTTCTCTATGTTTTGTTTCCAATCTTCCCACACAGGTGGAGAGAGGAGGGGATCCCATTGCCTGTGAGGAGGACACGGCTCCTGGGTGGGCCCTGCAGATTGTGAAGTTCAAGTCACAGCTCCTGGGAAGGTCTCTGTGTGTCAAGATCATGGGGGTGAGACAGATGCAGGGACCACACTCTGCCCTGCTCTGTACCTCTGAGTGTTGATTCAGCTGCCTTGTGACCAGGACACTTAGAAGAACCGTAGATCCTGCAAGAGGGCAGGTTTGGAGAGTGAGATGAGCATGCCTGAGGGATTAAAGTGTAACTTGAACCACTGCCTTGCAAACTACGTGAGGATGTGCAGGTGTGTGTGTGTGCTGGGGGGATGTTTAGCAGCCTCACGGAGGGGTAACTGACATACAAGAGAACAAGGCTGGGCGCGGTGGCTCATGCCTGTAATTCCAGCACTTTGGGAGGCCGAGGTGGGTGGATCACCTAAGGTCAGGAGTTCGAGACCAGCCTGACCAACATGGTGAAACCCTGTCTCTACTAAAACTACAAAAAATTAGCCAGGTGTTGTGGTGGGTGCCTGTAATCCCAGCTATTCTGGAAGGGTTCCAGATGCCGGGAGCCATGGAAATTATCCTCATCCCGATCATCTGGCTTGGCAAATGATGATGAAGGTAGTTTTCCCACAAGATAGGCATAGCCTTTGGGACATTGCCTTGTTTATTTTCTAGCACAAAATAGGCATTATAACAGTGGGACTTTGTAGGCATATGGAGATTTTTAAGGTTCCTTAGGAGTCAGGTAAAAATTTCTTCAATAAGACAGACAAAACACTATCCCCAAAGAAAATGATTGATACATTGGGTGATAGTAAAATGAAGAATTTTTCGTCAATAAGAGAGCAAAAAGATGGGACTGGGTGTGGTGGCTCATGCTGTAATGCCGGCACTTTGGGAAGCCAAGGTGGGAGGATCTCTTGAGGTCAGGAGTTAGAGAACAGCCTGAGCAACTTAGCAAGAACTTATATCTAGCAAAAACGAAAAATTAGCTGGGCGTGGTGGTGCATGCCTGTGGTCCCAGATACCTGGGAGGCCGAGGCAGGAGGATCACTTGAGCCTGGGAGGTTGAGGCTGCAGTGAGCCATGACTGTACCACTGCACTCCAGCCTGGGTGACAGGGTGAGACTCTGTCTCTTAAAAAAAAAGAGACGGGGCCGGGCGCAGTGGCTCACGCCTGTAATCGCAGCACTTTGGGAGGCCGAGGCGGGCGGATCACAAGGTCAGGAGATCGAGACCATGGTGAAACCTCGTCTCTTCTAAAAATAGAAAAAATTAGCCAGGCGCAGTCGCGGGCGCCTGTAGTCCCAGCTACTCGGGAGGCTGAGGCAGGAGAATGGCGTGAACCCGGGAGGCGGAGCTTGCAGTGAGCCGAGATTGCGCCACTGCACTCCAGCCTGGGCGACAGAGCGAGACTCCGTCTCAAAAAAAAAAAAAAAAAAAGAGACGGGAATGGAGGAGGGTGAAAAGATAAATCACAGGTAGAGTATAAAGAGAATTCCTGTACATTAATAAGAAAAATTCATGCAGGGCTTAACACCTAGGTGACGGGTTGACAAGTGCAGCAAACCACCATGGCACATGTTTACCTGTGCAACAAACCTGCACGTTCTGTGCATGTGTCCCAGAACTTAAAGTAAAATAAAATTTTTTTAAAAATTAAGAAAAAAGCTGGCAGACCAATAGGTGAAATAAATGAAGAGGGACAAAAAAGGGAAGGAGGAGGGAGGAGGGAGGAAGGGAGAGGAAAGAACAAATGAACATCCCAGTGGCCAAAAAGCATATAAAACATGCTCAACCTCATAAGCCATCAAATTTAAACCACAGTGAGAAACCAATATTACACCTACTCGAATGGCTAAAATTAAAAACACTGTTGATACCAAGTTTGGGCAAGAATGTGGAGTAACTGAAACTTCATATACTACTTTTGGGAATGTAAAATAGCACAACTACTTTGGAAAACCCTTGGGTAATACCTACTAAAGGAGACCACACCTGTGATCCCCACATTCCACTCCTATGCATAGACCCAAAAGAACTGTGCACTGGGCCGGGCGCAGTGGCTCAAGCCTGTAATCCCAGCCCTTTGGGAGGCCGAGACGGGCGGATCACGAGGTCAGGAGATGGAGACCATCCTGGCGAACACGGTGAAACCCCGTCTCTACTAAAAAATACAAAAAACTAGCCAGGCGCGGTGGTGGGCGCCTGTAGTCCCAGCTACTCGGGAGGCTGAGGCAGGAGAATGGCGTAAACCCGGGAGGTGGAGCTTGCAGTAAGCTGACATCCGGCCACTGCACTCCAGCCTGGGCGACAGAGCGAGTCTCCATCTCAAAAAAAAAAACAAAACTGTGCACTGTACATGTGTTCACCAAATGATGTGCACTAGAATGTTTATATCAGCGCAATTCACAGTAGCCCCAACTTCCAACAGGAGAATGGGTAAGTACCTCTCAGTATATTTATAGAGTAAAATTCTTACAGCACTGAAAATGGATTAACAGCCGCCATGCACAGTTGGTGAATCTCAGCAACATAATGCTGAGCAGAAGAAGCCAGACACAAATGAATGCGTACTGCACGATTCTGTTTCTGTGACGCTCTAAAACAAGCCAAAGAAACATCTGGTGAGAAGTCAGGATAGCAATTATCTTAGTGCTCTGGGGGAGGGTGGCTCTGGTAATATTCTTTCTTGATCTGAGGGCTGGCGTTCAGACATATTCACTCTACGATAATTTACCAAGCTGCCCTCTGGGGATTGGTGGTTTCTCTGTATGTATATTATACTTCAATTAAAAAAAATAGTCAGCCGGGCGCGGTGGCTCAAGCCTGTAATCCCAGCACTTTGGGAGGCCGAGACGGGCGGATCACGAGGTCAGGAGATCGAGACCATCCTGGCGAACACGGTGAAACCCTGTCTCTACTAAAAATACAAGAAAATTAGCCGGGCGAGGTGGCGGGCGCCTGTAGTCCCAGTTACTCGGGAGGCTGAGGCAGGAGAATGGCGTGAACCCGGAGGGGCGGAGCTTGCAGTGAGCTGAGATCGCGCCACTGCACTCCAGCCTGGGGCACAGAGCAAGACTCTGTCTCAAAAAAACAAACAAACAAACAAACAAAAACCTAACAATCAAATTAAGAAATGAGCAAAGCCAGGCGCAGTGGCTCACACCTGTAATCCCAGCACTTTGGGAGGCTGAGGCGGGCAGATCACCTGAGGTCAGGAGTTTGAGACCAGCCTGGCTAGAATGGTAAAACCCTGTCTCTACTAAAAATACAAAAAAATTAGCTGGGCGTGGTGGTGGGAACCTGTAATCCAAGTTACTTGGGAGGCTGAGGCAGGAAAATCATTTGAAAGCAGAAAATCATTTGAAAGCAAGTGGAGGTTGCAGTGAGCACAGATCGTGCCATTGCACTCCAGCCTGGGCAACACAAGTGAAACTCTGTCTCAACAGAAAACAAACAAACAAAAAAATTAGCCAGGTGTGGGGGCACATGCCTGTAATCCCAGGTACTCAAGAGGCTGAGGCAGGAGAACCACTTGAAGCCAGGAGGCAGAGTTTGCAGTGAGCAGAGATCATGCAACTGCACGCCAACCTAGGTGACAGAGGGAGACTCCGTCTCAAAAAAAAAAATTCTAGTTTGTTGTTTAGTGTGTGTGTATACATATATGCACATGTGCGTGCACACACACATATAAAACAGTGTGTTAAAATATTTCATATGAATGCAGGAAAATCATAATTTTTTTTTTTTTTTGAGACACAGTTTTGCTCTGTCGCCCAGGCCAGAGTGCAGTGGTGCGATCTTGGCTCACTGCAAACTCCGCCTCCCAGGTTCACGCCATTCTCCTGCCTCAGTCTCCTGAGTAGCTGGGACTACAGGCGCCTGCCACCACGCCTGTCTAATTTTTTGTGTGTGTTTTTAGTAGAGACAGGGTTTCACTGTGTTAGCCAGGATGGTCTCGATCTCCTGACCTTGTGATCCACCTGCCTCGGCCTCCCAGAGTGCTGTGATTATAGGCGTGAGTCACTGCACCCGGCCAGGAAAATCATAATTGTTTTGGTAAATTGATCACTTTGCAAAGCATGTGAATTCAGACCATTACAGGAAGGTATTAACATAAATTAAGAGGGTAACGGTTAACTCTGTTTTTGTAAATGTGATTTTTTTTAGGCTTGCCACAGAATTCTGAAGGAATGCTACTCACTAAATTCATTTTTCCTCTACTTCAAATAGTGCTATTAATATCCATGTGGAAATTAGAGTGTGAAGGGGATAACCGAATCGAGAATGGTAATATTCTGTACTCCCGAATAATTGATATCATCAGTCCTTTAGAGGCATATTCTTAGCCCAAGAAATTCGCAAATTACGCTTTGAAATGGCAGTGGGATAATTAGGGAATCAGAGAGACCCAGGGTTTGAGGAGGAATTATTTAATTATTTAGGTGCACCCACCCAGTCGGATTAACATCCAAAGGACTGAGCCCCGAACAAAGAGTCGAGTTACCTTTTAAGCATTTCGTGGGGTGGGGGGAGATCTGTGCAGGGGGAAGCACGTTACAGAAGTGAGAAACAAAGACAGTTATTCAATTGAGACACGCATTACATCATTTTTTACTTCTCAAGGAACAACATGTTTTACGACTTATCTGTCTAGTGCCCTTGCAGCTGCACAGCTGGAGAAACAGGGTCTTCACAATGCCTGGGATAGGGAGAGATAAGGCTCAGTAGCCACAGACAGAAAAACAGGCAGTTAATTTTTAGAGGACTCCACCTCTTTCTCTTCCTCAGGGGGAATTGGGTTTTCTTACATACAACTGAGTTTTTGTTTACACGTTCTTTAATTTCTTTTCATTCCTGTTTCATTTCCCCCCTTTGGTGCTTTGTATAACAAAGGTGTTAATAGAAAGCACCACTATTTGCCACCTCTTGGTGGAGCTGAGCTGCTGCTTTTACTGGCAGTGGCTGATATTTGGTTAATGCCATCCACAGCGTGGTAGTGTGTTGGGTTACTGCTGCCTCTGTAGTTGACTGAATACTCCTAATACACAGGGTAAAAGGCAAGGGAGGATGAGGCAGATGCCAAGAATAAGCAAAAACCTACCAATGAGGGTTTTGAATCCTCCAAAGGTTGAGAACCATCCTCCAAACAAGGAATCCGGGGACCATCCGGACCAAGTCTAAACTGGAGCTTGGGCCAACTTGCGTATTCTAGCTGTGATTATGCTTCTTCTAGTGTTTTTATTTTTATCATAAATTGGATACCCTAAGAGTTCCCCTTGGTTTAGAGGAAGTAAAAAGAAGGATGGCTTGATTGTTTCTAACACACATGTCCTTGTCCATTTAGCCGGCAGTTGCCGATATGCCCGTGCTCCACATGTCCAATATCGGCCAGGGGGTGCTTTCCAAGCATCTGGAGCCTCTAGCTGATGCCAAGAGTGGCTTAGAGTAGAGAATCGAGAGAAAGGGTTTGGAGCTGGTAGGTAGGAGTGGTTCTGGGCATTTCTCCGTTGAGTTTTGTTTTCGGCTCGTTGTAATACGTCGCCCTGGGCAGGTTGTTTCTCGTACTGCCTCTGGGAAAGTCCTTAATGGGAGATACAGTATTTTCCAATTATGGAGGGTTTTTTTTTTTTTTTTTTTTTTGAGGCGGAGTCTTGCTCTGTCGCCCAGGCTGGAGTGCAGGGGCGCGATCTCGGCTCACTGCAAGCTCCGCCTCCCGGGTTCACGCCATTCTCCTGCCTCAGCCTCCCAAGTAGCTGGGACTACAGGCGCCAGCCACCTCGCCCGGCTAGTTTTTTTTTGTATTTTTAGTAGAGACGGGGTTTCACCGTGTTCCCCAGGATGGTCTCGATCTCCTGACCTCGTGATCCGCCCGCCTCGGCCTCCCAAAGTGCTGGGATTACAGGCGTGAGCCACCGCGCCCGGCCAATTATGGAGGTTTTAACAACCAAACACTGGCTGAGGCTGTAGGTTCACTGGCAGGGTTAGGCGAAGTGAAGTTATCTTGTGGCATTAATTTCTTTGCCTCTCCTGGCCACTGGTTCCCCATATCAGTTCCTCCACATACGAAGGATGAGGAAATTCCTAAGCTGCCCGCTATGTTTTCAGCTGGTTGAGTAAGTTTTTGGTTGATGGGAAAACTCAGGCACTGACTGATCAAAATGCTTATTGAATGACTTATGGACCTGAAATTGTGGGGTTGGACGTATTTGAGTCTTTTTAGTCTATTTGACCATTAGTAGTGGAACTTTTTTTGTTTGTTTGTTTGTTTTTTGTTTTTGTTTTTGAGACAGAGTTTCGCTCTTTTTGCCCAGGTTGGAGTGCACTGGCGCGATCTCGGCTCACCGCAACCTCCGCCTCCCAGGTTCAAGCGATTCTCCTGCCTCAGCCTCCCGAGTAGCTGGGATTACAGGCATGTGCCACCACCCCGGCTAATTTTGTATTTTTAGTAGAGACGGGGTTTCTCCATGTTGGTCAGGCTGGTCTTGAACTCCCGACCTCAGGTGATCCACCTGCCTCGGCCTCCCAAAGTGCTGGGATTACAAGTGCTGGGATTACCGCGCCCGGCATTAGTAGTGGAACTTCAAGGCCTGCTTCTTGTCTATTAACTCGTAATAGTGCTGTCTGTCCTGTAGACCAAAAAGGTAGCTCTGGCTTTAAGATAGTAAATTTTAAAGGATTGCATGTTCTTGTCTTACAATTTGGTTTGATTGACATACTACTTAGCAGAGCAGTCCTTCCTGAATATAAGTGTTGGAGCTGTGTTAGCATAGACCACTGAATGTTACAGTCTGGGCATCCGATTTGTGGTTCTCTGTACAGATACTTAGGGCTGCTCCTGCTAAGCCTCTCTTGTGTTAAACCATTGCAGACTGTTTCTGGTTGTATGTGTAGGTTTGTAACTTGGTTCTTATACATTTATAGTAGATATGATACAGTAGAGTTTTAACTATCGTATGTTTTTACTCAGTTAGTGTGTACACAGTGTGGGCATCCTTCTAAAGGTTCCTCCTCTTCTAGTATAGGCGGAAATGGTAACAACATCAGTGTATGTAATAGAAACATGCTAACACTACACATGGGCAGAGCAAACCTTCTTCTGGGCATAGACATTTGCAGCATTTGCAGTAATAACATAACAGAACAATCAGTACTGATAGAATTATAACTAGGCTTATAAATGGTATCCACATTCACCTATCCGGAGATGGTCCTCTTAGCTTCAGCTGTGCATAGATTTGTCAGCTTCCAGGATGTGACTAGAGCAGAGCTTGCAGGATCCTCAAGCTTCAGCCGTGCGTAGACTGACCAGCCTCCGGTGTGATCAGAGCAGGGCAGTCGTCCTTCTTATCGGTGGGAGTAGGACTATTCGGGTGGGGAGATCTGGGTCTTGTTCGTTAATCCACTGGTCATCGTTGGGAGTCACTGCTGCCGCTGGTTTCAGCCAGCTAGGATGAATCCAAGGTGTGACACCTGCAACTTTCACAGCAGTGGAAGTAGACATGATTACAATATGAGGCCTAGCCTATATGGGTCCTAGATTGGTTGGATTCCATTTTTTTTTAGCTTAAACAAAATCCTTAGGTTTAAAGGGTGTACTGGGTCTGTTAGACTTACAGTCATTTTTCTATACCTAGCCATGCATTTTTACATGGCCATACCTAAAGTGTGCATTTGCCTTCTTAAAGTTAGTTGTTCTCGTTTATAGAAATTACTTTTAATCTGACTTATGATGGGGGTGGGGGTGGCCGGCCAAACAAAATCTTAAAGGGCGAATACCCAGTTTGTTTGGTGGAGGTGCACCCGACTTGGAGGAGGACCATGGGCAAGACCTGATCCTACCTCTGATGAGTTTCTTGACACAATTTCTTCAGTAGTTGTTTGAATGTCCGGTTCATGCGTTCCACCTTCCCTGAACTCTGTGGTCAGTAGGCTGTGTGCAGTTTCTATTTGATCTTTAAAAGTTGAGTCAGCTGTTGTACAACTTGTGCCACAAATGCAGGACCATTGTCTGATCCTAGGGTTAGAGGCGACCCACACTTTGGTATGGTATCTTTCAGTAGCACCTTTGTCACCCCTCGTGCCTTTTCAGTTCTAGTGGGGAAGGCCTCAACCCACCCCGAGTAGGTGCAAACAAACACTAGTATATACCGGTAACCCCCTGCTTGAGGCAACTCGGTAAAGTCTACAAGCAGGTTCTCACAGGACACAGCTCCCACTTCCTGAATTCCTGGAGGTTGAGTAGGTCCTTGTTTTGGATTTTTCCCGGCACAGGATAGACACTGTTCACAAACAGCACGGGTGATGGCAGAGAGCCGTGGCACACAGAAATGCCGACCTATTAAAGTGTCCAGGGCCGTCCTTCCAATGTGTGTTCCTTGATGGATCTTCTTCACAAACCTTGGGGCTACTGTTTCTGGGATGGCTAGCCTCCCATCAGAGAACAGCCACCATCCACCTTTAATATATTTTCCTGTTTCCTGAGCAAACCAAGCTTTTTCACTTGAGAGTAATTGGGTACCTCCGGTAAAGGGGGCTCTATAAGGAGAGGCATTGCTAGAGTTCTTTCTTCAGGTGAAGCCCTGCTCCTTGCTGCCCGCCGAGCCTCCTGATCTGCCTTTCTGTTGCCTTGTGCCTCATAGCTTTTCCTGATTTGGTGTCCTTTGCAATGAATGACAGCCACCTTCTTTGGAGCTTATATGGCTTCTAATAATTGCAAAATGTCCTCTTTATTATTATATGTTTACTTTCTTCCCCTTGGCCAATAACAGTGCTCTGGTTAATGCTATTAATTCAGCCTTCTGAGCAGAAGTCTCAGAAGGTAAGGCTTGAGCCTCAACTACCGAGTGTGGGTCACTACTGCATACCCCGCCTATCGCACCCCATCTGTTATGAAACTGCTACCATCAGTGAAGTATTTAACATCTGGGCTTTCCAAGGGGGTATCTCTGAGATCTTCCCGGCTCGAGAACACTTGGTCCACCATATTTATGCAACAGTGGGGAAGCTGCTACCAGCAGTGAGGCAACCCATGGTCCTTCCAATCAGGTTCCTCCACAGGCAGCAGGGTAGCTGGGTTCAAGGTATCTGCAGTCTCCAGTGTTACCTGGGGATTTTCACACAGAAGACTTTGATACTTTAGCATTCTACAGTTGGACAGCCAACGATGTCCTCCTTGCTCCATTAAGGTGACTACAGCATGTGGCACCTGGACTATTATCTTCTGACCTAGGGCCAACTTGCTGGCATCTTCTATGAGGATTGCAGTAGCTGCCAATGCCCTGAGGCAGTGGGGCCAACCTAAAGCCACCAAGTCTAGTCTTTTGTATAAGTATGTTACTGGCCAGTGCCAAGAGCCTAACAACTGAGTTAAGACTTTGACTGACATCACTTTCGTTTATCCACATACAAAAAGAAGGGCTTTTTAAAAATCTGGCAACCTTAGTGCCGGGGCTTGAATGAGAGCTTCCTTTATACCTTTGAAGGCCTTTTTTTGTTCCTTTTCCCATAGAAGGGGCTCTCTTTCTTTTCCTTTGGTAGCGCCATATAAGGGCCTTGCTATAAGGGAGAAGTTTGGAATCCAGGTTCGGCAGAATCCCACCGCACTGATCTGCTGCCTTGTAACTGGGGTGGGCAACACACATCCAGCTTCCTTGCATGCACTTCCAAGCCTGCACTGGCCTTGGGATACTATGAATCCTAGAATCCAACCTCCTGAAAACAGACTTTTGCCTTGTCCTTGGACACTTTGTAAACTGGCCTGTAGTCACCATTTGGTTTGCAAACAGGCAGCAGAGGAGTATTCCAGGAGGACTTGCATTTTACTATAATCCCATGTTTATAGGGCTGATTTAAATGGTTTGTTATGCCATCAGTTGCCTCTCTGGGTAGGGGGTATTGACGGACTCATACTGGGGCAGTGTGAGGGTTAAGCTCTACTACCACCGGGGGTCTGTTTGCAGCAAGTCCAGGGGGTTGTCCTCAGCCCACACACCTGGTACCTTGAAAAGCATTCCCCACATATTGTGTAGGTCCGGCTGTGGTAGCTTGCTGGCACACAGTTCACAGAGCCGCCATTCCTCAGTTCTCCAGACAGTTAGAGTCAATACCATTGCCTTAGTCTTTTCAAACTCCAGTGTCATATTCCCTTTAGATGTAAAGGAAATTTGTGCCTGCAGTTTCTGGAGTAAGTCTCTTCCCAACAAGGGCACTGGACAGTTTGGCATGTATAGAAACTCATGCTGCGCTTCTTGTCCCCCAATAACACATCTCCTGGATTTGCAAAAAGGTCTCTTTTCTTTGACCCCAGTAACCCCTACAATAGTAGCACAGTTCTTCGTTGAGGGGCTAACTGGGTGAGTTACCACAGAGAAATCAGCACCAGTATCGACCAAAAAATCCATTAATCGGCCCTCTACTTCCATAGACACCATAGGCTCCCCAGGGCCTAAAAGGAGGGAGGCCAGTCTGTCTCAGTCCTCTAAATTCTCGGCCCCTGCTAAGCCAATCATCAGGATCTGCCTCACAATTGCTGATCCACATGCGCTGATGAACCCTCACAAAGTCTTTCTTCAAACTCATTGGTGCTTTTATCTGCACCCCGGAGCACCTCTGAGAGTTTTTTTATATTGGTTGCCTTTTTCTTTTACCATCCTTTAGACTTTGCAGAAGTGCTTCTCAGCACTTTTGTAGGTGCTGAAGCTGGACTGCATCATCTGGGTCCTAGTGGGGGTCCTTTTGTCCTCTTAAGAGGCATACGCATAATTTGGCATGGCCAGACCTGAGACAGCATGCCTGACTTTTCCAGCCTTTCACTTTAACTTCCAGGAGCTCTGATTTCTGCTTCTTGGGTGATACTAGGAGCCTGTACCTCTTAACCCCTTAGGGGCAGTTAGCCTTGGTAAAGGGGGGAAGATTGGAATGTAGGGAGGAGGGGTCTCTATTCCCTCCTCTGGTTCTTGCAAAACCGGTTTTCTCTTTCCTGAGACTTTTCTTTTGTTTCCATAGCTGCCTGGGCAGCTGATTTTTACTTCCACTTTTCGCTTTTTACTGTTGGAGTTACAAGCCTCTGTGACTTTCCCTTTAACTCTGTAGCTGCCAGCGCAGCTGGTTTATCTTGGCATGAGCTGCGAGCATTCTACAGCAAACTGCTAGGCAGGGCTGCATTTATTTAGCCATGAATCAATATAAAGACTAGGTCTCACTGCCCTGGCTGTCCTTCGACCCCAGTCACCACCTTAAAACACATGGCCAATTTCTCTATATTGCCTTCGGCCAGCCATCCAACACTAAAAGAGGGCTGTTCTAATTCATAGTATGTCCTTAAGTTTTGAGCATCCAGTTTCATCCCACAATCACCTCTAAATCCTTTTTAAAAACTTTTTTTTAACATGCACTCCAAAGGAGTTGGTTTCGATGCTTTTCCTCCCATTTCCTTCCTTGTGGCACACTTTCAGTCTCGGGTCTACCAGACCAGGTCCTATTATGAGAGTTTCGGATGCTGCTTAGCCAGGAATGTGCCTTCCCATCTCACAGCCTGCTGCAGCCGTGGGGCTGGTCCTATCAGCCGTATGCAGTGCCCTAGGTCGGATTTCCCCTGCACTCACCTCGGAGCACACAGCCCACACTAAGGGATCTGTGCCTCCCCACGTCACTCCCTGCGTTGGCTTCTCCCATACCATCTCTTTCACACACTTTCACACACCTCCTCTGCCCCAGGACTCCTCATCAGATGAAACGGGCCTCTCCTGTGTCCCGGGTGAACCTAGTTAGGCTCCCACGTTCACACACATACATACATACACCACTGCTACCCCAGGGCTCCTCATTGGATGAAATGAGCCCCTGTCATGTCCCCGGTAGGTTCATACGCACCCACACACTCCCAGTTCACATGCACCCACACACCCCCAGTTCACATGCACCCACACACTCCCATTTGGGGTAGCAAACCACTCTTGCCACCCTGCCAGCAAGCTCTTTCTTGCTGTACTTGCTACTCTGTTGGCCTGTTTTCTCCCTTCCACCTTATTAGTGGGGACATGAGGTCCATCCAAATTGGCAGGCCACTCCTGCCACCCCCAGCCACTCTGGGTTGGATTAGTGGTCGGTCCCCAGGAGGTGATCAGGCTCCCCTTTGTCCCTATGGGACGGGTTTCCTGCCTTGGGCCTTTCTCCTTACAGCAGTTCCTGAAGTGCTGCTGTCGTCCTGCAGCCCTGTCTCTGGTTCCACTGCACTGTGGGGCAGGGCACCAGGACACAGGCACAGCCGGTCTCCATCCAGTATTTTTAGTAGAGACGGGGTTCACTGTGTTAGCCAGGATGGTCTCGATCTCCTGATCTTGTGATCCGCCCGTCTCAGTCTCCCAAAATGCTGGGATTACAGGTGTGAGGCACTGCGCCTGGCCTGGCCTCCTGCTTTTTAATTTAACATGGTGCAGATGACAGTGTTCACTAAAAGCTGTGATCCATCCTGACTACTGACTCATGAATATATAACAACTACAAAAAGAACCCAAACAAATAAGAAACAGGCTTGACCTACAGGGCTAGAGCCAAGGAGCCCTGTAGGAGGAATGAGGAGGCTGTTATCAGAGCCCTGTGGGATGGCCCACAGCCCCAGAGTCCACTCCAACCTGCAGCCTCACAAGGCCATGATGTAGATGAGCACAACACAGAGCAAGGGCTGGACCTAACTGAGTAGCTGTGACCATGGCCCTCCAGCTCAGAGTGGGAGCTCCCACACCTTCAGCTCAGTGTGAACGTGAGGTGTGCCAACCTTGATTTAAGCATACTTTTCACTTGCCATCCAGCATCCAAGGAAGGAACTCTGGATTCTCAGGGCTCAGAGTTTCCAGGGAAATAATCTGTCTGCCTGTCTGTTTGCTAGTTTGCCTGTACTGTTTTGTTTCTGAAAGGATTTAGGATGTGTTAGTCAGGATGGGCCCGGTTTGCTGCAATAACAACCTCAAATCTCAGTGGCTTCACATGACAACGTTTATTTCTCACAGCTCATACTACAGGAGGGGAATGACGCCTCCGCCATCTGGATTCATCACTATGGCTCTTAAAGGCTTTTGCCCAGAAGTGACACACATTCCTTCTGCCAACATTTCATTAGTCATATAAGTCACATGGCCAAACCTTTCCTCAAGATGCCAGGAATGAAAAACCTTCCCATACACCTAGAAGGAAAAGAAGCAGAAATATCAGTGAACTACGGGAAAGACCACCCTTGGTGGTGTGTCTGTATTTATATTATATACACATTGAAAAAATATATATTTATACACATTGAAGAGGAAATGCCTCTTGCACTAAAAATAGAGCACCTTCTTGATAGCACAGCTAAATTTCATTTAGCCTTTGAACCGTTTACCTTGGTCAATACTCACCTAATCAATCAGGCAGGAGGTGATGGCAGTATACCAGAGAGCTGGGCCTCCTCAGTGACACCCAAATACACCAAAGCCCTTGCCCTTCTCCCCTTCCACACCTTTCCTCCAGGGTTTCCCCCACTCACCGCTGTGTCTATTGACTGACAAGACCTAGACTTTTGGTCCTGAAATTTGACAGATAACTATTTTATTTTAATTATTTTTTAGAAGGCCGGGCGCGGTGGCTCAACCCTGTAATCCCAGCACTTTGGGAGGCCGAGACGGGCGGATCACGAGGTCAGGAGATCGAGACCATCTTGGCTAACACGGTGAAACCCCGTCTCTACTAAAAAATACAAAAAAACTAGCCGGGCGAGGTGGCGGGCGCCTGTAGTCCCAGCTACTCGGGAGGCTGAGGCAGGAGAATGGCGTAAACCCGGGAGGCGGAGCTTGCAGTGAGCTGAGATCCGGCCACTGCACTCCAGCCTGGGCGACAGAGCGAGACTCCGTCTCAAAAAAAAAAAAAAAAAAAAAAAAAAAAATTATTTTTTAGAAATGGGATCTTGCTGTGTCACCCAGGCTGGAGTCCAGTGGCACAATCATAGTTCACTGGAGCCTCCAACTCCTGGGCCCAAGCTCTCCTCCCGTCTCAACTTCCCAACAGGCTGGGACCACAAGCAGGTGCCACCACACCCAAGTAATTATTTTTAATTTTTTATAGAGACGAAGACTCGTTTTGTTTTCTGGGCTGGTTTTTTTTGGTTTTTTTTGTTTTTTTTTTGAGATGGAATCTTGCTCTGTCACCAGGCTGGAGTCAGTGGCATGATTTTGGCTCACTGCAATCTCCGCCTCCCGGGTTCAGGCAATTCTCCTACCTCAGCCTCTTGAGTAGTTGGGACTCCAGGTGCACGCCATCACGCCCAGCTAATTTTTGTATTTTTAGTAGAGACGGGGTTCCCCCCATATTGGCCAGGATGGTCTCTATCTCTTGACTTCGTGGTCCACCCGCCTGGGCCTCCCAAAGTGCTGTGATTCCAGGTGTGAGCCATGGCACCCGGCCCCTGTTGGGATTACAGGCGTGAGCCACTGCACCGGTCTCAAATAATTATTTTAGAGTTGACTTTTTACTGAATCTGGTGAGTTTGACTAATGCAAGACTTCCTTTTGGCCCTGGGCAAGTATAAAAGCCCGGGCGCTGTGGCTCAGGCCTGTAATCCCAGCACTTTGGGAGGCTGATGCAGGCGGATCCCAGGAGTTCGAGACCAGCCTGATCAACATGGAGAAACCCTGTCTCTACTAAAACTACAAAATTAGCCGAGCATAGTGGTACATGCCTGTAATCCCAGCTACTCAGGAGGCGGAGGCAGGAGAATCAATCGCTTGAACCCGGGAGGCAGAGGTTGCTGTCAGCCGAAAGTGCGCCATTGCATTCCAGCCTAGGCAACAAAAGAGAAACTCCGTCTCAAAAAAAAAAAAAAAATTAAAGTTAAAATTAGAAAAATGAAAACGAAAGGTAAAGCGAAGCCCATGTGTCAGGAGCAAGCACAGGACAAAACCACACAGAGCGGTGAAAGAGGGAGACTGGGAGGGCAGCCACAGCTGTGTGGGGTGGTCTGGAGAGGACATGGGGCAGCCACAGCTGGGTGCGGGGGCAGGGGCTGGGGAGGAGAGGAGGAATGTGCAAGCTCAGCTGTGCAAGTTGCGGTCAATGGCTACATCAGAAGCAGGCCCCATTGCTGGTAGCTTCTCCGTCTCGCTCTCATGGGGCCTCCCAGCTATCCCAAGCCTCCAAGAAACAAGCTCAGAGACCTGCGCAGTCAGAGGTCCAGCAAGGGGGAGCGCGGAAGTGAGCTCCAGGCCACGTGCAAGTGCAGTCCCGGTCCCCCGCCATCAGCACAACCTGTGTGACAGTACAGGGTATCGGGGCAGAAGGAAAACTAGGGGAGCCTCATCCAGCGCTGGAGATGGAGAAGCTCTGGGCTCCTCGACGGCGAGGCACCCGGGGAACGGGGAGTCACTTGGAGCCTCAAAGCAGCCTCCGGCGGGAACCAGCAAAGCAATTCCAAGCTTAGCAGGGCACCGAGGGCGCGAAACCCGCCCCGCGCTCCGGCCGGCCGGCAGGGGGCGCGCGCTCCCCGAGCTCCCGCGCACCGCGGGGAAGGCGGCCGTGGCGCCGGGAAGCAGGGTGAGGACTTTCCATTTCCAGCCCTGCTCTTTAAGTACGAAACATGCCGTCTGGCGCATGAGCAAACGTGTATTATTTTGATCCAGTGCGCGTGCCGTAGGTGACCTGGCTTGGCTTCCCGTGAAAGCGGGGGCGGTGGGGAGTTGATTGGGAAGTGAAGGGCCCTGGGCGACCCGGCGAGTGGAGCCAACACCAGCGCTGCTCCTGAGCGAGGGGTCTCCCCGCGCGGTGGCTGCCGGCCCCGAGGACAGGAGGGATGTGTGCACTGGCTCCTGGCGCCGTCCTCCAGCACTGCTCTGAAGGGAGCCTGTGCAGTGGCACCTGTGCGAAGCCAGCCAAAGCCTGCCGGGACTGCCCTGTGCAGGATGCAATAAAAGGTGAGCCCAGGGGGTCTGATAAAATGACCTCAGTAGCCACCTGTGGGAAGGGGCCACGAGGAAAGCACACACAGTGACTACCAAGCGCCTTATCTCTGGGCTGTTTGTGACGGGGGATGCGTGTTTGAGATCCATTCTGTGAAGTGGAACTGCCTGGTCAGAGGGTGAAGGCACACGCGGTTTTGCTCCCCGTTGTCAACTCTCCTTACGTAGGCATTTTCCATTGTACATTCTCTTCAGCAGTTTTATGTGAGTGCCCGCCCACAGCCCTGCTGGCAGTGGATGTTGCAAACTCTTGGGTTTTTGCTAATCCCTCAGGTGAGCAGAGATTTTTATTTTTATTTTTTTGAGGCAGTCTCCTCTCCCAGGCTGAAGTGCAGTGGCTCCATGACGGCTCACTGCAACCTCTGCCTCCCGGGTTCAAGCGACTCTCCTGTCTCAGCCTCCTGAGAAGCTGGGTATTACAGGCATGCGCCACCACACCTGGCCAATTTCTGTATTTTTAGTAGAGACGGGATTTCACCATGTTGGCCAGGCTGGTCTCGAACTCCTGACCTCAGGTGATCCACCCACCTCGGCCTCCCAAAGTACTGGGATTACAGGCATGAGCCATCGCCCCCGGCCTCTTTGTTTTTGAGACAGGGTCTTGCTCTGTCGCCCAGGCAGGAGTGCAGTGGCTCAATCTCGGCTCATTGCAACCTCCACCTCCTGGGTTCAAGTGATTCTTCTGCCTCAGCCTCCCGAGTAGTTGGGACTACAAGTGCCCGCCACCATGCCTGGCTAATTTTTTGTATTTTTAGTAGAGACAGGGTTTCACCATGTTCGCCGGGATGGTCTCAATCTCTTGACCTCATGATCCACCCGCCTCGGCCTCCCAGAGTGCTGGGATTACAGGTGTGAGCCACAGTGCATGGCCCTAATTTTTGTATTTTTTAATAGAGATTTAGTAGAGATGGGGTTGACCATGTTGGCCGGGATGGCTCTTAGTTTATTTTTAATTTTTATTTTGCATTTCTGTGATTAGGAGGAAGACTGAGCACCCTACCTTATACTCAAGACTTTTCATTACAGTTTTGTTTTGTTTTGTTTAGATGGGGTTTCCCTCTTGTTGCCCAGGCTGGAGTACAATGGCGCGATCTCGGCTCACCACAACCTCCACCTCCCTGGTTCAAGGGATTCTCATGCCTCAGGCTCCCGAGTAGCTGGGATTGCAGGCATGTGCTACCACGCCCGGCTAATTTTATATTTTTAGTAGAGATGGGTTTTCTTGATGTTGGTCAGGCTGGTCTCGAACTCCTGACCTCAGGTGATCTGACTTCAGGTGATTCGCCCGCCTTGGCCTCCCGAAGTGAGCCACCACTCCCAGCCTCATTGCAGTATTAATTGTATTAATGAAAGACAGGAAACACAAAACCACAGTGGGGTACCACCTCACACCCATCAGGATGGCTAGTATTAAACCAACAGAAAATAACAAGTGTTGGCTGGGCGCAGTGGCTCACATCTGTAATCCCAGCACTTTGGATGGCCAAGGCAGGCGGATCACCTGAGGTCAGGAGTTCAAGACCAGCCTGGCTAACATGGTGAAACCCTCACCGTCTCTACTAAGAAAATACAGAAATCAGCTGGGTGTGGTGGCAGGCACCTATAATCTCCGCTACTCAGGAGGCTGAGGCAGGAGAATCACTTAAACCCAGGAGATGGAGGTTGCAGTGAGCCGAGATCGTGCCATTCCACTCCAGCCTGGGTGACAAGAGCGAAACTCCATCTCAAAAAAAGAAAAAAAAAAAAAAAAAGGAAAATAAGTGTTGTAAGGATGTGGAGAAATTGGAACCCTTGTGCACTGTTGGTGGGAATGGAAAAAGATACAGCTGCTGTGGAAAATGGTATGGAGGTTCCTCAAAATATTTAACATAGAGTGGATATGATCTAGTAATCCCGCTTCTGTGTACATACCCAAAAGAACTCAAAGCAGGTTTTTTTTTTTTTTTTTTTTTGAGACAGTGTCTCACTCTGTCACCTAGACTGGAGTGCAATGATACAATCATGGCTCACTGCAGCCTGGAACTCCTGAGCTCAAGCCATCCTCCTGCCTCAGCTTCCCCAGTAGCTAGGACTATAGGCATATACCACTGCATCTGGCTATTTTATTTATTTATTTAGAGACGGAATCTTGCTCTATTGCCCAGGCTGGAGTTCAGTGATGCAATCTCGGCTCACTGCAACCTCCGACTCCTGGGTTCCAGGGATTCTCCTGCCTCAGCCTCCCAAGTAGCTGGAACTACAGGCACCCACCACCATGCCCGCTCAGCTAATTTTTTGTGTTTTTAGTAGAGATGGAGTTTCACCGTGTTAGCCAGGATGGTCTTGGTCTCCTGACCTTGTAATCTGCCCTCCTTGGCCTCCCAAGGTGCTGGGATTACAGGCGTGAGCCACTGTGCCCAGCCATTTTTTTTTTTTTCTTTTTGAGAAGTAGTCTCACTCTGTAGCCCAGGCTGGAGTGCAGTGGTGCAATCTCGGCTCACTGCAGCCTCCGCTTTCCCGGGTTCAAGTGATTCTTCTGCCTCAGCCTCCTGAGTAGCTGGGATTACAGGTACACACCACTGCACATGGCTGGTTTTTTATATTGTTAGTGGAAACGGGGTTTCACAATGTTGGCCAGGCTGGTCTTGAACTCCCAACCTCAGTAA
Source organism: Chlorocebus sabaeus (assembly GCF_047675955.1). Lineage (NCBI taxonomy): Eukaryota > Metazoa > Chordata > Mammalia > Primates > Cercopithecidae > Chlorocebus > Chlorocebus sabaeus. The sequence continues at coordinate 2,494,922 of NC_132926.1, read as the reverse complement.
TCTGCCCGCATCAGCCTCCCAAAGTGCTAGGATTACAGGTGTGAACCACTGCGCCCATGCGTCTGGCTAATTTGTTTTTTTTAGAGAGGGTCTCAATTTGTTACCCAGGCTGGTCTCAAACTCCTGGGCTCAAATGATTCTGCTGCCTCAGGCTCTCAAAGTGCTGTGATTATAGGCATGAGACAGCTTTATTTATAATAACCAAACCTGGGAACAACATAAATAATTTCCATCAACAGGTGAATGGATAAACAAATTGTAGTATTTATTTATTTGAGACAGAGGCTTCCTCTGTCACTCAAGCTGGAGTGCAGTGGCACGATCTCGGCTCACTGCAACCTCCGCCTCCTGGGTTCAAGCAACTCGTGCCCCAGCCTCCTAAGTAGCGCGTGACATCACACCTGCCTTATTTTTGTATTTTTACTAGAGATGGGTTTTCACCAAGTTGCCCAGGCTGGTCTCGAACTCCTGGCCTCACGTGATCCACCGGCCTTGGCCTCCCAAAGTGCTGGGATTACAGGCTTGAGCCACCGCGCCCGGCCCAAACTTTTTTCATATATAGGCCCACCCACTTTCTCTACTCACATCCTAGATTACTTGGAAACAAATGGCAGACATCATATCCCTTTATCTGTAAATACTGTAGTAATATCTCCAAAAGATAAGAATTTTTAAAATCCCATAATCCTCATCTGTACATGTCACACATGCATCTAACAATACTGCAATAGAAATCTAAGAATACTGCAATAGAAAATCTTTGGTCTGGCCAGGCACGGTGGCTCACGCCTGTAATCCCAACACTTTTGGAGGCTGAGGCGGGCGGATCATGAGATCAGGAATTTGAGACCAGCCTGGCCAATATAGTGAAACCCCATCTATACTAAAAAATACAAAAATTAGCCGGGCGTGGTGGCGGCGCCTGTAGTCCTGGCTGCTTGGGAGGCTGAGGCAGAATAGCTTGAGCCCAGGAGGCGGAGGTTGCAGTGAACCGAGATTGCACCACTGCACTCCAGCCTGGGTGACAGAACGAGACTCTGTCTCAAAAAAAAGAAAATACTTGGTCCATTTTCACTCTTCTCCAGTTGTCTTACGTGTTGCCGTTGTTGGTAGTATATGTTGTTGTGTTTTGTTAGGTTTGCTTGAATCAAGAGGCAAATGAAGACCTCGCATTGTGACTGGTTGATCTCTCTGTCTCCCCCCAGGTCTGCTTGAGGTTTGCGAGTCCCAGCTCCCACTGCCCCTGCCACCTGCCTTTCCCTTCTCAGGACATACACAGGACTGGGAGAAAACGAACTAAGCGTTTGCTATTACAGTATTGTTAGGTTTTTATATGTGCGGTATCTTAGGAGGGAACAGAAAGCAGCAGACACACCACTGACGATGGCTCCCAGTGCAGCAGGGGCCAATGCCCTCGCTCTGTGGCTCCAGGGACAGGCTGTGCAGGCCCAGCCTGGGGCCCCTCATGCTCCCCGGCCCCACACAACGCCAATCCCGTCTCAGCATAGGCTTCCTTCTTTCCACTGTTCCTGGAGACCCAGCAGGCTGTCATGGGCCTTTGGTCCCTGCACAGTCCACTCCGGTGGCCACCAGGCTTCTGTGGCCATCATTTCCCATGTGCACATGGGAAAGAACTCAGCCAGGCTTCTAAGTTATCTAGACCTTCTTTTCTTTTTTTTTTTTTTAAGACACAGTCTCACTCTGTTGCACAGGTGGTACAATCTCGGCTCACTGCAACCTCTGCCTCAGCCTTCCAAGAAGCGGGGATTACAGGTGCACACCAACATGCCCAGCTAATTTTTTTTTTTTTTTGAGATGGAGTCTCCCTGTCACCCAGGCTGGAGTGCAGTGGTGTGATCTCGGCTCACTGCAACCCCACCTCCCGGGTTCACGCCACTCTCCTGCCTCAGCCTCCCGAATAGCTGGGACTACAGGCATGAGCCACTGCACCCAGCCTAATTTTTGTATTTTTAATAGAGACGGGCTTTCACCATGTTGGCCAGGCTGGTCTTGAACTCCTGACCTCAAGTGATCCGCCCACCTCAGCCTCCCAAAGTGTTCAGGTTACAGGCGTGAGCCACCATGCCTGGCCTGGACTCTCTTTTTGACATGTGTGAGCATAGGCAGCAAGCAAGGCTGTGCAGAGAAGGGGTGCTTCCAGACTGACCAGGCCAGGGGCATCATTAAGGATGGGAATGTGTCAGGAGTGTCATAGGAGAGTTGAGACCAACATGCAACTGTCAGAATTGACGGTTGAGGCAGGAGCAAGATTTTTTGGGGTTTTTAAGATGGGGTCTTGCTTGTAGCTCGTAGCAATCATAGCTTACTGCAGCCTCGAACTGCTGGGCTCACGTGGTCCTCCCAACTCAGCCTTCGGAGTGACTAGGACTACGAGGACTACAGGTGGGCCCCACTGCGCTGGGCTAGGGTTAATTCTTACCATAGGTTTTATGCTTTGTACTGGGTTTGCATAGGCCATTTCCCCTCTGTCTGCAGGGTACTGATGTCCCCATCTCTCTGCATAGCTGCAGACGGGACCAGGGAGGCATTACTGTGGCAACAGCCATGGCAGAGTCAAGGAGTTCCTTGTGTGACTTTCATACTTCTGACGGGCTGAGATCCAGGCCCCAGACCTGTGGTAACGCTGCCCATCTGGCCACCACCTGGGCTGAGGGGCAGAAACGAGACCCCCAGGCCAGAGCAGAGACCTGCCAGAGCAACCTCCATCATCAGCCCTGATGTGGGGCCACCCTCTCATGTCCCTCATTCTCTTGCCCAGCGAAGCAGTGGCTGCTCCAGCTGGAACTCCAGGAGACAGGGCTATGCTATGCCTTGAACCAGAGCCTGGGTGATGGAAGGGCCCCAAAGTGGGACCAGCCTGACTGTCCCCATCCACCAGGCAGAGAGGAAAAGCATGGCACTCCCCTGCTGGGAAATACCCCTGCAGTCACAAGTCACAAGATGAACTGGCTAGATGTGTGGACACTGCTAGGCCTTTTTTTTTTTTTTTTTTTTAAATTAGAGATGGGGTCTCACTCAGTTGCCCAGGCTGGAGTGCAGGGGCACAATCATGACTCACTGCAGCCTCGAACTCCTGGGCTCAAACCATCCTCCCATCTGAGGCTCCCAAGTAGCTGGGACCACAGCTATGTGCCACCACGTCCGGCAGGAGCAAGATTAAAGTACACAGTGGGAAGCCATTCAGAGCTGAGCAAGATGTAGGCAGGAAAAATAGAGAAGTGGCGACTGTGGGCAGGGCGCGGTGGCTCACGCCTGTAATCCCAGCACTTTGGGAGGCCGAGGCGGGCGGATCACGAGGTCAGGAGATCGAGACCATCCTGGCTAACACGGTGAGACCCCGTTTCTACTAAAAAATATAAAAAATTGGCCGGGCGAGGTGGCGGGCGCCTGTAGTCCCAGGTACTCGGGAGGCTGAGGCAGGAGAATGGTGTGAACCCGGGAGGCGGAGCTTGCAGTAAGCTGAGATTGCGCCACTGCACTCCAGCCTGGGCCAGAGGGAGACTCTGTCTCAAAAAAAAAAACAAAAGAGAAGTGGGGACTGTGGTTGTGAACACTGTGCTCCTGGCCAGACATGGGGCAGGCAGGTGGTTTTCTGGAGAACACTCTGCCAGCTGTAATCAGACACCCTGGGACCCCTACGGAAAGGAGGGCACACTCCCATCCTGGCTAACACAAAGCCAATGCGTGGGTCCTCCATGGGACCTGTGGCTGTGGCACAGTCGCATATGTTTTTCATCCTTTTTACCCTGCCCACGCTCTCTCAAGCACCTTTTATATTTACTTTTTATTTTTTTCAGACAGGGTCCTGCTCTTTTGCCCAGGCTGGAGTGCAGTAGTGTGATCATAGCTCACTGCAGCCTCAACCTCCTAGGTTCAAGCGATTTTCCTGCCTCAGCCTCCAGAGTAGCTGGGACCACAGGTGCATGCCACTATATCTGGCTAATTAAAAAAAAAATTTTTTTTGTAAAGATGGAGTCTGGCCATGTTGTTCAGGCTGTTTTTCTTTGTTGTTGTTGTTGTTTTTTGAGGTGGAGTCTCACACTGTCGCCCAGGCTGGAGTGCAGTGGCGCAATCTTGGCTTACTGAAACCTCCACCTCCCAGGTTCAAGTGATTCTCCTGCCTCAGCCTCCCAAGTAGCTGGGACTACAGGTGGACGCCACAACACCTGGCTAACTTTTGTATTTTTAGTAGACACAGAGTTTCATCATGTTGGCCAGGCTGGTCTTGAACTCCTGACCTCAGGTGATCTGCCCGCCTCAGCCTCCCAAAGTGCTGGGATTACAGGCATCAGCCACTGCACCCAGCCTCAAGGACTTCTGACCTGGGCTTTGCAAGGTCAGTTTTTCCTCTTAAGAGTTGTGCTTCTTGTGCTTTTCTGGCTAATATTCCATTCTGGACAACCATCCCTGCACAATCGCCACTGACAATTTTTTTTTTTTTTTTTTGAGACCGAGTCTCATTCTGTTGCCCAGGCTGGGGTGCAGTGGTGTGATCTTGTCTTACTGCAACCTCCGCCTCCTGGGTTCAAGCGATTCTCCTGCCTCAGCCTCCAGAGTTGCTGGGACTACAGGTGTGTGCCACCACGCCCAGCTAGTTTTTGTATTTTTAGTAGAGATGGGGCTTCACCAAGTTGCCCAGGCTGGTCTTGAACTCCTGACCTCAAGCGATCCGTCCGCCTCCGTCTCCCAAAGTGCTGGGATTACAGGCTTGAGCTGCCACCCCGGCCGCCACTGACAGTTTTTACTGCCACTTGTTACAGTCCCAGATGCCACCTGCCACCTGCATTAGGGGCTTCTGAGTGCTTAGCTGCAGGTTGAGGTCCTGGTCTCGTCACTGGGCTCGCTGAGCCTGCTTCCGACGCACACATCACATTTACTTCCCCACAGGCCATTCCTTAGCATCTCCTACTGCCTGGCCTCCTCCTTAGTCCATGTGGCTGGCACAGCTCTCACTCCACATTCTCAAATGGTTTTAAAATGTTTTTCTTTTGGCTGGACGCGGTGGCTCACGCCTGTAATCCCAGCACTTTGGGAGGCTGAGGTGGGTGGATCATGAGATCAGGAGATCGAGATCATCCTGGCCAACACAGTGAAATGCTACTAAAAATACAAAAAATTAGCTGGGCGTGGTGGTGGGCACCTGTAATCCCAGCTACTTGGGAGGCTGAGGCAGGAGAATCACTTGAATCTGGGAGGCAGAGGTTGCAGTGAGCTGAGATCACACCACTGCACTCCAGCCTGGGCGACAGAGTGAGACTCTCTCAAAAACAAAACAAAACAAATGTCTTTTTCTCTGATTTTCTTTTTTTAGAGATGGGGGTCTCATTATACTGCCCAAGCTGGTCTTGAACTTCTTGCTTCAAGCAATCTTCCTGCCTTAACCTCCCAAAGGGTTGGGATTACAGGCGTGAGCCACTGCACCTGGCCTAAAATATCTTTGTGTAATTCAATCTGTGGGTCAAACCTGCCACTCTACTGTAGTGGTAGAAACTGAATTGCAGTTAATTGAGAGGTTTTCCTGTCTTTCCCAAAGGGGTGTGGCACCGTCAGAGGAAGACTGTCAGATCTCCGCAGCATGACCCTCGTCCTTGTTCCCAACCTTTCCTGTCAGTCACCGTCTGCCTCCCTTTCTTTGGTTGGCTGCCCATCAATGACCTGTTATTGTCACTGCCATAGATCCCTGAGCAGCACGCCCCCTCCCACAGTTGCCATTCCAATCTTGCTGCACAGTATGATAAGAATGCCCTCTTGGCTTCTGAGGGTTAAATGTTGCCATCCAGAACGGTTAAATGCCATTCCAGAATTGTGTCATCCCCAAGACACTGAGGAGCCAAGTTCCATGGCAGCATCTCCTAGCCACAAAGCACAGCCACCACCAGCTTTCTGACACCCGTGCCCCCTCACGTCCACATTCTGCATTGCCTTAGTGAAGGGCAGCTCCATGCAACACTTCTGGTCTCATGTAATAAATCCATTCTGACACTCCCACTTCCCTGAGCCTTCATCTTTTTTTTTTTTTTTTTTGAGACAGAGTCTGGCTCTGTCGCCCAGGCTGGAGTGCAGTGGTGCGATCTCGGCTCACTGCAACCTCCGCCTCCCGGGTTCAGGTCATTCTCCTGCCTCAGCCTCCCGAGTAGCTGGGACTACAGGCGCCCATCACCACGCCAGGCTAATTTTTTGTATTTTTTAGTAGAGATGGGGTTTCACCGTGTTAGCCAGGATGGTCTCAATCTCCTGACCTCGTGATCCGCCCGCCTTGGCCTCCCAAAGTGCTGGGATTACAGGCATGAGCCACCGCACCTGGCCTGTGGATACCCCTTTCTTTTTTTTTTTTTTGAGACGGGAGTCTCGCTCTGTCGCCCAAGCTGGAGTGCAGTGGCGCGATCCTGGCTCACTGAAAGCTCCGCCTCCTGAGTTCACGCCATTCTCCTGCCTCAGCCTCCCGAGTAGCTGAGACTACAGGCGCCCGCCACCGCGCCCGGCTCATTTTTTGTATTTTTAGTAGAGACGGGGTTTCACCGTGGTCTTGATCTCCTGACCTTGTGATCCGCCCGCCTCGGCCTCCCAAAGTGCTGGGATTACAGGCGTGAGCCACCGCGCCTGGCCAGATGCCCCTTTCTAAACAGGGCCTGCACTCGGCTGTAAGGCTCCCTGCCTGCTGCAGGTTTGGTGGGGCAGATGCCTTTCTCCACCCTAGGACTGTGTGTGTTTTCAAGTACTCTGGCCAAAGCAATATTCCCTAAACTTTAGGCATTCTTGGATCCCTTTATGAGTTTTGCTATTTTTGGCATGCTACATATAAGTTTTGCTTCATGTTTTTATGTAAAGCATCTTCCTCCTTTTACTTCTTTTATTGTGATAAAATGCACATAAAATTCACCGTTTTGGCCGGGCGCGGTGGCTCAAGCCTGTAATCTCAGCACTTTGGGAGGCCGAGACGGGCGGATCATGAGGTCAGGAGATCGAGACCATCCTGGCTAACACGGTGAAACCCGTCTCTACTAAAAAATACAAAAAAAACTAGCCGGGCGAGGTGGCGGACGCCTGTAGTCCCAGCTACTCGGGAGGCTGAGGCAGGAGAATGGCGTGAACCCAGGAGGCGGAGCTTGCAGTGAGCTGAGATCCGGCCACTGTACTCCAGCCTGGGCGGCAGAGCGAGACTCCGTCTCAAAAAAAAAAAAAAAAAAAAAAAAAAAAAAAAAAAAAATCACCGTTTTGAAGTGTACCATTCAGTGACTTTTATTACAATGTTGCAAAACTATCACCACTATAGTGCTAATTTCTCACCACCCCAAAAGGAAGCCCCCTTGTGTTCTCACACACACAAACACACACACACACTCTGTCCTCCCATCCCTTGGTAACCTAATCTGCCTGGTTTTTTTTGAGACAGAGTCTCACTTTGTCATCCAGGCTAGAGTGCAGTGGCTCACTGCAACCTCCACCTCTCCGGTTCAAGTGAGTTTCCTGCTTCAGCCTCCCAAGTAGCTGGGATTACAGGTGTCTGCCATCACGCCTGGCTAATTTTTGTATTTTTAGTAGAAAGAGTGTTTCACCATGTTGGCCAGGTTGGTGTCGAACTCCTGACCTCAGGTGACCCACCCACCTTGGCGTCCCAAAGTGCTGGGATTACAGGTGTGAGCCACCGTGCCCGGCTGGATTTCTAAATTTTATTTTATTTTTTTGAGACAGAGTCTGGCTTTCGAGTGCAGTGGCATGATGGTGGCTCACTGCATCCTCTGCCTCCCCGATTCATGCGATTCTCCTGTCTCAGCCTCAGCAGTAACTGGGACTGTAGGCACATGCCACCAAGCCCAGCTAATTTTGTTTTGTTTTGAGACAAGAGTCTCACTCTGTCTCCCAGATTGGAGTGCAGTGGCATGATCTCGGCTCACTGTAACCTCCACCTCCCAGGTTCAAGTGATTCTCCCGCCTTAGCCTCCAGGGTAGCTGAGACTACAGGCATGCGCCACCACACCCGGCTAATTTTTTTGTATTTTCGTAGAGATGGGGTTTCACCATGTTGTCCAGGTTGGTCTCAAACTCCTGAGCTCAGGCAATCCGCCCACCTCAGCCTCCCAAAGTGCTAGGCTTACAGGCACCCGACACCGCGCCCGGCCGATTTTTGGTATTTTTAGAACAGACGTGGTTTCACCTTGTTGGTCAGGCTGGCCTTGAACTCCTGACCTCAAGTGATCGGCCCGCCTCGACCTCTCAAAGTGCTGGGATTACAAGCATAAGCCACCATGCCTGGCCCCAGGAAATCTGGATTTTTAGTGTGGTATCTCCAAATTCTGAAACTTTGGCAACTAATGCAATTTTTAAAAGATTGTGAGCCAGGCAGACTGCATTCTATGGAGGTAGAAAAGGAGGCCTGAGGACGGGCGCGGTGGCTCACGCCTGTAATCCCAGCACTTTGGGAGGCAGAGGCGGGCAGATCACGAGATTAGGAGTTCGAGACCAGCCTGGCCAATATGGTGAAACCCCATCTCTACTGAAAATATAAAAATCAGCCGGGCGTGGTGGCGCGCGCCTGTAGTCCCAGCTACTCAGGAGGCTGAGGCAGGAGAATCGTTTGTACCCGCGAGGCGAGCTTGCAGTGAGCCGAGATCGCAGCACTGCACTCCAGCCTGGGTGGCAGAGCGAGACTCTCTCAAAAACAAAAAAAGTAGCCGGGCGTGGTGGCGCATGCCTGTAATCCAGCTACTTGGGAGGCTGAGGTAAGAGAATCGCTTGAACCCAGGAGGCGGAGGTTGAGGTGAGCCGAGATCGCGCCATTGCACTCCAGCCTGGGCAACAAGAGCCAAAGTCCGTCTCAAAGAAAAGGTAAAAGAAAGAAAAGAAAAAGAAAGGAGGCTTGAGCCCGGCGCAGAGGCTCACGCCTGTAATCCCACGTTTAGGAGGCTAAACTGGGAGGACTGCCTGAGCCCGCAAGCTCGAGCTTGCAGTGAGCCATGATCGTGCCACTGCGCTCCAGCCTGGGTGATAGAGCGAGACCCCGTGTTTAAAAAAAACGGGGGGGCCTGTAACACAGACGCCACTCCCCAAAATGCCGCACAGGCAAGTGGGTGCCGCACAGCCCATGGTTTCCAGAAAGCTTCTCTTGGGAATGTAAAGTAACACTTACCCTGGGACTCCTAGTTTCTAGACCTCCTGAGCCTAGAGGCCCTGAGGACGGACTAAGTGCAAAGTCCCCGACCCCCCACACCGTCCTCGGCTCGCTCTGCACCGCACCCTTCATTCCCCGAGCACCGCGGTTCCTCCGTCTCCGGGACTTCGCCCTCCGTTACCTGGATGGCCTACAAGGCCATTACTCGCCACTCCGCCCTAGCTGGGTTATGTCGGCGGCAAGCCTTGCTTCCACTCCGCACCACGGAGAGCCACGCGCAGACCCTCCTCCACGGCCCCATCGCACCCTCCCAAAACAGGCAGCTTAGGCTTGCGTCCCCCGCCGACAGCCAGCACCGAGGGGCAGTCCCGGAGGCCACGCAGACCTCCCCCACCCACGCGCAGAGCCCGGCCCAGGGATCCGCGGGGGCCAGTCTAGCGCAGAGGCAGTGGCAGAAGAGAGGCGCATGCGTAGCGCAGCCTTTATTTCGTCACTGCGAGTCCGGAGCGCACGGCTGGATCATGAGCACGCCCCCGCTGGCGCCTGCGCGCTTGCGCATCTTCCTCTGCCAGGCGCGCGCCGCAGCCGTAGGGGTCACCTCGGGGTTGAGCTTCTTCTCCAGCAAGTGCATGCGCGCCATGGCCTCAGTCATCATGTCCATGAGCAGTTCCTGCCGCAGCTTCAGGTAGTTGTTCTCCTCCAGCAACACCTGGCTCTTGGTCTGCTGCACCTGCGCCTTCCGGCTCGAGGCGGTCCGCGAGAGCAGCGGCGACCGCGTCCGCGCCAGCGGGCCCTCAGTGGTCCACCGCCCGCCGCGGAACACGAAGGCCTGGTTGCTGAGGCGCACGCGCGGCGCGCCGTAGGCGAGGTCCAGCTCTGCCTCGCGCGTGTTGTGGTCCAGCAGGTAAAAGGTGGACTGGGAAGACATGCGGCGCGGCGGCGGCCGCCGTGGCGAGAAGGGCCGCGAGATGTGATCGGTCCAGAACTGCTGCAGCTGCCCCCACAGGCGGCTGGCATGGCTTGTAGCCAGGCACTCGAAGGTTGCCAGGGCGTGGACCTTGTAGGGCACGCAGGAGCTCGGAGGGGAGCCTCGGGAGCGCTGGCGACTCGTGCTGCGCGCTTGTCGCGGGAGCCCGGATGTCCAGAATGATGAAGGCGAGCCAGGGGGCGCTGCTAGGAGACAAGAGTCCGGGTGAGCAGCGTGCTTGGTACAGGCCGCCTCTCAAACCGCGAGGCCGGTGGACATGTCTTAGCCCTGCACCTAGTGCTGCGGCTGTGGCTAACCGGCTGCTGGCCACCGAGGCGCCCCTCCCTCCACGCTGCACAGGCAACAGTCTCACCTAAACCACCTTCCCCAAAGACCACTGAGGGTTCAGGCCCTGGGATAGATATGCAGATGGAGGACGGGAGGAGGGCCCTGTTCTCTCAGTTGCAGCTGGAAGGGTGAGGGGTAGGGAATGATAGCAAGACAAGTAAGTAGATATTTAAAGGAGGAGTAGGAGTGTGCCAGGTGGGTTGAGGATGGAAAATGGAGAGCTTCTAGGCAGAGGGAAGAGCCGAGCAGGGCTTTTTCTTTTTTTCTTTTTTTTGAGACCGAGTCTCGCTGTTGTTGCCCGAGCTGCAGTGCAGTGGCACAATCTTGGCTCACTGCAACCTCCGCCTCCAGGGTTTCAGCAATTCTCCTGTCTCAGCCTCTTGAGTAGCTGAGATGACAGGCGCCTGCCATCACCCCCAGTTAATTTTTGTATTTTTAGTGAAGACAGGGTTTCACCATGTTGGCCAGGCTGGTCTCGAACTCCTGACCTCAGGTGATCTGCCTGCCTCGGCCTCCCAGAGTGCTGGGATTACAGGCATGAGCCACTGTATCCGGCAGGGCAGGACTTTCATATTTCAGATGTGAACACGAGCTTGGATAGGATTGGTGCTGGGAAGAGCAGAAGAGGAACCTGGGAAGGTGGACCAGTGCACTACGTGAAGGTGCTGTACAGGCAGGCTCAGAAGCTTAGACTTCCTTTTGTGGGTAAGAGGGAATTGTGGAAGGATTACAAAGCCAGGGTTAGATCTGGATTCTGAAAACAATCTGGGAGGATGTCTAGCATAGCCAACAGCATTATTGCCCTCATCATTCAGTCATTTGATGGACTTGAACTAGCATCCGCTCTGTGCCAGGCTCTGGTCTTGGGAAGGGGACCCGGAACAGCCTCTACCTGCCCTCAAGATGCTCCTAATCCAGCTTGGAAGACAGATGTGTATACGGACCACAGTCCAGTGTGTTCACTGACATCCTGGGGTATGTGCTATAGGCTAGACCTATGCATAGGGCTCCAAGTAACAGGAATTGTGCACACTAAACATGACCTTTGTTCCAAACAAACTATGCCCTCAGGGAGTCCAAAGTCCAGAAAACAGACAAGTCCCATTTTGCTCACTTCTCCCTGCACCCACCCACCCCCCAGCCCAGTAAGTACTGATCCTGTTATGTGAAAAAGGGAGTTATGTGTTGTTTCTAATTCCTCTTCTGCCCATGGACAGTAAGAAGAGAAAGAACTGGAGCAGGGTTCCCCCTCTGTTATGTCTTCGTTAATTCATAAGACACTTATCCCTCACATATAGGTGGACAGAGGCTGGATGGTACATACCGTCCCCAAGATCTGGTTCAGGGAGATGGTCTCTGGAAGCCCACATCCAGGCGCACCCTTGAGATTGTATCTTCTCAGAGGATCCTTCCCTGTTAATCCTCACTGTATGTTGTGCCTCACCTGGAAGATGTGGTGGAGTTGCGGAGCTGCTGTCCCAGGGCTAGTCCCATCTCTGACCCACTCAGCTCCTGTCCACCTGCTGTGACTCACAATGCCTCCAGGCCAGGCCACGCCCGGACAAGAAGGGGTGCTGACCACTGAGCTGTCAAATAGACTCCGGGCTCTCCCCTGCATGCATTCAGTGCATCATTGAGCACCTACTGTGTTCTAGGAACAGTTCCAGGGAAATGAAGAAGATATTCCCTCCTTAAGCTGTCATTCTTGGCAGGGGAATGAGGGGAGTGGTCATAAGCAGAGTCCAAGACAGGAATTTGTTCTAGGGGAACTAACAAGATAGTCTCTCAGGAAGCTAACGGAGGGTGTCATGAGTCAGGTTCCCCGGCAGAGCCTCAGATGCGCATTCTTATTCAAGTGAATTATTGGGGAAGTGTTCTCAGGAGAAGGGGGTGAGGGAAGCAAGACGGGGCAGAGAAAACAGGCTAAGGCTGAGCCAGAGTGTGGTCTCACATGGAGCCTAGCTTCTGCTTGCTCTCATGGGGAACTCGGAGCACAGATGGCACCACAGTTAGGCCTCCTTAAGGCAAGGGAGCCAGCCTTTTGTACCCTCCTTTTACATGTCAGTCAGTTATTGGCCAGGGCAGCTGAGAGTTATCATCCAGCACCTACAGCACCTTTGGGTGCACCCAGGGATCTGGGTTCTCAGTAGGGTGCCAACTGAGGAGGGAGGAAGATAATAGAATAGATGATAAAAATGAAAGGGTAGACTAGCCAACATGGCAAGACCCCATCTCTACAAAAACAAAGTAGCTGGGTGTGGTGGCATGCGACTCTAGTCCCAGCTACTCAAGAGGCTGAGGCGGGAGGATCACCTGAGCCCAGGAGGTGAAAGCTGCAGTGAGCAGTGATTGTGCCACTGCACTCCAGCATGGGCGATAGAGACCTTGTGTTAAAAAAAAAAAAAAGAGGGCCAGGCATGGTGTTTCACGCCTGTAAATCCCAGCACTTTGGGAGGGGAAGGTGGGTGGATCACCTGAAGTCAGAAGCTCGAGAATAGCCTGACCAACATGGTAAAACTCCATGTCTACTAAAAATAGAAAAAAATTAGCTGGGCGTGGTGGCAGGTGCCTGTAATCCCAGCTACTCAGGAGGCTGAGGCAGGATAATTGCTTGAACTCAGGAGGCAGAGGTTACAGTGAGCGAAGATTGTGCCACTGCACTCCAACCTGGGCAACAAGAGCGAAACTCCATCTCAAAAAAAAAAAAAAAGGAATGACTAAATCAATAAGAATATTCAGGCCAGGTGCGGTGGCTCACACCTGTAATCCCAGCACCTTGGGAGGCCGAGACAGGTGGATCACCTGAGGTCAGGAGTTCGAGACCAGCCTGACCAACATGGAGAAACCCCATCTCTTCTCAAAATACAAAACTAGCCAGGTGTGGTGGTGCATGCCTGTAACCCCCACTGCTTGGGAGGCTGAGGCAGGAGAATCACTTGAACCCAGGAGGCAGTAGTTGCAGTTGGCCGAGATCGCACCACTGCGCTCCAGCCTGGGCAACAGAGCGAGACTCTGTCTCAAAAAAAATCAAAGAATAAATAAAAAGAATGTCTAATTCTGATACATACAGTGAAGAAAACAAACCAGGGAAATACAGAAAGTGATTTTGGGACAGGGTGAGGAGTAGGAACTAATTTAGATGTGGTGCTCAGTGAAGGCCCTTGACATTCATGCTAAAACCTGAACAATAAGGAGACTCCAGTCCCTTGAAGACCTGGGGGTAGAGGAAGGAAGTGGCTGGGCATGTTTGAAGGACAAGTGCCATGTGTGCGGACAGTGGAAGGAAATGAAGTCAGTCCTAACTGCTAAGCCCACCCACCTGGCTACAAGGGACAGACCCAGAATCACAGGGCAAGCTGTGGCAGAGCCCACTGGTAGTGCCACCTCCTAGGAAACTTCTGTAATCGTTTTATTGAGGTATAACTGACATAATCAACTACATTTATTTATTTTTTTATTTTTATTTTTATTTTTTGAGATGGAGTCTCGCTGTGTCGCCCAGGCTGGAGTGCAGTGGCGCAATCTCAGCTCACTGCAAGCTCCGCCTCCCAGGTTCACGCCATTCTCCTGCCTCAGCCTCCCAAGTAGCTGGGACTACAGGCGCCCGCCACCTCGCCCGGCTAGTTTTTTGTATTTTTTTTTTTAGTAGAGACATGGTTTCATGGTGTTGGCCAGGATGGTCTCAATCTCCTGACCTTGTGATCCGCCCGCCTCAGCCTCCCAAAGGGCCGGGATTATAGGCGTTGAGCCACCACGCCCGGCCAACTACATATATTTATAACATATAATGTGAAGTATTTCAATAATTTGTTACGTGAAATCATTCCCAAAATCAAGATAATGAATGTATCCATCTGGTGGTATCCATTACGTTTTTTTCTTTTTTTTTTGAGAGGAGTCTCACTTTGTTGCCCAGGCTGGAGTGCAGTGGTGCGATCTCAGCTCACTGCAACCTCTGCCACCTGGGTTCAAGTGATTCTCCTGTCTCAGCCTCCCAAGTAGCTGGGATTACAGGCGCACACCACCACACCCAGCTAACTTTTGTATTTTTAGTAGAGATGGGGTTTCACCATGTTCACCAGGCTGGTCTCAAACTCCTGGCCTTCAGTGATCCGCCCACCTCGGCTGCCCAAACTGCTAGAATTACAGGCACGAGTCACCGTGCCTGGCCTCAGTATAGATTTTTTTGGCATTGGCTTCTCACCACATAATTATTTTAAAATTTATCCATGTTGTTGCATTTATTAACAATGCATTACTTTTTATTGCTGAGTAGTATTTCATTGTATGGAAACACCACACAATTTGTTTTGCCATTCAGCTGTTGATGCACATTTGGGTTGTTTCCAGTTTGGGGGCTACTGCAAATAAAACTGCTCTGAACATTTTTGTTCCTCTTTATGTGGACATATGCTTTCATTTCTCTTAAGTAAATCCCCAGGAATGGAATGGCTGGGTCATATGGCAGGTGCATGTTTACCTTTTTATTAAGCCACTAACAGTGAGTGAAAGTTTCTGTTTCTGTGTAGCCTGGCCGACACTTAGTTTGATAAACGTTCATTTTTAAAAATTTGCTTAATTAAAGGTGGTGATGGTGTTTTGTGAGACAGGGTCTCACCGTGGTGCCTAGGCTGCAAACTCTTGGGCTCAAGGGATCCTTCCACCTGGGCCTCTGGGCCTCCCAAAGTGCTAGGATTATAGGCAGGAGCCACAGGACCCAGCTAGTAAGCCCTTTTTTTTGAGACGGAGTCTCGCTCTGTTGCCCAGGCTGCAGTGCAGTGGTGCGATCTCTGCTTACTGCAAGCTCCACCTCCTGGGTTCACGCCATTCTCCTGCCTCAGCCTCCTAAGTAGGTGGGACTACAGGTGCCTGCCACCACACCTGGCTAATTTTTTTGTATTTTTAGTAGAGACGGGGTTTCACCATGTTAGCCAGGATGGGCTCGATCTCCTGACCTCGTGATCCACCTGCCTCGGCCTCCCAAAGTGCTGGGATTACAGGCTTGAGCCACCCTGCCTGGCCAAGCCTTTTTAATTTTAGCCATAGTGGTAGCGTGTCGAAATTGTGGGGTTTTTGCTGTTTTGTTGTTGTTCTTTTAAATTTTTAACAAGCTCATCCTTAATTAATTTATTTTATTTATTTGTCTATTTATTTTTTGAGATGGAGTTTCGCTTTTGTTGCTGAGGCTGGAGTGCAGTGGTGTGATCTCGACTCACTGCAACCTGCACCTCCTGGGTTCAAGCGATTCTCCTGCCTCAGGCTCCCAAGTAAGTGGGATTACAGGCGTGTGGCACCACACCTGGTTAATTTTTTTTTTTTTTAACTAGAGACGGGGTTTCACCATGTTGGTCAGGCCAGTCTTGAACTCCTGACTTCAAGTGATCCATCCACCTCTGCCTCCTTCAGTGCTGGGATTATAGGCTTGAGCCACTGCGCCCAGCCTTAATAAATCTGTTTGTTTACTTATTTAATTTTTGGAGGCAGAGTCTCGTCCTGTCACTCAGGCTGGAGTGCAGTGGTGCAGCCTTGGGTCACCGCAACCTCTGCTTCCCAGGTTCAAGCGATTCTTCTGCCTCAGCCTCCTGAGTATGTGGGATTACAGGCACACGCCACCATGCCTGGCTAATTTTTTTTTTTTGAGATGGAGTTTCACTCTTGTTGCCCAGGCTGAAGTGCAATGGTGCAATCTTGGCTCACCACAACCTCCACCTCAGCCTCCCGTGTAGGTGGGATTACAGGCATGTGCCACCATGCCTGGCTAATTTTGTATTTTTAGTAGAGACGGGGTTTCTCCAAGTTGGTCAGGCTGGTCTTGAACTCCTGACCTCAGGTGATCACCCACCTCGTGCTGGGATTACAGGCGTGAGCCACTGTGCCCAGCCTTTTTTTTTTTTTTGAGATGGAGTTTCGCTCTCGTTGCCCAGGCTGGAGTGCAGTGGCATGATCTCGGCTCACTGAAACCTCTGCCTGCTGGGTTCAAGAGATTCTCCTGCCTCAGCCTCCCAAGTAGCTGGAATTACAGGCACCTGCCACCACGCCTGGCTAATTTTTATACTTTTAGTAGAGATGGGGTTTCACCATGTTGGCAAGGCTGGTCTCAAACTCCAGACCTCAGGTGATCCACCTGCCCTGGCCTCTCAAAGTGTTGGGATTATAGGCGTGAGCCACTGTGCCCGGCCCAATTTTTGTACTTTTAGTAGAGATGGCTTTTTACCATGTTTGCTAGCCTGGTCTCAAACTCCTGACCTCAGGTGATCTGTCTGCCTTGACCTCCCAGAATGCTGGGATTACAGATGTGAGTCATTGCGCCCGGCCTCATCCTTAATAAATTGAGGTTTTAATTTGCATTCTCTAACAGCTAATGCTATTAAGCATCTTTCCATGTGGGTATTTGTTATCTATTTTAATGAAGTGGTTGTTCAAGTCTTTTTTTTTTTTTTTTTTTTTGAGACGGAGTCTCGCTCTGTCACCAGGCTGGAGTACAGTGGCACCATCTTGGCTCATTGCAACCTCCGCCTCCCGGGTTCAAGTGATTCTCCTGCCTCAGCCTCCCAAGTAGCTGGGATTACAGGCACATGCCACCACACCCAGCTAATTTCTGTATTTTTAGTAGAGGTGAGGTTTCACCATGTTGGCCAGGCTGGTCTTGAACTCCTGACCTTATGTGATCTGCCTGCCACGGCCTCCCAGTGTGCTGGGATTACAAGTGTGAGTCACCAAGCCCGGCCATCTTTTTTTTTTTTTTTTCAGTGGTTCAAGTCTTTCTGCCTATTTTAAAAATTGGATTGTTTGTCTTAACACTCTTGTCTTAATGCTCCTGTTGCCCAGGTTGGAGTGCAATACGCGGCTCACTGCAACTTCCGGCAGCTCACTGCAACTTCCGGCTCTGGGATTCAAGCAATTCTCTTGCCTCAGCCTCCTGAGTAGCTGGGACTACAGGCGCCTGCCACCATGCCCAGCTAATTTTGTATTTTTAGTAGGGACAGTGTTTTGCCACATTGGTCAGGCTGGTCTTGAACTCCTGACCTCAGGTAATCCATCCGCCTTGGCCTCCCAAAGGTCTGGGTATATAGGCATGATTGCAGCTTTTCTTGTTGTTGTTGTTTTGAGACAGGGTCTCACTGTCACCCGGCTGGAGTCCAGTGGTGTGATCATGGCTTACCACAGCCCTGACCTGCCCAGGCTCCGGTGATCCTCCCACCGTGCCTCCCAAGTAGCTGGGACTGCAGGCAGGCACCACCACAGCCTGCTAACTTTTGTATTTTTTAGTGGAGGTGGGCTTTTGCCATGTTGCAAAACTCCTGGGCTGGAACTCCTGGGCTCAAGCGATGTGCCTACCTCAGCCTCCCAAAGTGCTGGGATTACAGGCATGAGCCACCACGCCTGCTCAAATTGCAGTTTTTGTTTGTTTGTTTTTCTTTTTTTTTTTTTTTTTTTGAGACAGAGTCTCGCTGTGTCGCCCAGGCTGGAGTGCAGTGGCGCGATCTCGGCTCACTGCAAGCTCCGCCTCCTGGGTTCACGCCATTCTCCCGCCTCAGCCTCCGAGTAGCTGGGATGACAGGCGCCCGCCACCTCGCCCGGCTAGTTTTTTGTATTTTTAGTAGAGACAGGGTTTCACCATGTTAGCCAGGATGGTCTCGATCTCCTGACCTCGTGATCCACCCGCCTCGGCCTCCCAAAGTGCTGGGATTACAGGCGTGAGCCACCGCTCCCGGCCTGTTTGTTTTTCTGTTTGAGACAGTTTCGCTCTTGTTGCCCAGGTTGGAGTGCGATGCGTGGCTCACTGCAATTTCCGGCTCCGGGATTCAAGCAGTTCTCCTGCCTCAGCCTCCTGAGTAGCTGGGACTATAGGCGCCTGCCACCATGCCCAGCTAATTTTGTATCTTTAGTAGAGACAGGGTTTTGCCATATTCTTCAGGCTGGTCTTGAACTCCTGACATCAGGTAATCCGTCTGCCTTGGCCTCCCAAAAGTCTGGCTATACAGGCATGAGCCACCGCACCCAGCCTGCAGTTTCTGTTTTTGTTTTTGTTTTTGAGATGGAGTCTCCCTCTGTAGCCCAGGCTGGAGTGCAGTGGAGTAGTGCTATCTCGGCTCACTGTAAGCCCCGCCTCCCAGGTTCACGCCATTCTCCTGCCTCAGCCTCCCGAGTAGCTGGGACTACAGGCGCCCGCCACCACGCCTGGCTAATTTTTTGTATTTTTAGTAGAGACTGGGTTTCACCGTGTTAGCCAGGATGGTCTCCATCTCCTGACCTCGTGATCTGCTCGCCTTGGCCTCCCAAAGTGCTGGGATTACAGGCGTGAGCCACCGTGCCCGGCCTTTTTATTGAGATGGAATTTTGCTCTTGTTGCCCAGGCTGGAGAGCAATGGTACAATCTCGGCTCACCACAACCTCTGCCCCCTGGGTTCAAGGGATTCTCCTGCCTCAGCCTCCTAAGTTGCTGGGATTACAGGCCAGCTAATTTTTTTATTTTTAGTAGAGACAGCATTTCTCCATGTTGGTCAGGCTGGTCTTGAACTCCCGACCTTAGGTGATCCGCCCATCTCGGCCTCCCAAATTGCTGGGATTACAGGCATCAGCCACCACGCCCAACCCCAGCCTGCAATTTTTACATTCTAGATAAAATCCTTTGTTGGATATGTTTTGCAAATATTTCTTCCCAGTCTGTGGCTTGCCTTTTAGGGCAAAAGTTTTTAGTTTTGATGATGTCCAATTTGTCAAGTTTTTCTTTTTCACGTTTTTTTGTGTCATATTTATGAACTCTGCCAAATATAAAGTTACTAAGATTTTCTCCTTTTTATTCTAGAAGTTTCATAGTTTTAGCTTTACATTTAGGTCTCTGCTCCATTTTAAGTTAATTTTTGTTTATGATGGTTTTTTTTTTTTTTTTTTTTTTTGACAGAAATGCCAAATTGACTCAGCACCATTCACAGAGAAGACTGGCCTTTCCCACAGTAACTGCAGTGACGTCCCTGTTGTTCATCACGTGACTGAGGACGTGGCTTTGGTTCTGTGCTCTGTGTTCGTTTGCTTGGTCTGTTTCTCGTGGCACCAATACTGTTGATACCTGGTAGTGTAAACCTTCCGATACTATTCTTTAAGATTGCTTTGGCTTTCTAGATCCTTTGTATTTCCATATAAGTTTTAGAATTTGATTGTCAGTGTTCACAAATAAACCCTCATGCTCACTGTTTAAAGCTTTCTCTTCTTGTCATGAGGACACTCAAGAACTCAAATCATCCCCCAAAGGTTGTCCGATAAGACACGGAATCAGAGCCCAGGAATATTTTAGCCAAGCCAGTGATTCATATTCTTTATGTCTCCACATTGTATCTATGTTATTAAAGTTAATTTTCGGCCATGCGCAGTGGCTCATGCCTGTAATCCCAGCAATTTGGGAGGCTGAGGCAGGCAGATCACTTGAGGCCAGGAGTTCGAGATGAGCCTGGCCAACATGGTGAAACCCTGTCTCTACTAAAAATACAAAAAATTAGCTGGGTGTGGTGGCACACACCTGTGGTCCCAGCTACTTGGGAGGCTGAGGGAGGAGAACTGCTTGAACCCAGGAGGTGGAGGCTGCAGTGAGCCGAGATCGTGCCACTGCACTCCAGCCTGGCAACAGAGCGAGACTCCATCTTGAGGAAAAAAAAAAAAAAGAATACTGACTTTATCTATCTATTATCTATTAGGCGGCACCCAGCCGCCTAAGGTCACTTTTCATTAGCAATCATGATATTTGGCCAGGCATGGTGGCTCATGCCTGTAATCTCAGCACTTTGGGAGGCCGAGGTGGGTGGATCACTTGAGGTCAGGAGTTTGAGACCAGTCCAGCCAACATGGTGAAACCCCATCCCTACTAAAACTAAAGTATTAGCTGGGCATGGTGGCATGCGCCTGTAATCCCAGCTAATTGGGAAGCTGAGACAGGAGAATCGTTTATACCCAGGAGGTGGAGGTTGCAGTGAGCAGAGATCATGCCACAGCACTCCAGTGTGGGCAACAGAGCGAGACTCTGTCTCAAAAACAACAAGAACAACAACAAAAAACAACAAAAACATACTTCAGACAGATCATAGATGGCCACCAGGAATGGCATGCAGCTTCCCTTATTTCATGGCCTACCAAAAAGAGAATACTACAAAACCCAAGGAAGTCTTTCCCTTTTTTTTTTTTTTTTTTGAGACAGAGTTTTGCTCTCGTTGCCCAGGTGGGAGTGCAATGGCGCGATCTCGGCTCACTGCAACCTCTGCCTTCCGGGTTCAAGCAATTCCCCTGCCTCAGCTGCCTGAGTAGCTGGGATTATAGGTGCCCGCCACGATACTCGTCTAATGTTTTGGTATTTTTAGTAGAGACGGGGTTTCACCATGTTGGCCAGGCTGGTCTCGAACTCCTGACTTCGGCTGATCCACCTGCCTCAGCCTCCCAAAGTGTTGGGATTACAGGCGTGAGCCACCGCACCCGGCCTCTTTTATTCTTCTTCTTTTTAAAGTTCTTGCCTACTCCTGGAAGTCCTTATTTGATTATTTGAACAGGAAAAGTTAGGAGAGATGATGGATAATTCCCAGTTAACATGGATGTTAACTCCTTTCACAAGAAGACCTTGATTTTGAGGACATTTAATGAAGCCTTCAGAATTTAAAGATTCACAATTTTAAAAATGGCTCCTGGTTCCTTTGAGGATCCCCATCTCAATGTCACTGAAAAGACAAGGTTTGAAGCCTGTGAGGAAGGGAAAGGTGTGCCACCGGGTCCCAGCAGGTCTGAATTGAAGGACATAAGGTTTATTCTGATGGCAGAAAGGAAAGGAGAAGAGCATCTGAAAATTTTTCAGATTTTTCCACATCACAAGCATTTGTACCACACTGGCTGTGAATCACACTGGGTGTGAACGTCAGTGGGTCCCTTCTGGCAACCAAGAGGAATGTTAATATTCCCCAAACTAAGGAAGCTAAATCTTGTTTTTCCCCATGGAAATTTCAGTCTGGCTTCTGAGATATTCTGTTAATGACACTTGCCCTTCCCTGAAACAACATGGTGTTCTCTGTGCTAATATAGTTTTAAAAAAGAAGTTGGCCAGGCATGGTGGCTCACGCCTGTAATCCCAGCACTTTGGGAGGCTGAGGCGGGCAGATCACCTGAGGTCAGGAGTTCAAGACCAGCCTGGCCAACATGGTGAAACCCCGTCTGTACTTAAAATACAAAAATTAGCTAGGCGTGGTGGTACACTCCTGTAATCCCAGCTATTTGGGAGGCTGAGGCAGGAGAATCAGTTGAACCTGGGAGGCGGAGGTTGCATTGAGCCGAGATCGCACCATGGCACTCCAGCCTGGGGGACAAGAGTGAGACTTTGTCTCAAAAAAAAAAAAAAAAAAGGCCGGGCGCGGTGGCTCAAGCCTGTAATCCCAGCACTTTGGGAGGCCGAGACGGGCGGATCACGAGGTCAGGAGATCGAGACCATCCTGGCGAACACGGTGAAACCCCGTCTCTACTAAAAATACAAAAAAATTAGCCGGGCGAGGTGGCGGGTGCCTGTAGTCCCAGCTACTCGGGAGGCTGAGGCAGGAGAATGGCATAAACCCGGGAGGCGGAGCTTGCAGTGAGCTAAGATCCGGCCACTGCACTCCAGCCTGGGAGATAGAGCGAGACTCTGTCTCAAAAGAAAAAAAAAAAAAAAAAAATCTGAAAAAAGGCTGGGTGCAGTGGCTCATGCCTGTAACGCCAAAACTTTGGGAGGCTGAGGCAGGTAGATCACAAGGTCAGGAGTTCGAGACTAGCCTGACCAACATGGTGGAAGCTGTCTCTACTAAAAATACAAAAATTAGCCAAGTGTGGTGGCACAGGCCTGTAATCCCGCATACTCAGGAGGCTGAGGCAGGAGAATCACTTGAACCTGGGAGGCGGAGGTTGCAGTGAACTGAGATCGCACCACTGCACTCCAGCCTGGGTGACAGAGCAAGACTCCATCTCAAAAAAAAAAAAACACTTAAGAAAGTCACTTTGAGAGGTTGTGGCAGGCAGATCACTTGAGGCCAGGAGTTTGAGACCTACCAGGACAACATGGCAAAACCCTGTCTCTACGAAAAATACAAAAATTAGCTGGGCGTGGTGGCACAAGCCTGTAATCCCAGCTACATGGGAGGCTGAGACATGATAGTCACTTGAACCCAGGAGGCAGAGGTTGCGGTGAGCCGTGATCATGCCACTGCACTCCAGCCTGGACGACAGAGTGAGACTCTCTCAAAAAAAAAAAAAAAGGTAACATAAATGTTAATTTGACTTTTTGGTTTGTATTATAGGTAAAATTATAAACTTACGGTTTTATATTGACATAGAGCTGTAAATTAATTTATAGTGGGTTTATGTTTATAGACATTGATTTATTATTTTTTTACTTTAGTTTTTTGAGACCATGTCTCACTCTGTTGCCCAGGCTGGAGTACAGCAGCACGATTTTGGCTCATGGCAACTTCTGCCTACCAGGTTCAAGCGATTCTCTTGCCTCAGCCTCCCGAGTAGCTGGGATTACAGGACCCACCACCATGCCTGGCTAATTTTTGTATTTTTAGTAGAGATGGGGTTTCGCCTTGTTGGCCAGGCTGGTCTCTAACTCCTGGCCTCAGGTTATTCACCCGCCTCAGCCTCCCAAAGTGCTGGGATTACAGGCATGAGCCATCGTGCCTGGCCTATATACATTTAAACAAGACTGTGTGGTGGGTTAATATTTTGAAATGTTAGCCAGTGTATGGTTGTTTTTTCAGGCTGACTAAGCTGTGTAAAAAGGTGAGTGGGCTGGGCACACTGGCTCATGCCTATAATCCCAGCATTTTGTGAGGTCAGGGCAGGAGGATCCCTTTAAGCCCAGGAGTTTGAGATCAGCTTGGGCAACACAGGGAGATCCCATCTCTGCAAAGAAAACAAAGAAAAAAAATGAGTGAAAGTGCCTGATCAAGAAAGGGAGGTTGAAGCAGATGTCAGTTGGCTCTGGAAGACAGCAAGAGCCGCTACACTGCAATCCCAGCTCGGGATAGCATGAGGCAAAGCAGTACTCTCTTCCTCTCCTTGGGTTCTTTGACATCCCTATGTACTTTCCTTGAGGTAGTTTCAGTATATCTCTCTTCTTTATTATTATTTATTTACTTATTTATTTTATTTATTTTTTCGAGACGGAGTCTCGCTCTGTCGCCCAGGCTGGAGTGCAGTGGCACGAACTCGGCTCACTGCAAGCTCTGCCTTCCGGGTTCATGCCGTTCTCCTGCCTTAGCCTCCCAAGGAGCTGGGACTACAGGTACGCACCACCATGCCTGGCTAATTTTTGTATTTTTTTTTTTTTTTTTTGAGACGGAGTCTCGCTCTGTCGCCCAGGCTGGAGTGCAGTGGCCGGATCTCAGCTCACTGCAAGCTCCGCCTCCCGGGTTCATGCCATTCTCCTGCCTCAGCCTCCCGAGTAACTGGGACTACAGGCGCCCGCCACCTCGCCCGGCTAGTTTTTTTGTAGTTTTAGTAGAGACGGGGTTTCACCGTGTTAGCCAGGATGGTCTCGATCTTCTGACCTCGTGATCCGCCCGTCTCGGCCTCCCAAAGTGCTGGGATTACAGGCTTGAGCCACCGCGCCCGGCCAATTTTTGTATTTTTCGTAGAGACAGGGTTTCACCATGTTGGCCAGGCTGGTCTAGAACTCCTGACCTCAAGTGATCTGCCCGTCTCGGTCTCCCAAAGTGCTGGGATTACAGGCATGAGCCACTCTGTCCGGCCACCTCTGTTCCTTATAACCAAAAAGAGCCCCCAGTTTAAAAGCTCTTGAAGGTCTGGGCGCAGTGGCTCCCATCTGTAATCCCAGCACTTTAAGAGGCCAATGTAGGAGGATCACTTGAAGCAGCCCCTGGCCAACAAAGAGCCCCTGTCTCTAGTTATTTGATTTTTTAGAGACAGGGTCTTGCTCTGTTGCCCAGGCTAGTGGAGTGCAGTGGCATGATCACGGCTCACTGCAGCCTCAACCTCCTGGGCTGGATCTGTCCACCTACCTCAGCCTCCTGAGTAGCTGGCACTCAGGCACATGCCACTGATTTTTTATTTTCTGTACAGATAGGGTTTTGCCATGTTGCCCAGGCTGGTCTCAAACTCCTGGGCTCAAGTGATCTGCCTGCCTCGGCCTCCCAAATTGCTGACATTACAGGCAAGAGCCACTGCATGTGCACATAGTACCTAATGATTCCTTACAAACCAGTATGAAAAAGACAAACCCTATAGTGGAAAAATGGACAAACGACATGAATAGAGAATTCACAAAGGAAGAAATATACGTATGGTTAATGAACATGAAAAATGTTGGCCAGGTGCTGTGGTTCACGCCTGTAATCCCAGCACTTTGGGAGGCCGAGGCAAGTGGGTCACCTGAGGTCAGAAGTTTGAGACCAGCCTGGCCAACATGGCGAAACCCCATCTCTACTAAAAATACAGAAATTAGCCAGATGAAATGGCACATGCCTGTAGTCCCAGCTACTCTGGAGGCTGAGGTATGAGAATTGCTTAAACTCAGGAGATAGAGGTTGCAGTGAGCCAAGACTGTGCACTGTACAACAGAGTGTGCCTGGGCAACAGAGTGAGAATCTGTCTCAAAAAAATAAAATAAAAATAAAAATTAGCCACGCATAGTGGTGCATGCCTGTAGTCCTAGCGACTTGGGAGGCTGAGGCAAGAAGATCCCTTGAGCCCAGAAGTTTGAGGCTGCAGTGAGCCATGATTGTGCCACTGTACTCTAGCCTGGCTGGGAACTTGTCTTAAAAAAAAAAAAAAAGGTTTAATTTCACTGTAATAAAATAAACTTCAATTAACGTAGTTACATATCTTTTTCTTTGTCCATCATTCTGACAATGCCAGATTAGCATGAGTATAGAGAAACTATAGAGAAATGACCATTACCAGCCTAACTATTAAGAAAGTAATGGACTGGGCGTGGTGGCTCACGCCTGTAATCCCAGCTACTCAGGAGGCTGAGGCAGGAGAATCGCTTGAACTCAGGAGGCCAAGGTTGCCGTGAGCCGAGCTCGTGCCATTGCACTCCAGCCTGGGCAACAAGAGAGAAACTCTGTCTCAAAAAAAAAAAAAGTAATGGGAGTGAACAATATAGTCAGGATGGCTAAAGGTGACCCTGAGAAACCAAAGGGCAAGATGTCTGCTTATGTCTTCTTTGTGCAGACGTGCAGAGAAGAACGTAAAAAGAAACCGTCAGTTTTGCAGAATTTTCCAAGAAGTGCTCTGAGAGGTGGAAGACGATGTTCAGAAGAGAGAAGTCGAAGTTTGATGAAATGGCAAAGGCGGATAAAGTGCGCTGTGATCAGGAAATGAAGCGTTATGGACCAGCTAAGGGAGGCAAGAAGAAGAAGGATCCTAATGCCCCCAAAAGGCCACTGTCTGGATTCTTCCTGTTTTCTTCAGAATTCCGCCCCAAGATGAAATCCACAAACCCCAGCATCTCTATTGGAGACATGGTCAAAAAGCTGGGTGAGATGTGGAAGAACTTAAATGACAGTGAAAAGCAGCCTTACATCACTAAGGCAGCAAAGTATGAGAAGGATGTTGCTGACTATAAGTTGAAAGGAAAGTTTGATGGCGCAACGGGTCCTGCTACAGTTGCCCGGAAAAAGGTGGAAGAGGAAGAGGAACAGGGAGATGAAGAGGAGCAGAGGAGAATGAATAAACAAACTGTTTATCTGTCAAAAAAAAAAATAAAGTAATGGATAAAAATGTGAGTGCGCCCTTTCTCTGTGTGCCCACTTTCTCCTTCAAGCAAAAGGTAGGCATGAGCAAGGATGAGGGTGGCTTTGAGGGAAGAGTGGAGAGACAAGTTAAGCTATGAGAAAAAGCTGGATACAAAGGACAAATGGATCAACAATTTTGTTTACTGTTTGAAATATACTGCCTATTTTGAAAAAAGCACAAAAGCTAAAGCTAAAATTTATTATTCTTTTTTTAAAATTTTTATTTAGTTTATTCATTTTTTTTTTTGAGACGAAATCTCGCTCTGTCTCCCAGGCTGGGGTGTGGTGGCGCGATCTCAGCTCACTGCAAGCTCTGCCTCCCAGGTTCACGCCGTTCTCCTGCCTCATCCTCCCCAGCAGCTGGGACTCTAGGCGCCCGCCACCATGCCTGGCTAATTTCTTTTTTTTTGTATTTTTTTTTTTAGTAGAGATGGGGTTTCACTGTGTTAGCCAGGATGGTCTCGATCTCTTGACCTCATGATCCACCCACCTCGGCCTCCCAAAGTGCTGGGATTACAGGCATGAGCCACTGCGCCTGTCCTAATTTTTATTTATTTATTTATTTATTGAGACGGAGTTTCACTCGTTGCCCATGCTGGAGTGCAATGGCACGATCTCGGCTCACTGCAACCTCCACTTCCCAGGTTCAAGCCATTCTCCTGCTTCAGCCTCCCAAGTAGCTGGGATTACAGGCATGCACCAGCATGCCTGGCTAATTTTGTATTTTTAGTAGAGACGGGGCTTCTCCATGTTGGTCAAGCTGGTCTCCAACTCCCGACCTCAGGTGATCCACCCGCCTTGGCCTCCCAAAGTGCTGGGATTACAAGTGTGAGCCACCACACCCGACCTATTTTTATTTTTTTAGACAGGGTGTCACTTTGGTACAGTGGCCTGATCTTGGCTCACTGCAGCCTCAACCTCTTGGCCTTAGACAATCCTCTCACCTCAGCCTCCCAAGTAGCTGGGACTACAGGCTCAAGCCACTATGCCCAGTTAATTTTTGTACATTTGGTAGAGATGGGGTCTCGTCATGTTGCCCAGGCTGGTCTTGAATCCTGGGTTCAAGTGACCCACCCACCTTGGCCTCCCAAAGTGCTGGATTACAAGCATGACCTACCTCACCCGGCCTGATTCTTTGTTAAAAAAAAAAAAAAAATCACATGCATGTTTAAAGAAAGTGTCTTTTTTTTTTTTTTTTTTTTTTTTGAGACAGTCTGACTGTCACCCAGGCTGGAGTGCAGTGGCACAATCTTGGCTCACTGTAACCTCCGCCTCCCAGGTTCAAGCGATTCTCCTGCCTTAGCCTCCCAGTAGCTGGGACTATAGGTGTGCATCAGTATGCCCGGCTAATTTTTGTATTAGTAGAGATAGGGTTTCACCATGTTGGCCATACTGGTCTTGAGCTCCTGACCTCAGGTGACCCTCCTGCCTCCCAAAGTGCTGGCATTACAGCCGTAAGCCACTGTGCCTGGCCAAGAAAGTATTTCTGCTTCTAGAGTTTCAGGTCCCCTCTCCAGCATTAACCTCTCCTAGCAGTTTCTTGTGTATCTTTCTAGTAAGCTTGTTTGGCCAAGCTTACATGTATGAGAATACATCTCCCTTTTCAGTGTGAAACACACCTTTCTCTGTGCTTTTTCACATAACACTAAATCTTGACTGTTCCTCCATGTCAGAATGTAATCAGGCTGTAAACCTCTTGTTACTGCACTTCCCTTTATTGCTTTTCACAGATACTGTGTTTTTTTACAAATTGAATGTGGCAACCCTGCATCAAGCAAGTCTATAAGCACCATTTTTCCAACAGCACGTACTCACCTCTGGTCTCTGTGTCACATTTTGGGAATTCCTATAATATGTTTTCATTATTATTATATCTGTTATGGTAATCCAGGTTGATGTTACTATTGTAATTGCTTTGGACCACACAAATGGTGCCCATGTAAATTTGTTTTTATTATTTATTTATTTAGAGACAGGTTCTCTGTTGCCCAGGCTGGATGTAGTGCAGTGGCCCGATCTTGGCTCACTGCAGCCTCCTCAACCAGGAAGGAGTCAAGGATACTCCTGCCTCAGTCTTCCTAGTATCTGGGTCTACAGGTGTGCACTATGCCAGGCTAATTTTTTTTTTTTTTTAGATGGGAGTCTTGCTCTGTCACCCAGGCTGGAATGCAGTGGCGCGATCTCGGCTCAGTGCAACCTCTGCCTCCCGGGTTCACGCCATTCTCCTGCCTCAGCCTCCCGAGTAGCTGGGACTACCGGCGCCCGCCACCATGCCCGGCTAATTTTTTGTATTTTTAGTAGAGATGGGGTTTCACCATGTTGGCCAGGATGGTCTGGATCTCCTGACCTCGTGATCTGCCCCTGCCTCGGCCTCCCAAAGTGCTGGGATTACAGGCGTGAGCCACGGCACCCGGCCATGCCAGGCTAATTTTTTTATTTTTATTTTTGTAGAGACAGGGGTCTCACTATGTTGCCCAGGCTAGTCTTGAACTCTTGGGCTCAAATGATCCTCCTGCATCAGCTTCCCAAAGTGCTCAGACTACAGGGAGAGCCACCGCACCCAGCCAATTCTAACCTCTTTGCTGGTCCATTCTGGATGGAAGCAGTTCCTCCCCCTCAGAATCCCACTGAATTCTCCATAGTACCACAGTCTTTCGGCACTTACCTTTGCAGGAGTAGCTCTTTTGCTCACAAATGTGGTTCCTGTAACTACATTTTAAGCTCGTTATTTGGATCATGTACCATCCAGAATTTTATTCTGCTTTGAATAGCTGCTTCCCCAGGTAGACAGGAAACCAAAATTCTCCTACACAAATTTTGGGGCTGACGGCAGGGGCCTGGCTCATGCCTGTAATCCCAGCACTTTGGGAGGCCGAAACAGGTTGATCACCTGAGGTCAGCCTGGCCAACATGGTGAAACCTGTCTCTACTAAAAATACAAAAATTAGCCGGGCGTGGTGGCGGGCGCGTGTAATCCCAGCGACTCGGGAGGCTGAGGGAGAATCGCTTGAACCCGGGAGGCGGAGGTTGTAGTGAGCTAAGATCGCACCACTGCACTCCAGCCTGAGCGACAGAGCAAGACTTCGTCTCAAAAAAATAAAAATAAAAATAAAAAATTGGGGAGCTGAGGGTTGGATGACAGTAACTCATGCAAATACCAAACCCTGCCTTTCTTCCCCTTCCAGGTGGCAAGAGGGCTTCGAGATCAGTGCCACATCCGCTGATTCTCGTGTTTTCCACCCAAGTTTTCAAGCCTTTGGGTGTCCAAACAAACAGAGGACAAGAGATCAAGATCTCTAAAGGTCTAGAAAAACCCGGGGCCACTTCCATTTTGTGAGGTTCTCAGCATACTGAAAACTGAAGACGTGCTAAGAGTGGGTTACTAAAATGGTGGCGTATCTGAAATCTTTCCACGGCACCATGCTTTCTCTCATCCTGTCATCCCTGTATCTCAGGGCTCATCCTCTGCCCTGACACCTAATCTCACTTCAGGAAACATAAATTGAAAGTTCAAATAACCTCGGATTATGTTACTCTGGACTGTGTGTTATGCTGGGCGACGAGGCTGCGCAGGCTCCTGGGCCGAGCCATGACTCTGCAGGAACTGCGGCGCCGGCTCACACGGCGCGGAGCGGTGCACGGCTGGCCGGCCAGGCGCCCGCGCTGCGTTCTGCTCACGCCCATAGAGGCCCGCGTTCGCTGCAACCGGCCCTCCTTGATGGCTGGTCGTCGGACTCCTACCCCTCCTGCCTGCTGCCGTTTGCCCCCTCAGCTAAGGGCGCGCGATGCGTCCCAAGTCTCGGCTCCAGCAACCGGACGGGTGAGGGCCGCTGGGGGTTGGGTCGGAACGCCCCCGAAGGCACCACGGCAACCGAGCGCGGGAACGCCTGTTAAACCAGCCCCGCCCCGGGAAGCGCGCGCCCGGCGGTCTCGATCCAGCGTGGCCCGCCCCTCACCTCCCGCCCAACCAACAGCCACTTCCTGCCTCACTCCCGACCAATCTTCACACTCCACGAAGAATAGCCGTAGGGGGCGTATGGGACGGTGCGTAGAGCGATGCCCACGCCGGCCAACCGGATGTCGGGGCTTGCGCGGGGGGGCGGGACTTGGCGCCGGCTGTGGCTACTCAGGGGCCAGGGGCGGGCGCAGGGCCGGGCTTAGTGCGGTGGGGCTCGCTCGCGCGGCAGCGGTGTCCGAGGCTTCTTGGTTCTGCGGCACGTGACGGTCGGGCCGCCTCCGCCTCTGTCTTTACTGCGGCGCGGGGCCAGGTGTGCGGGCGGGAAGGGGCACGGGCACCCCGCGGTCCCCGGGAGGCTAGAGGTGAGACGGGAGACCTGAGTGCGTCCTCGGGCCTGTGAGGACCCCGGGGGCTGGGAGCGCCTCTGCGGCTGAGGGGTCGGGCGTGGCCGGGGACTGAGGGGTCGGGCTGGCTGTTGAGGGCCCAGGCCCTGTCCGACGCGCCCACCGTGAGCGGGGAGGCCCGAATTCGGGCCTCTTTGGTTGGGGAGCGGGCCCAGGCCGCGCGGCCGGGGTCGGGAGGCGTGGCAGGTGGCCCTACAGCCTTCTTTGACCTCTGGGAAAGCTGACTTATTCCTGTGGCTTTGCTTCTAGGGCTTTCTTCGGCCTCTTTGCCTGCTGCCTGGCAGCCGCGAGGTGGGCTGGAGTAACTGGGTAAAAGTGTGGAGTGGAATCGGGCCTGCTGGGTACCCCTAGTAGTAGGGAAGGATGGTGTTAGACCGAGAGGGAATGTTTAGGCTTAGCGTTACAGTTTAGTATTTGAAAATCCAAAGAGTAGACTGGACCCTAGCTCCCTGAAGAGAAAGGGGAATGTACTAGAAGGAGAACACGCAGTGGTTGAGAAACTTAACAGTTACAGCACCTATTCTGGAGGGGAGTCGTCCAGTTGGAGATGGACAGGGCGTTAAAAGCAGGAAAGCACCCGAAAACTCATCTAATGCATCTGTTTTTACAGTGGAGGCCTAGAGGTATGAAATGACTGGCCCAAGGTCATGCGATTAGTTTAATGATGGTGCTGGGATTATAGTTCAGGGATAGGCAGTGCAGTGGTTAACGTTAAGGCCCTAGCTCAAGTCTTTCATTGGTCATTTGTTCCTCTGTGAACTTCGGCAGTTTTCTTACCCTTTGTGCCCCCGTTCTTGTCAAGTGATGGCTATAATAATACCTGATGGATCTGTGAGGATTACATTCAGATATGTATACAATAAGGGAAGTCCGACATTTAGTAACTGCCCTATAATTACTGCAATACATTACTGTAATCTGAATGCCTTTGGACCAATACACTGCCATCCTAGTGAACTGGTTCAGTCCTGTTTCCCAGGACCTGAAGTCACAGTTATGGTGATGGAAGAAACTGGGCATTGTGTATTAACTGTTAGGTATGACACAAGTGATTGCTGGTTGAGGGAAGTTAAACTGAGCTTAATATTAAAAGATTGAGAGGACAAGATGAACTATAGTTAAGTCTTTTTACCTCTGATTTAGGAAATGGAATATTTTGCTTAATTTTTTAATTAGATTTTTTTTAAGGGGGAAGAATTTTATTGATCTTTAAAATCATTCTGTATCTCAGTCTTTGCCCAATATTGTTTGAGGGTCATGAATAGAATCAACTGCCATGTTACTCAACTGTTGTACATTTGGTGTAATTATACTTAGAGCAGAGGTAAAGGACTATGTGGGAGTTCTTTGCATCAACCAGGGTGCACAAACAAGCCAGGTAACTGGGTCATGAGAATGCCCGAGTGAACTGTGTGTGGGGTCAGTGTTGCACAACAGACATTTTCTGACTTGGCTGCAAGTGCGTGTCAGCATTCCCCCACACCTTACTATCTGGACTCCACAGTTCATTTAGCGCATTATCTTCTCAGGGCCATAAGGGGTAAATGTTTTGACAAAAGTCGTTGCTGCCGTTTTGGCAATCACACTATTGCATCCTTGTAGTTAGAGTTCTCTTTGCCCTGGAAGACAGCTTAAGGGGATGAAGTGGCAGTTGGTGAGCATGAATTGCAGGCTCATGAAGCTTGAATTGTGGCCCCAGTGTGGTAGCTTTGTTTTTTTTTTTTTTTTTGAGGCGGAGTCTCACTCCGTCGCCCAGGCTGGAGTGCAGTGGCGCCATCTCGGCTCACCGCAAGCTCCGCCTCCCGGGTTCCCGCCATTCTCCTGCCTCAGCCTCCCGAGTAGCAGGGATTACAGGTGCCCGCCACCTCGCCCGGCTAGTTTTTTTGTATTTTTCAGTAGAGACGGAGTTTCACCGTGTTAGCCAGGATGGTCTCGATCTTCTGACCTCGTGAACCACCCGCCTCTGCCTCCCAGAGTGCTGGGATTACAGGCATGAGCCACCACCGGTAGCTTTTGTCCCACTTTGGTTTCCGTAACTTTAGGAATAAGAAGTCTGCTGGGTTCTTCACCTTTAGGGGACAATTGGGAGGGGCAGATAAAACGGTGAACATGGAACTACTTTAAAAAGTGTAATGAATTGGCTGGGCACGGTGGCTCTCACGCCTGTAGTTCGAGCACTTTGGGAGGCTAAGATGGGCAGATTACTTGAGGCCAGGAGTTGGTGACCAGCCTCGCCAACATGGTGAAACCCTGTCTCTACTAAAAATACAGAAAAAAATTAACCTCTAGCTACTCGGGAGGCTGAGGCAGGAGAATCACTGAACCTGAAAGGCGGAGGTTGCAGTGAGCGGAGATGGTGCCATTGCACTCCAGCCTGGGTGACAGAGTGAGACTCCATCTCGGGAAAAAAAGAAAAAAAAGTGTAATGAACTGTGGAAATAGAATACGTAGTTCATAATAACTCCTAGGAAATAATAAAAGTACCTAAACACAGTTATAGCCTGTATACTTATGGTAAAACTTGTCAGGAAAGTCCTGGTTGAATTCTTTGTTACTGCAACAGATGTACTTTTTTTTTTTTTTTTTTTTTTTTTTTGAGACTGAGTCTCCCTCTGTCACCATGCTGGAGTGCAGTGGTGTGATCTTGGCTCACTGCAACCGACGCCTCCCGGGTTCAAGCAGTTCTCCTGCTTCAGCCTCCCAAGTAGCTGGTACTACAGGCACACGCCGCCACGCCCGGCCCATTTTTTTGTATTTTAGTAGAGATGGAGTTTCACTGGGTTGTCCAAGCCGGTTGCGAACTCCTGAGCTCAGGCAGTCTGCCTGCGTCGGCCCCCCAAAGTGCTGGGATTACATGTGTGAGCCACTGCGCCCGGCCCTACTTTTTTTTTTAGAGACAGGGTCTTGCTCTGTCATCAGGCTGGAGTGCAGTGGCGTGATTATTGCTCACTGCAGTCTTAAACTCCTGCACTTATTGGTTCAAGTGATCTTCCTGCCTCAGCCTCCTGAGTAGCTGGAACTACAGGCGGATGACACTACTCTTAGCTAATTTTTTTTTTTTTTTTTTAATTTTTCGTAGATACTTCACTTTGTTGTTCAGGCTGGTCAAGCGATCATCCTGCTTCCTCCGACTCCCAGAGTTCTCGGATTACAGGTGCGAGCCACCATGCCAACCAGGAGACCAGAAATTAAGCTCAGCTTTCTCTCCCTCCCTCCCTTTCTTTTTTTTTTTTTTTTTTTTTTTTTTTTGAGACGGAGTCTTGCTCTGTCGCCCAGGCTGGAGTGCAGTGGCCAGATCTCAGCTCACTGCAAGCTCCGCCTCCCGGGTTTACGCCATTCTCCTGCCTCAGCCTCCGGAGTAGCTGGGACTACAGGCGCCCGCCACCTCGCCCGGCTAGTTTTTTGTATTTTTAGTAGAGACGGGGTTTCACCGTGTTAGCCAGGATGGTCTCGATCTCCTGACCTCGTGATCCGCCCGTCTCGGCCTCCCACAGTGCTGGGATTACAGGCTTGAGCCACCGCGCCCGGCCCCCTCCCTTTCTTTCTTCCTTCTTTTTTAAAACTTTGTGGTATCTGTTTGTGAATTGCTTATTTTACTTAGCATATTGTCTTCAAGGGTTCATCCATGTTATAGCCGGTGATGGGATTTCCTTTCTTTTTGAGATTGAATAGTATTCCATTGTATACCTGTACCACATTTGGTTTAATCATTCATCCATTGATGGACATTTGGGTTGCTTCTGACTCTTGGCTGCTGTGAATAGTACTGCTATGAACATGGGTCTGCAAATATTTCTGAAACTCTGCTTTCTTTTTCTGTTTGTTTGTTTGTTTGAGACAGTCTTACTCTGTTGCCCAGGCTTGAATGCAGTGGTGCCATCACAGCTCATTTTATTTTTTATTTTTTTGAGACAGTCTCACTCTGTCACCCAGGCCCAGTGCAGTGACATGATCTCAACTCACACTGCAAACTCCACTTCCCGGGTTAAAGCGATTCTCCTGCCTCAGCCTCCTAAGTAGCTGGCCACCACGTCCGCCTAATTTTGTATTTTTAGTAGAGTCGGGGTTTCTCCATGTTGGTCAGGCTGGTCTTGAAGTCCTGACCGCAGGTGATCCACCTGCCTCGGCCTCCCAAAGTGCTGTGATTACAGGTGTGAGCCACCATGCCCAGCCTGCCCAGCTAATTTTTGTATTTTAGTAGAGACAGGATTTTGCCATGTTGGCCAGGCTGGTCTTGAATTCCTGACCTCACGTGATCAGCCTGCCTTCGTCTCCCAAAGTGCTAGGATTATTGGCATGAGCCACTGCGCCTGGCATATTTTTTATTTTTATTTTTTGAGGAGATGGAGTCTCTCTCTGTGGCCCAGGCTGGAGTGCAGTGGCGCCATCTCGGGTCACTGCAACCTCCGCCTCCCAGGTTTAAGCGATTCTCCTCCCTCAGCCTCCTGAGCAGCTGTGGCTACAGATGTGCGCCACCACGCTTGGCTAATTTTTTGTATTTTAGTAGAAAGGGACTTTCACCATGTTTCCCTAGCTGGTCTCAAACTCCTGAGCTCAGGCAGTCTGCCAGCCTCCCAAAGTGCTAGGATTGCAAGCATGAGCCACCCCACCCTGCCCAACGGCTCACTTTAGCTTCAACCTCTCAGGCTCAAGCTTCTCCTATGTTAGCCTCCTGAGTAGCTGGGACAACAGGTGTGTGTGCTACCATGTATGGGTGAAGTTTTCTTTTTTTGATTTTTTGTAGAGACAGGATCGTGGTTTTTGTTTTTTGTTTGTTTGTTTGTTTTGGTAGAGACGGGGTCAGGCTGTGTTTACATTGGCCAGGCTGGGAAATAAGGTCTTAATCGAGGGAGTTGAAGATTCTTGGGGAAATGGCACGTAGAGCAGCTGTGGAGGGAGAGGGTGCTGATTGCTAGCTAAAGACTTAGACATTTTTGCAGACATGGACTCATGATAGTTTTTGGGTGATGAGTCTGTCTTGTTGTAGGATAGCTTGAAAGAGGAGGAAGAAACTAGAGGCCATAGTAATATAAGGTAACATTAAGTATCCTGATGTCAGTAATGGAGAAGAATGAAAGACTAGGATTGATCGGGTGACTGTGTGGGCAGAGGATGTGAGGAGAAAAGGACATCTTGTGTGTGTGTGTGCACACATTTCTAGTTATATATTTTCTACTTGTTTTCTCCCCCACCTTTTAGCTGTGCTTTCTCAGGGCCAAAAATGAAAATTTCCCTGCTACCGACCATATCATCTTGTGCATCTGTGTAGCTCAGTTTTTATTTCTTTAGATCTGTGGTCCTTGGAAAGAGAGCCCACTACCACCCAAGACACGTCTAATATAATACACAGGGCACTTACGTGGTTAGCAAATAAGAGATAAAAGTAGCTTGTTGGCCAGGCACAGTGGCTCACTCCTGTAATCCTAGCACTTTGGGAGGCTGAAGCGGGCAGATCATGAGGTCGAGAGATTGAGACCATCCTGGCCAACATGGTGAAAACCCGTCTATACTAAAAATACAAAAATTAGCTGGGTGTGGTAGCACACACCTGTACACCTGTAATCCCAGCTACTTGGGAGCCTGAGGTAGGAGAATCACTTGAACCCAGGAGGCGGAGGTTGCAGTGAGCCGAGATAGCACCAATGTATTCCAGCCTGGCGATAGAGTAAGACTCCATCTCAAAAAAAAAAAAAAAAAAAGTAGCTTGTTTTGTCCAGGTGCAGTGGCTCACACCTGTAATCCTAGCCCTTTGGGAGGCTGAGGCAGGCAGATCACCCGAGGTCAGGAGTTTGAGACCAGCCTGGCCAACATGGCGAAACCCCGTCTCTACTAAAAGTACAAAAATTAGCCGGGCGTGGTGGCGGGTGCCTGTAATCCCAGCTACTCAAGAGGCTGAGGTGGGAGACTTGCTTGAACCTGGGAGGTGGAGGTTGCAGTGAGCTGAGATGGTGCCACTGCACTCCAGCCTGGGCCACGGAGGGAGAATCCATCACAAAATAAATAAATAAAGTAAATATATGAATTTTAAAAGTAGCTTGTTCTTAGTTTAATATTCTTGTTGAGTTCTAAAACACTAATTTGAAAACATGTCTATTGATGATATTTGAGCAACAGTATCCATATTAAACCTTTAATGTGAGAGGAATTATCTTCTGTGTTATTTTTTTTTTTTGAGACGGAGTCTTGTTCTGTCGCCCAGGCTAGAGTGTAGTGGCGCGATCTTGGCTCACTGCAGGCTCTGCCTCCTGGGTTCAAGCAATTCTCCTGCCTTAACCTCCCAAGTAGCTGGGATTACAGGCGCCCACCATTGCGCCCAGCTAATTTTTGTATTTTTAATAGAGACAGAGTTTTGCCATGTTGGCCAGGCTGGTCTTGAACTCCTGACCTAGTGATCCACCTGCCTTGGCCTCCCAAAGTGCTGGGATTACAGGTGTGGGCCACGGCGCCCAGCCATCTCTGTTATTTCATTGTAATGTTTTAACAGGTACCCATTGTAAATTAGTGTAGGAAAGGTCTTTTGTCTGTTGTAAAGCACTTTACAAATGCAAAAGTTTGTTGGAAATTGTATTTGAATGCCTCACATCTATGTAACCAATCCTCTCTATATGAGGATGGTTGTGTATGTTTCAGTTTTATTTTGAAATTTTCTAGAAATGGAATCTTCTAACTGATTTTAGGGAAACCCTTTATCCTCTCTAGGCTGCCTTTCCTTATCTATAAAATGAAATAATAAGTTCTTTTTAGCTCTGTGATTTGAAAGCTTTAATTTTAAATGAGAGAGGTAGTGGTCTTTATGAAGTTTGATAAATGGCAATACATTTAACTGATTTTGCTCTTTTTATGTGTAGATCATGGAAGGGAAGTGGTTGCTGTGTATGTTACTGGTACTTGGAACTGTTATTGTTGAGGCTCATGATGGACATGATGATGATGTGATTGATATTGAGGATGACCTTGACGATGTCATTGAAGAGGTAGAAGACTCAAAACCAGATACCACTGCTCCTCCTTCATCTCCCAAGGTTTGAAATGGTCTTTGAATCTATTCCTTTTACCTCTTGAGATGATAAAATTTTGAAGATAGCCAGGTGCAGAGACATGTAGTCTCAACTACTCAGGAGGCCTAGGACAGGAGTGTGAGTCCAGCCTGAGCAACACAGGGAGATATCATATCTAAGAAAATATAAAAGAAAAACATCGTGAAGATAAATGTGGAACATTTTCAAAGGCAAAGCAAAATTTGCTAAAATACTTATTGATCTCTCTGGCAGCCTTTGTTATATCTTGCTAGAGGCCAATTATATGGGTTGAATTTGAAGGCTAGCTATGAAATTTTTGTGACAGTTGAAAGCAAACCAGGATAAATGATTCTAGGTAAAAAGGCATGTTGCTGAAAATTTAAATTTTTAATTCATTTATATATTTAACACAGGTCACCTACAAAGCTCCAGTTCCAACAGGGGAAGTATATTTTGCTGATTCTTTTGACAGAGGAACTCTGTCAGGGTAAGTGTTTTCCAGAGAAATATATCTTAGAGGCAAACATTATGTAAATAAGATGGGATAGTGGATTCCTTTTTGGATAGCATCTTATATAGTGAAATGTCTTACTTTATTTTATTTTATTTATTTATTTTTTGAGACGGAATTTCGCTCTTTTGCCCGGGCTGGGGTGCAATGGCGTGATCTCAGCTCACCACAACCTCCACCTCCTGGGTTCAAGTGATTCTCCTGCCTCAGCCTCCGAGGTAGCTGGGAGTATAGGCATGTGCCACCATGCTAGCTAATTTTTGTGGGGTTTTTTTTTTTTGTTTTGTTTTTTAGTAGAGATGGGGTTTTAACATGTTGGCCAGGCTGGTCTTGAACTCCTGATCGCAGGTGATCCACCTGCCTCAGCCTCCCAAATTGTTGGGATTACAGGTGTGAGCCACCATACCTGGCTTGAAATTTCTAACTTTAATATCTTCAGTGTTAACATCCATGTAGGAAAATAGTCTTTTGGAATTTGTGGTTTTTACTTCCACTCCTTTCCCTCCCCTACTCTACCCTGTATTTTGTTCTTTGATTGAGGAAAAAAAATCTTCTCTTGATCTTGAAACATCAGTGGAATTATCTCATAGGTTTGGTACTTTTTCATATAGATTTGTGAGTTGAAGATAATATATTATTATTAGTTGTGTGACAGATTTAAAGGTTGGAAGTAGAGTGGTTAAATAGGCTAAGAGCAGAATAAGTCTTATTTTTATGAGTATTTACATAATTTTCCCTCGCAAGACAACTGTCATTTTTAAGACTGATTTTGGGATTTGTGTTACTTACAGGTGGATTTTATCCAAAGCCAAGAAAGATGATACCGATGATGAAATTGCCAAATATGATGGTGAGAATTCCATTTGGTTTAGATATAATAGCAGATAGAAGTTTGACATGTTGTCTCCATGGCATTTCCTAAGACTAGTTTAAAAGGAAATCGTAAGCTTTAAGATTTTTCCGGCCGGGCGCAGTGGCTCACATCTGTAATCCCAGCACTTTGGGAAGCCAAGGCAGGTGGATCACGAGATCAGGAGATCGAGACCATCCTGGCTGACACAGTGAAACCCTGTCTCTACTAAAAATACAAAAAATAAGCCGGATGTGGTGGCATGTGCCTGTAGTGCTAGCTGCTGGGGAGGCTGAGGCAGGAGGATGGTGTGAACCTGGGCGGCAGAGCTTGCAGTGAGCCTAGATCACACCACTGCACTCCAACCTGGGCGACAGAGAGACTCCATCTCAAAAAAAAAAAAAAAAAAAAAGGCTGGGCATGGTGGTTCATGCCTGTAATCCCAGCACTTTGGGAGGCCGAGGCAGGCAGATCAGGAGGTCAGGAAATCGAGACCATCCTGGCTAACACGGTGAAACCCCGTCTTTACTGAAAATGCAAAAATATTAGCCAGGCGTGTTGGCGGGTGCCTGTAGTCCCAGCAACTCGGGAGGCTGAGGCAGGAGAATGGTGTGAACCCAGGAGGCAGAGCTTGCAGTGAGCAGAGATCATGCCATTGCACTCCAGCCTGGACAACAGAGCGAGATTCCGTCTCAAAAAAAAAAAAAAAAAAAAAGATTTTTCCATGAAAGTTTTGCCACCTTTGTGCGTTGCCTCATGTTTCTTTTCTTTTATTTTATTTAAGGTTCAGGGGTGCATGTGTAGCCTTTTATTTAATAGGATTAGATCTGTTTAATCACCCGTGCTGCTGAATGTTGGAAATAAGTTATTTCAAGACAGTATAATATACTACAGTTTTATAAAACCATATCCTAATAATATTTGCCAAATAAAGTGTGTTTATTTATTTATTTACTTTCTTGAGACGGAGTCTCACTCTTGCTGCCCAGGAATAGAGTGGCGCGATCTTGGCTCACCGCAACCTGTGTTTCTTGGATTCAAACGATTCTCCTGCCTCAGCCTACTGAGTAGCTGGGATTACAGGTGCCCATCACCAAGCCCGGCTAATTTTTGTGTTTTTATTAGCAATGGGGTTTCACCATGTTGGCCAGGCTGGTCTTGAAGTCCTGACCTCGAGTGATCCGCCTGCCCTCAGCCTCCCTAAGTGCTGGGATTACAGGTGTGAGCCACCATGGCTGCCCCAGTATAATATATTTATGCAACTAGGAGTTTTTTGTTTTTTTTGTTTTTTTTTTGGTGTCTGTAGGACCTTCAGAGGTAGAGTTAAGGAATAGAACCTTTTTGTTTTGTCTTGTAGGAAAGTGGGAGGTAGATGAAATGAAGGAATCAAAGCTTCCAGGTGATAAAGGACTTGTATTGATGTCTCGGGCCAAGCATCATGCCATCTCCGCTAAACTGAACAAGCCCTTCCTATTTGACACCAAGCCTCTCATTGTTCAGTAAGTGAAATGCTTGTTGGATAAAAGCTTTCTACAAAGGGTAATCTTAGAAGACATTATACAACTTTTATTCTATGTTAAAAAATTATAAGATTATATAACTTGTGGTAGGGATTTTTGGGTGAATTTAAACACCTTGTAATTAATAGTTTTTCCTGCCTAATAAATTATTTTGAAACAAACTGGCTACTCATTTTCCTGACTGTAAATAACTTGTAGATTTTGCAGAACAAACTTACTGGAAATCTGCATTAATGTTCAATTTAATTTTATTTATTTTTGTGGGATTTGATAGCTATTCAAAAACAATGGAAGATGGAATCCTTTGTAAGGGTAAACATTTGACCTATGATAAAACATGACCAAGATGAGGGAGAGAGGAAATACATTAAGAGAGTTTTGATCTTTCAAAATGCCATACGGTTTTCTGCTTTTCTCTCTGATATTAGGTACGAGGTTAATTTCCAAAATGGAATAGAATGTGGTGGTGCTTATGTGAAACTGCTTTCTAAAACACCAGAGCTCAACCTGGTATGTAATTCCCATTTCTGGAATGTAGCTGGACACCCACTATTACCTTGTAAGAATTTTGTAATTTGCGCCAGGTGCAGTGGCTCATGCCTGTAATCCCAGCACTTTGGGAAGCTGAGGCAGGCGGGTCACGAGGTCAGGAGATTGAGACCATCCTGGCTAACACGGTAAAACCCCGTCTTTACTAAAAATACAAAAAATTAGCCAGGTGTGGTGGTGGGCACCTGTAGTCCCAGCCACTCAGGAGGCTGAGGCAGGAGAATGCCGTGAACCCGGGAGGTGGAGCTTGCAGCGAGCCGAGATTGCACCACGGCACTCTAGCCTGGGCGACAGAGTGAGACTCCATCTCAAAAAAAAAAAAAAAAAAAAAAAAAAAAGAATTTTCTAATACTTGTGAAAATAAAGGCTTCCTCCTGCTGTTTAACTCTTTTGATGAGTTGGGAATATTGACTTTGACACTAATGTGCTTTTTATTCAAAGTGTAAATTACAAAGTTGATACCAACTGTTTTTATCTGAATTTCTGGTTTTGCTTCTGTGTAAGTTTTAGTTTTAGCAAGCTTATTTCTTTGTTTTATGAGGAAGCAGTAACTGTCTAGATGTGTGCATTACTTTTTTTAGGCACTTAAATGTTATTTTAAATTTACTGATGATTGCTTGTTATTCCTTTTCACTAAATAAACTTGTAGTTAGCTTTTCCTGTAACTGTCATTAATATATTTGGAATTTTATAAGAGGAATTACCATACACTTTTGAAATGTTGCTTTTGAACACTTTGACTACAGTGACTTCAAATACTCCTTTTTTGTTTCTGAAGGATCAGTTCCACGACAAGACCCCATATACGATTATGTTTGGTCCAGATAAATGTGGAGAGGACTATAAACTGCACTTCATCTTCCGACACAAAAATCCCAAAACGGGTATTTATGAAGAAAAACATGCTAAGAGGCCAGATGCAGATCTGAAGACTTATTTTACTGATAAGAAAACACATCTTTACACACTAAGTAAGAAAAACCATTAGTTTGGGGGCTTATGGTATTACATATTTATCATCCATTTACTTTAAAGATTGTATATCTGGCTGGGCACTGTGGCTCACACCTGTAATCCCAGCACTTTGGCAGGCTGAGACAGGCAGATCACCTGAGATCAGGAATTTGAGAACAGTCTGGCCAAACTGTTGAAACTCCATCTCTACTAAAAATACAAATATTAGCCAGGCGTGGTGGCACACGCCTGTAACCCCAGCTACTTGGGAGGCTGAGGCAGGAGAATTGCTTGAACCCGGGAGGGAGCCAAGATCATCGTGCCACAGCACTCCAGCCTAGGCAACAGTGAGACACCATCTCAAAAAAAAAAAGATTGTAAATCTTACCCCAGCCTCCAAATAAGAAGAATCTCATCCTGGTATGGTTGCTCATGCCTGTAATACTAGCACTTTGGGAGGCTGAGGCGGGCGGATCACTTGAGGTCAGGCATTCGAGACCAGCGTAGCCAACATGGTAAAACCCCATTTCTACTAAAACTACCAAAATTAGCTGGGCGTGGTGTCAAGTAGCTGGTATAATCCTAGCTACTCAGGAGGCTGAGGCAGCAGAATTACATTAACCCAGGAGGCAGAGGTTGCAGTGAGTCGAGATCGTATCACTGCTCTCCAGCCTGGGAGGCAGAGGAAGATTCTGTCACCCTTCACTAAAGAAAAGAATCTCTTTAATATCTTAGTTGGGAAATGACCTTAATTTGTCAGCATTAAAAGAAGCTTCTTGGCCAGGTATGGTGGCCCACACCTGTAATCCTAACACTTTGGGGGCTGAGTCGGATGGATTGCTTGAGTCCAGGAGTTCCAAACCAGCCTGGCAACATAGAGAGACCTTGTCTCTACAA
Organism: Chlorocebus sabaeus; assembly: GCF_047675955.1. Classification (NCBI taxonomy): domain Eukaryota; kingdom Metazoa; phylum Chordata; class Mammalia; order Primates; family Cercopithecidae; genus Chlorocebus; species Chlorocebus sabaeus. The sequence goes on along the minus strand of NC_132926.1, from coordinate 2,452,054 downwards.
AATATTAAGAAATTAAATGAGTACAGTAGCATGTGCTTGTAGTTTCAGCTACTCAGGAGGCTGAGGTAGGAGGATTGCTTGAGCCCAGGAAGTCAAGATCGTAGTGAGCCATAATCTTGCCACAGCACCGTAGCCTGGGTGAGAGATGCTGTCTCAAACAAAAAAACACACACAAAAACTTCTTTTCCACAAGAATTGAGGTTCGAGATAATTTTAAGAATAGGTATTTTTGGCCGGGCACAGTGGCTCATGGCTATAATCCCAGCACTGTGGGCATCCAAGGTAGGCAGATCACCTGAGGTCAGGAGTTTGAGACCAGCCTGGCCGACATGGTGAAGTCCTTTCTCTATGAAAAATACAAAAATTAGCCGGGCGTGGTGGAGGGTGCCTATAATCCAGCTACTCAGGTCGCTGAGGCAGGAGAATTGCTTGAACCCTGGAAGTGGAGGTTTCAGTGAGCCGAGATTGCGACAGTGCACTTCAGCCTGGGCGACAGTAAGACTCTGTCTCAAAAAAAAAAAAATTGGTGTTTTTTGCTGGATATGGTGGCTCACGCCTGTAATCCCAGCACGTTGGGAGACGGAAGCGAGCAGATCACTTGAGGTCAGGTATTCAAGACCAGCCTGGCCAATATGGTGAAACCTCGTTTCTACTGAAAATACAAAAACTAGCCAGGTGGAGTGGAGGGTGCCTGTCATCCCAGCTACTCGGGAGGCTGAAGCAGGAGAATCACTTGAACCCGGGAGGCAGAGGTTGTGGTGAGCCAAGGTCATGCCGTTGCACTCCAGCCTGGGCCACACAGTGAGACTCCGTCCCCAACCCACCCCCCAAAAACAAAGTTTTTTTTTTTTTGTATCCTATAAAGAGCTTTTCTGATCTACCTAATTTCTTCCTTTTGTTGTTGTTGTTGTTGTTGAGAGATGTTGAATAATAGAATAAGTTATATATATAATTATACATAAATCCAATGAAAATAGTTTTTCAGAAGTAACTTATAGTTGAACTTCTTTGGATGTTCTAATACCTGGACAATTGACAATTGAGTTGAATCATTTTGATACAGGTTTATTTTGGTTTGTTTATTGAAGCTTTTCCTGCTAGTTTGAGATCATATATAGGCATGCCTCTTTCTGAAGAATATAATAACCTTTTTTTCTTTTCTTTTCTTTTCTTTTTTTTTTTTTTTTTTGAGATGGAGTTTCACTCTTGTTGCCCAGGCTGAAGTGCAATTGCGTGGTCTCGGCTCACCACAACCTCTGCCTCTTGCGTTCAAGCGATTCTCTTGACTCAGGCTCCCGAGTGGCTGGGATTACAGGCATGTGCCACCACGCCTGGCTAATTATTTATTTATTTTTAGTAGAGATGGGTTTTCTCCATGTTAGTCAGGCTGGTCTCAAACTCCTGACCTCAGGTGATCGCCCGCCTCAGCCTCCCAAAGTGCTGGGTTACAGGCATGAGCCACTGCACCCAGACTACCTTTTTAATTTTTTTGAGGCGGAGTGTTGCTCTGTCACCCAGGCTGGAGCACGGTAGCGTGATCTTGGCCTACTGCAACCTCTGCCTCCCGGGTTCCAGTGATTCTCATGCCTCAGCCTCCTGAGTAGCTGGGATTACAAGCTTGTGCCACCATGCCCAGCTAATTTTTCTATTTTTAGTAGAGACCAGGTTTCACCATATTGGCCAGGTTGGTCTTGGACTCCTGACCTCAAGTGATCTGCCCGCCTCAGCCCCCAAAAGTGCTGGGATTACAGGTGTGAGTGACTGTACCCAGCCTAGAATATAATAACCTTTTTTCTTTTTTTTTTTTTTTTTTGTGACGGACTCTTGCTTTGTTGCCCAGGCTGGAGTGCAGTGACGCCATCTTTGCTCACTGCAGCCTCTGCCTCCTGGGTTCCAGCGATTCTCTCGTCTCAGCCTCCCTGGTAGCTGGGATTACAGGCACACACCATCATGCCCAACTCATTTTTGTATTTTTAGTAGACAGGGTTTCAGGGTTTCACATTGTTGGCCAGGCTGGTCTTGAACTCTTGATCTCAATTGATCCGCCCACCTCGACCTCCCAAAGCGCTAGGATTACAGGTGTGAGCCACTGTGCCCGGCCCAACCTTTTTTTGTTATTTCCAAAAGTAATACATATTTAAGGTATAGAAATTCAGAAGCCATAAATAAGCAAGAAGAAAACACTTCAAGTGAGGGAGAGGGTTGAAGACAAGTTGGTTAATTGGTACAGAAATATAATGAGGTAGAAGGAATAAATTCTAATATTTGATAGTACAGTAGGGAAATTATAGTTAGAACAATTTATGGTATATTTCAGAATAGCTGGAAGAGAATTATAATGTTCCCAATACAAAGAAAAAGTAAATGGAGTCAGGTGCAGTGGTTCAAGCCTATAATCCCTGCGCTTTTGGGAGGCTGAGGTGGGAGGATCACTTGAGGCCAGGAGTTCTAGACTAGCCCGGGCAGCATAGTAAGACCCTGTTCCTACAAAAAAACAATTATTCAGGCTTGGTGGCATGTACCTGTAGTCCCAGATGTTTGGGAGGCTGTGGTGTGGAAAGATCCCTTGAGTTCAGGATTTCAAGATTGCAGTGAGCTGTGATTGGGCCACTGCACTCCAGCCTCAGTGACAGAGTGAGGCTCTGTCTCTATAAAATAAAAAGAAAGAAAAGGTAAATGTTTAAGGTTACAAATATTTCAATTACTGTGATTTGGTTTTTTGTTTGTTTGTTTGTTTTTTGAGATGAGAGTCTTGCTCTGTTGCCCAGGCTGGAGTGCAGTGGCCTGATCTCAGCTCACTGCAACTTCCGCCTCCTGGGTTCAAGCGATTCTCCTGCCTCTGCCTCCCGAGTAGTTGGGACTACAGGCGTGCGCCACCATGCCTGGCTAATTTTTTTGTATGTTTAGTAGAGTTGGGGTTTCACCGTGTTGGTAAGCCTGGTCTCAGACTCCCAACCCCAAATGATCCGTCTGCCTCAGCCTCCCAGAGTGCTGGGATTATAGGCATGAGCCACCAGGCCCGTCCAATTACTGTGATTTGGTCATTACACGTTATATACACCTGCCAAAATATCACACGTACCCCAAAAATATGTACAAGTATGATATGTCAATAAAAACATAACACAATGGGCTGGGTGCAGTGGCGCATGCCTGTAATGCCAGCACTTTGGGAGGCCGAGGCGGGCGGATCATGAGGTCAGGAGATTGAGACCACCGTGAAACCCTATCTCCTAAAAATACAAAAAATTAGCTGGGTGCATTGGCGGGTGCCTGTAGTCCCAGCTACTTGGGAGGCTGAGGCAGAAGAATGGCGTGAACCCAGGAGGCGAAGCTTGCAGTGAGCTGAGATCGCACCACTGCACTCCAGCCTGGGCGACAGAGCGAGACTTCATCTCGAAAAAACAAAAAACATACACAAAGAGGTCACTTAAAATTATCTTAAACATCAACATTGTGATATATATTTGTCCATATGTGTATGTACACATATACAACTTTACGTGCTGTATCTAACTTTTTTTTTTTTTGAGACGGAGTCTCACTCTGTCGCCCAGGCTGGAGTGCAGTGGTACGATCTTGGCTCACTGCAAGCTCCGCCTCCTGGGTTCACGCCATTCTCCTGCCTCAGCCTCCTGAGTAGCTGGGATTACTGGCGCCCGCCACCGCGCCCAGCTAATTTTTTGTATTTTTAGTAGAGACGGGGTTTCACCATGTTAGCCAGTATGGTCTTGATCTCCTGACCTCATGATCTGTCCGCCTCAGCCTCCCAAAGTGCTGAGATTACAGGCATGAACCACCACGCCTGACCCTAATTTTTTTTTTTTTGAGACAGAAACACTGCAATCTCTACCTCCCAGGTTCAAGTGATACTTGTGCCTTACCCTCCCAAGTAGTTGGGTTTACAGGTGTGCACCAACGTGCCCACCTAGTTTTTGTATTTTCAGTGGAGACAGGGTTTCACTATGTTGGCCAGGCTGGTCTCGAACTCATGGCCTCAAGTGATCTACCTGCCTTAGCCTCCCAAAGTGCTGGGATTACAGGCATGAGCCACCACACCCAGCCTTGACTTTCTTAACAACAAAAGAGTGTGAAGTTCTTCCTCACAAAAATATTCGTTTTCATTATCACTGATGCAGCAGCATAGGATTTCTTGTCAGGATGTGCTATAACTCAGTCACGCACGTGTTAGATATCTAGGTGTGGAATCTGGCCTTTACGTCACACTTAAGATGCTTTTATGGGGCCCATGTGGCTGGGCATGGTGGCTCACCCCTATAATCTTAACAGTTTGGGAGGCTGAGGTTAGGTGGATTGACCAGCCTGGGCAACATGGCAAAACTCCATCTCTACTGAAAATACAAAAAATTAGCTGGGCATGGTGGCATGGGGCCATCTGTAGTTCCAGCTACTCCAGAGGCTGAGGCAGGAGAATCACTTGAACCTGGGAGGCAGGAGTTGCAGTGAGCCAAGATCACACCACTGCACTCCAGCCTGGGAGACAGAGCAAGACTCTTTGTCTCAAAAAAATAAAATTAAACTAAAAAAAAGCTTTTATGGATTTAAACTTGTTTTTTCATTCTCCATGGGAGTTAAAAAGGAGAACCATGAGTGGACATGCGTTTTAATAAATTAGAGGTTTGTGTAATTTCAGTGACGTGGTAATAATACCAGCTCTATTAGAAATAAAGAAATGGACCTTTTGTACTGGGAAGTAGTTATAAGTCCACTAATTTGTCTGCTCACTGTTATATATATGTAAGCCCAATAATCGTGTTAGTTTATTAAGGTTTCTTGATTTATTATTTTTTTTAGTGTCTATAAGTAAAGTCTTTGGTGTTAAAGATTTTAACTATCATTTGTTGTAATTCTTAGAAATCTGAGAAACTAAGCATTCATGTTTTGTGCATAAGGAAATGGGTGCTAACTTGCCCAAGACCCCAAGAACCAGGCATTGTTCTTACCCCAAAGCCTCAGGTCATACTTCTGTTCTGCTGCTTCATGTTAGAAGTCATGATCTTTTGTATTATGGTAAAGGGAGCTTGGGAAATTAAGTACTTTTAATTCCATTTAATGTTTTTTTCAGTCTTGAATCCAGACAATAGTTTTGAAATACTAGTTGACCAATCGGTGGTGAATAGTGGAAATCTGCTCAATGACATGACTCCTCCTGTAAATCCTTCACGTGAAATTGAGGACCCAGAAGACCGGAAGCCCGAGGATTGGGATGAAAGACCAAAAATCCCAGATCCAGAAGCTGTCAAGCCAGATGACTGGTGAGTCTTGGGGACCTGTCTTCAAGTGTAAGGAAGCATTTCACATATTCCATGTGGCTGGAACAGCCAAATGTTGGTTAAGTGAGCTCTGATAATTTCAGTAATCCATGATGCAGTCCAATCTGTAGGGAAACTATTAGAGTAGCTGGAAAGGGGTGAGAGTCAAGGAGTTGGTGAATACAGGAAGGGGTGTTTCTGATTGAAGAATGTCATATGCAGAGGTAGAGGAGCAGCAATAAGCTTGACATGCAAGGGAGAAATTACATGGCCTTTTATGTAGGGTGCACATTGAAGAGTGAGGAGAAATGAAGATAGCTGGGGCTGGATTCTTGTATATGGCTATCTTTGAGCTTCCAGCTTCCATACAGTGACTCCAGAAATGTCAGAAACTGAAGAAATTCTTACCCTTTGTAAAAGTATCCTCCTATGCCTAGCAATTAAATTCTAGATGATCTTTTTCCTCCTTGAAAGGTAAGATACATATAACTGAACTTTTATACTGCACTAGTATAAATGCCAAGTTTATTTGTATATTTGGTGCATATGAGATTTGGACTTAGCCTTGTTCAGTATTATACACCTTAACTAGCTTTATCACCTAAGAAGACTCCTGTACCCATTCAGCAGTCACTCCCTGTTTCCTCCCCGCAGCTCCCGGCAACCACTAACCTGCTTTCTGCCCCTCTGCAGTTGTCCACTTTGTACATTTCATATAAATGGAATCATACAGTCTGTGGCTTTCTCTGTCCAGTTGCTTTCATTTAGCACAGTGTTTTCCAGGTGTATCTGTGTTGAAGCATGTATCAGTACTGCATTCCTTTTTATGATTGAATAAGTTCTACTGGTTTGATAATGCCACATTTTATTTATCCTGCCTTGGTGGACATTTAGGTTGTTTGCTCCTTTTTGTCTGTGATTATGAATGATGCTGCTATGAATGTTCATGTACTGGTTTTTATATAAATATGTTTTTTCTTTTCTTGCTTTTTTTTTTTTTTTTTTTTTTTTTGAGACGGAGTCTCGCTCTGTCGCCCAGGCTGGAGTGCAGTGGCCAGATCTCAGCTCACTGCAAGCTCCGCCTCCCGGGTTTACGCCATTATCCTGCCTCAGCCTCCCAAGTAGCTGGGACTACAGGCGCCCGCCACCTCGCCCGACTACTTTTTTGTATTTTTTTAGTAGAGACGGGGTTTCACTGTGTTAGCCAGGATGGTCTCGATCTCCTGACCTCGTGATCTGCCCGTCTCGGCCTCCCAAAGTGCTGGGATTACAGGCCTGAGCCACCGCGCCCGGCCCTTTTTTCTTTTTTTTTGAGATGGAGTCTGGCTCTGTTGCCCAGGCTGGAGTGCAGTGGCGTGATCATGGCTCACTGCAACCTCTGTCTCCCAAGTTCAAGTGATTCTCCCGCCTCAGCTTCCCAAATGGCTGGGATCACAAGTGCGTGCCACCACGCCCAGCTAATTTTTGTATTTTTAGTAGAGACAGGGTTTTACCATGTTGGCTAGGCTGGTCTCGAACTCAGGTGATCCTCCCGCCTCAGCCTCCCAAAGTGCTGGGTTACAGGCGTGAGCCACCACGCCTGACCTCTTTTCTTTAGACATGGTCTCTTTGTGTTGCCCAGGTGGGAGTGCAGTGGTAAGGTCATGGCTCACTGCAGCCTCCACCTCATCGGGTCAAGCGATCATCTCCCGCCTTAGCTTCCCAAGTAGCTGGGACTGTCGATATGCACACCTGGCTAATTTTTGTGGGTTTTTTGTTTGTTTGTTGAGACAGAGTCTCGTTTTGTCGCCCAGGCTGTAGTGCAGTGGCACGATCTCGGCTCACTGCAACCTCTGCCTCCCGGGTTCAAACGATTCTCGTGCCTCAGCCTCGAAGGAGCTGGGACTAAAAGCGTGCACCACTGTGCTCATGCCTCAGCCTCTAAGTAACTGGGACGACAAGCGGCACCACTACAAAAAATACTTGTATTTTTAGTAAAGATGGGATTTCACCACGTTGGCCAGACTGGTCTCAAAATTCTGATTTCAAGTGATCTACCAGCCTCGGCCTCCCAGAGGGCTGGGATTACAGGCATGTGCCACCGTGCCTGGCTGTGTATGTTTTTTCTTTTTTGTTTTGAGACGGAGTTTCGCTCTTGTTGCCCAGGCTGGAGTGCAATGGTGCGATCTCGGCTCACCGCAACCTCTGCCTCCCAGTTTCAAGTGATTCTCCTGCCTCAGCCTCCTGAGTAGCTGGGATTACAGGCATGTGCCACCACACCTGGCTAGTTTTATATTTTTAGTAGAGATGGGGTTTCTCCATGTTGGTCAGGCTGGTCTCAAACTCTGGACCTCAGGTGATCTGCCCACCTTGGCCTCCCAAAGTGCTGGGATTACAGGCATGAGCCACTGCACCTGACCTAATTTTTGTGTTTTTTAGTAGAGACAGGGTTTCATCATATTGTTCAGGCTGGTCTCGAACTCCTGTCCTCAGGTGATCCGCCCGCCTTGGCCTCCCAAAGTGCTGGGATTATGGGTGTGAGCCACCACACCTGGCCTTGTGTATTTTTTTTACTAGAGACTGTGTTTCACCTTGTTGCCCAGGTTGGTGTGGCCTCAAGTGATCCTCCTGCCTTGGCCTCCCAAAGTGCTGAGATTACAGGCATGAGCCACTCTGCCTTGCTATAGATATATATTTTCATTTCTCTTGGGTATATGTACCTAAAAGTGGAATTGCTGGGTCATGTGGTAACTATTTAACTTTTTGAGAAACTGCCAAACTGTTTTCCAAGTCAGCGGTACCATTTTACTTTCCCACCAGCAGTGTATGAGGGTTTTCAGTTTCTCTACATTCTCTCCAACATTTGTTTTTATGAGTCTTTTTTATTATAGCCATCTTGGTACTAAGTGGTATCGTGGTTTTGATTTGCATTTCCCTGATGGCTAATGATGTTAAGCATCTTTTCATATGCTTATTATATGTTTGTATTGTATATTTATACATTTGTATGTCTTCTTTGGAGAAATGTCTATTAAAATCATTTGCCCATTTTTAAATTGGCTTGTCTTTATATTATTGAGTTGTAAAGAGTTATTTTACTAGACCCTTAGCAGACATATGATTTACAAGAATCTTCTAAGAAGAATTATTTAAAATTTTGTGATTAAAACCAAAATATTTTCAGAATACTCTGTTCTGATCCACAAAGTGGTACTGTACTGTGACCAGCATTGGCATAATTTTTCTTTTGTGTTTAAGGGATGAAGATGCCCCTGCTAAGATTCCAGATGAAGAGGCCACAAAACCTGAAGGCTGGTTAGATGATGAGCCCGAGTATGTACCTGATCCAGACGCAGAGAAACCTGAGGATTGGTAAGAACTTCAGTTAACTTTCTTAATTATGTAGGTTGTTTTGTTTGTGTTTTTGAGATGGAGTCTCACTCTGTCTCCCAGGCTGGAGTTCAGTGGCAGTTTCAGCTCATTGCAACCTTCATCTCCTGGGTTCAAGCGATTCTCCTGTATCAGCCTTGCGAGTAGCTGGGATTACAGGTGTGTGTCACCACACCTGGCAAATTTTTGTATTTTTTGTATTTTTAGTAGAGACGGGCTTTAACCATGTTGGCCAGACTGATCTTAAAAAGTCCTGACCTCAAGTGATCTGCCTGCCTTGGCCTCCCAAAGTGCTGGGATTATAGGCGTGAGCCACCACACCCAGCCTAAGTTACCTCTTTTTATTGAAGTCAAACTTAATACTTAAATATAGCCAAGTTCCCCAATTTCAGGGTAGAATTTGACAATTTTAATTATATTTTCTTCTTTTTTAAAAAATATATTTTTCCTGAAAAACTGTTATTACTGGAAAAACAGAAACAGGAGAAGCTGGTCTGATACTGTGAAAACATTTCAGCAGGATCTTGGCAGCCCTGGGCCAGCCAGCTGTTCATAGTCTTGCATCACAGAACCTGTTTATAATTTGTTGTTTGTACCTCCATAGGGATGAAGACATGGATGGAGAATGGGAGGCTCCTCAGATTGCCAACCCTAAATGCGAGTCAGCCCCTGGATGTGGTGTCTGGCAGCGACCTATGATTGACAACCCCAATTATAAAGGCAAATGGAAGCCTCCTATGATTGATAATCCCAGTTACCAGGTTTGTGCCTCTTGATGGTTGAGTTGCTTTCATTGATCTGTTTGTATTCAGATAGAAGTTTTATCTAGAGTCAGGCTGCCAGGGTGGTCATTATGGTTGTTCATTATATTCAAGCTATTGAATTAAAAGCAGAAGGTAGACATCCTAAGTTGAAAGAGAGCTTATTGGGTAAGGTGTTGCAAAGATAAACCTAGAAACTGGAGTGAATAACTTTCTGTAACTTTTTTTTTTTCTTTTTTTTGAGACGGAATTTCGCTCTTCTACCCAGGCTGGAGGGCAGTGGCGTGATCTCGGCTCACTGTAACTTCTGCTTTCCAGTTTCAAGCAATTCTCTTGCCTCAGACTCCCTAGTAGCTGAGATTCCAGGCGCCTGCCACCACGCCTGGCTAATTTTTGTATTTTTAGTAGAGACGGGGTTTCACCATGTTGGCCAGGCTGGTCTCAAACTCCTGACCTCGCGATCCCCCACCTCAGCCTCCTAAAATGCTGAGATTACAGGCATGAGCCACCATACCTGGTCAACTTCCTTTTCTTTGAGACTGAGTCTCACTCTAGCGCCCAGGCTAGAGTGCAATGGTGCAATCTGCCACCTCCACCTTGGGTTCAAGCGATTCTCCTGCCTCAGCCTCCTGAGTAGCTGGGAGCACAGGCGTGCACCACCTCACCTGGCTAATTTTTTGTACTTTCAGTCGAGACAGGGTTTCGCCATGCTGGCCAGGCTGGTCTCGAACTCCCGACCTCAGGTGATCCACCTGCCTCGGCCCTTCAAAGTCCTGGGATTACAGGCAGGAGCCACCGTGCCCAGCCAAGAATAACTTTCATAATTCCTTTGTAACTATATTTAAAAACAGAAGGAAAAGAAAAATGGAAAACTGTTGATTTGGGTACCCTGCTCTTGGGTGCCAGGGTTGCTTCAGCCATAAGATCCACAGCTGAGTCTGGACAGTCTGTGACGTGGTGGGTAGAGGACTGTGGTATGAGTCGGCATCTTGACTACAAGTCAGCTCACTGCTTGGCCTCAATGCTTGCAACTAGAAAGAGATTGAGGCCCAAAGGGGAGATGGTAAGGATACAAGTAGTAAGGTTGTGAAGCTTTGGGCCTCATGCAGAAATGTACACCCTCAGACCTTTGTTTCTTTTATCTTTCTAGCCAAGTAAAATTATTTATAATCTCTACAAAGAGTGGCAATTAAAATTATTTATAATCATTAATTTCTACTTTGTTTATATACATATGCTAATATATGTACATAGATATACAGAAACGGGGAAGCTGCTCTGATACTGTGAAAACATTGCAGCAGGATCTTTGCATAGTTACGTACATATACATATACTAATACATGTTTTTCTGTTTGTAAATTTTTTTTTCCTCATAATCTTTAAAGATGTTATGTGAATATATTTTTAATTGTGTAGTCAAGCAATAAGATAAAATAAAAATTTTACTTTAAAAAAGTTGCCCTTTAGGCCGGGCGTAGTGGCTCAATGCCTGTAATCCCAGCACTTGAGAGTCCGAGGTGGGTGCATCACCTGAGGTCAGGAGTTCGACACCAGCCTGGCCAATGTAGTGAAACACCATCTCTACTAAAAGCACAAACATTGGCTGGGTATGGTGGCACACACCTGTAGTCCCAGCTGCTCAGTCACGAGGCTGAGGCACAAGGATCACTTGAACACAAGAGGCAGAGGTTGCAGTGAAAAAGAAGTTGCCCTTTAGTTGTTCTCCTGTTGGTGGCCATTTAGGTGGATTGTCACTTTTGCTTTCAGAGTCACTGCTGCTGTAATAATCCTTGTACATATGTGGGTGTATGTTGTAAGTATTTCTCTAGGTAGTTATCTAGAAGTGACTAGCTGGTTGATGATCATGTATGTTTTATTTTAAATCACCACTGAAGAAGTATGTACTGACTTACACTCCCATTCTCATTAGCAGCTGATAAGAGTGGAGGCTGTTGAATGGGCCAGGAACTTGAGGGGCTGGTTTGGACCAAGGTCATGGGTGATAGTAGAAATTGGAAGCAGTTGGAGTCCTGCAATCTTAGAGGCAGAGTGTGTAAAATAATCTGTAGCATTTATTATTTATTTTCCTGTTATTTCAAGTTTCATGAAGTTGGCATTTCTCTCCATTGTTCATGCAAAATTTCTCTTACAGTAGATTCACCACAAACTTTTGTTGATCATTATCTGAAATCATTTTCTAAAACATTTTTTTCTAGGGAATCTGGAAACCCAGGAAAATACCAAATCCAGATTTCTTTGAAGACCTGGAGCCTTTCAGAATGACTCCCTTTAGTGCTGTTGGTTTGGAGCTGTGGTCCATGACCTCTGACATTTTTTTTGACAACTTTATCATTTGTGCTGATCGAAGAGTAGTCGATGATTGGGCCAATGATGGATGGGGCCTGAAGAAAGCTGCTGATGGGGCTGCTGAGGTTCGTGTTTGCTGCTGGTGCATTTGTATGTTATTGTAAGGAGCTGTTATTTTGTGAAAGTCTGTGTTAAGGTTTATCTTTTTCTTCATTTGGCAATATTGGCATAAAAAGTACAACCATATATATGCCTGTAGAAGACACAACATTGGGTTTGGGGCATGATTTCATTAGTCTAATGTAGTGGCTTTAGAGTCTATTTGTGTTATGTTCAGGGTTTTTTTTTTAATCTGGGTATATATTTCAAAATTTGTCATTTAGGCTATATTTTTATGCACTCTTATATGTTGAATCTCGGTTTACACTACATACAGAATTTTCAAACAACTGGTCATGTGACCAACCTAAGAATTGGAGAGCCAGGGATACTGAGATAAGAAATTCACTGGACCCTGAGGTTGGGGAGCCTTTTGCAGGTGATGTAGAAGCCAGCTTTTGCACCTATGAGAGTGAAATCACCTTGATTATAAGGAGAGCAAGAGGATGGAGGCTTTCTCTAATTTCTTTTTTACATTTAATGAACATTTTCTCTGAAAAAGAAGGTCCTGTGTAGTGCCGTGCCATAACTAAACTGTGGAAGAACAACGCGGTCTATGTTTGGTGTCCAAAGCCGGAACTTTGAGCCAGTCCTGTCTTGTTTTCCAGCCAGGCGTTGTGGGGCAGATGATCGAGGCAGCTGAAGAGCGCCCGTGGCTGTGGGTGGTCTATATTCTAACTGTAGCCCTGCCCGTGTTCCTGGTTATCCTCTTCTGCTGTTCTGGAAAGGTAGGAAGTTTGGTTTTTTTAGAATCACTTTTAGAGACATCACTCTGGTGATTATTAAAAATAACTAAGAAATGTTGCCTGAGGTTTTCTTTGTAGTGGCTCAGTAATAACTGAGCCATGTTTGGTGATGACTTCAGAAACCTTACTTACTGTTCCTCAGTGGCCATTTATTCTGCCCAAATGGGAACAGGATTTATAGCCCCTTGGTTGCTTTTATTATTTATCCTAATCTATTACTCTCCATAATGTTCGGCAGCAGCTTTCTAAAAAAAACCAATAAACTTCGATATAAAACTAGTCACTTGGCCAATAATCAGCTTTTCCTGCTGGCATACCTATTTCTATTATTTGAAATTCAGTCTTTGATTCCTCATTATCCATTTTGCCTTCACCTTCCCCACTCTGAAAACAGTATGTTGGGGTACCACAGCCTTATTGTTAGTTTTTCTTGTCTAGCCTTTTTTGCATGTGCTATCATAAAAAAAGGAAGTCTTATTTTGGCCCTCTACTTCTACTAAATGAGGATTATGCTTCATCTGGCATTCATAGCACTTTGTAACTGGATCCCAAGTTCCTTTTCCAGCCTTATCCTCTGACACTATTCTTTGTATCTGTGCTGCAGTCACCTTTTTTGACCTGTATTTTCCTGTCTGGCCCTTTTGTTTTTATTCTACCTTGAAACACACAAGCGCATGTCCGCACACGCTCTTCAGGGTAGGAGTTACATCTTATTCGTTTCTATATATCTATCCCTGTATACAGCCTGGAACAGAACTTTGCCTGTAGGCATTCAGGAATTATATAACATAATACCTGAACATGTAAACAAAATTGTACTTTGGGGAACGTTTCAGAAACAGACCAGTGCTATGGAGTATAAGAAAACTGATGCACCTCAGCCGGATGTGAAGGAAGAGGAAGAAGAGAAGGAAGAGGAAAAGGACAAGGGAGATGAGGAGGAGGAAGGAGAAGAGAAACTTGGTAAGAAATAGAGTCCAGAAAATCTGCTTTAAGCCAAGACCCTACGATGTTGTTAAACCTTTACAGTCAAGTTAAAGATTGTTTTTAGCCAGGCATGGTGGCTCAAGCCTGTAATCCTAGCACTTTGGGAGGTTGCAGCAGGAAAATTGCTTGAGCCCAGGAGTTTAAGGCTGTAGTCAGCCAGGATAGTGCCACTGCACTCCAGCTGAGCAACAGAGTGAGGTCCTGTCGCTCTCTCTCTCTTTTTTATGTTTATTTTGTATGTATATATGTATGTATTTATTTATTTGAGATGAAGTCTCGCTCTGTTGCCCAGGCTGGAGTGCAGTGGTGCGATCTCGGCTCACTGCACGCTCCGCCTCCTGGGTTGACACCATTCTCCTGCCTCAGCCTCCCGAGTAGCTGAGACTACAGGCGCCCGCCACTATGCCTGGCTAATTTTTTGTATTTTTAGTAAAGACAGGGTTTCGCCGCATTATCCAAGATGGTCTCGATCTCCTGACCTCATGATCCGCCCACCTCGGCCTCCCAAAGTGCCAGGATTACAGACGTGAGCCACTGTGCCCGGCCTCTATTTTTATTTTTTAAGACATGGTCCCACTCTGTCACTCAGGTTGGAATGCAATGGCACAATCACAGTTCACCACAGCCTCGAACTTAGAGGCTCAAGTGATCCTCCTACCTCAGCCTCCCCTGTCCCCAAGTAGCTGGGACCACATGCCCAGCTGATTTATTATTTATTTATTTATTTGATGTGGTCTGGCCCTGTTGCCTAGGCTGGAGTGCAGTGGTGTGATCTTGGTTCACTGCAGCCTTTGCCTCCCGGATTCAAGCGATTCTCCCACCTGGGCCTCCCAAAGTGTTGGGATTACAGGCGTGAGCCACCACACCCAGTGAGATCCTGTCTCTTAAAAAAAAAATTGTTGACCAGGCACGGTGGTTCACACCTGTAATTCCAGCACTTTAGGAGGCTGAGGCGAGTGGATCACAAGGTCAGGAGATCGAAACCATCCTGGCTAACACGGTAAAACCCCGTCTCTTCTAAAAATAAAAAAATTTAGCCGGGTGAGGTGGCGGGCGCCTGTATCCCCAGCTCCTCGGGAGGCTGAGGCAGGAGAACCGCTTGAACTTGGAGGCAGAGGTTGCAGTGAGCTGAGATCGCGCCACTGCACTCCAGCCTGGGTTGACAGAGCGAGACTCCATCTCAAGAAAAAAAAAAAAAGTGATGTAGATCTAGAGATTTGTTCTAATGCTAATGTATAATCACCAGGAATAGTCAGGTTTTGCTCAGTTGTTTAACTTCTGTCTTAGAAGAGAAACAGAAAAGTGATGCTGAAGAAGATGGTGGCACTGTCAGTCAAGAGGAGGAAGACAGAAAACCTAAAGCAGAGGTAAAGGAAAGGGGCCACACATTTTATTTTTCCAAGTTTAAGGTACATTTATTTAAAGGGAATATTTTAATGGGGTAGTTTACAGTGGCTTATGGCAGTAAAAATTCTGTTAAAACCAATTTTGTTGAAGTGGAATTCTTTGTGATACTAGTCAGTGTTTTGTTTGATAATCTTAAGCTACATCTGCCTCTCCAAAGTATCTTTTTAGCTGAAAATGATTTTCTGGAATAAGCAGAAGGTTGTAGGGGGATAATAAAATGCTTGCTAAGAAGGAAACTTCGGGTCATTAACAGTCTATTTGCCTCTCCTCACAGTGCCCTGAAAAGTATTTCTTTTTTTTTTTTTTTTTGAGATGGAGTCTGGCTCTGTCGCCCAGGCTGGAGTGCAGTGGCCGGATCTCAGCTCACTGCAAGCTCCGCCTCCCGGGTTTACACCATTCTCCTGCCTCAGCCTCCGGAGTAGCTGGGATTATAGGCGCCCGCCACCTCGCCCAGCTAGTTTTTTGTACTTTTTAGTAGAGACGGGGTTTCACCGTGTTAGCCAGGATGGTCTCGATCTCCTGACCTCGTGATCCGCCCATCTCCGTCTCCCAAAGTGCTGGGATTACAGGCTTGAGCCACCGTGCCCGGCCGAAAAGTATTTCTTATACAAATCACTGTGTTCTAAACTTTTTGTCCCCGTTATCCATAGATTGGTTCATTCATTCATTTACCTGATGTGTGTTGAGTGCCCATTTTGTTGCAGGCATTGTCCGTGAATAAGACAGACAAAGATACCCTGCCTTTAGGGAGCTGAAACTCTACTTGGGGGAAACAGGCAATGAGCAGTAAACATTGTAAGGAAGTAAACAACACAGCATATTAGGAAGCGAGAAACTATGAAAAATTAAAACAGGAAAAAGTATTAAAAGTGCTAGAGGTAGGGCGGGTCACCATGTCAAAAACCTTACTCGAAAGATGACACTGGACCAAAGACTTGAAAGAGAGAACTTTTCCATGGGGATGTAAGTGGGAAGAGCATTCCAGGCAGAGAGAACAGCCAGTATTGAGAGCCTAAAGTGGTCTACAAAGCCAGTATGGTGAGTGGACAGACAGAGTGGAGAAAAGAAGGGTGGAGAAGTCTCCGGGTTAGATAGGCTGTTGTGTGGACTTGGCTTTCCCTCCTAGTGAAGCAGGCAACCATCACAGGCTACTGGACACAGTTGTCACAGGATGATGACCGTCTGCTGTGTTTCCTATATACCAGTGAGAATCAGGGAGACCAGTTAGGAGGTTCCTGTAATCATCTAGGAAAGATATGGTGGCCCCACAAACGGTGACAGGAGAGGAACAGAGGGTATGAGAACTAGTTGGGGTTCTGGATCTTGGTTTTGTGGTGGATTGGATATATAGAGTATGAGAGAAAGGGAACAGTCATTGTACCATTGCCCACTAAAGTCCTTCCCCCAGCACCTCTGTGTCTCAGTCTGGTCTCTCCTGGAAAGCTCTCCTCAGGTTTTACTTCCAGCTACAACTCTGCCTTCCTATTAATAAAGGTCATTGCTATCTGTATCTTTTGTATATTTTCTTTTTTTTTTTTTTTTTTTTTTTTTTTTTGAGACGGAGTCTTGCTCTGTCGCCCAGGCTGGAGTGCAGTGGCGCAATCTCGGCTCACTGCAAGCTCCGCCTCCCGGGTTCACGCCATTCTCCTACCTCAGCCTCCCCAGTAGCTGGGACTACAGGCGCCCGCCACTGCGCCCGGCTAATTTTTTTTCTATTTTTTTAGTAGAGACGGGGTTTCACCATGGTCTCGATCTCCTGACCTTGTGATCCGCCCGCCTCGGCCTCCCAAAGTGCTGGGATTACAGGCGTGAGCCACCGCGCCCGGCCATCTTTTGTATATTTTCAATGGATATGTTCTGTCTTAACTAGAATGCAGTTCTTAAAAGTAGAGACCATGTTTCCCCCAAACTCCCTCACATGTTAAAAAGTTGCTGGCGCATTTAAAAAAGGAATATTTTCATAGGGTAATTTACAATCTTAGCAACTTGTGATAGAGTACAAAGAGCAGCAGCCTTGGAGTCAGTCTACTTGGATAGTCTTCCATCTTCATGAATCCTTGGTTTCTTACCCTCAGACTGGGGCGAGTGTGCCATAGGCCAGTAGATTGTTTGGGATTAAGCAAGATTAAGAAATCACTTAAGCAAGATTAAGAAACCACAGTGTCTGATCCCTTTTTAAGAATATGTTTATGGGTTAGATTGAGAAAGTGTATGCTTATAGAAAACAATGAAGACTAAACTGAAGTAGGAATAATTCCACCACCTCTGAGACAACCATTCTTCTTGGTGCATTTTCTTCTAATCATTTTTCTCATTTTTTCCTCAAATAAGTTACCCTCAGCCTGGCTGATCTTGAAAATATGGTGAACTTTTATTATGTTTTAAATGTGCTAATTATAGTGAATTTATTTTCTTTTCAATCAATAGGAGGATGAAATTTTGAACAGATCACCAAGAAACAGAAAGCCACGAAGAGAGTGAAACAATCTTAAGAGCTTGATCTGTGATTTCCTCTCCCTACCCCCTGCAAGAGTGGTCCTAGGAGAGGACCTGGCACACCTTAGATTGAAATTCAGAAAACTTCAAGACATCACCATCAGCAGGCTCCAGTTGAACACTAGTCTGTGTAACTTTAAACATCTAGCAGTAAATACTTGCAGTTGTGATATAAAGGACCCTGTTTCTGTAGAAAAGAAAACATTTAACATAATGGTTGTGAAATGTAACATGAAGCAAACTAACTTCTTTTTTTTTTTTTTTTAACATCTTTGTTTTTTAAAATAGAATGATAGAACTTTGCCAGTCTTTAAGATCTTGGCTTAATTTAATGTATTAATCTGTTTGTGCAAACATAATACCACCATTTAAAAATGTTAGGGAGATGAGTTGCAGTTTTTATAATAGATTTTTTTTAAAGTTTGGTATTGTAAAACATTCACATCTCTGTCCCTCAAAATTGATAATCATGTTTAAAGTGCAGTCATTTGTGGTTATAATCTTGTTTTGTTTGCTTCCATTACTCAGTTCCTCCTAAGGAAATTGAGGAGAGGGACTGAATAGAAGCCCAAATTTATATAAAAGTTGCGTTTAAGTTGTATTAAAAATAGATATATAAGAAAAAAACTCTTTCACTTGATGTTGGTTAGACCAGAAAGCGCGTGTGTTCTGTAGCTCAGTTCCCAGACAGCTTTGCAGGTAGTGGAGGAGGTGGCTTCATGTGGCACTTGGGCATTCATACTCCACTTGGGAGGGTCAGGCTGTGGCCTTCTGGAGCAGGTGGCTTGTTAAGGAACGCTAGCAGGGCATGGCACGTGAGCTCCGGAGTAGATGTCTTCATCACTTCTTCCACTGTGTTGACACTGTTTTCCTTACCTATTTCCTCAAATCCCCAGCTTTCTCCTCTGCTATGCATTTTCTTCACAGTGCAGCTTGCAGTCCGTTGCTGAAAATGATTATAAGCCCTGCATAATGTTAAGCTTTATTGTGATTATGTGTATGTTTCTTCTTTCTTTTAAGCAGACCCGTACCTTTCCAGGGTCAAAGTACAGAATAGAATACAATCTTTGATTTTTATCCATTTCTTTTACTCTGTGTAAAGACTTTAGAAGTCTAATTCACAGGCGAGCCAATACAGAATTGACTGCAGTTGAACAGACTAGAAGTATTTGTGGGAGGAGTGACATGAAGCATGAGTTATCTGATTTTTTTTTGTAGCTGCTAAATATTTTAAGCCTTCATTTGCAATTCATGTAACAGTTGTGTCATAAATTACACAATAAAGCAGTCCTGTTCAAATTTTTTTTTAATGTGGCTTGTAGAATTTTTAAAAAAGTGATCTTAGGTTTTTTCATGCGGAATGCAGATGGGTGCTATCAGAGCCTCTCCCACACCACTATAGTGTAATAATGTTGTTATTACTCTACACTGAAACGTATTCAGAGTTAGATGTTATTTTAGCTTTAGTTGTTCTTTAGAGGCTTTCAAATGTACCGATGATACTGTTTCTTGCACTGATTATATAAACACTCCACAGTGTTTATATTGGGAAGATATTGGGAAGGAAATATATTTGTAAAAGATGAAGGCTGTATGTATTTTTTTTTCTTTTTAAACTGGTTCACTTAAATTCTTTAGAGGATGGGATGTATTTTTCTTGCTGAATGTTCAGTGCTTTTTCCTTTTCATTTGTTGTTCTGTGGTCACACTATGACCTTAGCTACATAGCAGACTTTCCCAGATGTATTGATTACAAATAAACAGTTGTTACTTAGCAAGACCTGAAAATATGTCTGCAGGTTTCTCCTTGAAGCAAATGTGTGGGATCATTGCATTTCCAGAAATCTGCCTCCTTCACCCTCCGTTGACAGTATATGTCATGCCTCACTTTCTTCTAGCTGAGCTTTAAATCATTAGAGCTTAAATTGTCAGATCGTTCATTGCCTTTCCAGGGTTATTTAGTAAAGTTTGTTCAAAACAAAAATGCCTTTTCTGGGTTCTTTTTTCAGTTTTTTTTTGAAGGTCCAGCTTCCTGATTAAATGTCTGACATATTAATGAATGACCAGCAGCAGCTTTCAGCTCTTAAAAAGACACTTATATTATGATTTTACATGCTGCTTACCTGTTCCATTGTTGTCAAATGCCCACTCTCCATCAGATGTGTTCCTCCATTTTCTTGTCCACAAAGTACTCCTCACTTTTCAATTTGTCACGTTACTAAATGGTGTTACATTAAAGCCCTGTGTTAAGTGTCTGCTTTTGACTGAATTTCTTCATAGTAACCTTCAATGTGTGTGTGTTACTATGTTCAAGTGGGTTGATCTTCCTTTAATTGGCCACTATGTGAAAGTTCACTAATATGCAGAAACTATTATGGACAGTGAAATAATGATTTTGTCTCACCACATGAGTTTGATGCAGTCTTTTATGTTTAGCCCTTTCCTCTTCCTGCCCACATGATTGCAGTGCAGTAGTTTCTGTTGTATAATAGTGTGGACAGCAGCTCACAAAAGGAGGGAATGCTACTGGTAATTTGTAGATAATATTCTTTAAGACTTAGGGGAACCATTGAACTTTGAAATGTTTATTAGAAAATTCTTTGTTCAGAATCAGACTCCATATTTTACGTATACTTAAATACTTCAGGGATATTGTTGAAAGTTAGCCCAGTTTTTTTATGTGCTATTAAATTTTTAGGTTACATACTGAAGAAAAGTATGTACACAGAATGTAGTGCTCCTAGTTACTATTTTTTCTATTAATGAAATAGTTTAGTTCTGGTGTAAAAGTTCTATGTTTGAATGCTAAAAAAAAAAAGCTGGACTGCATTATGGCACTTTTGCCTTGGTGGCCCACCTTCTCCATTTGAAACATTAGTATTTGTATTTTTCTGCTGCGTTTGTATGAAGACATACTTGACTGTTCTCTTGATTTTAAAATAAAACCTCATGGGCTAAAAAGCTAGAGTAACAAATGTTTGAGCTACTGATGGTGTATCTCAGTGTGCAGCCTCCTGCCACCTCCTGCTTAACCTTTTAGCAATTAGAGTGCCAATATCTAGAGTTCCTGATATCCTTTGGCATCACACTACCTAGTTTTAGTACTAACACTGTTTCATTGCTCCAGTCCCTCTACTCCCCTTTGCCTATTAGTTTTAATTATGGGTCATAATTTGTCTTGGTTTGGTTTTGTTGAGTAACTCAGTTTTATCTAAAGGACCGTATTTGGCCGGGCGCGGTGGCTCATACCTGTAATCGCAGGACTTTGGGAGGGCGAGGTAGGCGGATCACCTGAGGTTGGGAGTTGGAGACCAGCCTGACCAACATGGAGAAACCCCGTCTCTACTGAAAATACAAAAATTGCCGGGCGTGGTGGCTCATGCCTGTAATCCCAGCTACTCGGGAGGCTAAGGCAGGAGAATCGCTTGAACCGGAAGGCGGAGGTTGCAGTGAAATGTCATCCTTTGCATTTCCAGTTCCCTCTAATGGAGCTGGACTCCTGCATGCTTTTGCTCACATCTTCTGGACTTTTTTTTAAAGTAGTGAGTAATACTGCACTTTTGAAACTTGCTCGGGCTTTTATAAATAGGTGGAAACTGACTACCAGTGATTCGGGATCGTGCAAGAGGAAACTACCAGCTCACTAGATTCTGACCAATTATGGGGCTGGATACAAGGAATAAGGTCAAAGTAAAACGGTTAAAATAGCATAGTTACTTAGAGTTCATCAAAGTCGAAATTTGAAAGATAAAAAGAAAGGTCTCTGTACCGCCAGGTGGGCGACGGGGACTGGCCAGCTGCGCCGCACCCGCCTGCCAGATTCCCGTTTCCTCGGGGGAGCCGGAAGGACCTGCCTTCAGCGGGCGACGTGCAGGAAACCAATAGCCGCCTCTTGGACGGACTCCTGTCAGTCACGTTTAGCTCCGCCCCCAGGACTAAGGCCCGCCCAGGGGCTTCCCTCCGCCCTTCGCTTGAGAGTTCCTTTTAAATACCGCTCTGGAGCCTGAGCGCGCCTCTTGCGTGCTCGTCCCCACGCCCTCGGGCGGCCGGTCCTTCCTTCTCTGATTGGCCGGGGCCCCTGCTCATCAGCCGTGACGCACTAGGTCTCTTACCGAGGGCCCGCCTTCTTCCGAGAGGCCCGAAAACAATTTTAAGATGGCGGCCGCGGAGGTAGCGCGGAAAACAATGGGGCCGGGGCGGTGGGGACAGGCCGAGGCTTGAGGTGGGCAGTAAGCGCCGGCTGGGGGTCGGGCCGAGCGGGGCAGGAGGAAAACCCGCCGCCGCGCGCGAGCCCGCTCCGCTACCCTCGGGGGCATGGCGCGGCCGTGAGGCGTACAGAGGTAGCCGCGGGGAGCGAAGCCCGCAGTGCCAGCCGGCCCCGAGAGGCCCGGCCCCGGGCCCGGCCCGTGCAGCCCGCGGCCCATGGTGCTGCCCACCTGCCCCATGGCGGAGTTCGCGCTGCCGCGGCACAGCGCGGTCATGGAGCGCCTTCGCCGGCGCATCGAGCTGTGCAGGCGCCACCACAGCACCTGCGAGGCCCGCTACGAGGCCGTGTCGCCCGAGCGCCTGGAGCTGGAGCGCCAGCACACCTTCGCCCTGCATCAGCGCTGCATCCAGGCCAAGGCCAAGCGCGCCGGCAAGCACAGGCAGCCGCCCGCCGCCCCGGCCCCGCCGCCCGCCGCCCCGGCCCCGGCGCCCGCCGCCGCGGCCCCGCGCCTGGACGCCGCTGACGGCCCCGAGCACGGCCGCCCGGCCACGGTGAGTAGGGCGCGGGAAGGCGCTTGTCGGGGCGGCAGCCCCCTCTCCCGAAAACGCTTCCTCTGACGAGGATCGGGCCGCTGGGCGACTTCCCCAGGCGTCCGCGACTCCTGGATCTGGCTGGAGGGAGGGGAACATGGCAGGGAGCTGAGAGGTTGTCATCTTCGGGAAGTAGCACGGTGGCGTTACTTTGGGAAAACAGCACCGTGAGGGCCTTGCAGGAGGCCCGACCTGGGAAGGCTGGCGAACGTTAACCGGAGGGTTTTTCTTCCAGACTTGATTCCTGGATGTTGAGATATTTATTCGAAATAGACTGGCATTCGAGTTGCCTGTGATGGAGGGAGTTCCTGCACCGTAGGCCTGGCCTCATTTATTCTGCAAATGTTTATTGGGTCCTTGCCCTTTACAAGATCCTGTGCTGTAAGCAGGGTCAGGGCTTTCTTATGGAAATAAGTCGGCCTTCGGTTGACCAACTCAAACTTCTCTGAATGGAAAATCAAGAAATCTTTGGAAAACTTAGTAAAACGTTCAGTGAGTTGCATATAAGTATTCCTTGTTTAGGTAGCCTGAACTTTGTGAACTTGAGATTCCTGCAATATTATTGACAATTCTAGTTTTAATTTATCAGGCCTGTTTAAAATCTCTGATGATGTTAGATTGTTGGTCAATTATTACTCCCTTTGGGCTCTCAGTAAATGTTCCTGAAATTTGTTGGTTAGAGGTTTTTCTCCCTGAAACAGATTCACAAAAGAGACAAGATTTTTCAACGGTTTTCTTGGGGATTTTAGTTTAAAACGAATGTTAAAATCTAACTTGTTCTGTGTATTTTTAAATTCATACCTTTATTATCTCTCACCTGGGCTATTGCAGTGCCCGTCCCTAGCTAACTAACCAGTCTTTAGGCATCTAGTTTCTTTCTCTCTTCCTCTCGAAATGCTAGAAATCCTTCTTTTGCTTGAAGGGATGAAGTTCAGAGTCTTTGGTTTGGCAATTGGGACCAGTCTGACCTAACCTATCTTTTAATGTCTCTCACAGGTCCTCTGCTCTGGTTGAATTATATTTCTCATTCTCTTCCCCACTAGCCTTGATTGCTGGGCTAGAAGGGAAAAAACCACTTAGATTTCCTTGCTTATTGTATCAACTGGTCAAGGCTTCTCATCTTCACTTTTGTCATCTGTAAACTAGGGGCATGTTGGGCTTATTATCTCCCAGTGTTCCTTCCCTGCCCTCCTCTCACTCTGTTGCCCAGGCTGGAGTGCAGAGGCACAGTCATGTCTCACTGCAGCCTCAACCTCCCTGGCTCAAGACTCCTCAATCCTTCCGCCTCAGCCTCCTGAGTAACTGGGACCACAGTTGCACACCACCACGCCTGGCTAAATAAAAAAAGTTTTTTTTCTGTTAGAGATGGGGGTCTCATTATATTGCCTAGGCTGGTCTTGAACTCCTGGGCTCAAGTGATCCTTTCTTCCAGCTTGGCCTCTAAAAGTGCTGAGGTTATAGTCATGAGCCACCTCACCCTGCCACCCCCAGGGTTCTTTTAAAAATAAAAAGAAAGGAGTGTGGACTTGAAAATACAGTATTTCATAAATTTAAAGACTGCCTGTGGGACCCTCCTCCATGCCTTTCAGAATCCTGCCACCCTGCCAGTCCCAGCTTATCTCTTCTGCCTTAAAGCTAGTTCCTGACCACCCTAACTCACAGCAGTAAGAATCTCCTTTGTCAAAACATTTAGGAAACATATTGTCTATACTATTTATTTTATTTATTTATTTTGAGACGGCATCTTGCCCTGTCGCCCAGGCTGGAGTGCAGTGGCGCGATCTCGGCTCACTGCAACCTCCGCCTCCCAGGTTCAAGTGATTTTCCTGCCTCAGCCTCCCTGCTAGCTGGGACTACAGGCGCTGGCCACCATGCCCAGCCAATAATTTTTATGTTTTTAGTAGAGATGGAGTTTTACCATGTTGGCCAGGCTGGTCTCAAACCCCTGACCTCAGATAATCCACCCGCCTCAGCCTCCCAAAGTGCTGGGATTACAGGTATGAGCCACCGTGCCTGACCTATTTATGTTTTTTGAGACGGAGTCTCGCCCTGTTGCCCAGGCTGGAGTGCAGTGGTGATCTCTGCTCACTGCAACCTCTGCCTCAGCGATTCTCCTGCCTCAGCTTCCTAAGTAGCTGGGATTACAGGCGCACACCACCACACTCGGCTAATTTTTGTATTTTTAGTAGAGACAGGATTTTTCCGTGTTGACCAGGCTGGTCTTGAACCCCTGACCTTGTGATCCACCCGCCTTGGCCTCCGAAAGTGCTGGGATTACAGGTGTGAGCCATTGTGCCCAGCCTGTGCTATTTATTTTTAGCACATGGTCACTTATTACTTTAGGTCGCATCTTTCCAACTAGACTGTCAGCTCTTGGAGGCAGGGAGGGCTTGGGCTCACAGTTGGGTAGTACACATCTTAGGTGTATCTTAAGTGCCTGTTTGTTGAGTTATTGATATAAACTTGGTAGTGCTTTACTCAGTAATCTCTCCTCCTATACACTGACCTCAAGCAAGATGATGTAACTTCATGAGCCTCCTTTCATGGCTCAAGAGTAACAACTCTTGTAAGGCTTTTTTTTTTTTTTTTTTTTTAAGGAGTCTTGCTTTGTCACTAGACTAGAGTGCAGTGGCGCCATCTCAGCTCACTGCAACCTCCACTTTCCAGGTTCAAGCAGTTCCCCTGCCTCAGCCCCCCAAGTAGCTGGGATTACAGACATGAGCCACCACGCTCGGCCTGTGTTAGGAAGGACTTTTAGGAGTAGTTTGTGGTCGTTGCAATTGAAGGAAATAATGAAAGCTCATAAAAATCATTGTTTTATACACAAATAGTTGCCTTGAACCCTCCTTAGAAAGTATATTAGTGGGGGCTGGGCGCAGTGGTTCACTCCTGTAAATCCCAGCACTTTGGGAGGCAGAGGCGGGCGGATCACCTGAGGTCAGGAGTTCAAGACCAGCCTGGCCAACATAGTGAAACCCCGTCTCTACTAAAAATACAAAAATTAGCTGGGCATGTGATGTGCGCCTGTGGTCCCAGCTACCTGGGAGACTGAGGGAGGAGAATCACTTGAACCTGGGAGATGGAGGTTACAGTGAGCCAAGATCGTGCCACTGCACTCGAGCCTGGGCAACAGAGGAAGACTCTGTCTCAAATTAAAAAAAAAAAAAAAAAAGGTATATTAGTAATGATTCAATTTTTGTTTAAAGTTATTCTAAGAATTTAGACCCTGTTTGATTTTTTTTAGTCCTGAGTCAGTGGAGGAAACTGGGCATGCTGTTTGAAGATAAATTAATTCTGAGTGTGTTAGAATTTGAATCTAATTTGTCAGTCATTCCCTTTAATGTCAGAGCTTAATCAGATGTGCCATGTTAAGGTGATGTCTTTTTATCACATTAAACCTTGATCTATGGATTTCTTGAGTTTAAACTCTACAGTTGGATGTGCTTTTCTGTGTCTCTGCTAGGAAGAGGGACCCTTTCCACTTGGACTGCGAGTTACTCTAGCTGATCTCTTTGGTCTTGGAATGGGGTCATAGGAATAGAAGATGAGTGTCATTAAGAAAACAGTGGCTCCTTCAATTCGGGGGGAAGAGAGTCCTTGAGTGTGTAGGATTTTGGCTTGGAGAAAACAGCTTTGCACACACAGATGGAAAGAAGGTACCTCTTAGTCATTGTTATTTTTGACAACTCCATGTATTTGATCTCATTAATATTTCTTACATAAGGAATATTATAAGTTCTTAATTTTTTTCCAAGTGAACTGTATACTTTTTGGCAGTCATTTCAAAGTTACTTCACCAGCAGCCCATTTGTACAACTGAGAAGAGATCAGATTTACTGCTAGAGTTTACTTCACTTCAGGTTATTGTTTTCTCAGGATATCCCACCACAGCAAATTCTTAGCTACTATCAGCTTAGTCTGTTAGAGATGAATCAGAAACACTGTTTCAGGCTTTTTCTCTATTCTAATTTTCTTTTTTTCTTTTTCTTTTTCTTTTTTTTTTGAGATGGAGTCTCGCTCTGTCACCCAGGCTGGAGTGCAGTGGCGTGATCTTGGCTCACTGCAAGCTCCGCCTCCCGGGTTCACGCCATTCTCCTGCCTCAGCCTCCCGAGGAGTAGCTGGGACTACAGGCGCCGCCATCACGCCTGGCTAATTTTTTGTATGTTTTTAGTAAAGACGGGATTTCACCGTGTTAGCCAGGATGGTCTCGATCTCCTGACCGGGTGATCTGCCCGCCTCGGCCTCCCAAAGTGCTGGGATTACAGGCGTGAGCCACCATGCCCAGCTTCTAATTTTCAAGGAATGAGTCTATTAGGTTTTCATTTTTTTTTCCTTTTTCTTGAAACAGGGTCTGGCTCTGTCACCCAGTGGCGCCATCGTGGGGCACTGCAGCCTTGAACTCCTGGGCTCCAGGGGTCCTCCCACCTCAGCCTCCTGAGTAGCTGGGACTACAGGTGTGCACCACCACGCCCGGCTAGGTTTTAAAGTTTTGTGTAGAGATGTGTGTGAGCCACCTTGCCTGGCCGGAAGTTGCTTTTCTTACTTAGTTTTAGGTGTGTGAAGTTTCTTTCTCTCTTTTTTAACCTTTTATTTGTAAATAATGTCAAACTTAGAGAAAAGCTCTAAGCTTGGTACAAAGAATATCTGGATACCCACTACCTAGATTTACCTGTTGTCACTGTTGTGCCCCATTTGCCTTATCATTTGCACGTTCTCTCTTTCCCACTCTCTGCTTCTTTCTCTCTCTCTCAAACTTTTATTCTCTGAACCACCTGAGAGTGTGCTGCACACCTCATAGCTCTCTGCTCCCAAACACCCCATGTGTACCTTTTAAGAGTTAAGAAAGCTGCCGGGCGCGGTGGCTCAAGCCTGTAATCCCAGCACTTTGGGAGGCCGAGGTGGGTGGATCACGAGGTCAGGAGATCGAGACCATCCTGGCTAACACGGTGAAACCCCATCTCTACTAAAAATACAAAAAAATTAGCCGGGCGTGGTGGCAGGTGCCTGTAGTCCCAGCTACTCGGGAGGCTGAGGCAGGAGAATGGCGTGAACCCAGGAGGCGGAGCTTGCAGTGAGCCGAGATAGTGCCACTGCACTCCAGCCTGGGCGACAGAGCAAGACTCCGCCTCAAAAAAAAAAAAAAAAAAAAAAAAAGAGTTAAGAAAGCTGTTAATTTTGTAGACCAAAGGCATGCAAGAATTACAAAATAACAAATTATTTCCAGGAGGTAGATATTTCTGAATATAAAACAGATACTGTACTGTAATCATATGGGGTAGGTTTTTTGTTTTTTGTTTTTTGTTTTTTTTGAGACAGTCTCGCTCTGTCGCCCAGGCTGGAGTGCAGTGGCGCGATCTCGGCTCACTGCAACCTCCGCCTCCAGGGTTCACGCCATTCTCCTGCCTCAGCCTCCTGAGTAGCTGGAACTACAGGCGCCCGCCACTGCGCCCGGCTAATTTTTTGCATTTTTAGTAGAGACCGGGTTTCACCGTGTTAGCCAGGATGGTCTCGATCTCCTGACCTCGTGATCCGCCCGCCTCGGCCTCCCAAAGTGTTGGGATTACAGGCTTGAGCCACCGTGCCCGGCCTGGGTAGTTTTTGTTAAAAAGATCATCAGTGTGGCTTTAGGATCTCGTTTCTTCCTGTAATGCCTGAGACCTTGTCTAGAACCCTCTTTCCTTTTTTGTCTTCTGTATCTCCCTTCCCAACTGAGTCTTTCCCTTCAGCTTGAAATTATGAACAAATATTCTCCACACCGACAAGTCCTGTGTTTTCTCACTGTCAAAATAGTATTCCATATTCTTCCTTCCCTTTGCCCTTCCCACTTGAACTTCTCATTTACTCATTAGCCCATGGTAATATGCCTTCCACCTCTTCTATTCCTCTGAAGTTGCCTCCATAAAGGACACCAAGGATGGATTTGCCAAATTCATTGGCATCTTTTTTTTTTTTTTTTTTTTTTTTTTTGAGACAGGGTCTCACTCTGTTGCCTAGGCTGGAGTGCAGTGGCACCATTATAGCTTATTACAGACTCAACCTCCCAGGCTCAAGTGATCCTCCCACCACAGCCTCCTGAGTAGCTACAGGCATGAGCCACCACACCCAGCCTCATTGGCATCTTAGTCATCATTCTTCATGACTTCTTCCTTTTCTTAGCTTCTCTCTTCTGATTTCCTTTTCAGCTTTCTGACTTTTTTTCTCTGTCTCCTTCCTATTTTCGCTTATTAATTCATACAGCAAATATGTGAGTGCCTGCTGTAGGCCAGAGTACAATCAGCCCTCCATATCTGTGCATTCTGCATCTGCAGATTCAACCAATTGTAGATAGAAAATATTTTTTAGGAAAAAACAGTTTAAAAATAACAATATAACAATTAACACAAATTTTAAAATGCAGCTGGGCATGTTGGCTCATGCCTGTAATCTCAGAACTTTTGGGAGGCTGCAGTGGAAGGGTAGCTTGAACTCAGGAGTTTTAGGCCAGCCTGAGCAATATAACAAGACTCCATCTGTAGAATAGAAGAGAAGAGAAGAGAATGGATAAAAATAAAACTATAGCTGGGTATGGTGGCTCACACCTGTAATTCCAGCACTTGGGGAGGCCAAAGCTGGTAGATTTCTTGAGCCCAGGAATTCGAGACCAGCCTGAGCAGCCTAGTGAGATGTCATCTCTATAAAGGTACAGTAGCATGCACCTATGTTCTCAGCTCCTTGGGAGACCGAGATAGGAGGATCATGTGGGACTGGGAGGTAAAGGCTGTAGCGAGCTATGATTGTATCACTGCACTTTAGCCCCTGGGTGACATCAAGACCCTGCCTCAAAAATAAATTAAAAAATAAAAATATGACAACATTTACATAGCATTTCTGTCTTACAAAGTATTATAAGTAATCTAGAGGTGATTTAAAGTATACAGGAGGATGTGTATATATTATTTGCAAATACTAGGCCATTTTATATAAGGGACTTGAGCATCCTTGGATTTTGGTATCCTGGTGGGGCTGGGCAAGGGTCTTAGAACCAATTCCCCATGGATACCAAGGGAACTACTGTATACAGTAGTGAATAAAACAAATTAAAATTCTCTCATGGGGAAAAAGGAGATCAATAATTTTAAGTTAATTTTGTTATAATAAGTGCTAAGCAAAAATTAAAAGCAGAGTAATGTGATACTAAATGACAGTAGTAGCTTAAGATGTCTTGATTTGAGCTTGATAATTGAGAAGCTGTCAGTCAGCTGAAAGTCTTAGAAAAGAACATTCCAGTTAGAGAGAACCACCAGTACAAAGTGTCTGGGGCAGGACCCTTCTGCGCTGGCGTGAAGAACAGAAAGCAGGCCAGTGTGTCTGGAGTAGCGTGGCACGGAGGGCCAGATCAAGTGCGGTGGGAAGCAGTAGCAGGATGGGGAGCAGAAACATGATGTGATCCAACTTAGGTTTTTTTTTTTTCTTTTTTGAGGCAGAGTCTCGCTCTACTGCCCAGGCTGGAGTGCAGTGGCGCCATCTCAGCTCACTGCAAGGTCCGCCTCCCGGGTTCACGCCATTCTCCTGCCTCAGCCTCCCAAGTAGCTGGGACTACAGGCGCCGCCACCACGCCCAGCTAATATTTTTTTTTTTTTTTTTTTTTTAGTAGAGACAGGTTTCATGTGTTAGCCAGGATGGTCTCCATCTCCTGACCTCGTGATCCGCCCGCCTCAGCCTCCCAAAGTGCTGGGATTATAGGCATGAGCCACTGTGCCTGGCCGATCCAACTTAGGTTTTTAAAGATTGTTCTGGTGCTCGGTGAAGGATGCCTGGGATTGGTATGGACAGGAGTGGATGCATATAAAGCTTTTGCAGCTCTCTAGATGCCAGGGCTGGGGCGGGTGGTAGGCAGCAGTGGAGCTGGAGAAGAGGAGATGGGTTTTGGACAGTTTCTGAGGGCAGAGGTGGCAGGACTGGGTTGCTGGACTAGATGGCTTTGTTTTGGGGGCAAGAGTGGGGAGTATTCAAGGGAAATTCCTAGTTTCATGGCTTGAGAAACTTTCTTTGTGCTTTAAAAATATTAGTGTTCCCTAGGCAACTATATCCCTGACCATTTTCACTCTTTTTTCCCTGAGTAATGTTGTTGATTTTTTCATAGCTTCATTTGTCACCTGTAATAAGATTCTCCAAATCCCCAGTCCAGATCTGTCTTCCAGATTTCAAGTCCACATTTCCAGCTGTCTACTGGACATTTTCATCTTTCCAGGATATATTGCCCACATATCCAAAATGGACTTTCCCTTTTTCCTACCAAATCATATGCTCTTTCTGAGTATTTTCCCTAACACAGTCATCCAAAGTAAAAACCTGAGAATTTTCCACTCCTTTTCCACCATTCCCAGTGTTTAGTTGGTGGTTCTTTCAGCCTGCGTTGAAGTCCTGTTGGAGCCAGGAATCGTGGTAGATGCTGAACCTGTACTGCGGAGCCTGAGTAGGAGCAGATGATACATAGGTCATTGCAAAGCCAAGTTCAGCGCTAAAGCCTGTGAGAATATTGAGGAAGGGGGATGCCTTTTTGTTGAAGTTTGGAAGGCTTTAAAGAATTGACTTTGGCCAGTCGTGGTGGCTCACGCCAGTATTCCCAGCACTTTGAGAGGCTGAGGTGGGCGGATCACTTCAGGTCAGGAGTTCAAGACCAGCCTGGCCAAAATGGTGAAACCCGTCTCTACGAAAACATACAAAAATTAGCCAGGCGCGGTAGCATACACCTGTAATCCCAGTTACTTGGGAGGCAGAGTTAGGAGAATAACTTGAACCCAGGAGGGGGAGGTTGTAGTGAGCTGAGATTGTGACATTGTACTACAGCCTGGGTGGCAGAGCGAGACTCTGTCTCAAAAAAAGAAAAAGAGAGAGAACTTACTTTTAAGATGGATCTTAAGCTTTAGCCAGATGCTTTCCCCAAAGGTGTTCCATGGAACACTAATTTCATGGGCTATTGAAAGTTACAGTGGAATACATTTGAGGAACACTGGCCTAAACAGTTCTTTCTTCCCCCTGAACATTTGTACATGTTGGCTAAACAAATTTATTTTATTTTATTGATTGATTTTATTGATTTATTCTTTGAGACGGAGTCTCCCTCTGTCACCAGGCTGGAGTGCAGTGGAGTGATCTCGGCTCACTGCAGCCTCCACCTCCTGGGTTCAAGCAATTCTCCCACCTCAGCCTCCCAAGTATCTGGGACTACAGGCATGCACCACCATGTCCGGCTAAGTTTTTGTATTTTTAGTAGAGACTGGGTTTCACCATGTTTGCCAGATTGGTCTCCAACTCCTGACCTCAGGTGATCCACCCTCCTCAGCCTCCCAAAGTGCCAGGATTACAGGTGTGAGCCACCGCACCTGGCCAACAGATTTAATTTGCTTTATTAAGAACATTTTTGGCCAGGTGTGGTGGCTCAAGCCTGTAATCCCAGCACTTTGGGAGGCCGAGGCGGGTAGATCACCTGAGGTCAGGAGTTCAAGACCAGTCTGGCCAACATGGCAAAACCTCGTCTCTACTAAAAATACAAAAATTAGCTGGGTGTGGTGGTGCGTGCCTGTAATCCCAGCTACTCGGGAGGCTGAGGCAGGGGAATCCCTAGAACCTAGGCACCGGAGGTTGCAGTGAGCCGAGATCTTGTGTCCAGCCCAGGCGACAGTGAGATTTCATCTCAAAAAAAAAAATTTTTTTTTGCCACATTCGGTGTCTCACACCTGTAATCCCAGCATTTTGGGAGGCTGAGGTGGGTGGATCATTTGAGATCAAGAGTTCGAGACCGGTCTGGCCAACATGGTGAAACCCTGTCGCTACTAAAAAAATAAAAAATTAGCTGGGCGTTATGGCACACACCTCTAATCCCAGCTACTTGGGAGGCTGAGGCAGGAGAATCACTTGAACCCAGAAGGCAGAGGTTGCAGTGAGCTGAACTCGTGTCCCTGCACTCCAGCCCAGGTGACAGAGAAAGATTCCATCTGTAAAAGAAAGAACATTTCAAATCTTTAATATGTGGCTATGCATGAAGACATGAGCTCTCATCAAGAAGCACTCAGTAGGACTGATTTCCTTTAGGGCACTAAGCAAAAGCACTAAATTATGATAGTGAGTAGTTCTTTGAATTTGGGACTTAAAGGCTGAAAGGTGAGGGTGAGTTAGGTCATGAAAAGCCTTATAGTTGAGACGGAGTGTTTGGACAAAATAATTTTGAAATACTGTGAACTCCTTGACGCTTTTTTTTTTTTTTTTTTTGAGACGGAGTTTCACTCTTGTTGCCCAGGCTGGAGTGCAATGGCGCCATCTTGGCTCACAGCAACCTCTGCCTCCCGGGTTCAAGTGATTGTCCTGCCTCAGCCTCCTGAGTAGCTGGGATTACAGGCATGCGCCACCACGCCCAGCCAATTTTGTATTTTTAGTAGAGACGGGTTTTTCCATGTTGGTCAGCCTGGTCTTGAACTCCCAGCCTCAGGTGATCTGCCTGCCTCGGCCTCCCAAAGTGCTGGGATTACAGGCGTGAGCCACCACGCCCAACCCCCCTCACACTTTTGTTGTTGGTGTTATTGTTTTTAAGACAGAGTCTTGCTCTGTCACCCAGGCTGGAGGGCAGTGGTGTGATCTCAGCTCACTGCAAGTTCCACCTCCCGGGTTCATGCCTTTCTCCTGCCTCAGCCTCCTGAGTAGCTGGGACCACAGGTGCCCGCCACCACGCCTGGCTAATTTTTTTTTTTTTTTGTATTTTTAGTAGACAGGGTTTCACCTTGTTAGCCAGGATGGCCTCAATCTCCTGACCTTATGATCTGCCTGCCTCAGCCTCCCAAAGTGCTGGGATTACAGGCGTGAGCCACCACGCCTGACCTCCACTCACACATTTTTAAGTTGACACCTAGCACTTTTCATCCTAAGTTTTTAAGCTTATGAAAAGTTATAATGCATTTTTTTGTTTATCAATTATAAACTAAGTTACCATAATTCAATTTTATTAAATGAAATGTATGAAATAATACATTTAGGTAACACAGCCTTATAAATGCTACATATACTTAATTTGAATCAACTATTTTAAAAGAAGAAAGGGGCAAAAAAGTGCTGCTTATAGTTACAGGGCATATAACTTCCAGAGAATTATAAATATTAACATTTAAAAATAAGATGGTTACATCAGTTTTTAAAATGTAGCCAGTGGAATCTGAATATCTTAGCGATATGCTATCTTTCGTCAACTGTTTAAAGAATGCTTTAACAGAAATTTTAAATTCCTTTTTCTCCTGGAACTTGCATTCTTTTTACACTTAGCCCACATAATATGTTTTATTTTAACATAATATATGTTTGGAAACCTTTTATTTATCATTCTAGCACATTTCTTTGTAACAAAAATAGGTATAAAAATTAAAATAAAATTTTTTTTTTCTTCACAATGGAGTCTTGCTCTGTTGCCCAGGCTGGAGTGCAGTGGCATGATCTTGGCTCACTGCAACCTCCACTCCCCCAGGTTTAAGCAGTTCTCCTGCCTCAGCCTCCGGAGTAATGGGATTACAGGCACCTGCCACCACACCTGGCTAATTTTTGTATTTTTAGTAGAGATGGGGTTTCACAATGTTGGCCAAGGCTGGTCTTGAACTCGACCTCATGATCCACCTGCCTCAGCCTCCTAAAGTGCTGAGATTATAGGTGTGAGCTGCCACACCCGGCCAAAAGAAAAATCGTAAATTAATTTGCTTTCACCATTAAGCTGGATCCTTTGCGGTTTTTTGTTTTTGTTTTTGTTTTTTTGGAGACGGAGTCTCACTCTGTCTCCCAGACTGGAGTGTGGTGGCACGATCTTGGCTCACTGCAACCTCCGCCTCCCGGGTTCAAGCAGTTCTGCCGCAGCCTCCCAAGTAGCTACCATGCCCAGCTAATTTTTGTATTTTTAGTAGAGACGGGATTTCACCATATTGGCTAAAGCTGGTCTCGAATTCTTGACCTCAGGTAAACCACTGCACCCAGCTGCTTTTGCTCTTTTTAAAGTTGATTCATGCAAAATAATATATGTAGCATTTATAAGATTCTGGTACATCTATTTCTTATTTCAACCAGTTGAGTTATAGTAGTTTAGTACAAAACAATGCATGAATTATAAATTTTTGTAAGTAATTATTATGCAAAAAAGTACAAGTTTATTAGAAACGCCCTCCTTAATGAGATAGACAGGGCTCCCTTACCCGCCTTGATTTATTCATGTCATTATGGAGGAATATTACTTGTAGCCAAAGTAAGAGTTCTCAGTTCAGTTCTTGTTTTTGTTTTTGTAAATTTAAGTCCCAGAAATTCTTGCTCACATAAATAAACTATAAAGGAAAGTAATAATGGCTGGGCGTGATGGCTTGCACCTGTAATCCCAGCACTTTGGGAGGCTGAGGCGGGCGGATCACCTGAGGTTGGTAGTTCAAGACCAGCCTAGCCAACATGGCAAAACCCCCCATCTCTACTAAAAATATAAAAAGTAGCTGGTCGTGGTGGCATGTGCCTTTAATCCCAGCTACTCGGGAGGCTGAGGCAGGAGAATCACTTGAACCAGGGAGGCGGAGGTTGCGATGAGCTGAGATAGCGCTATTCCATTCCAGCCTGGGCAACAGAGCAAAACTCTGCCTCAACAAAAAAAACGGTTAGGCACGGTGGCTCACGCCTGTAATCCCAGCACTCTGGGAGGCTGAGGCGGGTGCCGATTACCTGAGGTCAGGAGTTCAAGACCAGTCTGGCCAACATGGCAAAACCCCATCTCTACTAAAAATGCAAAAATTAGCCGGGCATGGTGGCTGTCACCTGTAGTCCCAGCAACTTGGGAGGCTGAGGCAGGAGAATCACTTGAACCCAGGAGGCAGAGGTTGCAGTGAGCGGAGATCATGCCACTGCACTACAGCCTAGAGACAGAGCGAGACTCAGTCTCAAAAAAAAAAAAAAAAGGGCGGGGGGAGGGGATGAATAAGGTTAGTCAAAGGAATGTTGTGTTTTTTTGAGACGGAGTTTTGCTTTTGTTGCCCAGGCTGGAGTACAATGGCGCAATCTTGGCTCACCGCAACCTCTGCCTCCCGGGGTTCAAGCAATTCTCCTGCCTTGGCCTCCCGAGTAGCTGGGATTACAGGCATGCGCCACCACGCCCGGCTAATTTTGTGTTTTTAGTAGAGACAGGGTTTCTCCATGTTGGTCATGCTGCCCTCAAACTCCCGACCTCAGGTGATTCGTCCGCCTCAGCCTCCCAAAGTGCTGGGATTATAGGTGTGAGCTAGCACACCTAGCCAGCAATGTTACTCAATATTTTGAAACCTGAATTGTGTGCCAAAAAATCAGTTACGTATCATCAAAAATTAACTTATCAGTTGACAGCTTGGTTAGTCTTTTAATTTCGTTGAAAACTAAGAATTAGAAACCATGCGACTTGCAAAAGGATTTATCTAGTCATTAGTCTTCACTCTCAGTGAGAAATATAACAAAAAGGCTTTAGCAAGTCTTGTAAATTGGTTATTGATTATGCCTATTGTTCTTTCGGTTAGAGGTACCTTGTTTCTTTCTTTCTTTGTCATTTCCCAGTCCCCGACCCCTGAAACAGAGTCTCAGGCTGGGTTTATTTTTTATTTTTTGTAGAGAGTAAGTCTTGCTCTGTCTCCCCTCCTGGAGTGCAGTTACTAGAGATGCTATCATGGTGCGCTACAGCCTTCAAATCCTGGGCTTAGCTCCCTAGTAACTGGGACTACAGACGTGTGCCAACGCACCTGACATTCACACTTTTAATTAGTGTGTTTTTGCTGTTCTATATTAAACTATGAGCAACTTAAGAGCAAGACCAAGAGTTTGGCATTATACCTGCTGTATTTGGCAGTCATCAAGCACCTGTTGAATGTGTGTTAGTGGTATTATAGAAGGAGCTCTGAAGTGAGAGTAAGAAGCTGTGTGATTTTGGGCTAGAACCAGTTTGGAAGTGGAGTTGGTAGAGATAAGGCAGTAGACCCTGATTTGCACACCCATGTTTAGGGCATCATTGATCACACTAGGAGGGAGCAACCTAAATGTCCATCACAGATGAATGGATAAAGAAAACGTGGCATATCCATACAACAGAATATTATTCAGCCTTAAGAATGAAGGAAATACTGTCATATGCCAAAACATGATCTTTGAGGACATTATGCTAAGTGAAATAAGACAGTCACAAAAAATAAATATTGCATGATTCTACTTATTTGAGATGTCTAAAATAATCAAACTCATAGAAACAAAGTAGAATGGTAGTTGTCACGGGCTGGGGGAAGAGAGAGGGGAGTTTTTCATGGGTATAACGAGATGAGTAAGTTCTAGTTACGCAACAATGTGCATTTGGTTAACACTATCATATACTTTACTTATTTATTTTTTTTGAGGTGGAGCCTCACTCTGTCGCCCAGGCTGGAGTGCAGTGGTGAGATCTCAGCTCACTGTAGCCTCCACCTCTCGGGTTCAAGCGATCCTTGTGCCTCAGCCTCCTGAGTAGCTGGGACTACAGGTGCCCGCCACCAAGCCTGGCTAACTTTTGTATTTTTAGTAGAGACGGGATTTTGCCATGTTGGCCAGGCTGGTCTCGAACTCCTGACCTTAAGTGATCCACCCACCTCGGCCTCTCAAAGTGCTGGGATTACAGCCACGAGCCACTGCACCCAGCCGACTACTGTATAGTTTAAAAAGTTAAGATGGTAAATTTTATGTTCTGTGCCTTTGACCACAGTTTTTGAAAAATGAGACAGAAACTGATTTTATAGACCACATGCCCTAAAAATGTTCTAAGAGTTGTTTAATAAAGGCATATCAATAAAATTTAAGGACCAGTGTAAGTGGTCCAACATCTGAATAATAAGAATTACAGGAAGAGAAAAAACAAGGTGGGAAGTGACTTGTAAAATAGTTGATAACTGAAGCACATGAGCCAACAGATTAAAACTGTATACTTGTGCCTAGCACTAGGGAAGAAAATAGACCGGCACCAGGCATGAAATTTCTGAACACCGAGTTTATAGAAAAGATTTACAAGCTTCTGGATAGGAGGGTACCAGGTCACATATCAAGAATCAGAATGTCTTTAGACTTCATGGCAGCAGCATAGGAAGCAAAAAGAGAATTAGAACAATGTCTTCAAAATTCTGAAGGAAAATGATTACTAACCTAGACTCCTATACCCAGCCAAATGATACAACAAGAATAAGTGTAGAAAAGGGTGTTTTTTTGTTTTTTTGAGATGGAGTCTCACTGTTGCCGGGGCTGGAGTGCAGTGGCATAATCTTGACTAACTGCGACCTCCACCTCCTGGGTTTGAGCAATTCCCCTGCCTAGGACTCCTGAGTAGCTGGGATTACAGGTGCCCGCCACCACGTCTGGCTGATTGTTGTTGTTGTTGTTGTTTGAGATGGAGTTTCGTTCTTGTTGCCCAGGCTGGAGTGCAGTGGCGTGATCTCGGTTCACTGCACCCTCCGCCTCCGGGTTCAAGCGATTCTCCTGCCTCAGCCTCCCGAGTAGCTGGGATTACAGGCATGCGCCACCACGCCCGGCTAATTTTGTGTTTTTAATAGAGATGGGATTTCTCTGTGTTGGTCAGGCTGGTCTTGAACTCCCGACCTAAAGTGATCCGCCCGCCTCGGCCTCCCAAAGTACTGGGATTACAGACGTGAGCCACTGCACCCGGCCAATTTTTGTATTTTTAGTAGAGAAGGGGTTTCACCGTGTTGACCAGGCTGGTCTTGAACTCCTGACATCAAGTGATCGACCCACCTCGGCTTCCCAAAGTGCTGGGATTACAGGCGTGAGCCACTGTTCCTGGCCGAAAAAGGTTTAAAAAATTTAAACGTCACATATTCCTCAAGATGCTACTGGAAGATGTGCTCCACCAAATTGAAAGACTAAATCAAGAAAGAGTAAGACACAGATACAGCAAACAGGAGCCTAACACAGAAGACACGGCCTGGGAGGCCCATGAGGATGGCGAGAAGGATCCTGGGGTGGCGGCTCTGCGCCAGACGTGGAGGGTGACAGAGCCATGCTGCAGCAGTGCGACCCACCGAGAGCTGAAGGCAGGCCATGGTGAGCTTAGAAGCAGGAAGTACAGGGCAGCCCCCTCCCTCTGACTGTATTTCCACTGCAGGTCCAGTGCCTGGTCCCCACCTTCGCCCTCGCAGGTGCCTGACTGTGCTGAGCCCTGTGTTTCCCAAAACTGCAAGACCTTGCTCACGACTTCCTCAAGAGGGCCTTGTCTGGGCCCTGTCAGCTCCCAGAGAAGCGGAAGTCAGATCACAACCTGGAGACTGATCTGCTCGCCTCCTGGAGCCTCCGTCCCGCAGGGGCAGTGCTGCTCTCTCCTTGCACTGCCAGTGTGTGCCTGCTGTCCGCTTTAATACTAATCATCTTTGATACTCATTTATATGTAGTTATAATAGTTGCGGAAATAGTGAAATAGTAAATAAAATTGCCAAATGATCTTCTGTGCTTGTGGCCATGTGCTCTTATCTCCTGCGGATTCTTGCTCAGACTTCACGTGCTTACTCTGTGAGCCCTTTCCTGAGCACCTTATTTGGAATCATAAGTCCCACCAACTCTCTTTCAGTGATTTATTTTCTCGGGAGTACGTCTCAGCTAGAATATAGGCTCTAGGAGAGCCTGTGGTTTTGTTTGTTTGTTTTCTCTGCTGTATCCCCAGGGCCCAGAGAATGGCTGGCTCAGTCAGCTCTCAATAAATTTTTTTTTTTTTTTTTTTAAGGCAGGGTCTCTCTGACTCCCAGGCAGGAGTGCAGTGGCCCGATCTAGGCTCACTGCAACCTCCACTTCCCAGGCTCAAGCTATTCTCCTGCTTCAGTGTCCTGAGTAGCTGGGATTACAGGCATGAGCCACCATGTCAGGCTAGTTGTTGTATTTTTTGTACAGATGGGGTCTTGCCATGTTGCCCAGGCTGGTCTCGAACTCTTGAGTGCAAAGCGATCCACTTGCCTGGGCCTCCCAGAGTGCTGGGATTACAGGCCTGACGGCTCTCAATAGATTCTTATTGGATAAATTGAATGAGATGATGAGGAGGAGTTTGCTAGGAAGAGAAAGGTGGGCAAGGATGACGATTTCCAGCAAGGAGGCAGCTGGCATGGAGGCACAAAGTGCCTGCTGTATTGAGCCCTGTGTGCAGTAAGGAGCCTGCTGCTAGACCCAGGCGGCAGGTACCGGGGGCTTCCATTATCTTCAGTGCCATCCTGAAAACTTAGTTTTTCAGGGCTACTTTCCTTTTTTTTTTTTTTTTTGAGTCAGAATCTCGCTCTGTTGCCCAGGCTGGAGTGCAGTGGCATGATTTTGGCTCACTGCAACCTCTGCCTCCTGGGTTCAAGCAGTTCTTCTGTCTCAGCTTCCCGAGTAGCTGGGACTATAGGCACATGCCACGATGCCTAGCTAATTTTTTATTTTTAGTAGAGTTAGGGTTTCGCCATATTGGTCAGGCTGGTCTCAAACTCCTGACCTCAGGTGATCCACCCACCTCGGCTTCCCAGAGTGCTGGGATTACAGGCTTGAGCCACCGTGCCTGGCTGGCTACTTTCTATAGTTACACTGTTCATGAAGGTAGCCACCAGCCAGACCAGGTTCTTAAGCACGTGGAATGTACCTTATTCAGACTGACTTGTGCTAAAAGTGTAAAATACACACTGGATTTCGAAAATTTAGTACCAGAAATATTTTTGGGACACTCACTTCGGTGGCTGTCACCTGTAACCCCAACACTTTGTGGGGCCAAGGCGGGCGGATTATGAGGTCGAGTTCGAGACCACCCTGGCCAGCATGGTGAAAGCCTGTCTCTACTAAAAATATAAAAATTAGCTGGGTATGGTGGCACATGGTGCACACCTGTAATCCCAGCTACTCGGGAGGCTGAGGCAGGAGAATCACTTGAACCCAGGAGGCAGAGGGTGCAGTGAGCCAAGATTGTGCCACTGCACTCCAACCTGGGCGACAGAGTGAGACTATATCTCAAAAAAAGAAAAAATACTGATTATGGCCAGGCACAGTAGCTCATGCCTGTAATCCCAGCACTTTGGGAGGCTGAACTGGGCAGATCACTTGAGCCCAGGAGTTCAAGACCAGCCTGAGCAGCATGGCAAAACCCCACCTCTACAAAAAATTAGCAAGGCTTGGTAGTGTACACCTGTAGTCCCAGCTACTAGGGAGGCTGAGGTGAGAGGGTCTCTTGAGCCTGGGAGGTCAAGGCTTGCCAAGAACTGTGATTGCGCCGTGCACTTCATCCTGGGCGATAGAGTGAGACCTTGTCTCAAAGAAAAAACATACTGATTACATGTTAAAAAGATAATATAGGCCCGGCGTGGTGGCTCACACCTGTAATCCCAGCACTTTGGGAGGCCAGGGTGGGCGGATCACGAGGTCAAGAGATCAAGACTATCCTGGCCAACATAGTGAAACCCCGTCTCTACTAAAAATACAGAAGTCAGCTGGGTGTGGTAGTGTGTGCCTGTAGCACCAGCTACTCAGGAGGCTGAAGCAGAAGAATCGCTTGAACTTGGGAGGCGGAGGTTGCAGTGAGCCAAGATCGCACCACTGCACTCCAGCCTGGTGACAGAGCTAGACTCTGTCTCAAAAGAAAAAAAAAAAGAGAATATATATGGGGTTAATAACATATTATTAAAGATATTATTAAAATTGTTTTCTTAAAGAATACTAATACATGTTAAAAAGGTCATATATATTGGGTTAAATATATGAAAATTAGCACCATCTGTTTCTTTTTATGTGCTACTAGCAAATTTAAAGTTGCATATTTTGCCCACGCTTGTGGCTGGCATATTTCTATTAAAGTTGTTGAGTAATGAGTACGTTTGTACTGTGTTGAGTTTAACACTTTATTAGAGACTCTTTTTTTTTTTTTTGAGACGGAGTCTTGTTCTGTTACCGAGGCTAGAGTACAGTCGTGATCTCGGCTCACTGCAAGCTCCGCCTCCCGGGTTCACGCCATTCTCCTGCCTCAGCCTCCCGATATTAGATACTCTTTATGTTCTCTTTCATCTGTGGAACTTGTTTATTTTATTTTATTTTATTTTATTTTGAGACAGAGTCTCAGTCAGCCACCCAGGCTGGAGTGCAGTGGCGCCATCTCGGCTCACCGCAACCACCATCTTCTGAGTTCAAGTGATTCTCCCATCTCAGCCTCCCGAGTAGCTGGGATTACAGGCACCCGCCATCATGCCCAGCTAATTTTTGTATTTTAGTAGAGACAGGGTTTCACCATGTTGGCCAGGCTGGTCTTGAACTCCTGACCTTAGGTGATCCACCCGTCTTGGCCTCCCAAAGTGCTAGGATTATAGGCGTGAACCACTGCGCCCAGCCCATCTGTGGAACTCTTATCTCACTGTCACTTCATACTCACTGGAACAGGAAAGACTGTATTTATAATTATTGATTTCAGTTTGCTCACCCAAATCCTAGATGCTATTTGTGTGTGTGTGTGTGCTGGAGTGAAGGAGTCCTGAATTCACATTGTCTTTGGCCTCTGGCAATCTGCCTTCTGATTTCACTACTCAATTAAACTAGTCTATCTCGACATCTTTAATGCGTTTTTACTTTTATTACCCTCTGTGCTGCGTTTGATAATATTTCAAATTTTTCTCCTTAAGATGAAATTGCTGCACTTAACTCCCAGATCCATTTGGACAAGTAGTTTAAACTCTTAGAGTTTCAGCTGTTTTATTTGTAAAGGGAATAAGGGTGCCCAGCTTGGTCAGAGGAGTTTGAGTAAATGCATGTTCTGGACTTAAGCACCGAGTGATTGATGCCTCGAAGAAAGCAAATGGCAAAGGGTGAAGACAGGAGTGGATGAGATGAATCATGGGAGGAGAAGTGTTTCTGTTTGGGTTGTTTTATCTGTCTCTCTCTCTCTCTCTTTTTTTTCTTCTTTTTTTTTTCTTTTTTTTTGAGACAGGGTTTCGCCCTTGTTGCCTAGGCTAGAGTGCAATGGTGCGCGATCTTGGCTTACTGCAACCTCCGCCTCCCGGGTTCAAGTGATTCTCCTGCTTCAGCCTCCCAAGTAGCTAGCTGGGACTACAGGTGTACACCACGGCGTCTGGCCAATTTTTTATTTTTAGTAGAGATGGAGTTTCACCATGTTGGTCAAGCTGGTCTCAAACTCCTGACCTCAAGTAATCCACCCACCTCGGCCTCCCAAAGTGCTGGGATTACAGGCGTGAGCCACTGTGCCTGGCCCTTTTTTGTTTGTTTTGTTTTAATTAAGACGGAGTCTCACTCTGCCGCCCAGGCTGGATGGCACGACCTCGGCTCACTGCAACCTCCATTTCCTGGGTTCAAGCAATTCTCCTGTGTCAGCCTCCCAAGTAGCTGGGATTACAGGCATGCACCACCACATCCGGCTAATTTTTTGTATCTTTAGTAGAGACAGGGTTTCACCATGTTGGCCAGGCTGGTCTCGAACTCCAGACCTCAAGTGATCCACCTGCCTTGGCCTCCCAGAATGCTGGGGATTACAGGTGTGAGCCACCGTGCCTGACCTTGTTTGGGTTGTTTTAGAATGTAAAATTGGGCTGGGCACAGTGGCTCACGCCTGTAATCTCAGCACTTTGGGAGGTCAAAGTGGGTGGATCCCTTGAGCCCAGGGGTTTGAGACCAGCCTGGGCAATATGGCGAAACCCCATCTCTAAAAAATTGCGAAAATTAAC
This sequence comes from Chlorocebus sabaeus, assembly GCF_047675955.1. NCBI lineage: Eukaryota > Metazoa > Chordata > Mammalia > Primates > Cercopithecidae > Chlorocebus > Chlorocebus sabaeus. The sequence goes on along the minus strand of NC_132926.1, from coordinate 2,409,037 downwards.
TGGGTGTGGTGGCTGCATCTGTAGTCTCAGATACTCAAGAGGCTAAGATGGGAGGATCGCTTGAGCCTGGGAGGTGGAGACTGCAGTTAACCGAGATTGCGCCACTGCACTACAACCCAGGTGACAGAGAAAGACTGTGTCTCAAGAAAAAGAAATAAATGAATATAAAATTAAAGGCAGCCATGGTGGTTCACGCCTGCAATCCTAGCTGTTTGGTAGGACGAGTCAGGAGGATTGCTTGAGGCCAGTAGTTCCAGATCAGCTTGGGAAATATAATGAGACCCCATCTATTTGAAAAATAAAAAATTAGCTGAGTATGGTGGTGCATGCCTGTAGTCCTAGCTGCTGGGGAGACTGAAGTGGGAAGATTGAGCTCAGGAGCTGGAGGCTACAGTAAGCTAGGATCACCCCACTGCACTCCAGCCTGAGTGACAGAGCAAGACCCTGTCTCAAAAAGAAAAAAATAAATAAATGTGAAATTGAGCATATATTTGAAAGAAGCCACTACCACAGTGGTTCTCAAACTTGGCATGTGTCAAAATCACCTGAAGGGCTGACTAAAACTACTTTCTGTGCCCCACCCTTAGAGTTTCTGCCTCAGTGAGTATGGGGCAGTGCCTGGGAATTTGCATTTCTAATAGATTCCCAGGTGATGCCGATGCTGCCGGCCTGGGATCACACTTTGAGAACCACTGCTCTAGAACAAAACAAATTCAAGTTATTTTTGAAGGGCAGAAAGTCTCAGATGAGGCAGGTCCAGAGGGATAAGAAGGTGCAGCTGAAGGTAGTTAATCTTTGCAAGGAGAAGTGTTTCCCTTTATAGAAGAGAGAAAGAAAAGAGTTGATAAGACACTAAAATGTTTTGAGGTGAAAGAGAGGCATGTTTAAGGGAGTCACCTAAGCTGGACTTTGAGACACAGCTTTAAATCAAATACATCTGTGTCCAAATCCTGGTTCAGCACTCACACTCACATTCCGAGTTGTGTAACTTCTCTAAGCCTTAGTGCCTTTATCTTGAAATCCAGGATAACCAAACAGTACTTACCTTGTAGGTTGTTGTGAAGATTGAGTGATGAGCTAGTACTGCTTCCTGTTAGTGAGCAGAGAGAGCGAGCCTGTGAAACAGAGTGCCCTTGATGGTAGCAGTGGGGGAGGTGGGAAAGTTAATTCTGTGAACCTTCACTGGATCCCTGTAACTTGCTGAGCATTAGACTTGGCCCTGGGGATGAAAAGGGCAAGGCTTTGGTCTTCAGGGGTGGAAAGAGATGCAGAGAAAGTGAACATGTACAGTACGACACAAGTGCTTTACCACAAACATGAAATGTAGTATCATGTACAAAATACAGTTAGAGCTTTAGGGATAGAATAAAGAACTTGACCAGCAGTAGGGTAAGTGGTTGGAGAGAAGACACTACAGAGTTGATGTTTGAGCTAAATGAAGCTCGTCCAGCCTGCGGCCGAGATGGCTTTGAATGCAGCCCAACACAGATTCATAAACTTTCTTAAAACACTATGAGATTTATGCATGGACCTTTTTTTTAGCTCATCAGCTACTATTATTGTTAGCTTATTTTATTTGTGGCCCAAGACAGTTTTTCTTCTTCTTTTTTTTCTTTTAGACAGAGTCTCATTCTGTCACCCAGGCTCAAATGCAATGGCGCGATCTTGGCTCACTGCAACCTCCACCTCCCAGGTTGAAGCAGTTCTCCTGCTTCAGCCTCCCGAGTAGCTGAGATTACAGGTGCCCGCCACCGCGCCCAGCTAATTTTTTGTATTTTTAGTAGAGACAGGGTTTCACCATGTTGGCCAGGCTGGTCTCGAACTCCTGACCTCGTGATCTACCTGCCTTAGCTTCCCAAAGTGCTGGGATTACAGGCGTGGCCACCGTGCCCAGCAGTTGTTCTTCTCTCAGTGTGGCCCAGGGAAGCCAAAAGATTGGACACCCTGAGCTAAATCTTAAAAGATTAGTAGGAGGTGGCCAGTCCCGGTGGCTTATGCCTGTAATCCCAGCACTTTGGGAAGCTGAGATAGGCAGATCATGAGGTCAGGGATCGAGACCATCCTGGCTAACACGGTGAAACCCCGTCTCTACTAAAAATACTAAAACAAAATTGGCTGGGTGTGGTGGCGGGCTCCTGTGGTCCCAGCTGCTCGGGAGGCTGAGGCGGAGGAGTGGTGTGAACCTGAGAGGCGGAGCTTGCAGTGAGCAGAGATCTCGCTACTGCACTCCGACCTGGGCGACAGAGCGAGACTCTGTCTCAAAAATAAATAAATAAATAAATAAATTAATTAATTAATAAATTAAAAGATTAGTAGGCCATCACCAGGCTGGAGGCATATTCTCAGTCCTGAAAGACATTCAGTTTAAGTTGGGGCCCCAAGGGAATGCCAGGGGATTCAACAGAGAAGTTAATTGGGATCAGATCAAACAGGCCTTTATGTGCCAGGTTAAGGAGTTTGAACTTTATTTGTAAGTAATGGGGAAATAAGACACTTAAAACGGTGCAGATATGTGTTCTATAGTGGTCACACTGATACCATCATAAAGGGTGTGTTAGATCAGAGAGAGAATAGAAAGAGAAGTCAGCATGAAGTTATTTCTGTCATCTAGGATAAAAAATGAGGACTTGAACTAACATGGGGGTGGTATGGAGGTATCTCACTGGAGAGAGATTTAGAAGGGAGAATCAGAACTCAATGCCTGGTCATCAGGACAAGGATTGACCCATGTACTGAGACAGGGTGCATGAGAGCAAGGTGTGGGTTTGGGGAGGAAGGCAAAGAACCCAGCTCAGACTAGCAGGTATATCCTACCTGCCATTCACATGGAGAGTTCCAGTCTACAGCTGAATATGTGGGTCTAGAGCCCAGGAGAGAAGGCTGGGCAGGAAAGATAAGGATCCCAGAAATGTTCCCTTGATAAATATTTGAGTGCCTGCTCTATGCCAGGTTGTCAGGCTGTAGCTGAGACCCTGAGTGTGATGGAGTTGCCTGGGGAGGTGACTTCATTGAAAAGGAATGAAGGCCCTGGAGGCATCGTCAGTTAGGTAGCAGCCTGTAGAGTGGCCTCAGAGGCAGGAGCAGGTCCAGAGTGGTCGTGTGGGGCTTAAGGGAGGAAGGTGTCTGGAGAAGGGAGGAGTGCTCATCAGTGCCCAGTGCCTCGGGGAGGTCAAGCCGGGGTACACACTGAAGGAGGGCCCTTGGATTTAAGGATGAGGAGGTTGCCTTGGTGAGTATGACAAAGTGGAGACCACTCTTCTTTGAAGGAGCCCTGAAGGGAAGGAAGAGGACTAGCTGGACAGCGAGAGTGCCACCAGGTGCTCGGGAAGTGGCAGTGAAGTGCCTCAGCCACCCAGTAAGTGGCTGTGACTCACCCCTCACCCGCCCGCTTTTTTACATGAGGAACCAAAGCTGCTTAAGATGTTCAGTAATTTACTTGTGAGCACACAGCAGCTAAGTCCAGAGGGGGGATTCTAACCCGGTCTAGCTGCTCTTGCTGCTGCTAAATGGTACATGGAGTAGGACAAGGGTAAAAAGATGGGAGGTATTAGGCCGGGCGCGGTGGCTCAAGCCTGTAATCCCAGCACTTTGGGAGGCCGAGACGGGCGGATCACGAGGTCAGGAGATCGAGACCATCCTGGCTAACACGGTGAAACCCCGTCTCTACTAAAAAATACAAAAAACTAGCCGGGCGAGGTGGCGGGCGCCTGTAGTCCCAGCTACTCGGGAGGCTGAGGCAGGAGAATGGCGTAAACCCGGGAGGCGGAGCTTGCAGTGAGCCGAGATCCGGCCACTGCACTCCAGCCTGGGTGATAGAGCGAGACTCCGTCTCCAAAAAAAGAAAAAAAAAAAAAAAAAAAAAAAAAAAAGATGGGAGGTATTGTGAACCCTGGCCGGTGCACAGGGGAGGGAAGAACCAGGAACGAGGGAGATGAGTGGAAAACAGAAAAGTGTGGGGATCGAATGAGGGCCTTGAGAAGCCTGGCAGGGGATGGCAGAGAGAGCCCAGGCAGAGAGTGTGGCTGTGGACAGGAAGGGCGCCACTCCCACATGCACAGAGCCCCTCACTCAAATCAGAATTTCCCCATAAATGGGAAGATTGTGGTATGTACACTTTCAGGAGTTGTCATGATACATCTTTTCAGATAGAAGAGCCTGATTGTGTTCATAGAATAACAGAGTTTTAGAGGATTTTAGAGAGGTCTAGTCTAATCAACAAATAATTATCTGCCATTCTCTAAGCTAGCTCAAGTCTGTTACTCCAGAGTAACCCTCTGATCCTCTCTGGCTACTAACCAGTCTCCTCCTCTACTTTTCTTAAATAACAGCTTTCTTTCTTTCTTTCATTTTTTATTTCAGTAGTTTTTGGGGTATAGGTGGTTTTTGGTTACATGGATACATTCTTTAGTGGTGATTTCTGGGATTTTGGTGCACCTGTCACCCAGGCAGTGTACACTGTACCCTATATGTAGTCTTTTATTCTTTTATCCCTCACTCCCCTACGGCCGTCCCAAAGTTCATTATATAGTTCTTATGCCATTGCATCCTCATGCCCTAGTTCCCACTTATAAGTCATACTATACTTAAATAATATCTTTATTGAGATATAATTTACTTGCCATACAATTTATGCTTTTTTTTTTTTTTTTTTTTTTTTTTTTTTTGGTAGAGACAGGGTTTGTCATGTTCCCTAGGCTGGTCTTGAACTCCTGGCCTCAAGTGATCCACCCACCTCAGTCTCTCAAAGTGCTGGGATTACAGGCATGACCCATTGCGTCCGGCCACAATTTATGCATTTAAGGTGCATACTTCAGTGTTTTTTAGTGTATTTACAGAGTCGTGCAACCATCAGCACAATCAGTTATAGGACATTTTTATCACCCCAGAAGAAACCATCGTCATCAGTCCCCCCCACTGCCCTCCAGCGCTAGGCAACCACTAATATATTTTATCTCTTTATCTCCCTTTTAAAACTAAACTTGGGGGAGAACAGCCCATACTGTTTCTACTACTCAACTTGCAGTTACTTCTCAAGTCAAGTGTTTTTACTCCCCTACTCCTCTGAAACTGCTCAGGCAGTGTCATCCGTGACCCTCTACCTACCAGTCCCAGTGGACATGTTGAGCGTTGACCTTTGACGCATTTAGCCTGTCGGTTCTGCCTTGTGCTCTGTCTTTGGCATGGGATCTTCATCTGCCCCTTGGCTGGATTCTCACTCTTCCTGAATGATTGAATCTGCTCATATGTTCAGCTGCATGCTATGCTGATGACTATCTTTTCACAGAACTCATAGTCTGTATAATTCATTGCCTTTTGGCCATTACCTGGATGTCATGTAATCATGGCTAAAACTGAACTCAGCCTTCTACACCAAGGAAAACTCTGCTTTGCTTTTTTTTCTACTTACCCATGTGCTCAAATTAGAAACATCTTTCTCCCTCCTAATATAAATTGGTCTCCAGTACCTGCTGTATTTTCTTCCACCCTAACCCTAAAATCATCTCTTTCTCATACCCACAATCAGGTCCTCATCTCCTTCTCATGGATTATTTCGGCAGTTTCCTACTTGGTCACTGGCTGTATAGCCTCTTCTGAGATCGATTCCTCACATAATCATTATAGAGCACTTGTAAATACACAAATGTGACCTCATCTGCTAGGCCTATTAAAATGATACTCAGCACTACCACACCAATAAGCATTTATGCCCCTCCCACCCTCCCCCCAAACCCCCAGCTCTGTCCAGCCCAGCCCCAAATCTGAATCTGATCTAGCTTCTGACTACCAGATAGAAGAACTTGTAAAGGAACCATGGGGATACAAACAGCTAGCTATGGAAGTGGGAAATTCTGCAGAAGTAATGAAGCTTCGTAGACAAATAATTGTCAAAGGAAAAAAAAGAGGGAGAGAGAATTGTTGAGTCTTAAGAGTTTGTTGCCGGGCGCGGTGGCTCAAGCCTGTAATCCCAGCACTTTGGGAGGCCGAGACGGGCGGATCACGAGGTCAGGAGATCGAGACCATCCTGGCTAACACGGTGAAACCCCGTCTCTACTAAAAAATACAAGAAAATTAGCCGGGCGAGGTGGCGGGCGCCTGTAGTCCCAGTTACTCGGGAGGCTGAGGCAGGAGAATGGCGTGAACCCGGGGGGGCGGAGCTTGCAGTGAGCCGAGATTGCGCCACTGCACTCCAGCCTGGGGCACAGAGCAAGACTCCGTCTCAAAAAAAAAAAAAAAAAAAAAGAGTTTGTTACCCAAATGCATTGTGTTGGATGCTGGATCTTGATTTGAATAAACCCACTGTTAAAACAGTTTTTGTTTGTTTGTTTGTTTTGAGACAGAGTCTGGCTCTGGGATTACAGGCGTGAGCCACCACACCCAGCCAAAATCAAAATTTTTTAAATTTACTTTTACCATTAAGCTGGATCCTTTTGCCCTTTTTTTTTTTTTTTTGAAACGGAGTCTCCCAGACTGGAATGTGGTGGCACGATCTCGCTCACTGCAACCTCTGCCTCCCGGGTTTAAGAGATTCTTGTGCCTCAGTCTCCCAAGTAGCTGGGATTACAGGCGCACTCCACCTGGCTAATTTTTGTATTTTTAGTAGAGACAGGGTTTCACTATGTTGGCCAGGCTGATCTCGAACTCCTGACCTCAAGTAATCCACCCGCCTCGGCCTCCCAAAGTGCTGGGATTACAGGCATGACACACCGCTCCTGGCCCAGTTTGATTTTTTTAACATCCAATAATGATGTGGTTACTTTTCAAAGAGCTTTTATATTTCAGAGATAAAAGTTGAAGTATGGGTATGGTGGCTCACGCCTGCAATTCCAGCACTGTGGGAGCTAGAGACAGGCAGATCACTTGATGTCAGGAGTTTGAGACCAGCCTAGCCAACATGGTGAAACCCCAACTCTACTAAAAATACAAAAATTAGCTGGGTGTGGTGGCGCACAGCTGTAATCCCAGCTACTCGGGAGGCTGAGGCTTAAGAATTACTCGAGCCGGGGCGACAGAGAGAAACTGTCTCAAAAAAAAAAAAAAAAAGTTGAAGTATTTAAGGAGAAATGTGATTCCCAGGTTAGCACAAGGAGTGGGTGGGTATAAATGAGACAAGATTGGCCATGTGTTTCAACTGGGCAGTGGGTTTGTGGGGAGGCTCATTATACTTTTCTGTCTACTTTTGGTGTGTTTGAAATCTCCCATAATAAAGAAGAAAGGAGTTAGTCTGTCTTAAAAAGATACTGATGAGATAGGAAAATTTGAGCGCTGATGGGATGTGAGATAATAATTATTTTTAAAAACTGTGTTTTGGCTGGCCGCAGTGGTTCACGCCTGTAATCCCAGCACTTTGGGAGGCTGAGGCGAGTGGATCACCTGAGGTCAGGAGTTTGAGACCAGCCTGGCCAACGTGGTGGAACCCTGTCTCCACTAAAAATACAAAAATTAACCGGGTGTGGTGGTGGGTGCCTGTAATCCCAGCTACTTGGAAGGCTGAGACAGGAGAATCACTTGAACCTGGTAGACAGAGGTTTCAGTGAGCCATGATGGCGCCACTGCACCCCAGCCTGGGTGACAAGAGTGAGACTCAGTCTGAAAAAAAAAATTTTTTTTTATTACAGTAAAATACATATAACAGAATTTACCATCTTAACCGTATATAGATGTATACAGTACAGTGGCATTGAGTACATTCACATTGTTTTTTTATTCGTTTGTTTTTGAGACAGTCTTGCTCTGTCACTCAGGCTGGAGTGCAGTGGTGCAATCTTGGCTCACTGCAACCTCTCGAACCTGCAACCAGGTTCAAGTGTTTACCCTGCCTCAGCCTCCCAAGTACCTGGGATTACAGTCATATGCCACCTTGCTGGGCTAATTTTTGTATTTTTAGTAGAGACGAGTTTCACCATGTTGCCCAGGCTGGTCTCAAACTCTTGATCTCAGGTGATCCACCCGCCTCAGCCTCCCAAAGTGCTGGGATTACAGGCACGAGCCACTGCGCCTGGCCTTTTACTTTCTATTTCTATGAATTGACTATTTATACCAGGTGCCTCGTATAAGTGGAATCAATATAGTATTTATTTTTTTGTAACCAGTTTGTCTTACTTGATGTGATGCCCCTAAGTTTCATCCATGTAAATATGTGTGACAATGTTGTCCTTCCTTTCGAAGGCTAAATACTATTCCACTGTATGTACATATCACTTTTTTTGGGGGGGAGGACAGGGTCTCACTCTTGTCACCCAGGTTGGAGTGCAGTGACTCCATCTCAACACACTGCAACCTCCACCTCACCTGGCTAATTTTTTGTGTGTGTTTGTTTGTTTGTTTGTTTTCTAGAGACAGTTTTGCCATATTGGCCATGCTGGTCTTGAACTCCTGAGCTCAGGTGATCCACCCACCTTGGCCTCCCAGGGTGCTGGGATTATAGGCTTGAGACACCACGCCTGGCCTATATCACATGTTTTAATCCAGTCAGGTATTTATGGGCACTTGGATTGCTTCTCTTTTTTGGCTGTTATGAATAGTGCTGCTGCACCCAAAGGGTTACAGATGCCTCTCTGCATTCTTTTTTTTTTTTTTTTTTTTTTTTTTTTTTTTTTTTTTTTTTTGAGACGGAGTCTCGCTCTGTCGCCCAGGCTGGAGTGCAGTGGCCGGATCTCAGCTCACTGCAAGCTCCGCCTCCCGGGTTCCCGTCATTCTCCTGCCTCAGCCTCCCGAGTAGCTGGGACTACAGGCGCCCGCCACCTCGCCCGGCTAGTTTTTTGTATTTTTTTTTTAGTAGAGACGGGGTTTCACCGTGTTAGCCAGGATGGTCTCGATCTCCTGACCTCGTGATCCGCCCGCCTCGGCCTCCCAAAGTGCTGGGATTACAGGCTTGAGCCACCGCGCCCGGCCCCCTCTCTGCATTCTTGCTGTCAGTTCTTTTGGGTGGATACTCAAAGGTAGAATTCCTGGCTAGTATATGATAATTCTGTTTTTCAGTTTTTGAGGAACAGCCACACTTTTCCACAGCAGCTGCCCCATTTTACATTCCCACTAATTGTGCACCAAAGTTCAGTTTCTCCACATCTTCGCCAGTACTTGTTATTTTCAGGTTCTTGTTGTTGTTTTATTGTAGCCATCCTAATGGGTGTGAGGTAGTGATGAAAAAGAATTGTTAATGTTTTAGATATGATAATGGTATCATGATGTTGTATACACTTTTTTTTTTTTTTTTTTTTTTTTGAGATGGAGTCTCGCTCTGTGGCCCAGGCTGGAGTGCAGTGACGCCATCTGGGCTCATTGCAAGCTCTGCCTCCCGGGTTCACACCATTTTCCTGCCTCAGCCTCCCGAGTAGATGGGACTACAGGTGACCACCACCACCCCCGGCTAATTTTTTGTATTTTTTAGTAGAGACGGGGTTTCACCGTGTTAGCCAGGATGGTCTCAATCTCCTGACTTCGTGATCCACCTGCCTCGACCTCCCAAAGTGCTGGGATTACAGGCGTGAGCCACCGCGCCCGGCCAAAAAGAACTCTTAAATGTGGCTGGGCGCAATGGCTCAAGCCTGTAATCCCAGCACTTTGGGAGGCCGAGACGGGCGGATCACGAGGTCAGGAGATCGAGACCATGGTGAAACCCTGTCTGTAATAAAAAATACAAAAAATTAGCCAGGCGAGGTGGCGGGCACCTGTGGTCCCAGCTATGCGGGAGGCTGAGGCAGGGGAATGGCGTGAACCCGGGAGGCAGAGCTTGCAGTGAGCCGAGATCGCGCCACTGCACTGCAGCCTGAGCGACGGAAGGAGACTCTGCCTCAAAAAAAAAAAAAAGAAACAGTTCTTTTTGTTTATTTATTTATTTGTTTATTTATTTATTTTGAGACAGAGCCTCTGTTGGCAAGGCTGGAGTACAGTGGCATGGTCTTAGCTCACTGCAACCTCCACCTCCCAGGTTCAAGCAATTCTCCTGCCTCAGCCTCCTCGGTAGCTGGGACTACAGGCATGCATCACCATGCCCAGCTAATTTTTTGTATTTTTAATGGAGACGGGGTTTCACCATGTTGGCCAGGCTGGTCTCGAACTCCTGACCTTGTGATCTGCCGGCCTTGGCCTCCCAAAGCGCTGGGATTACAGGCAGGAGTCATTGTGCCCAGCCAAGACTTTTTTGGTTTTTTTCCAGACGGAAGTCTCTCTGTTGCCCAGACTGGAGTGGCTGATCTCAGCTCACTGTAGCCTCCGCCTCCTGGGTTCAAGCAGTTCTCTGCTTCAGCCTCCCAAGTAGCTGGGATTACAGGCGCCTGCCACCACGCCTGGCTAACTTTGTATTTTTAGTAGAGACAGGGTTTCACCATGTTGGCCAGGCTGGTCTTGAACTCCTGACCTTGTGATCCACCCTCCTCGGCCTCCCAAAGTGCTGGGGTTACAGGCTTGAACCATCACACCCAGCTAAGGGTTCTTTTTAGAGATACATACTGAGAAATATGTATTTCTAAATGGTATCATCTCTGGGATTTATTTTTTATTTTATTTAATTTATTTTTGAGATGGAGTCTTGCTCTGTCGCCCAGGCTGGAGTGCAGTGGCACGATCTTGGCTCACTGCAAGCTCCGCCTCCCGGGTTCACGCCATTCTCCTGCCTCAGCCTCCCTAGTAGCTGGGACTACAGGTGCCCACCACTATGCCCGGCTAATTTTTTGTATTTTTTTAGTAGAGACAGGGTTTCACCGTGTTAGCCAGGATGGTCTCGATCTCCTGACCTCGTGATCCGCCTGCCTCGGCCTCCCAGAGTGCTGGGATTACAGGCATGAGCCACCGCGCTCGGCCGTATTTGTTTTTTAAATAATCCAGTTGTCCAGTGGAGGGAGGTAGGAATGAAACCAAATTGGCCAAATCCTAATATTGTTTCAGTTGCATGATGTTTGCATGGGGGTTCATCATACTGTTCACTCTAGATTGCATATTTTGAAATCTTCCTTTAAATGACATTTTGGGGCCATAGTGATCATTCCCAGCCTCTCTCGCAGCACACTCCCGGTTGTGCTCTACATGTCAGCAACGGAAACTACTGCTGCTTTTCTGCTTGCCGCCTCCGCCCGTTCCCACACAGTGCTCATTTGTGCATCTTTGCCTTTGCCTCTTAGCCCAGAATGCCTTCCTCCCCTCCAGAGGACTCTTCTGTTTCCCTGATACCCTAACTCAGGGAAGTCTTCCCTTCTCTGGGAAGTCTTCCTACCATCCCTACACTGTCCTGCCCTCCCTTCTACTTCCTTCCCTAAGACTCCACCTCTGTCGCTCCTCCATCACATCCCAGAGGAGGAGGCAGATCGGCATGTCTTCGTCGTCTTATCCCTGGGCGTAGTTACCCTGCCTAGAATATAGTAAAAGCCTAGTGAATTTGGGGGGCTTTTTGTTTGTTTGTTGTTTTGTTTCATTTTGTTTTGTTTGAGACAGGGCCAGGCCAGAGTGCAGTGGCATGATCTTGGCTCACTGCAGCCTCTGCTTCTTGGACTGAAGCCATTCTCCTACCTCAGCCTCCTGAGTAGTTGGGACTGCTGGTGCGTGTCACCACGCCTGGCTAATTTTTGTATTTTTTCTTTTTCTTTTTTTTTTTTTTTTTTTTTAGACAGAGTCTCACACTCTTACCCAGGCTGGAGTGCGGTGGCGCAGTCTCCACTCCCTGCCACCTGTGCCTCCCAGATTGAAGCAATTCTCCTGTCTCAGCCTCCCAAGTAGCTGGTATTACAGGCACACGCCACCCCCAGATAATTTTTGTATTTTTAGTAGAGACGGAGTTTTACCATATTGGCCAGGCTGGTCTTGAATTCCTGATCTTGTGATGCGCCTGCCTTGGCCTCCCAAAGTGCTGGGATTACGTGCATGAGCCACCGCGCCCGGCCATTTTTGTATTTGTTTCTAGAGACCGGGTTTTGCCATGTTGCCCAGGCTGGTCTTAAACTCCTGGGCTCAAGCAAACCACCCACCCACAGCCTCTTAAAGTGGTGGGATTACAGGCGTGAGCCACTGTGCCCGGCTGTGAAGTTTGAATAATAACTTGCACTCTATTTACTGTTAATTTATACACAACCTACACCGAGCAGTATCTGCTGTATAGGAGGACTTTGGTGAGGAAGTGCTGTATGGGCCCCAGAGAGCATCTCCTTGTTCAGAGTAAAAATTGGTATCAGAAGGATAGCAATGTGGGCCAGGTGTGGTGGCTCACACCTGTAATCCCAGCACTTTTGGAGGCCGAGACAGGCAGATTGCTTGAGGTCAGGAGTTGAAGACCAGCCTGGCCAACATGGTGAAACCCCGTCTCTACTAAAAATGCAAAAATTAGCCAGGCGTGGTGGCGCGTGCCTGTAGTCCTAGCTACTTGGAAGGCTGAGGCAGGAGAATCACTTGAACCTGGGAGGCAGAGGTTGCAGTGAGCCGGAATGGTGCCACTGGACTCCAGCCTGGGTGACAGAGTAAGACTCCTCTCAAAAAAAAAAAAAAAGTGTAGCAATGTGGACTTTTAAAGCCAGTGGAACTCTAGATCATCTAACCCAGCCATCTTCAGATTCTAAATGGATTGTGTCTTAACATCACACATCTAGTTGGCAATTGCCTGCATTGTTTTCATGTCCACCAAGCAACCTTCTGAGCCTCACTGGTTTCCCAAATTAGTTTTTCTGTAGTGAAGAGAATATACTGACTGACTGCCAAGCACAAGAATCAATCTATTTAACAATTTTGTTTCTCAGTGAATTTTTTTTTTTTTTTTGGAGACGGAGTCTCACTGTGTCCCCCAGGCTGGAGTGCAGTGGCGCGACCTCGGCTCACTGCAAGCTTCGCCTCCCAGGTTCACACCATTCTCCTGCCTCAGCCTCCCAAGTAGCTGGGACTACAGGCGCCCACCACCTCGCCCGGCTAGTTTTTTGTATTTTTAGTAGAGACGGGGTTTCACCGTGGTCTCGATCTCCTGACCTTGTGATCTGCCCGCCTCGGCCTCCCAAAGTGCTGGGATTACAGGCGTGAGCCACCGCGCCCGGCCCCTCAGTGAATTTTAACTTTGATTATTCTGCAGAAAGAGATTGTATTGTTAAATGCTTACATAGCTTTGCTTTTTTAAAAAGCTATTTAAAAACTTTCTATTAAAAAAGGGTGATGGTTATATGCACATAGAACTATACACGTGCATTATACTATATCAAGTTCCTGGGTTTGATACTGTGCTGTAATTACATAAAATACAATCATTGGGGGAAACTGGGTGAAGGGTGCACAGGACCTCGCTGTACTATCTTTGCCACTTCCTGTGAATGTATAATTATTTCGAAAATGTTTAAATTTAAAAAGATGATGTGAAAAGTTTAGGCACCAAACTATAGAGTTTTCTGGAAAATGCCAGAACTGGAACTTACCTTCTCTGTGTCCTCGACAAGTGGATTCAGTGACAGGAATGGAGCTTATAGAGATCTTTAGTTCTCATCATGGTGAGTTGTTTGTATTCTAAATCAGTGACTATTCCAAACTAGTAAGACAAATAATGTCTTTAAAAGTGGGAATTTTACTAGCAGGAATTTTAGAACTTATAGACAGTTCTTTGATTTTCTTTCTTTCTTTCTTTTTTTAAATGAACAGGGTCTTTCTCTGTCTGCCAAGCTGGAGTGCAGTGGCACAATCATGGCTCACTGCAACCTCCCTCCTGGGCTCAAGTGTTCCTCTTACCTCAGCCTCCCAAATAGCTGGGACTACAGATATGCACCACTGTGCCTGGCTAATTATTTTTCTTTTTAGAGATGGGGTCTCACTATGTTGCCCAGGCTGGTCTTGAACTCCTGGGTTCAAGTGATCCTCCTGCCTTATCTTCCCAAAGTGTTGGGATTATAGGCGTGAGCTACCACACCCGACCATTTCTTTTTTTTCTTTTTAAAAAATATTTTACTGGCCCAGCGGTGGCTCACACCTATAATCCCAGCACTTTGGGAGACTAAGGTGGGCGGATCACTTGAGATCAGGAATTAAAGACCAGCCTGGCCAACATGGTGAAACCCCGTCTCTACTCAAAATACAAAAATCAGCCAGGCATGGTAGCGCATGCTTGTAGTCCCAGCTACCTGGGAGGCTGAGGCAGAAGAATAGCTTGAACCTGCAGAGGTTGCCACGAGCCAAGATCGTGCCACTGCACTCCAACCAGGGTGACAGAGCAAGACTCCATCTCAAAAAAAAAATTACAAAGATTGTTTGTGGCACTAGTATGTGGGATTTCATCATAGCACAGTTCATTTTTCTGGTAATGACACCTTGCTGGGTCTCTGTGCTTCACTCAGGGGAAGGTGCTCCTTTTTGTACAGTTTGAAACGGACTCACTCCATCCTGCTGCTGGTGTTTGATATGCAAGCTTCTCTTTTGGCATCACTCTCGGAAGTGTAATCCATCAGTTCTCTTCCGACAAATGGGGTCTGCCGACAGCAGCCCCCAACATTCAGAAGGGACCCTTCTTGAGACATCAAAACTTGGGAAATCTTGTGTAATTTTCTCAGTTACACTGGCAATAAAACAGGAACAATGATGCTCATCCTCTAGGGTAGTTTTTAAGGTTGAGTGAGATCCTGAATTAACTGGGAATAATAGGTTAATAATAATTAACTGGGAATACATCATAAGTAACTGGAAATGAGAGGTCAGCAAGCACATGACTTAAGTCAGGACTTGTTCCTACAGCACTTGGTTCAGATGTGTGCTTTATCAAAGTAACAACTTGCTACTTGACATGGATTTCCCTTCCTCAAGTCATTGAAAACTTGAGTGTTGCATGAAATGGACCTACTTTACCTGAAGAGAGGGTCAGGGCTCCTGACTGTCCTGTGGACATACAGGGTGCTGGGAGAGAAATGTTGACCATGGAATTGGGTTGGAATTGCCAATAGTTAACAATGATTGCCTTAAAAACTTCTGATGTTTTAAGTCCTGCCCTCTGGTGGAGTCCCAGTGGCCTTGCTGGTGGAGTCCCTCTGACTCTGATGAGGAACACAGGTTGGGAGGGCAGGGTCTCAACACATGGTTCAAATAATTCAAGTGAGAGAAATGGGTGTTAACAAATGGAGAGAAGTGGGTGGGTTCAAGAAATGTTAAGGAGGTAGACTCCATAGGACTTGCGTACCGATTGTATGCAGGGTCTAAGGAGGAATGGGAAGGAGGCTGTCTGGTTTCTGGTTTATGTGACAGGGCAGCTGGTAGTGAAAGTCTTATGTAGGAACAGAGGAAAGGGGAGAAAACAGGACTGGAGAGAGGCTGGCCTCAGCTTTGGACAGATATCATCTGAGTCATCACTCAAGTAGAGAAGGGCTCAGTAGGTCTTTGGATAGACAGGAGTAAGAGCTCTGCAGAGGTGGGGTATGAGATGGCCCATTTTTTCACAGACACCTTTCAAGTGCTGGACACTGTCTGAGGCACCGGGGTCTCTGCTTGGCATTCTAGTGTCGGGTTAGGCCCTGACACTAGATGAGTGCACCCTGGTGAGGGGATCGACAAGAAAGTACTGTGGTGTGGGTGGTAGGTGATGTGGATGATGGAGGAGATAAGCCACCTGAATTAGAAGCTGAGTCATCCCCAGAAAGGTTAGAGGGAAGAGGTGCTCTGGGCAAAGAGAAGAGCAGGTGCAGAGGCCCCGAGCAACACTGAGCAGGCACGTTTGAGAAGCTATAAGCTGAAAGCCAGCCGCATGACCCCAGCATGGTGCACAGCAGGGAGGGCTGTGAGGGAAGTTGGAAGGGACAAGGGCTGGGTGGATCAGCGTTTGGTTCCCAGACAGTTGGGTTTATTTGAGTGTGATGTTCAGTCGTGGGAATTTGAAGGCATGGGAATGTGTGAAGTCTCTCAGGTAGAGTATGTAGAGTAAAAGGGGGAGAGGGCTGTACTATTTGATAGAAGGGCAGAAGGGGAGACTTCTCAAAGGATACTAGAAACAACCAACCATGGAAGCAGAAGAGAATGCAAGAAAAGTGGTAAAGAAAAAGGGAACTTTAGGCTGGGCGCGGTGGCTCACGCCTGTAATCCCAGCACTTTGGGAGGCCGAGACCGGTGGATCACGAGGTCAGGAGATCGAGACCATCCTGGCTAACGCGGTGAAACCCCGTCTCTACTAAAAAATAGAAAAAACTAGCCGGGCGAGGTGTCGGGCGCCTGTAGTCCCAGCTACTCGGGAGGCTGAGGCAGGAGAATGGCGTAAACCTGGGAGGCGGAGCTTGCAGTGAGCTGAGATCCGGCCACTGCACTCCAGCCCGGGCGACAGAGCAAGACTCCGTCTCAAAAAAAAAAAAAAAAAAAGGGAACTTTAAAGATGGAAGCAGGCCAGGCGCGGTGGCTCACGCCTGTGATCCCAGCACTGTGGGAGGCCGAGGCGGGCAGATCACGAGGTCAGGAGATCGAGACCATCCTGGCTAACATGGTGAAACCTCGTCTCTACTAAAAATACAAAAAGTCAGCCGGGCGTGTTGGGGGGCACCTGTAGTCCCAGCTACTTGGGAGGCTGAGGCAGGAGAATGGCGTGAACCCGGAAGAAGGAACTTGTAGTGAGCTGAGATCACGCCACTGCGCTCCAGCCTGGGAGACAGAGCGGGTCTCCATCTCAAAAAAAAAAAAAAAAAAAAAAAAAGATGGAAGGAGGCCAGGTGCAGTGACTCACACCTGTAATCCCAGCACTTTGGGAGGCCAAGGTGGGCGGATCACCTGAGGTCAGGAGTTTGAGACCAGCCTGGTCAACATGGTGAAACCCCATCTCTACTAAAAATACAAAATTAGCTGGATGTGGTGGCACAGGCCTGTAATCCCAGCTGCTTGTGAGGCTGAGGCAGGAGAATCACTTGAACCCGGGAGGCAGAGGTTGCAGTGAGCTGGGATTGCACTCCAACCTGGGCGACAAGAGCGAAACTCTGTCTCAGTAGTAATAATAAAGATGGAATTAATAAGAGATAATAAGAGGGAGAGGAAGGGAGTGCGGGGAGAGAGGGAAAGGAAGGACTGAAAATATGGCCTGTGTATAGCAGTAGGAAGATCATTGTTGGCCTTGGAGAAAGCAGTTCTCAACTCCTCCCTTCCTTTTCCACACATCCTATCGATTTCCACATGAGCCAGGAATGTAACCCATATTGCCATAGATCAAGGTGCTGGCTCTAAGGGGTGGGAGCTGGTGGAGTTTTGCTGACAGGAGGATGACTGAAGAGGTAAAAGAGGAGGCAGGAGGAAAAGCAAATTGCCTGATGAGTAGGGCTAGACAGTGGCATTGGCTGCCAGTGCGTAAGGACCGCTGATGAGAGAACCACGCGAGTCTTCAGCAGCTGTGTCTGTCAGCTCAGAGTGGAAGCATGTAGGTGTTGTCATTTTTTGGTGAGTTTGGCCACAAAGCATTCTGGGATTGTAGTGGTGGGTGGTTGAAGGAGGAGGAAGTGGAGACTAGATGAAGGATTATGCTTCCTATAAGGCCAGTGCATGGTGGGTGAGAGGCTGACAGGATGCTGCTTAGGAGTCCAAAAGGTGTGGCCAGCTCCAGCTTGATTCAGAGCAGTGGTGGTATCCTGGAGCTCCTCTCCCAGAGCAGAGGATGGCAGGTGGCACCTGGAGAGTGTGACCTCCCAGGGAGGGAGCTGGCACAGCCTAGGATGGGAGTTAGTCAGCAGGGTGTCTTGGTGGAAGGCTGAGCACACGTGGTTCTCCAGCTGACCACGAGCATCTGGTCATATTATCTCCCAGGACTGGGTCCTCCCGGAACCCTGTACACTACAGAAACTCTTCAGTAGTTACAACAGGAACCTTTGAGCTGAGCACCCAGAAGTACCAGATGCGCTGGAGCAGGCTGCTATATTTATACATGGCAGCCAGTTAGTATTGCTTTACAGCACCTTCTGTGTTTGTTCTTACATAACTTTTAATCTGTTCAGGCTGTTTTCCTATCTCTATTGTAATTCTTGGAGTTCAGGCTCTAAGGCTTACTCATCTTTGCCCTGCATATCAGACACTCCTGCAAATGCTCAGGGCTTAAAAATCTGCCGGGGCCACCACATTACACACTCCTATCCCCGCCTACATTATTCCAGTTTAATTTTGTGAGTAGTTGAGAAAATGGCCCACTGTTTCCTTTGGTTAAAAGCAATAGGGCCGGGCGCGGTGGCTCAAGCCTGTAATCTCAGCACTTTGGGAGGCTGAGACGGGCGGATCACGAGGTCAGGAGATCGAGACCATCCTGGCTAACATGGTGAAACCCCGTCTCTACTAAAAAAATACAGAAAGCTAGCTGGGCGAGGTGGCGGGCGCCTGTAGTCCCAGCTGCTCTGGAGGCTGAGGCAGGAGAATGGCGTAAACCCGAGAGGCGGAGCTTGCAGTGAGCTGAGATCTGGCCACTGCACTCCAGCCTGGGCGATAGAGCGAGACTCCGTCTCAAAAAAAAAAAAAAGCAATAGGTATTACAAAATTGAGTTATTACATTGGAACTTGTCTGCAGCTGTTTGCATGTGGGTATTGAATGAGGGAGTGGTAGCTTTTGTAATTGCTAGGGCAAAGAAAGATTCTGTTTCTAATCTGAGACAACCAGCTGACTCATCAAGTGCCTTGACCCTTTAGATTTCTTTCTTTTTTCCTTCTTGGAAAATGGAAAACTGAGCTCCCAGATTTACAGATAGCCCAGACCTGACACTGTGGAACAAAAGAAAATGGTAGAAAAGGAGGCGGGGCGCGTGGCTCACGCCTGTAATCCCAGCACTTTGGGAGGCCGAGGGAGGCGGATCACGAGGTCAGGAGATTGAGACCATCCTGGCTAACATGGTGAAACCCCGTCTCTATAAAAATACAAAAAATTGGCCGGGCGCGGTGGCTCACGCCTGTAATCCCAGCACTTTGGGAGGCCGAGGTGGGTGGATCACGAGTTCAGGAGATCGAGACCATCCTGGCTAACACGGTGAAACCCCGTCTCTACTAAACATATTTTTTTAAAAAATTAGCCGGGCGAGGTGGCGGCGCCTGTGGTCCGGGCTACCTGGGAGGCTGAGGCAGGAGAATGGCGGGAACCCGGGAGGCGGAGCTTGCAGTGAGCCCAGATCGCGCCCCTGCACTCCAGCCTGGGCGACAGAGCGAGACTCCGTCTCAAAAAAAAAGAAAAAAAAGTACAAAATATTAGCCGGGCGTGGTGGCGGCATCTGTAGTCCCAGCTACTCGGGAGGCTGAGGCAGGAGAATGGCATGAACCCGGGAGGCGGAGTTTGCAGCGAGCCCAGGTAGCGCCACTGCACTCCAGCCTAGGAGACAGAGCAAGACCCTGTCTCAAAAAAAAAAAAAAAAAGAAAAAAAGAAAATGGTAGAAAAGATGAAAATCAAGGAAATTTTAGCAACTAATTTTTATTTCCTCTGACCATTTAAATGGGTATGAATTTACCTTCCGTAAGGAAAACTTTTAAAATAATGGCTTTTAAAAAGGGTCTATTTTATGTGCATGGTTCCCTTCCACCCCTAGGTGGCAGCAGAAAGCAGAAGAACCTGCATGAAAGGAAAGCAGACGTCCTGCAGCTGTGGGGCGGTGTTCCTGAATTCTAGGGTTGTTGCTTACCTCTGCCCTGCAGTTCCATTTGTCAGGCATTCCTGCGATTTTTTTTTTTTTTTTTCCAGACCGACTGAGTTACCCATATATGGATTTTTAAAAATACTGACTTGGCTAGGATTTATAGAGCACTGTGTAGTCAGCTTTAACAGTTAAGAAAAAAGCAAATGTTGATGTGGGGAAAAGAAGAAACACGAACATTAGAATTGGGGATTAGAGGTTGAGAAAATGGGCCTCCCTGGTGTCCAGTGGGTAGTCTGCTGTTGAGAATTGATGCCCGTGGAGTTGCCCCAGGTGGAACACCCAGGCCAGGACACTTCACCTGGGCTCCTGGGGTTGGTGTGGAGAGTCAGGTGGCCCTTCTCTGCAGCCGGAGAAGCTAGCACAGGGGGCTTCCTGTCTCCTCTGAATCCCGTCTAAACATAATAATGAGGGCTATTACTTGGAACATTTTCTAATAACATGCTATAGATGCTTAGGGTTTATGGGAAGGGGGGATGGTACCGGGGGTGGGGGATAAAGGATAAAAACGTAATAAACACAGGAAAGGAGCAGCGTGTGTTCAGAGGCTGAGCATAGGCACCTTCTCTGGGCAGTGGAGTTGAGTCCTGACTGCAGCACATGCAGCTGAGGAAGTAGTAGAACGATTCCATCTTCTTTTCCCTTCCCATCCCTTCTGACATGTTCTCATCTTAAAGTTGCTGCCCCTGAACTCCCAGAGTACTTACTGTATGCTGCTGTCAGTCTGTAGCCATGTCTGTGTATGTCCTGTGTCCTGAAAGCCCATGAGAGGAGGAGCTGCCTAGTTTGTCTCTATGTTCCCCACAGCACTTGTCTCTGGCACAAGGCAGAATCTTAACTTTAGTGGCATGAATCCATCGAGGAGGAAATGGGAAGCAGAGTCACAGTATCAGCTAGACATGATTGTGTTCAAGCAAATAGTCCCAATAAGAAGTAGTGAGGGGCCGGCCGGGCACGGTGGCTCACACCTGTAATCCCAGCACTTTGGGAGGCTGAGGCAGGTGAATCACTTGAGGCCAGGAGTTCGTGACCAGCCTGGCCAACATGGTGAAACCCTGTCCCTACCAAAAAATAACAAACGTTAGCTGGGCATGGTGGTACACATCTGTAATCCCAGCTACTTTGGAGGTTGAGGCACGAGAATTGATTGAACTTAGGAGGTGGAGGTTTCTGTGAGCCAAGATTGTACCACCACACTCCACCCAGCCTGGCGGCAGAGCAAGGCTCTATCTAAAAAAAAAAAAAGTATATATATGTGTGTGTGTGTGTGTGTAATCTCTGGCCTTTTTTCGTTGGCTCCATTCTTGGGCATACCTCCAGATGAGATGGCTGTGGGCAGCCTCATGCCTGTCTCCTGTAGAAAGAGGACTGCAGAAGCACTTTAGTTAGACCTCAGTTCTGACTGGCCAGGTACAGGACCGTCAGGGAAAATGGAGGTGTGTCCCCAGAAGTGGGAGTGTAAACTATGCAAGCAGAACCCACTGGCGAGCATTGCAGGGACGTCAGCCCTTGGCTTGTTACTGTCACAGCAGAGCAAATTCATATGTATCTAAGTCATTCTTTTCAATGTTTTTCAGCATCTTCATGATACAGTTAAGAGGAATCTTGACAGCACCACTTCCCCTCAGAATGGTGATCAACAGAATGGCTATGGGGACCTCTTTCCTGGGCATAAGAAGACTCGCCGGGAGGCCCCTTTGGGAGTTGCCGTCTCTTCCAATGGATTGCCTCCAGCCTCCCCCCTCAGTCAGCCTGACAAGCCTTCTGGAGCAGATGCCCTGCAGTCCAGTGGGAAGCACTCTCTGGGGCTAGACTCTCTCAACAAAAAGTGTCTGGCTGACTCGAGCCTCCACTTGAACGGAGGCAGTAACCCCAGTGAGTCATTTCCTCTGAGCCTGAATAAAGAACTGAAGCAGGAGCCTGTCGAAGACCTGCCTTGCATGATCACTGGGACTGTCGGCTCCATATCGCAAAGCAACCTCATGCCAGACCTCAACCTTAACGAGCAGGAGTGGAAGGAGCTCATCGAGGAGCTGAACAGGTCGGTGCCCGATGAAGACATGAAGGACCTGTTTAATGAGGACTTTGAGGAGAAGAAGGACCCAGAGTCTTCTGGCTCTGCCACACAAACCCCCTTGGCACAGGACATTAATATTAAGACGGAATTCTCTCCAGCAGCCTTTGAGCAAGAACAGTTAGGCTCTCCACAAGTGAGGGCCGGGTCTGCAGGGCAGACCTTTCTGGGGCCTTCCTCTGCCCCTGTGAGTACAGATTCCCCCAGCCTAGGGGGCTCCCAAACCTTATTCCACACCTCTGGTCAGCCCGGGGCGGACAATCCCAGTCCAAACCTGATGCCGGCATCAGCCCAGGCCCAGAACGCACAAAGAGCCCTTGCAAGTGTGGTATTGCCCAGTCAGGGCCCAGGAGGGGCCTCAGAGCTGTCCTCTGCCCACCAGCTCCAGCAGATCGCTGCCAAGCAGAAGCGCGAGCAGATGCTCCAGAACCCACAGCAGGCCACCCCGGCACCAGCCCCGGGCCAGATGTCCACATGGCAGCAGACAGGGCCCTCCCACAGTTCCTTAGATGTCCCTTACCCTATGGAGAAGCCTGCCAGCCCTTCCAGCTACAAGCAAGAGTTCACTAACTCCAAACTGCTCATGATGCCTAGTGTGAATAAGAGTTCCCCTCGGCCCGGAGGCCCCTACCTCCAGCCCAGCCATGTGAACCTGCTGAGTCACCAGCCACCGAGTAACTTGAATCAGAACTCTGTGAATAACCCAGGGTCTGTGCTGGACTACGGCAATACAAAACCCCTTTCTCATTACAAAGCGGACTGTGGGCAAAGCAGCCCGGGGTCTGGCCAGAGCAAGCCAGCCCTGATGGCTTATCTTCCCCAGCAGCTGTCCCATCTGAGTCACGAGCAGAACTCACTGTTTCTGATGAAGCCAAAGCCAGGAAATATGCCTTTCCGATCACTCGTTCCACCTGGCCAGGTAAGTGTGAGCCTTCGCTTTCTGTTCCTCTGCTGCAGGTGCTTCAGTGAGGTTACTCGCTACTTTGGATGTTAATTGGGTCCGAGGTAGTTGTGGGAAGAGGGAGGAGGGAATAGCTGCTGTCATCCTTTGCTTCTCTTGGGAGTGGAAATTTATAAAATAAACCAGGGTTGGTTCTTAATAAAAAAGAGAGTAAAGTTCCCTAGCATAGCTGGATTTTTAACTACACAAAGGTTTGAGGAATCACCTGCATTTAGTCCAGGGTCTGTTTCATGCCATAGGATTTAAATTAAGTAATTTGTGGCTGTGCTTTGCAGATAAAGATTACATTTAATGTGCTTCTTAGAGGCTTGGCTTTTTTTTTTTTTTTTTTAAACTACCTTTCAGATCTCCATGTACAAAATTCCCTAATTTTTGGTAAGCTTATAACATTTTAGGCATGTGCTGCTTCCCAGCACAGCTCAGCTCTGTGGTCACTTCATCATGGTTCTAAAGCCTGGTAGCATCAAATGGAAAATGGCCCTTTGGGTTGTTTCCTGTTTTCTACTACTGCAGATAAGCCTGCAGTGAACACCTTTGTGAATTTGTAATACATGCTGAAATTTTGCGAATTAAAAAGCCCAGTGCTGGTAATATCATGAGGACATAGACACACTCCTGTACTGATGAGAGTGTGTAAATGAGCTCACTGCTTTTGGGAAGTCATTTGACATTACATATTTTTCACATGCTGTAAAATGTTCATATGCATTGACACTATATACCTTACAAGTTGATCTAAAGAAATAATCCAAAATAAAAGAAAAAGTTATATCCAAGATATTCATTGTGTGGTTATTTCTAACAGCCAAAAACTGTAAGCAGTTTAAGCATCTCCCACTGCTGATAATTCCACTTATTTCAGCCAGTAAGATGCCTCACGCCATTAAACGCCTGAAGAAAGACTGGACCGCGCAGTGAGGGTGCTTGTCATTTGGGTACCGGCACTTTGCTCCTTACGAAGCTCTCTCAGTAGTTCTTAAGCTTCTGGTGACTAGAGTGAAGAAATTATACCACAGAATCTTAGAATGAATAACGAGAAAGGAGCACAACAAGCTGAACTGGTTTAAATAATGATTGCTTTTTGGCTATCTTCTGCTAAGTTTTCCCCTTTTCTTCTAAATGTCAGTAATGATGGGATAGTATTGTGGTAGCCTTTGACATGACTCTCACCTTTGGTCTGTGTACTGACAGAATATCTGTTAAAGTTCTCATTGATACTCAGTATTTTTTGAGGATGGGTATTTGACAAAAGCTAAGCAGTCTCTTCCAGTAAAATGCTTGTACAGATGGACAGTTTCGGGTCGTTCAGGGATAGCCCCAAATCTAAGGTTTATGCACGTGGGGCAGAGTGGTCTCCATTGACCAAAGCCCCCTTCAAAGTATTCTTCCCCTAGGCCAGGCGTGGTGGCTCACACCTGTAATCATAGCACTTTGAGAGGCCGAGGTGGGCAGATCACCTGAGGTCAGAAGTTCGAGACCAGCCTGACCAACATGGAGAAACCCCATCTCTACTAAGCATACGAAATTAGCCGGGCATGGTGGTGCATGCCTGTAATCCCAGCTACTCAGGAGGCTGAGGCAGGGGAATGGCTTGAATTTGGGAGCTAGAGGTTGCGGGGAGGCAGAGGTTGTGGTGAGCCGAGATCGCACCATTGCAGTCCAGCCTGGGCAATAAGAGTGAAACTCCGTCTCAAAGGAAAAAAAAAGCATTCTTCCCCTCTTGGCCCCGTCTGCACTCAGATGTCCTGATGAGGGAGCATTTATAAGCCTTGATTGCTTACTGGAACTATCGTGTGCAAATATGAAAGCTTACATATGCTTAATGTAAAACCATACCTTTGTCACTGGTACTCACCACTGGGAGCAAAATTTACACGTGTAGAGTAATTGTTGGTTGCTGGGTTCCTGTATGCTCAGATGTCATCACTTTTGGTCTGTGCCCCAGCCCTATGGGATGGTTGTTGGAGGTCAGAAGGGAAGCAGAGACTTGGCTTCAAGAAAGTGAACCTTGAATGAGACTCTCACTGGATGGAGCTTATTTGGTCTGATCAGAGCTTAGAGACTTCACAGTCCTCTATCTGTGTTGACAGGAGCAGAACCCTTCCAGTGTCCCGGTGCCAGCCCAGGCTGCCAGTGTTGGGACCCAGCCGCCTGCCGTGTCCGTGGCCAGCTCCCACAACAGCTCCCCCTATCTCAGCAGCCAGCAACAGGCCGCTGTCATGAAGCAGCATCAGTTGCTTTTGGACCAGCAGAAACAAAGGGAGCAGCAGCAAAAGCATTTACAGCAACAGCAGTTCCTTCAGAGGCAACAGCACCTTCTGGCAGAACAGGTAAAAAGAAAGGTGGAAGGAAACCACCACTTCCCACCTTTGCCTGCACCCTGAGTCACTGCTGCAGTCACACCTTCTGCTCGTGTGTGTGGATTTGCACTGACCTTCTTGCCTGTCGTTAGAGTGCTTTGCCTTTTAAAAACCCCTTTCCAGGAATGTGGCATTTCTCAGACAGGGGTAGTCTTATGTCAGAAGCTGCTGTGTGTCACTTAGTGGAGAGTACTCAAGGCAGACTCTGGGGCTAAAACTGTTTGTGGAAGGGACATTTTCCCATGTTTCTGGTCAGCAGCTTCCAAGCCACTGAGCTCACGTGTCTGTCAGTCCACTATGGGGTCAGCTTTGCTGCCCTTACAGAGCCTGTTATAATCCAGAACGAGAAGAGGGAAGTGAAGTTATCCCTGAAGGGCACACAGTTCACTCGCTTGGTTACCAAGTGTAGTGTGCAGGCACTAAGGGTTACGAGTGCGAGTGCGAGTTCTTTTTTTTTTTTTTTTTTTGAGACAGAGTTTTGCTCTGTCATCCAGGCTGGAGTGCAGTGGCACGATCTCAGCTCACTGCAACCTCCACCTTGGGGTTCATGCAATTCTCCTGCCACAGCCTCCCAAGTAGCTGGGACTACAGGTGAGAACCACCCTGCCTGGCTAATTTTTGTGTTTTTAGTAGAGATGGGGTTTCACCATGTTGGCCAGGCTGGTCTTAAAACTCCTGACCTCAAGTGATTCACCCATCTTGGCCTCCCAAAGTGCTGAGATTGCAGGCATGAGCCACCGCACCTGGCCTTAAATTACATCTTTAAGACATAAGAACTGGTTCCAGATAGTGAAGTTCATTGAGGACAATCATTGCCTCAGTTCTGCCTTTAAAAAAAGCAGCTTTATTGCAATGTAATTCACACAACATATACTTCACCCACTTAAGTGAACAATTTAGTCATTTTTAGTATATCACAGAGCTGTGCAGCCTTTACCACAATCCATTTTAGAAAACATTTTCCTTACCCTAAAACAAATCCCATACCCATGAGCAGCCATTCTCCCAGCCACCCGGCCCCTCCAGCTCCTGAGCCACTTTCTGTCTCTGTAACTGTCTGCTCTGAGCCGGGCGCGGGGGCTCAAGCCTGGAATCCCAGCACTTTGGGAGGTCGAGGCGGGTGGATCACGAGGTGAGGAGATCGAGACCATCCTGGCTAACACGGTGAAACCCCGTCTCTACTAAAAATACAAAAAAATTAGCCGGGCGTGGTGGCAGCGCCTGTAGTCCCAGCTACTCGGGAGGCTGAGGCAGGAGAATGGCATGAACCTGGGAGGCGGAGCTTGCAGTGAGCCAAGATAGCGCCACTGCACTCCAGCCTGGGTGACAGAGCAAGACTCTGTCTCAAAAAAAAAAAAAAAAAATTTGTTCTGGACATTTTATATTTATGTTATGTCATTTTCAATCATGTACTATGTAACAGCAATTCATTCCTCTTGATAATTAAATATTCCATTGTATGGATTTTTTGTTTGTTTGTTTGCCCTTTGTTTGTTTGTTTTTGAGACGGAGTCTCACTGTCGCCCAGGCTGAAGTGCAGTGATGTGAACTTGGCTCACTGCAAGCTCCGCCTCCCGGGTTCACACCATTTTCCAGCCTCAGCCTCCCAAGTTGCTGGGACTACAGGCGCCCACCACCATGCCTGGCTAATTTTTTGTATTTTTTTAGTAGAGACGGGGTTTTACTGTGTTAGCCAAGATGGTCTCGATCTCCTGACCTCATGATTCGCCTGCCTCGGCCTGCCAAAGTGCTGGGATTACAGGTGTGAGTCACCGCACCCAGCCGGATATGTTACATTTTATTCATTCATCTGTTGATGAACATTTGGGTTTCTTGTTTGGGCTGTTAGTGAGTATTGCTGCTGTGAACATTCATGTACAAGTTTTCATATAGACATCTGTTTTCATTTTTCTTGGGTAGATACCTGGGAGTGGAATTGCTGGATCACATGGTAATTTTTATGTTTAACCTTTGGAGGAACTGTCAGACTGTTTCCCACAGGCTGTCTCATTTTACATTCCTACCAGCAGTGTATGAGGGTGCTGGTTTCTCTACATCCTCACCAGCCGCTTGTTATCAACTGACTTTGATTCTGGCCATCCTAGTGGGATCTCGTGGTAGCTGTGATTTGCATTTTCCTAATTGGCTGTCTATTTTTTAAAAACAGATATACCTACCTTTAAACAAAGTCATTGCTTCCTAGATCTGTTTCATACTATTTAAAAACCCCAAAATGAAATCCGCACTATTTCCACAGGAGCCCATTTGTGAGTAACAAACTTGGGGAAGTTACTCTTCTCGGACCTCCCTCACTCCATGTGTTTTGGATTTTGTTATATGTTGGTTTTATTTTGTGGTTCTTGGCATTTTCTAGGAGAAGCAACAGTTTCAGCGCCATCTGACCCGCCCACCACCCCAGTACCAAGACCCGACACAAGGCAGCTTCCCACAGCAGGTTGGACAGTTCACAGGTAGGGGGTGTCTGCGTGAGGAGCAGGGACGGGGAGGCCGCTGCTTGGTGCTGGTTGAATCCCTGCCGTCTGGCCAGCTCTATGCCTTGACTTCATCAAACGCATGCATTGTCATCATATACACCTCAGTTTGCCTAACGGGCCTGGTTTTCTAGTTACTGCACGGCATCAGGAGAAGAGGGCACAGAGGCAAACCACTAGAACTACCTTTGCTAGGTTCCTGGCTGTACAGTTTTCTGAAGCAAAATCATTTCTAGCTGGAGGACATCTTATCAACAGGAAATAGCTTCTGTAATTCTTAAGAAAGTTCTTTGCTTCTGCTTTTATGTGTTCGAAAAATTGACTCTCCTATCTTCCAGATGAGGACTTAATGCACTTGCGTGGCCTTTGGCTTCTTTCTCTCCTCCTGTCTGCTCACTGAGTATCACAGATGGCAGCATCACTAGTGGACAGTCAGCCAGAAAAGGGCAGGAAGCACACTTGAGTCTAGCTGTCGCCTCTGAGATGTGCCAGGGAACTTCATAGGCCATCCCTCCAGAAATGCCCAGAGATTTCAGGGAATGGATACAGTAAGTTCTGGTCTGCCCACCCTCCTAGCTCCTCTCGGAATGTCCTAGAAACCTCTGGTTTTCCTTATTTGGGATCTTGCTACAAAGGGTCCCGGAGAGACTGACCACAGCTGTGTGTCCTGGAGGAGACCGGGTGCGCTTTCATGTTTGTGCTACCTGGGGTCAACATAGGGTTGAAATCTGCAGGCATCTCAGAAGCATGGGCCTGACCTGTGTTTTCTGCCTTCAAACCCATCTGACATTTTGTGGATTATTGATGGGAATGAAATAGCCTGTTTCAGCTCTCCTCTTTTCCTCAATCCAATTTTTTTGTTGTTGTTTTGAGACAGAGTCTTGGTCTGTCACCCAGGCTGCAGTGCAGTGGCAAGATCTTGGCTCACTGCAACCTCCACCTCCTAGGTTCAAGCGATTCTCCTGCCTCAGCCTCTCAAGTAGCTGGGATTACAGGCGCCCGCTACCACGCCCGGCTAATTTTTGTATTTTTAGTAGAGACAGGGTTTCACCATGTTGGCCAGGCTGGCCTTGCACACCTGACCTTGTGATCCGCTGGCCTCAGCCTCCCACAGTGTTGGGATTATAGGCGTGAGCCACCGTGCCCGGCCCCACTTTTTATCATATAGTTGCTAGTAGAGAGGAAGAAGAAAAAAGCACTGAGTTACGGCCAATCCCTAAACAATGACTCTCCTACCCACAAAACCTATTTCAGTTAATGGTGTTGCCATGTGTCTATTGCTTAAGCCAGGAGGCCTAGACAGCAGTTCCCTGAGCACAGGGGTGCTTTCTGTTCCATCCTCTGCTATCTCTCCAGCACAGCACCTGCCACAGAGTGGGTACTCAGTGAAGATCTGGTCATTTCCTGTGACTCCTCCCTCCCTTGGCCATCTTGTCATTTCATAGTATAAATCGTGTGACATAAGATGGTATCTTGTCTGGTGAGATGTTGTCACACAGTCCTGTGCCTCCACCCCCCATTCCCACATAGTCTCCCCCCCCCCATCTCCATGACTGAACAGCCTCTTCCCAGCATGGTCTCAGCCGCACTCTCAGTCCAGCCACTCTTGGGCTTTACAACGCCATTCTTTTTTTGTCTGTTTGTTTGGAGACAGAGTCTTGCTTTCGCCCAGGCTGGAGTGCAGAGGCGTGATCTCAGCTCATTGCAGCCTCCGCCTCCGGGGTTCAAGCAGTTCTCCTGCCTCAGCCTCCCAAGTAGCTGGGGGCGTGCGCCACCACACCCAGCTAATTTTTGTATTTTTAGTAGAGGCAGGGTTTCACCATGTTTGGGGCAGGATGGTCTTGATCTCCTGACCTTGTGATTCTCCTGCCTCGGCCTCCCAAAGTACTGGGATTACAGGCATGAGCCACCGTGCCCAGCCACAACCCCGTTCTTCATACGCCATCCACAGCTCTTCCCTATCTGGCCGGAACTAGCTCTTCCGTTTTATCTGTAATCAGCTGACCACTATCTCCATACCCTGGCCACGGCCAGCCTCTGAAAGTTTCCCACCCAGATGCCTTTTTCTGACTCTGCGTTTGCACACACTTGCCTGGAATGCTCTTTTTCCCCAAACTGTTAAATTGCTAAATTTATGTGATTGTAAACCCAGTGGATTCATCACCATCTCTCTGAAGCCTTCCCCAAGGCTTCCCAGATGCCAGGGCTTCTGGCCTGCACCCTGCAGCCTGCTGGCCAGGTGTGCCCATCACACCCCATCATGCCATGTGCTAACTTTGCCTCCCAGAGGCAGATCTTGCATTGGGTCCACCTCAGAGTCCCCAGTGCCCACCACAGGGTCCCCACAGAGCAGAAATTTGGTGGGTGCTTGAAAGTTAAATGAAGCAGGTCACTGGTTTTCTCTCCCCTGGGGCTTTGCCCTTCCTCTGTGCCTTTCTGAACCCCATCATTGTTTCAGAGACCAGACCTCCATCCCACCTGTGGGAGGCTTTCTGCCCTGTGGTCCCCAGGGCCCTCTTCCCAGTGTGCTGTGAACATGAGACTTCTGGTGCTGCGGTTCAGGTCTCAGAGGGGCCCCGTGGTGGTCCACTCCTGACTGCCAGACTCTTCTCTGTCTTGTAGGGTCCTCTGCTGCTGTGCCCGGCATGAACACCTTGGGTCCATCCAACTCCAGCTGTCCTCGAGTGTTCCCTCAGGCTGGGAATCTGATGCAGATGGGCCCTGGACATGCTTCAGTTTCCTCTCTCCCTGCAAACTCAGGCCAACAGGACCGGGGTGTGGCTCAGTTCCCTGGCTCCCAAAACATGCCTCAGAGCAGCCTCTATGGCATGGCTTCTGGCATAACCCAGATAGTTGCCCAGCCCCCACCACAGGCCACCAATGGACATGCCCACATTCCACGGCAGACCAGCGTGGGCCAGAACACCTCCGTCTCAGCTGCCTATGGGCAGAACTCTCTGGGAAGCTCTGGCCTCTCCCAGCAGCACAATAAGGGGACCCTGAACCCTGGTTTAACAAAGCCGCCGGTCCCAAGGGTGTCACCAGCCATGGGAGGCCAGAATTCCTCCTGGCAGCATCAGGGAATGCCGACCCTGAGTGGCCAGACCCCGGGGAACAGCAACGTGAGTCCCTTCACTGCAGCCTCCAGTTTCCACATGCAGCAGCAGGCCCACCTGAAAATGTCTAGCCCGCAGTTCTCCCAGGCAGTGCCCAACAGGCCCATGGCTCCCATGAGCTCAGCAGCTGCAGTGGGGTCCTTGCTGCCCCCAGTGAGTGCACAGCAGAGGACCAGCGCCCCTGCCCCAGCACCACCCCCAACGGCCCCTCAGCAGGGCTTGCCTGGCCTGAGTCCAGCAGGGCCTGAGCTGGGGGCCTTCAGCCAGAGCCCTGCCTCACAGATGGGCAGTCGGGCAGGGCTGCACTGTACCCAGGCCTACCCTGTGCGGACCGCGGGCCAGGAGCTGCCTTTTGCCTACAGCGGGCAGCCAGGTGGCAGTGGGCTCTCCAGTGTGGCTGGACACACCGACCTGATCGACTCCCTGCTGAAGAACAGGACTTCAGAGGAGTGGATGAATGATTTGGACGACCTGTTAGGGTCTCAGTAATGGAAGGATTTGTAGTGTTTTTAGTGTTCATTCATCCTATATTTTTCTTCTCAGATTCAAAGAAAGAGCAACTACTTTGGACCAAAAGTCCATGGCCTGGGGGAGCTGGGCAGTAGAGCCCAAGCTCCAGGTGAGGCCTGGCCCTGGGCAGGGTCCATGGCTGCGCCCCTCAGGCCAGCAGTTGCGGTCCATCGGGCTGGCCCCAGCCCATCTGCTGGCATCAGTACCTGGTGTTGGGACAGCAGGATAGGGTTCTAAAGGTGGTTTTCTATCCAAATGACCAAAAAACCAACAGTAACAACAGTGAAACCCCACGATATCAGGCTTATAAAAATCTGTGCCATCATGGTGATTTTATCCAAGATTTCTCCACTTACCCCAGTGTTAGGGACAAGTTTTTGTTGAAACTTTATATAGCAGAATTATTTGCAATTTGTAGCATAGAAAAGATTTTTAAATTTTTTTACAAAAGGTTTTTAAACAGATTAGGATAGGTGATGGTTTAAATCAATTAAGTGGCATTGGAAACCTAGGGTTTCCTTTTGATTAAGAGCCTTTTTTGTTTCTGCTCTTTGTCAGCTTTCAGGGGAGAAGGAGGCCACTGGAAAATTATTTCCCTAAGTGCAGGCTGTTGACTGCGTATGCCAAAAAGGGACAGGAGGCATGGAATAGCAGGTCGGGTGACACAGCTAGGGTCTTCCTAGCAGCTCCTCCTCCCTCCCAAGGCCCTCTGGAATCCCTTCCTCCCACGTCCTGGCAGCAGGACCCAGGCTACATATGGAAGGGAGAGATGTGGGGGTCCTGTGTCCTGGAGTATTATGTCTCCCCACCTTCTGCAGTTTCTCTGAACATGTATGTTGCCCATGGTGGGAGCGTGGTCACTGTGCAGTTGTGCACAGATGTCTTTCCTTTACCCGTGGCCTTTCTGTCTGCCTCTCCTTCCTCTCTGCAGCCCAAATGGAAAACAATTATTTACTCCATTGGAGGGGGAAAGCAAGAGTCTTAGAATTCCTAAGGGAACCCTGGCATAAAGGTTTTGGGGAAGGAGGCCGCAGGCCGGCCCAGAGGAAGCAATTCCACTTTGTTTGACAACTTCTGCCACTCCCATGTCAGGTGACTTGCACTTTTTAAAGAGATTGCTTTATAACACTAAGACATCCTTTCTAAAGATTCAAGTGGAGTTGACGAAGCTGAGGGTTCACAAAATAGAATATGACATGTGAGCTGTTTTTGGAAAACGAAGATGGAGAGAGCACTTCCCCGTAACGAAAGTGGTAAGCACAGGGTGAGACCCTTTTACACAGAATGGTGGAGAGAAAAGAGAATGCTGAAAAGTGGCTTAGATACAGAGTGTTCTATGGAGAAACTGCAACCCCGTTTTTATTTCCCTGGAGTCTCCAAATGGATCATTCAGGAGTACTATGTGAAGAATTGAGCCAAGGAAAATATTCATGCAACCAGCCTGAGTCGCGGTGAGGGAACAAGAGGTTGTACACACATTGGTAGTTATTTTGCACCAGCAGTGCCTTTCTCACTGGGGGTACTTGGACCCTCAGACCTTTTTTTCTAATAGCCATTTGCCACCCCAGGTGGTATGTCGGCCATTTCTCCTTAAAACACCTTCCCTACCTTTTCCATGTACTCAGTTTAGCTCTCAAAGAAGGGGTGAATCATAAAGTCAGTGAAAATTCCACCCTCTGAGCGAGTTCCCCAATCTGAAGGGGAAGAGGGTGACCTCAGCGGCTTTTCTTCCAAAAATCGGCTGAAGGCTGGTTGTGGATCCTTGTTCCTCTCTTGACCCCATCTGGCTGCTGCCCCGTCTCCCACCCCTGTCCCCAGGGCTTACTGGCCCTGCACTCTGCCTTAGTCCTGGGGCCGGCGACACAGTGGGCTCCTCACTTGCTGCAGTGTCATAGCAATAAAATGTGATTCTTGGGGTCCCCCCAGGGAGCTGCCCGTGGCTTTATTTATGAATCTGGTTTTCGGGAGTCAGGGGAGGAGATGACTTTGCTTCTGTGCACAGCCCCGTCTTCCAGGAGCCACGACTCAGAAGAAAAGGGTGCTCAGACTTTTGTTATACACATTTGCTTTGTGTAAATAAATGTTTACAATTTTATATGAAAGATGGAATAAGCGCTAGAGCTTCCAACTGTATATTTTTTACTTTTATAGATTTTAAAACTATGGTCCTTTATATGTGTGTTTTGGGGGCTACGATGAGTTTCATGGCAAACGGTTGGCATTGTTAACTTTTTATTGTCATCAAAAGTGCATAAAAGTCCTATTAATCCCCATATTCTTCTACTGCCCTTAACTCTGGTATACACCAAAAAGAAATCTTTACTTTCCTTGTTTTATCATTATAAAAATAAAGTATTTTGCTAGTATGGAAACAACCTTTGTATTTGACGTCACCTGGGGTCTGCTGGCAGAAGTTTGGGGATTGGTTTTCTTTTGTAATTTAGCTGCTTGCTTTTCTTGTTTTTTTTATTATTATTATTTTTTAAAGAACTGCCCGTTGAGTCATAGATTTAGCTGCTTTCTTATTGCACATTGTTGGGTGGGAGTTGGTTTGGTTGAAGCCTCAGAGGAGCTTGTGTTATCTGCTGATAGATACTAAATTAGAGCTAGCATCACCCTGAGAAAGCAGCCTGTGCGCTGGGACCACGGGCGTCCATGCAGCTGACGGAGGGGACCTGGACCGGATGACTCTGCTGTCTTAGCTGCTGGGTGCTTCTCGTGCTTCATGTAGAACCGTTAGGTTTGCCCCTGAGTCTGTTTGCTGCATGCCCTATTTGGTTTCTCTTCAGCATAGAGCTTGGTTTTCGCCTTTTTTAATTGTAAGAATGGTGCGCTGTGGCATGGCACACTGTGAAAGGGGACCAGATGATGCAGCCTGGACTGAAAGGGTGAATGAGGCCCCTCACCTCAGAACTCTCCCTGCTCTGCTTTGCTGGGAGCAGGGAGCAGGGCAGCCTGGGAGAAGCTGGAGTTCCTCAAAGGGCAGAGAAGAACGGCCTTCAGGAGACCACAGCGAGGAGCCATGCCACGATAGACTCGGAAAGCTAGATTATGCTGATAAAAAGGGGAAAGACAGCTGTGACACACAGGAAACAGTGTTCGTGGCCTTGCCATAGAAGGCACAGTAAAGGAGGAAAACTCTGGAGACTCCCTGTGAATTCTTGGCTAAGAATGCACGTTATGTGCGGTGATCCAGAAACGCAAATGAGAACAGAAGTGAGTGGCTCTGCCTGTGAGATGCACAGTGCTGAGCGGCGCCTGGTGCTGGCTACAGTATGGGAGGCTGGCTGCTGTACGATTTTTTGTGGGAAGGAATTTTGTAGACGTTATCAAGCTCCTTAAAATGTTCGTGCTGTGTCTGCCTGGGCAGTTGCAATTCTGAGAAGCCATCCTCGAAAATGACTCTGGGTAAGAAAAAGGCACAGCACAGTGGTGTTCTTAGTATTGCTGTTCACAATCGCAGAGACTTACGAGATGCTCAACTGCTGCCCTAGGGGGTTGGTTAAGCAAACTGGTGCTTCCACTGCATGAGATAGGATGCAGCCATTTAAAATATATATGAAGGTTTTGGACGTAGTCATTTGGAATAATGGTTTTGTTGGGGCTCTTAACTTGTAAGCCAGTAGAAAAGAAATCTGGCTAATATAATCCTTTAAGTTATTTCCCTACAGCCCATTTTTAAGGTTCCCAGTAACTTTCAGAATCAAAGGAGACGTCGGACGGCCAGGCCTCAGTAGTGGCAAGGCCCAGGCAGTTCCAGATCCCTGCAGCCTGCCACCACCCGAGTCTCTCCCGGTCACCAGCCAGGCTTGCGGGTGATGGAGGAGGACTCGGTAAGGGACAGTTCGACTCGGCAAATGTTTAGGGACAACCTGCTGCGGCCAGGCATTGCCCTAGAGGCGGGGAATACGGCAGAAATTGCGGCAGTACAGGAAGGCAAGGTTCCTGCACCGCGGAGCTCACGGTCTCATGGGAAGGAGTTATCACACAGGTCAGGTAAGTGTTAGGGAGAACTAAAGCCAGGTAATGAGATAGAGGGCAGTGGGGCTGCAGAGGCTGGGGTGGGCCACAGACTACTGTAGATATGGCAGCAATGTAGGTCTGTTAAGACAGTGACACACGACATAGGCCTAATCCCAGCACTTTGGGAGGCCCAGGTGGGAGGATCACTGAGACCAGCCTGGGCAACATAGAGAGACCCTGTCTCTGAAAAAAGAAAAAAAAAAGGCATGGTAGCACACACCTGTGGTCCCAGCTACTCAGGAGGCTGAGGTGGGAGGATCACTTCAACCCCGGAGGTTGAGGCTTCAGTGAGCCAAGATCATACCACTGCACTGCAGCCTGGGCAGCAGAAACCCTGTCTCAAAAAAAAAAAAAGTGCAGTTAACAGGAAGAGGGAGGAGTGCTAAGGAGCAAGTTAACAGATGCTTGCACATGTGTTAAATTTAAAAGCAGGCCGGGCGTGGTGGCTGACGCTTGTAATCCCAGCACTTTGGGAGGCCCAGGCAGAGAGATCACCTGAGGTCAAGAGTTCGAGACCAGCCTGACCAACATGGTGAAACCCCGTCTCTACTAAAAATACAAAAATTAGCTGGGTGTGTTGGCGTGCGCCTGTAGTCCCAGCTACTTGGGAGAATGAGGCAGGAGAACCTCATTGGGAGTCCCAGCTACTTGGGAGAATGAGGCAGGCTTGAACCTGAGAGGCAGAGATTGCATGCAGTGAGCCAAGATCGTGCCACTGCATTCCAGCCTGGGCGACAAAGCTAGACTCTATTTCAAAACAAAAAACAAAAAAACCCCACAAATTTAAAAGCAAGCAATATGCCACTGCATTTAGTAGGATGGTGGCTCTTGCCATCCTGCAGGTGCCTGTGAGCTGCAGCAAGCCTGCATTGCAGGCCTGTGCTGTTCTGAAACCTCTGCCAGCCTGGGCAAAGCCTGCCCACCTCCCCAGTCCAGCCTCAGAAGATGCCCGAGGTAAGTCAAGGACAAGCTCCAGGGTCTCCTGTTTGCCCCTGGAGTTGGATGGCACACCATGGTTGGTGGCATGATCAATAATGCTCCCTGCAGGCCAGCCAGCTGATGCCTGGAGCTGGCAGTGTGGCTCTAAAGATGTTGAAAGATGCAAGATGTTAGCTACCTGCGAACTTGGTCCAAAGCTAATGGCTGAACTTAAGTGTTCCAGGCACTGCCCTGGCCAGCACAAGAAATGGTGAGTAGTGACAAATTTTCTTTACTGGACTTTTCTTCCCCCTTTTGCCTTCAAGCAGTTAATGTCCCGGCCACTCTTCAGATTGGCTTTACTTACACTTCATGGATAATATCCTCTTTGCATGGTTGCGTAAGCTGAGCTGCAGTTTAGCTAGCGCATGAAAACCATTTCATGGAAGTTAGGAAAGATAACTTCAGACTCCCACCCAAAGCAGAAACCAGCGTCACAAGGGCAGAATTCAAGGATCCACCACCCTGTCAATCTTCTGGGAAGGGTAACGTACATTAGGAAGAACCAGATGCCATTGGCTGCGAAAACACATCAATGCAGCAGCTGCCTGCTGGGGGCAGGACTGCAGCACGGACTGACTCAGGATTTCCAGCCTGCAGGCGACCTTAAGCAAGCCCTGACCACGTGGGCTGTGGTGAGAAGCAGCAGCCGCGTTAGATTGCTATGTGGGATCAATGGGGCGGCCTCCACTTTTCTTTGTGCCTGGAAAGCAGAACTTTTCAAGACTGAGGACGAAAAACTGAAATTTTGCGTCCTTACTAAGTTAAGATCTAACTACATTTTATGTAGCAGAGACAAATGCTTGCTGACTACTTTTGGATTTATTACTACTGATATCATTTCTCATCATGAATTTTAAAGTTTTAGGCTGGTTCTATACTTGTAATAACAGATTATTTTATGTAACATAAGACAGAGTCCAACCACATGTAGAATCTTCAAGAGCTATAGATAGTGCCATCCAACCTATCTAGAGCTAGAGGCCTAAGGAGGTCCTAGTCCCCAAGTAGTAAAAAATTTAAATCTTGGCAGGGTGCGGTGGCTCATGCCTATAATCCCAGCACTTTGGAAGGCCAAGGCAGGAGTATTGCTTGAGTCCAGTAGTTTGGGACCATTCTGGGCAACATGGTGAGACCCCATCTCTACAAAAAATCAGCCGAGCGTGGTGACACACTCCTGTAGTCGCAGCACTAGGGAGGCTGAGGTGGGAGTCTTGCTTGAGACTGGGAGGGCGAGGCCACAGTGAGCATGATGGTACCACTACGTTCCAGCCTGGGTGACAGAGTGAGACATTGCCTGAAAAATGAAAAAAATTAAATCTTGCTGAGCATGGTGGCATTTGCTTGTAGCCTCAGCTACACAGGAGACTAAAGAGAGACGACTGCTTGAGGCCAGGAGTTTGGGGCTGCAGTGAGCTATGATTTCACCTGTGAATAGCCACTGCACTCCAGCCTAGGCAACATAGCAAGACTGTCTTTTTTTTTTTTTTTTTTTTTTTTTTTTTGAGATGGTCTCACTATGAATTGCTCAGGCCAGAATGCAGTGGTATGATCATAGCTCACTGCAGCCTGCACCTCCTGAGCTCAAGCATTCCTCCCACCTCAGCCTCCCGAGTAGCTGGGGCTACAGGCCTGTACCACCATGCCAAGCTAATTAAATTTTTTTTTTTTTTTTTTTTTTTTTTTTTTTTTTTTTAAGACAGAGTCTTGCACTGTCTCCCAGGCTGGAGTGCAGTGGTGTGATCTTGGCTCACTGCAAGCTCCGCCTCCTGGGTTCATGCCATTCTCCTGCCTCAGTAAAAAAAAAAAATTTTTGTGGCCTGGTGCGGTGGCTCACACCTGTAATCCCAGCACTTTGGGAGGCCCAGGTGTGCGGATCATGAGGTCAGGAGATCGAGACCATCCTGGCTAACACGGTGAAACCCCATCTCTACTAAAAATATTTAAAAATTAGCCTGGCGTGGTGGCGGGCGCCTGTCGTCCCAGCTGCTGGGGAGGCTGAGGCAGGAGAATGGTGTGAACCTGGGAGGCGGAGCTTGCAGTGAGCCAAGATCATGCCACTGCACTCCAGCCTGGGTGACAGAGTGAGACTCCGTCTCAAACAAACAAACAAAACATTTGTAGAGAGAGGGTTTTACTATGTTGCCCAGGCTGGTCTCAAACTCCTGGGCTCACAAGAGCCTCCTGCCTCAGCCTCCCAAAGTGTTAGGATTACAGGCGTGAGGCACCACACCCAGCCAACCCTGTCCCTTAAAACATAAAAAGATAAATCTGTGACTTCTTTTTGATTCTTGCTTGTGCATTAACAGCACTTCCCTTAAACTTTGCAGCTGTCTGTCATTCCTTGCATTTAACCTACTCTATCCAATTGATCCTGGATTCCCCTCCCCTGGGTCCACTTCTTAGTAAACCTGTGGCATTATAGGAACACTACAGCAGGAGACCAGGGTGAGTGTAAGCCTGAGTGTGCCACTGCCAACCGTGCATGGAGCCTCTCTGTGGCTGTCCCAAACCTGGGAGACTGGACCAGCCTGAGTGGACGGTCACGGAGACTGCTACACTCCAGATACCTTTCAGGACTGAGACTCATTTCCAGGAGTGTTGGACACTCCTTGTTAGGAGCTGCGGCCAGCTCACAGCTGAATCTTTCTGGGAATTGTGTTCAGTGGAAGGGAGCTGCCCAAAGTTACGCCTTCTTCCAGGGGCAGCCCATGTCTGGAGACTTGTCAGTATGGGAGTATGGAGACCCCAACCCCCTTGCCTCAATGTGGGACATCTCCAAAGAGCCATGCTGGCTCCACTGCACCAGTGCTGTCGGCTGAGGCCTCTGCTGCGTCCGCTTCTCAGTTCCACCTCTCACTTGCCCAGTCCAGCAGCCCTTGCTCCCTTATGAGTGGTGCTGATGCCCTTTGAAATCTGCCTTTGGGGCATCTGGCTCGAGAGAGTTGGTGCGGGGAGTGGTCCCAGGAAGCCGACTGTAAGCTGGCTCGCTGCTGGCCACGATGACCCCATCACCAGTGGCGAGTGGGATAGCTGTAAAGGGGAACTGTGAAACGTTCGCCATGGTGACACCGGGCAGGACACAGGGGAAGGGAATAGAGTACCCTGGGCCTTTGGGAAGTGTAAGTGGAGGAGTGACTGACCTTGAGAGAGGTTTTGCTGGGGTTATAGGTGATGCCTCGGAGAAAGATAATGAAAAGCTGACCATGATTAATCACTAGAAAAGGCACAACGTGAGATCCATTAGAGGCTTCAATGTGAGATCCATTAGAAGCTTCCTTGGCGGCCAGGCAGGAGGGTGGACAAAGGAATCAGGCACGGGGTTGTTATGAAGGCATCAGAGCTCCAAGAAGGTAGAACTTTCAACCTTACCAAGTCTGCCATACCAAGGTCATTGTCCTAGTTAGGAATGTGGGACACTTACACTGGGATGGGGACATCTGGATCAATACTCTAGAACTCTAGAAAACCTGGATACCCCAGCCCTGCCCCCCCACCCCCCACCAAAATTTCTAAGCCCACTCCTCCCTGTTAAGGGCCGGTGCTTTGCTCTTGTTTGAAGGTCATGCACAGGCCTCTGCCACCTCTCCTTAGGATCTGTGCTCACCTCCCCTCCTGGCCCCTGGACCAAGAAGGTCAGTAGGAGGGTGCTGGGCCTGCCAGAGAAAAAAGAAGATGAACTGGTGGCGGGGAGCAGGAGTGTACCTGAGATTTGAGGGCATGGTCATAGGGGGCTCTGATATGACCTAGGACTCAGCACTGTGGCAGAGCCCCTAGGAAGCAGTGCCCGTAAGCTGCCAGCTCAGCTCTCTGAAGCTTCCCAGGAAGCCATGGCCCACAAGGAAGAGAACAGCAACTCAGGCAACCATGGCACCTCTGCAGGAAGGGACTGAATGCCCAGTGAAGCGGGTGTGGGAGAGGAAATGCAACTGACCCCTGAACAACACAGGTCTCCACTGCCTGGGGCCACTTACACGTGGGGCTTTTTCAATAAATATATTGGAAATTTTTTTGAAATATGTGACAATTTGAAAAAACTCACAACTGAACCATGTTGCCTTAGAGATACTGAACAAATTAAGAAAAAGCTAGGTATGTCATGGACGCATAAAATGTATGTAGGTACTAGTCTATTTTATCGTTTACTACCATAAAATATACACAAATCCATTACAGAAAGTTAGAATTTAGGTGCAGCGGCTTACGTGTGTAATCTCAACACGTTGGGAGGCTGAGGTGGGAGAATAACTTGAAGTTCCAGACCAGCCTGGGAAACATAGTGAGACCTTCATCTCTACAATTAGCTTGATATGGTGGCACATGCCAATTGTCCTAGCTACTTGGGAGGCTGAGATAGGAGGATCACTTGAGCCCAGGAGTTTGAGGCTACAGTGAACCAAGGTCACACCACTGTACTCCTGCCTGGGCACATAGCAAGACCCTGTCTCAGAAAAAAAGTTTCTTTGCCGGGCATGGTGGCTCATGCCTGTAATCCCAGTACTTTGAGAGGCCGAGGCAGGTGGGTCACCTGAGGTCAGGAGTTTGAGACCAGCCTGGCCAACCTGGTGAAACCCGGTCTCTACTAAAAATATGAAAATTAGCTGGGCGTGGTGGTGGGCGCCTGTAATCCCAGCTATTTGGGAGGCTGAGGCAGGGGAATCACTTGAACCTGGAAGGCGGAGATTGCAGTGAGCCGAGATCACGCCATTGCACTCCAATCTGGGGGACAGAGCAAGACTCTCATCTCAAAGAAAAAAAAAGTCTTTTTGGTCAAAACT
Source organism: Chlorocebus sabaeus (assembly GCF_047675955.1). Lineage (NCBI taxonomy): Eukaryota > Metazoa > Chordata > Mammalia > Primates > Cercopithecidae > Chlorocebus > Chlorocebus sabaeus. The sequence continues at coordinate 2,368,179 of NC_132926.1, read as the reverse complement.
TACACATGCAAACACTATGTGGCACATTTGTAGTTAAGAGAAATGTAAAGGTGCAGTATAAATGTAGCTGCAGTGTTGCAGGAAGTCAGGGACCCCGAGCGGAGGGACTGGCTGAAGCCGTGGCAGAAGAACATAAATTGTGAAGATTTCATGGACACTTATTAGTTCCTCAAATTAATACTTTTATACTTTCTTACGCCTGTCTTTACTGCAGTCTCTGAACATAACTCGTGAAGATTTCGTGGACACTTATCACTTCCCCAATCAATACCCTTGTGATTTCCTATGCCTGGCATTACTTTAATCTCTTAATCCCGTCATCTTCGTAAGCTGAGGAGGTTATATGTTGCCTCAGGCCCCTGTGATGATTGCGTTAACTGCGCAGATTGTTTGTAGAGCATGTGTGTTTGAACAATATGAAAGCTGGGCACCTTGAAAAAAGAACAGGATAACAGCAATGTTCAGGGAACATGGGGGATAACCTTAAACTCTGACTGCCGCTGAGCCGGGCAGAACAGAGCCATAATTCTCTTCTTTCAAAAGCAAATAGGAGAAATATCACTGAATTATTTTTCTCAGCAAGGAACATCCCTGAGAAAGAGAATGGCCCCTGAGGGTAGGCCTCTGAAATGGCCACTTTAGGGGTGGCTGTCTTTTATGGTCAAAGGCGAAGGGATGAAATAAGCCCTGGTCTCCTGTAGCGCTCCCAGGCTTATTAGGACGAGGAAATTCCCACCTAATAAATTTTGGTCAGATCGGTTGTCTGCTCTCAAACCCTGTCTCCTGATAAGATGTTACCAATGGCAAGGCGTGCCCAAAACTTCATTAGCAATTTTAATTTTGCCCCGTCCTGTGGTCCTGTGATCTCGCCCTGCCTCCATTTGCTTTGTGATATTTTATTGCCTTTGAAGCATGTGATCTCTGTGACCCACACCCTATTCGTCCACTCCCTCCCCTTTTGAAAATCGCTAATAAAAACTTGCTGGTTTTGCAGCTCAGGGGGCATCATGGAACCTGCTGACATGTGATGTCTCCCCTGGACACCCAGTTTTAAAATTTCTCTCTTTTGTACTCTTTCTCTTTAATTCTCAGACCAGCCAACGCTTAGGGAAATACAAAAGAACCCACTTAACTATCGGGGGCGGGTTCCCCCAATACCACAGCCTGAAGGATGAGGTCAAATGACTGCAGGTCTGAAGCACAGCCTGCAGCAGGTCAGCAGCTACAGCTGCCTCCACGGCTAGTTACGAAGTTTTTTCAGGGCAAATGATGGGCAGGTTGGCACATTAGTGGGGAAAGAAAAATATGGAAACAAATACTACGAAGACAATAAGCAATTTTTGGCTATCACTGATGGAGCAAGAATAAAACTCCATCTCAAAAAAAAAAAAAAAAAAAAAAGAAGAAGAAAGGGAATCCTGGCCTAGGCCCAGCGCCCAGTGGGACCTCTGGGTCCACAGGCCCACCCAGCCATTTCCTTGGCCTTGACATGTAATCAAAAAGGACTCACTTGATAGTTGACAGAAGCCTCACACTGGGTGTTGGCCTGGGAAGCAAGAGCTGCCACAGTGGGGAGGACCCAGAGAGGAAATGACAGGGAGCCTTGCTTCCCAGTGGGTCGGGTGCATGGTGGTCTGCCTCATAGATCCTTTTTTTTTTGAGATGGAATTTCGCTCTTGTCACCCAGGCTGGAGTAGAGTGGCACCATCTCGGCTCACTGCAACCTCCACCCCCTGGGTTCAAGCAATTCTCCTGCCCCACCCTCCCAAGTAGGTGGGATTACAGGTGCCTACCACCACGCCCAGCTAATTTTTCTATTTTTAGTAGAAATGGGGTTTCACCATGTTGACCAGGCTGGTCTTGAACTCCTGACCTCAGGGGATCCGCCCACCTCGGCCTCCCAAAGTGCTGGGATTACAGGAGTGAGCCACTGTGCCCGGCCATAGATGCTCATTTGATTTTCCAGTCTGGGCCCAACAAGACACAAATGGTTCCTAGCAGCTGACACCAGTCTGCTGCAAACATAGCAAAGTTGAGTCCCAGTTTCAGCTGCAGTGACCACCAGCCAGACTCTGTCATGGCCCCGAGTGCTGGGCCCCGCAAGGTGGGCTCGTGAGCAGTAAGCCGGGGTGGGGCTGAGCAGGATCCCAGCATCATGGCTCTGGCTCCCCAAGACAAATCCAGATCTGCCACCCAAGTGCCCAAGTATCCAGCCTGCCAGTGACAGAGACCAGTGTTGGTCTCCTCAAGGGACTGAGTAAGGAGACTAACGAACCACCAGGCCTTGGGCCTGCCCCACTGTTGGACTTCTTGGGCCCAACAGAACCAGCTCCTGTGGCAGACTGCTCTGGCCACACAGTCACTTCGTGCCCCAATGTCCCAACGTCCAGTTTTGTTTGTTTTGTTTTTGGAACAATGTCCATTGCCTGCTGGGGAACACACAGCCTTGATCTGGGATCATAAGGTTATGCACTGTGACTCTCTTATGAGGCTTCTGCTAGAGACACCACCTGGCTCTGTCTGTACCACAGTTTTTTCTAGCACCAGGGGTGTGCTCGATTTTGTGAACCAAGCAGGAGGTCGCTGGCCCTGCATCCTGGCAGGAGTCAAAGCAGCAGTCCCAAGTGTGAACTGTGTTGCATCCAAAACCTCCAAAGACCCACCAAGGCCTATATGCCTTTCTTAGTGGCAAGAGATCAAAAGTGCAGTAACTTGAATTTTTGCCCAGGCTGGAGCACAATGGCGTGGTCTCAGCTCACTGCAACCTCCACCTTCTGGGTTCAAGTGATTCTGTCTCAGCCTCCTGAGTAGCTGGTATTACAGGTGCATGCCACCATGCCCAGCTAATTTGTGTATTTTTAGTAGAGACGGGGTTTCACCATGTTGGGCAGACTGGTCTCGAACTCCTGACCTCAGGTGAGGACAGGCCCAGCCTGGGAAACTCCGGTTTTTAAAACCATCAAATTGGCCAGGCTTAGCGGTTCACGCCTGTAATCCCAGCACTTTGCGAGGCCAAGGCAGGTGGATCACAGCCCCCAACATGGGCAGGCTGTATTTTTTTGTACTTTTTGTAAAAGTACAAAAAATTAGCTGGGTGTGGTGGCGGGCGCCTGTAATCCCAGCTACTCAGGAGGGTGAGGCAGGAGAATCCCTTGAACCTGGGAGGCAGAGGTTGCCGTGAGCTGAGATCGCACCACTGCACTACAGCCTGGGCAACAAGAGCAAAACTCTGTCTCAAAAAACAAAAAACAAAAAAAAACCACGGGAGTGTCCCTGCACAAGCTCCTCTCTCTTTGCCTGCTGCCATCCACGTAAGATGTGACTTGCTCCTCTTTGCCTTCTGCCATGATTGTGAGGCCTCCCTAGCCATGTGGGACTATAAGTCCAATAAACCTCTTTTTTTGTAAATTGCCCCGACTTGGGTATATCTTTATGAGCAGCGTGAAAATGGACTAATACACTGGGCATGTTGGTGCACGCCTGTAATTCCAGCTACTCAGGAGGCTGAGGCAGGAGAATTGCTTGAACCCGGGAGGCAGAGGTTGCAGTGAGCTGAGATCACACCACTGCATTCCAGCCTGGGCAACAGAGTAAGACTCTGTCTCAAAAAAAATAAAATAAATAGGCCAGGCACGGTGGCTCACGCCTGTAATCCCAGCAATTTGGGAGGCCGAGGTGGGTGGATCACAAGGTCAGGAGATCAAGACCATCCTGGCTAACATGGTGAAACCCCATCTCTACTAAAAAATACCAAAAAAATTAGGCAGGTGTGATGGTGGGCACCTGTAGTCTCAGCTACTTGGGAGGCTGAGGCAGGAGAATGGTGTGAACCTGGGAGGTGGAGCTTGCAGTGAGCCGAGTTCGTGCCACTGCACTCCAGTGTGGGCGACAGAGCAAGACTCCGTCTCAAAAAAAAAAAAAGAAGAAAAGAACAGAGAAGGCCGGGCGCGGTGGCTCAAGCCTGTAATCCTAGCACTTTGGGAGGCCGAGACGGGCGGATCACGAGGTCAGGAGATCGAGACCATCCTGGCTAACACGGTGAAACCCCGTCTCTACTAAAAAATACAAAAAACTGGCCGGGCGCGGTGGCGGGCGCCTGTAGTCCCAGCTACTCGGGAGGCTGAGGCAGGAGAATGGCGTAAACCCGGGAGGCGGAGCTTGCAGTGAGCTGAGATCGGCCACTGCACTCCAGCCTGGGCGACAGAGCGAGACTCCGTCTCAAAAAAAAGAAAAAAAAGAAAAGAACAGAGAAGCAGAGAGAAGCCAGGCTAGCTGCTCCAGTAAAGACTCAGGCTCTCATAATCCCAGGCCACTTCCAGACTGAATCAGTTCTCAGCTGTGCCACAAGTGATCCCTGCACACATTTACTCAGGAAACTGTCTTCTTACTATCCAGTTTTGAGAGTTTGTATATATTCCGAATACAAAGTGGTTTTTAAAAATCATATGTATGATTCACAAATGTTTTATCTATGTTTTTGTTTTTGTTTTTTTTTTTTTTTGAGACAGAGTCTCCCTCTGTCATCCAGGCTGGAGTGCAGCGCCGTGATCTCGGCTCACTGCAAGTTCCGCCTCCCGGGTTCACGCCATTTTCCTGCCTCAGCCTCCCGAGTAGCTGGGACTGTAGCAGGACGAGCTGCAGACAAAACTCCTCAGACACCGGATTAAAGAAGGAAGAGGTTTTTTATTTGGCCGGGAGCGTCGGCAGACTCGCGTCTTAAGAGCCGAGCTCCCTGAAGAAGAAATACTTGGCCTTTTTAAAGGCTTACAACTTTAAGGGATCCATGTAAAAGGGTCATGATAAATCAAGCAAGTGTGGGAAATGTGACTGGGGGCTACATGCATCAGCTAACAGAACAGAAAGTTTTACGATGCTTTTTTCATACAGTGTCTGGAATTTTCAGATAACACAAGTAGTTTAGGCCAGGGGTTGATGTTATTATTTTGTTTAACTCCTAGGGCCGGGCGGTGGTGCCAAGGTTGTCTGGCTATTTATCTTACTTTTGTTTCTTTCTGTCTTTCCTCCTGTCTTGTGAACTAGGCAAGGTGGCGGGGGGGAGGAGGGCAGCAGGAGTAGTAGTGGTCTCCTTCCTTAGGACTACAGGCGCCTGCCATCACACCCGGCTAATGTTTTGTATTTTTTGTAGAGATGGGGTTTCACCGTGTCAGCCAGGATGGTCTCGATCTCCTGACCTCGTGTTAGGATTACAGGCGTGAGCCACCGCGCCTGGCCGAGACTGTAGATTTTTGCAACTTTTTTGTAAGTCTAAAATAAGCCTGTAATCCCAGCACTTTGGGAGGCTGAGGCAGAGGATCACTTGAGTCCAGGAGTTTGACACCAGCCTGACCAACATAGCAAGTCCATCTCTGGGGGAAAGAAAAAATTACAGCCTGTGATCCCAGCTACTTGGGAGGCTGAGGTGGGAGGATTGCTTGAGCCCAGGAGTTCCAGGATGCAGTGAGGCATGTTGAGCCACTGCACTCCAGCCTGGGCAACAGAGCACGATCCTGTCTCAAATATAAAATGATTTCTAAATAAACTGTGTTGTTCAAGCTCAGGGTCTGAGTTATGCACCGCTTATGATCCACTCCACAGAAGTTCTGATTTCTTTTCTGGGCAATGGTTCTGCCAGCCTTTCTGCCTCCCAGAGGTCCAGGTGGGTGGGCATCACAGGCTCCTTAGGGCTCTGTGGAGGCTCAGGGAGGAGCTTTCGCTTCCCTCCTGATACTGGTGCCTCCAGAGCTAGACAGGAAGATGGAAGCTGGGTGGCCTGAGCAGGGGTGGGGGCTTGGCTGGCCCTTCTGTCAGCTTGAGCTGGCTTGAGCCCAGGCAGGGCCCGGATAGCCTAGATAGGCTCAGAGGGAGGGAGGTGGGGACCAAGAGACCCGGGGAGGGCTCCTGGGGCCAAGACCCAGGTCCCTGCCCCGCATATCCGCCAAGGGACTTCCTCAGAAGCTGCTGATGTCAGGCTTTGGCCTCCTGCTGCGGAATGAGGGGATGAACTCCAAAGGGAGGACACTCAGGCCTTGGAGGAAATGAGAGCTTGGCCGACAGGAGGGCCTGGACTCGGGAAGACACATGGACACCCACAAGCACAAAGACGTGGCTGTGTGACAGCGGACCAAGGGGCATGCAGATATGTATGCATGGTGCACACAGGCACTCTGGGCACAGCCCACTGGCACCGTCAACCCGTGTGGTGGCCTGCATCCCACCCTTCAGGCAGGTCGTGGGGCAGGTTTCAGGGAGGAAGGAGGCTGAGTGGGCAGTCTGAGGACGCAGCCACCACCGCTCCCTGGCACTGCATCTGTGTCCCAGGATCTAGGAGGCACTCTTCCATCACTGAGCCCCAAGATGACTGTCACACCTTGGTCTAAAGCAGGGGCCGGGCCTGAGCCCTGGCCCCTGCCCTGGAGGAGCACACAGAGCCCCCAGCTGGGGCATATCTGGTTTCTGGGGACGGGGACGGGGGCGGAGGCGATACCCTTGGGGCAGCAAGGAAGGACCAGGTGCGAGGGCAGAGCCATGCGGCCCGACCCCTGCAGCACGGACTGTACCTGCGTGTGGTCTCCCCCAGCTCCTGCCCATGCTTCTGGGTCAGTCTGGACTTTGCCACGTCTGACCAAAAGCCACCGCAAACTCACTCAAGTCAAAAGAGGAAGTGGCCATTAGGCAAAACTGCTTAGACTGGGAGGCCGGGGGCGCTCCAGGCAGGGCGAGGGAGGTGGCCGGGGGCGCTCCAGGCGGGGCGAGGGAGGTGGCCGGGGGCGCTCCAGGCGGGGCAAGGGGGACACCCAGGGCTCCAGACAGGAGTCCTCAGGTGCCGCCTTTCCTCTGCCTGGCCCTGTCTGGGGTCTGTCCCCCTCCCCACTCCGAGTTTCCTGTCCCGTAGTTCTAAGGAAGTTTCCAGAACTATGTCTCACCATCTTGAGTCAGCCTCGGCTCAGTGTCCATCTCACAGGCCTGGAAGGGGCAGGAGTCAGCGCTGTCCAGACCACAGGGCCTGAGTGTGGGGAGGGTTGCTGTCTTAGGTAGGCTGTGGAGGGTTGTTACCCTGAGGCAAGAGGGCTGCAGGGCAGAAAGTCACGGCAGGTGACTGTTGTGGAAGCCCCAGGAGAGGCCCAAGAGAGGGATGGCCCACAAGGGTTGACCCTCCCGCCACCCAGGGGGCCCTTGTGCAGGGAACCCCTGCAACCGACTGAGGCTGGCAGGCATGAGGTTTCCTGAAGGAGAAAGAGCGTGGTGGGGCCCAGTGTGGCTGGGGGGCGCTGGGACTCCATTCGGAAGCCAAAGGCACTGGGAAAGGCTTCCGCAGAGGAGGGTGCAGCAGGGGTTGCCAAGAACAGTCTGGATGGGGGCAGGGAACAGATAAGGTGGGTGGGGGAGTCAGCCAGGAGCCTGGAGCTGGCTCCAGCATAACGTGGGGGTCTCCAAGGCCCTGGAGAAAGTGGGGTGATGCAGCAGAGGGCACACCCACAGCTGGAGCTGACCCAGATGGACAGCTTGGGCTCTGCCACATGGGACTAGGCAAGGAAGCGGCACGAACAAGCAGGAAGTGGCGAGGCAGTTTCCAGCTGGCTTCTCTCCCCTGTCCAGACTTTGGTTTCCTCCCTGCCGGCCTGGCCTGGCTCCCTGGCTCTGTGTGGTATGGTCACACCCCCCCGCCCCCCGCACCCCCTCCACTGAGTTGGGGCGGGGAGAGCACTGAGGCTGCTCTTCCTTTCCTGGGCCGACCTCTGAGCAGCAGACGGGGCTGAGTGTTCCCCAGCTCGCCTCTACACACAGCCCGTGCCACCGCAGCCGAAGGCACCATGAAGGACGAGGTAGCTCTACTGGCCACCGTCACCCTCCTGGGAGTCCTGCTGCAAGGTGGGCTGGCTCCTATCTAGGAAGAGGGTGGGCCTCAGATCCCTACAGCCTGCCCTCTGCCCCCTAGGTCCAGGTGGAGGGCAGAGGCAGGGACTCCAGCCCAGGCCCAAGCTGGAGGAGGGTGGGGACTTTCAGGGACCTGGGGGGACACCTGGCTGTGAGAGCTGTAGGACTTGGGGGTGGCAAGGGTGCTAGAACAAGTGGTGGGATAGCCATGGGCTTGGGGAAGCTGAGCCCTGCTCTTTCCAGCTGTCCCCTCTCTGGGCATCCCAGCAAGCGGCCCCTAGTCCCTGGCCCTGCTTCAAAGGAGGCACCTCCATACTGGGACCACGTGGAGCAGGGCAGAGGTGGGACTCCTTCCTCCAGCCCCCTAAAAGGAGCCTGCTTAATGCCTTTCTCAGACTGGCCCTAAAGGACACATTCCTGGGCCAGATATCCTAGCCACTTAGAGACACCACTGCCCCACAGTGTGTGGGCTAGGATAAGGCACAGCCTGGGGAGGGGGCTCTGACGAGGCTGAACAGACAGGCCAGCCTGACCTCCAGCTGCACCCACACTGAGCTGGATGGCCACCCTGTGACACCCGTCTGCAGAGTGCCCAGCACCAAAGGTGCCAGGGCTGCAGGACTGAAGGGGAGATGGTCAGACGGGAGGTCTCGGGAGGGACTGCACAGCCAGCACTGGCCTGTGTGTGGCCTCCCCTGGCCGAGGGAAGGGCTCCTGCTCACAAAGAAACTTTGGGGCCAGCCCACCCTCTGCAACTACCCCAGCCCTGGGGTCCTGGGGTTAGGCTAGGAGAGTCCCTGCTGCAACCTCCTGGGAGCAGAAGAGAAGGTGTCTGTCAGATTTAGGCCTGGGACCAGAATGCAGGAACAGAGAAACAAGTTTGGAGCCACAGGGACCCAGGCTTTAGTGATCCTGGCCTGAGGCAGGGTCAGAGGGCCCTGCTGGTGGGCTCTGGTAGGTGGGTGACCAGGGACTGTTAGCTACAGGGAGTGTGCTTCCTTGCACCTGGCAGGATGCGGCCAGCTCTGCCCTCAGGCTCCCGAGGCACTTGCTGGCCAGGGACCTGAAAGCTGCATTTGCCTGTGTTTTGCGAGTGAAATGATTCAGAAACAAGGACTCAGGTGATCTCTCTCTGAGCAGGTGTCCCTGTGCCTCAATCACGCACCCTCCTCCATACACTCACAGGTTGGGACAGGGCCTCTCTGCGCCCCAGGCTTCAGTCCTGCCCCCCCGCTGAATGTCAGGGACACAGGGCAGGCCAGGGATGGGTCAGACGGGAGGTCTGCTCACTCAGCAGAGAGCGGGGAATTGTTCCGCCTTAGGGAAGAGAGGACACGGCCAAGTGAAGGATCCTTCCCACTCCCATCGCCGGGGCTTCGGGTGTCCAGACCTGACTCCTGCTCCTCCTCCTCCCCCAGCCTACTTCTCCCTGCAGGTGATCTCGGCGCGCAGGGCCTTCCGCGTGTCGCCGCCGCTCACCACCGGCCCACCCGAGTTCGAGCGCGTCTACCGAGCCCAGTGAGGCGCGGCGGGAGGGCGGGAACGGGGAGCGAGCCCCGGGCGGGTCCGGGTCGCAGGACCAGCCCGGCCGGCGTGCTCATCCCACCCGCCCACCGCAGGGTGAACTGCAGCGAGTACTTCCCGCTGTTCCTTGCCACGCTCTGGGTCGCCGGCATCTTCTTTCATGAAGGTCGGGGTGTGGGGTGTGGGGCTGGGGCGCACGCGCTGGACCCCCTGGCGGCCGCGCACCACGCTCACGAGGTCCGCGCGCACCTCTCGCAGGGGCGGCGGCGCTGTGCGGCCTGGTCTACCTGTTCGCGCGCCTCCGCTACTTCCAGGGCTACGCCCGCTCCGCGCAGCTCAGGTGAGGGCCGGGCGGGCAGCGGGGCGGGGCCGGGGAAAGGTCGCGGGTGGGCGGGGTCCTGGGAGCGGGGCCCAAGCTGGGGGCGGAGGAGGGGCCGGAGCCCAGCGCCTTTGGGAATTCGGTGGGCGAGCCCTGGCGGCGGCCGGAGGAAGTCCCCGCGGGGCCGGGGCTGGGGCGGGGAAGAAGCGGGGCCTTCTCGCGCCACCGCCCCGCTGACCGCCGCCCGCAGGCTGGCGCCCCTGTACGCGAGCGCGCGCGCCCTCTGGCTGCTGGTGGCGCTGGCTGCGCTCGGCCTGCTCGCCCACTTCCTCCCGGCCGCGCTGCGCGCCGCGCTCCTCGGACGGCTGCGGACGTTGCTGCCGTGGGCCTGAGACCAAGGCCGCTGGGCCGGCGGAGCCGGGAACGAAGAGCCGGAGCCTCCAGCTGCCCCGGGAAGCGGCGCTCGCCTCCGCATCCTTGTCTCTATCATTAAAGTTCTCGTGACCGAGACCCGGGCTGCGTTTTTTGGGTCCGCGGGGGTGGCGCACCGCGGGCTACGGACCCTGGAGGAGCCCAGCCCAAGCCCGGGCAGCCCGGCGGGCTTCCTAGAGGCGGCGTGGGAGGGGCTGCGAAGGAACGGGACCTCCCCCTGGGGCGGGACTGGATCCGGTCTTCACCTCCCACCCCACTCCCTACTCAGCCTTTGGGTTACAAGGCCGCCCAGTCCTGCCGGGGTTCACCCAGCTAGCGCTCAGCGGTCTCCTCACCGGTCCCCCTTCTCAGGGGCCTCCCCTCTCCTGACAGCCACCCAGTCCCTCGTTCCCTGGCCTTCACAGCTGACACTAGCCTGCAGGCGCGGGGCCCAGCACCTAGCTGTGCAGCTGCAGTGCCGCCACCCACAGCCTGTGGATCTCTCCCCCGGTGAGGGCAGGGGCCTTTTGGTCAGCACTGGATCCCCCTTGTTAACTGTAGGTGTTCAGGGCAGCCCTCCCAGGTCCGCAGAGCTGCGGGCAGCATGGGAACGTAGTGAGTCAGTGACAGGTGGTCTCAAGGAAATGTCCAGAAGGCTTGGGGATCCAGGGGAGGCCCACAAAACAAAGAAGTGACTTTTAGCCGAGTATGCAGGAGAAACGGAGAAAGGAGAGCTTGCCAAGCAGGGGCAACGGTGTGTGCAAAGGCCCTGAGGTGAGCGGGAGACCCTAACATGCCAAAGGAATGTGTCGGGGACCCAGGATGAGGACCAAGCTGAGACACACGGAGGGGAACAAGGAGGCTGGGAAATGCCTTCAGCTTGAGGAGCTAAGGGAAGGCCTCGTTGCAGGCCTTGGACATGGGGGAGGCATTCGGGTGTCTTGCTGTGGGTATTGTGGTCCCGGATTCTGAGCTGCTTTCACCAGTGAATTACTGACTTTGCGGCCTGATCTTAGGAACGGGGGTGAGGTGGCGCCGAGGTGGCACTGCGCCTGCCGGCCTGGCTGGCTCCTTGACTTAGCAGGGCAAGGTCGCTGCTGTTGCTGGGTGGGGAGGCCCAGTGCCGGGCTTAGTTGGCACGTTGGGGCACAGACCAGACAAATGAAGCCAGACGCAGGGGCAGAGGGAGATGTCCAGCGCGTTCACATCGGAGGCACACACTTCATTAACCCTTTATTACAAGTCACGCTCTTATAGAAGTATACGTGGACTTACGTGAAAAAATCAAATGTATCCAAGAATAAAAAACACAGCACATAAAGTAGTATATGCATTCCAGTGTTCGCGCCAGAGACAGCGGGCGCCCAAGAAAAAGCTCTTCTAAAACGGCCTGACTGGGGCAGGCCGGGTGCGAACGGTTCCGGGCCTCAGGCACAGTGTGGGGGCCGCCTGCCTCCTCCGCGGCCCGGCGGGCGGGGGCAGCACCAGCTCCTAGGGCCTCCGGGCCAGCGGCGGACCCCAGGCTGGCCCAAGCCCGGCGCCAGGCAGAACCCTTCGGACGGGGCCGTATCTGGCCCTCCGGGGACGGCAGTGACGACATCCCCAGAAACGTGGGCTTCAGGGCTGGCCACAGGGTACCCTCAGAAGCCCGCAGCTTAGTCGGCCTTTTTCAGGAAGATCTGGAAGAGCCGGACCCAGGGTCAGCAGGGCCTCTGAGCTCCGCCAGGGTCTCTCTGGCTGCTCCCCGCGCCTGGCCTGGCCCTGCCCGGCCTCACCTCGCTCAGAATCACCCACACAGGGGAGTCCGTCTGGATCGAGAGGCGCAGCGCTTCCAGAGGGCCGAAGGCTGGGTCCACCTCTCCCTCTGCCACTCCCTTGTAGAAGGAGCCTGGGGGAGGGCAGCGCTGAGAGGGTGTCCCCGAACCCCAGCCCACGCTCTCCCCCAGCCCCCTACCCACCAATCTGGAGGTAGCCGTCGGGGCTCCGAGGGTACCGGAGGGTGGCGGTGCGGCCCTCCTGCAGGGCCTCCTTGTCCGACTGAGGGTTCTGGGGGCAGAACCAAGGGCTGAAGCAGGTGGCTGCGGGAGGCCCGACCTCAATGCACACCACACCCTACCGCACTTACGTCAAAGGGCAGCACCTCCACAGACGTGTTGAAGAGCTTGTCCTCCGGGTGCTCGATGTTCCCACTGCGGAAGAAAAACCTGCGGCCAGGCAGGCCTGTGAGCTGCTGCAGGGGCAGCACTCCAGTTCAGCAGCCAGCGCCCAGCAGAGAAAGGCCAGGCCTGCACCGGGGGGCCCCCAGGCAGCTGTCAGGCTGTGCAAGATCAGGGCATTCCTCTGGGAGGATGGTGAGGTGAAACATGGCTGAGCTCCTAAGGGCTGCCTGACTTAGTTCTCACAAGGTAGCTACCGTTAGGAGGCCCACTTCAGATGAGGACACTGAGGAATGTGAGGTTAATTTGCTGATGGAGCCTACACCTGGGGGCCACCCAGCCCCGCCCCCCCATCGCAGACCCAGGTGCTGGCACTGACCGCTCCAGTCGTAGGGGTTGGAAGAAGCGGAAGCGGATGAAGTCCCCCGCGGCAGGGGTGAAGGCCCAGAAGAAGTCCTCACGCAGGTAGGCTTTCTCCAGGGTGAAGTGCTGGTATGTCTTCAGGCTCGTGCTCACCTCTGCTGGCGGGTTCACATGCTCCTTCCGCAGTGCCTGCTTTCCAAAGTCCTTGTCCTGCGGCAGAGGAGGGACAGCAGTGATGGCGTGGGCCCCGACCTTGACCCCGGCATAGGGAGAGCGTGCAGCGCAGCCCACCTTCAGTTTCTGGATCTTGCCAGCCAGCGAGGAGTGAGTGCCCACATGCTGGAAGAGGGACGGCTTGAAGCGGATCCGCAGGTTGGCCTTCTGCCGGTCACAGTGCTTCTGTGGAGGGCGGGCGACACCCCAGGACTCGGTTGAGCCCTCCTTCCTCCACACGGCCTCTCCTGGAGGCTGCCAGGGCCCTCCCACAGCTGACAGTGCCCTCTCTTATGTGATCAGATATAAGGACAGGGACAGTTCGTGCTGGAGGCTGCCTGCCCCTTGGCCCTGCCCCTGCCAGTCCCGCCAGCTCTTGCTCACCGCATCCTTCTCGGGGTTGCAGACTTTCACCCACAGAATATGGTCCAAGAGCCAGTCAATGGGCTTGTCCCGGTAGAACATGAGGATGAACTCTACAATCAGGCTGAGGTCCAGCGACTTGAACATCTTGCCTGGTAGGAAGGGGGCCTGAGTGGGCAGTGCTGCTCCGCCGTACTTCCTTTCTCCCTGCAGGGTGCCCCCGAGAGCCCCACAGCAAACCCAGGGGCAGGCTTCAGGCAGGTGTGAGCACAAGGGGGCAGACAGGTGGCGAGGCCAGATATGGCTGATGCACAGGCAATGGGAAGAGGCCAGGTGGGGCTGCTGCACGCACACCAGGCAGGGCCCAACCTGGGCAAAGGCTCATAGCGGACTCAGCGTGGGACTGGGAGAGGATGGCAGAGGTGGGTGGGACTGAAAGGCACGGTCAGGTTAGGGGAGGGGCACACCAATGAAGCCCAGCTGGGAGAACTCCAGGATCATCCAGTCCTCTGAAGGCTGCTGCAGCGCGAAGTTCTTCATGGTGCTTAGGTAGTTGGGCTTGGCCACGATGTCATCCTCCAGCTGCAGGTTGAGCAGAGAGGGGCTGGGGCTCAGGAAGGGCCAGATGGACCAGACCCATAGCAGGGCAGGGCAGCGCAGGGCTTGGGGCTGACCTGCACGTAGTAGATGCCTTTGGACTGTGCGTACATCATGAGGAAGCAGTAATCGAGGTTCTGTTTGGTCCTCCACCTGTGGGCCAGGGTGGGGCCTGAGGAGCTCAGACCCCTCCACCTCCAGTGTGGCTCCACAGAGAAGCCGCTGGGTGGGCAGCTTCTGTCCCCCCACCCCCATGCACAGGTCCTCCCATGGAGAATTCAGGGCACTGCAGGGGAACGCCCTGGAATCAGATACCAGTAGATGGGTTCTCAGCACAGGCGGGCAGGCTGCTGGGGGTATGGGGGAGTGCTAGTACCTGACTCTCTCCTTGGGGTCCCCAAAGGACTCTCGGAGGCGGGAGAAGTCAGGGTAGAAGTGGGGGGAGGGTGAGATGACCTCCAGGAGCCCAGAATGGATCTCCGTGGGGAACCTGGGGGACGGGAAGGCCCAGTCCGTATGCAGCCTCCAGGGGCTGAGGGGGGCCGAGCCCAGCAGACCCTGGCTCTTTCTTGAGGCTCACCCAGTGCCAGCCCCCCACCACCCCCTACCCCCAGCCAAGTGAGGCAGCAGGGGTCCACAGGGGCTGGGCCACTTCTGCACACCCACCCCTCCCCCATCAGGTCCCTGCCTCCCCACACCATAGGAAAGGCGCTACCTCTGGGGAGGCAGGAACCTGCCAGCACAACGCCCCGCAGAGAGCCCTCCTGCACCAGCTCTCTGGGGCCACCAGTACTCACAAGGCCTTGATGTTCTCTGTCACTGCCGAAGTGTACTGTGAGTCGGTCTGTGGGGAGACCAAGCACCCTCCCTTAGTGCTGCCGCTGCCCCAGAAGGCCTGGAAGGGCTTGGAGAAGGGGCGTGGCTTCAGATGTCCTCCACGTGGAGGTAGCTAGCCTGCTGTGCTGAGAGCAGAGCAAGGGCACGCCCAGAGACAGCCCTTTCCCTTTGGGACTGGCACGGCCAAGGGTGGGGCGAGGGGTGTGCCTAGGGGTAGAGGGCGCCAGGAAGCCCCTTCTTTTCAACTTTCTATCTCGGAACATTTGCGAACGAAACTAGCAACTGAACCTCCGACAGCTTTCTCATCCCGAATGGCTCCTGCTGTCAGTTCTATACCGCGGGGGCTCCTCTGAATGTCCCCCAACCCCGCGTCCCGGCTCACTTGCCTCAGCGATCAGCACCACGATGACCGAGTCCTCCTTCTCCTGCGGGCTCAGCTCGGAGATGAGCGAGTGCAGAGTGTCAGTCAGGTACGAGTGCACCTCGCGCCGCACGCTCGGGATGCCCATCACCACCGACACTATGGGGGACGGAGGCGCGACGCTGGGAAGGGCGCGGGGGGGGAACCCGCCCCTCCACCCCGTGCTCCTCCCTGCCCAGGCCCCTACCTCCCGTGCGGCCCTGGCCCACGCGCACCGCGGGCTGCAGACTGCTCTCCTTGGCCAGCAGGTGTGGCAGGTGGTGGAAGACGGTGGGCAGGTGCAGCACGTGCCGGTGTGAGCCGTTCCACGGCTTCAATCGGGGGTCCTCTGGGTGGGTCGTGAAGGATCGAGACTGAGACCAGGGAGCCTACAACCAGCCCACCCCCGCCTTTTCCCCCTCCCGCCCCAGACCTCACCGGTTAGGCGGCCCCAGGTGCGATTGCCGTCTCCGTCTCGCAGCGCCTGCCTTTCCGACACGGCCCTCTTGATCTCGTCCAGCACCAAGTTGAGCTCCTTGGAGCGCTTGAGGCTCTCCTGCTCAGCTGCGTGCAACCGATCGCGCAGCGCCAGGAACTCCCGCTGGTAAACGTCCACAACGTCGCCTGCAGGTGGTACGCAAGCCGTCACGAGGGGGCAGTCTAGAGCCGCCCTAGGGCCCCTTTAGTGCCAGCGCACACATCTGGGTGCCCATCTGTGCAATAGCTCATTTACATCTGTTCTCGTGCCTGCCACACGTGAGACAGCTGGGGTCACTCTGAAATTACACTGACACTAATGCTTGTGGGGAGAAAACCAGGGGAATTTGCCCTCTTCCCGGGGTTATTTTATTCTTTGAGGAGGCGTCTGAAGTGGGAATACAATTTCCAGACCTAGGTAGGTGGATCCTAAGCAAGGGCTGGAACAGCCTCAGACCGAAGCCGCTCTGTCCGTTGGCCTCCAAAGCCCACTCTTGCTTTTTGCAGCACATGCTCCTTCCAGGGCATGGGATACCCGAAGTCCTGGTGCTAGTTCTTCACTGTCCTCGTGGCAGTCGCTGGTTGCCCACCTTGCCCTGGACTGTTAGCCTCACAATGGCCCCGGGGGTGGCTACTGCGGTTCCAGGAGCCCACCTCACTTCATTGCTCAAGGACAGTCAACAGCAGCGAGGGGACTAGCTCTGAATGCTCTGGTGCCTGTGTCTCTGGAGACCTGTGCTGTGCCTGGGGCACCCTGAAGGGTCCGCATGCCCCCCCAGGGGACCCATGTCAGAACCTCCAGCTGGGCCCAGGCATGAGGGCTGTAGGCAGATGGGGCAGCACACAGGTAGGGCTGCCCGACAGTAGAGAGGCACCACCAGTCTGGCAGGGACCAGTGAGCAAGACTGAGATCAACAGCCTCCTGGTGGCTCGGTGCCCACAGTCCATGCGGAAGTACGCTCAAGGCCTCTGCCAGGCGAGCCTCTGAAAACCTATGTGGCCTGCAAGGCCTTATGTTTCCAGGTCTCCAAGTTTAAGAAGCCTGACAGAACTCCCTCTACCCACAGATAGCTCTTCCATTCCTTGATCCTTGGTGGGTTCACAGACCCCAGAGTTCCGTGGGATGGCCTCACCCCGCCAGCGGCCCTGTGCATGATCAAGGTCATGATCAGGCAAAGTCCAGTCACCTCAGGACACACCCCTTTCCAAAGCAGGGGCAGGAGGTCGAAGTGCCAAGTGACCAGGGAATAGCAAGGGGTGGACCTGGGCAGGAGGGAAAGGTGTAAGGAGCAGGGAGCCAAGTGGATCTTCCCTGAGGCATCTCTTACCCAAGAAGCTAGCCCCCGCCCTCCCACACCCTGCCTCTCTGGGGCTAAGGCTGAGGCCAAGTGGAGCCTCTGGACAGGCCCTGGAGGGAGGGAAGGGGGAGTCAGATTACCGGATCTGCCAGGCTCCACGCTGGGCTCAGGGGCTGGGTTACCCTGGAAACCTGACCCCTTGAATGCAGAGCTGGCTACCCCCAACACTCACCCATTGCTGGGCAACACCGAGGTGTAGGCAGCAGTTGCCCACAGGGATGGGACTGGAGGTGCAGAGGCCTACAGAGCCATCAGGAATGGGTTCAGAGCCACCTGCACCTGCAGGTGCGCCTCCCTCCTGCCTAGATGCCCATCCCCGCTTGCCTACTTACAGCGACTGCCCATCCCCGAGCCCCACCCTGGCTTTCTCTGTCCCACATGACTGCCTCAGATGGACAGGCTGGGTGGGCAGTGGTGGGTGACGCTGCCTGAATCACCCTGGAAACAGCCTGCTCCTTACCCTGGCTTCCTTCCTAGGGGCCTCCCCTCTCCCCCAGGTCCTGTTTACCAGGAGGTAAAGGGACCCACAGGCTCCCGCCTACACCAACCCTTCTGTCATTTCCCTGCACACTGCAGGCCCTGGCCCTGGGCAGCCTCCCCCGCCTGCCAGCTCCCCCACCCGCCTTGCCCTCAACTGTGGGTCGAACTCTGTGACTGCTTCCCCATGGGCCAGGCCCCATGCCAGGGCACTGCCAAGCCAGGCTGACACCCTATAACCTTCGGGAGCTGGGGAGGCAGCTCAGGTGAGGAGAGGGGCCAGCCTGGGAGCCCCTGCCATACCTTCCTGCCTCAGGGCCACATTGTTAAGAACAGCAGCAATGAGGCCTGGAGGCTGTGTAACCCTCCCTGGAGGCGAGTCATTAGGACACCCTGAGGCCCGCAAACCACAGTTCCCCCTGCTTCCCTCTTGGTTGGGAAAAGATTAAAGAGCCAAGCTGGGGCACAACCTTTGTGCCCTGTATTCAGGGAAAAGGGACAGGATCAGAGGGGCATAGGCAGGTATCAGGCCCGTTAACGGTCTGCTGTCACCATGCATGTGTGCGGCAGCTGTCTGTCTCCTCTCCAGACCCTGCACCCTCCTAGGAGGCAAGGAGGGTGTCCATCATTGCTGAGGTCCAGGCCTGGGGAGGGGGACAGCCTGGAGGCTGGGAGAGCTGTGTGGCTGAGACCCTGGGCCGCCCCCAAGGGTCTTCCTCCCTGGGCAGATCCTCAGCAGGTGCTTGGCTGAAGGCCACAGTTTGAGTGCTGGCAGAGCTGCTCACAGGCCAGATATGAAACTGGGCCCCAAACCCTTCTCCAGGGTCCATTTAGCATTAGTCTAAAGAGGCCGTCCTGGGCTTGACCTTGGGCTTCCAGGATGACGCCCGCACCTGCTGTCCTTCCTCTCTGGTTCCCTGCCCACCTCCTTCCTTCTCTGCAGATTCCACTTCCTGGGTTCTTCCCTCAAGTTCCTGGACCCCCGCTGGCTGCAAAGTGGAGGCCAGGTTCCAATTTGGCCTCAGACTGGCTAAGTCTGGTTTCACCAGGGGCTTAAGACAGACTTTCTACATGTGACAATGAGATGGGTTCACATAATAGCCTGGATTCCTAGCTTCTCTTCAGGTCTCCAATGACCTGGTCCTACTGAGTCACCACAGAAACAGTGACAGCCCCTCAACAAGGCAGGCCTAGGTCACCCCCTACTCATGCCTCACAGGATCCTTAGGCTTCCCTCCCCTAGGGGCTGGGTCCTTGAATCTAGGTGCTCCCCTTCTTAGCTCTCCTGTTCCCCAGGCCCTCAAAGAGCCAGCCTCCTGGATGCTCCCCAGGCACAGTGGGTCCCACGGAGCCAGTGCCTCTCCCTCACTCTGCTGTCCCAGAGACTGGCTCCCTGTGGTAAGCCAGGCTTGCAGAGGTGGCTCCTGACATCAATCTGGGGGCATGTGGCTGCTGTGGGAGACACACACTGGCTGAGGACAAAGGGCAAGGGCTCATGGCTCTACCCACGACTGGAAGAGTGTGCCCCAGCCCTTCAGATAAGGCCCCACCTAGGCCTTCATGCCAGTCTGCTAGTCACCCTGCCAAGGACCCAGAATGTCCTTCCCCAGGTGACACACCCTATGTACAGAGAATTCTGCCCCAGTCATGCCTGCCCTTGATAATATACGCCACCACTGGGGCCTCTGCCCCAGCCATCCCTCCCCTGTCCGGCAGTCTCCCCGCAGAGTCCCTGGGTGATGGGGCTCTGGCCCTGGAGCCCCAAGGCCAGCCCAGGCCTCTGCCCTGACAGAACAAGTGCGGCAGGCGGGCGCGCTGGCAGAGCTGGGTGAGGGTAGCTGAGGCTCGGAGGTTCTGGAAGGGTCCAGGTCCTCCCAGCCTCCTCAGCCTCTCTGGGGTGGCGCTCCGGGACAGGGAAACAGGGAAGCAGGAGGCGGGGAGGCCAAGGGGGCAGGTGGCCTCAGTCCGCTTAGGCCTTCAGCAGGCAGGCAGGCAGGAGGCCACTCTCCAGGAACCTCCAGGCTAGGGGAAGAGCGCCTCGGAGGGCTCAGGCCCTACTCGGCCCCACCATCGCCAAGACCGGTCAGGGGGGCGGGGGGCGGGGGTTCGGTCTGCACCCTCCGCCTGCAAGAGCGCTGGGCGGACGCGGAGGGCGGGGGCCAGCCCGGGAAGCTCGGGGTGCGGGGGACGGGCTGGGGCCGCACAGGAGCGCAGGGCAGCAGTGGCCGGGCTGGCTCAGGACGCCTCTCCCTCCCTCCCCCGCTCCCATAGGCCGGATGCTGCCGAGGCGTTCCGGGCGCCCGGGGGTCGGCGACGGAGACCCAGGACCGGGTGTCACGCCGGGGTCGCCCAGGCCGGCGCGGGGCAGCGGAAGGCAGGGTCGGGGGAGGGCGGGTGGGGGGATGCCTGACCGCCTAGCGGTGCCCTCGCGCCTGTGTCCCTCACGCCGGCCCAGGTCCTGCCCAAGTGGCTGTAGCTGGTGTTCCGGGACCTCTGTGACCTTGGGTCTGTGCCCCTCTCCGAGAACCCCACGGGTCCCCAGCTCAGCTGCGCCCGCGGAGTCCGGTCCGGGGCACCCACGGGCGCGGCCAGCGCTGGGCGGGCTGGCGCAGCCCGGGCCCGAGGAGGACGCCGCGGCTCCAGCAGCAAACAAGTGGGGGAGGGTGGGAGGGGCGTCCTCCGCGCCGCCCGGGCGGGGAAGGGGCGCCTGCGTCGGCTTCCGGCCGCCTCCCGCGGCCATCGCCGGGCCCGCTCCCGCCGCCGACGCCCAGGTGCGCCAGGTGCGGGCCGGGCCGGCCGGGCGGGGGTCGCGCTTACCTTTCTGGCCGCTGAGTGCCGCGTACCAGGACAGCGAGAGGAAGGCGCACAGGCAGAAGAGCAGCAGCGTCAGGAAGGTGCCATTGCGGAGCCTCATCTCCTCCGATGCGCGGCGGGCGCCCGCGGGGCCGAGGCTGCATGGCCCGGGGAACCGGGGTCGGGGCGCAGGGGTCGGAAGGCGGCGGCTGCAGGGGGCCCCGGCCCCGGGGCGGGGAGGGGCGGGGGGCCCGGGGCCGGGCGGGGACCGGGCCGGGGAGCGCGCCTGCCGCTCCTCAGGGCGCAAGCTTTGTGCCCTGTACTCAGGGAAAAGGAACAGACTCAGAGGAGCAGAGGCAGATATCAGGCTCACTGCAGGTATCAGGGGCGCGGGACACTGGCGGCCTCGCCTCCGCGGCAGGGCAGGGCCGGGCCAGGCCGGGCTGGGCTGGGCTGGGCGGCGAGAGCCGCGGCCCGGCCTGGATCTGGGGCCTGGATCTGGGGCCGCCGCGGAGTCGACGGCGCAGGGCGGGGCGGCCCGGATTTAAAGGGGCCGCAGCACCGCCGCCGCCGGCGCCGCGAGGGGGCGGAGTGGGGGCCGGCGCCCGCGATCCCGACCGGCTCCCGCAGCCCCGCTTGGGCTTGTGTGAGTCGCCCTCAGGTAAGGCCGGCGTGGGAGTGTGGGTCGACCGCAGCCGGTGCGGGCGGCGGGGGCGGCGCTCCCGGGCCCAGGTACTCTTCTTGGCAACGTCTCCTCCGCGCGCGGACCCCGACCCCACTCGCACGTTCTCTGGGCTGTTTCCCGAGCGTGAGGGGCTCTGGGTGGCGCGGGGGACTGGGCGCTTGGAGCCGGGAGCCACCGTTGCCTTTGGCGCCGCCCAGGGCGCTTTCCCGCTCAGGAGCTTCCTCTGGGGCGCGGGACTGAGACGCGCAGGGGCCCAGGAGGCGGGAACAATGGGCCGTTCTAGGGGGAATCAGGGCCAATGCTTGTGGGTGCAAAGGAATGACCAGCCCAGAACCGGACCGGCTTCCCGGGACAGTGGCGGCCCAAGCGCGCCGCTTACGGGAGCAACGGGCCCTGCTCCCGGTGGTGCAGCGGCCACCTCGCCCCGCGCAGCCCAGCCGGCTCTTGATAGGGGCCCACGCCTTCATTCGGATTTTTGTGGTTTTTTTTTTTTGAGACAGAGTCTCGCTCTGTCGCCCAGGCTGGAATGCAATGGAGCGATCTCGGCTCACTGCGATCTCAGCCTCCGGAGTAGCCGGGATTACAGGCGCCCGGCTTTTTTTTTTTTTTTTTTTTTTAAGACTTTGGGCAGCGCCTGGCCCGCTCCCAGCTTGGACCTCCCAGTCCTAGGGGCCCGGTTCCGGGTGGAGGCTGCAGGGACCTCTGCCCCGCCCGCTCGGGGTAGGCCTGAGGGGCTGGACTCAGATTGGGAGTGAATGCAGCTTTGTCTTCCTAGTCCAGCCCCGGCCCACACCTGGGGCTGGGTGGAATCGGGAGCTTCTACGGGTCTGGACAATTCTCCCACAGAGAGATTGATGCCAAGAAGTGGGTGGCCGAGCCAGAGGCTGAGGTGGGCTGGATCCTGAGGCCCAGTGTTAAAGGACAGGGCTCCCCATTCAGTGCTCCTGGAACTTTCCGAACTAGAGACTGGGGCTTGTAGGCGCCTTCTAGAGGAAACTCGTGTTTTCACAGGTGTCTTCTATGTGTGGCAAAGGATAATGGCTTTTCACTTAGGCTGTGGCATAAAGGGCCTTAGAAATTGTTAATGAGTTACTTAACGTTAAAACTTAGTCACCCAGGCCCGGTGTGGTGGCTCATGCCTGTAATCCCAGCATTTTGAGAGGCTAAGGCGGGAGGATCATTTGAGCTCACCAGTTCGAGACCAACCTGGGCAACATAGTGACACCTCATCTCTATAAAATTAAAAAGTTTTAAACAATTTTTTTGGATTTTTTTTTTTGTAATTTTAAAAATATTTATTTATTTATTTATTTTTGAGACAGAGTCTTGCCTTGTCGCCCAGGCTGGAGTGCAGTGGCGTGATCTAGGCTGACTGCAAGCTCCGCCTCCCGGGTTCACGCCATTCTCCTGCCTCAGGCTCCCGAGTAGCTGGGACTACAGGCGCCCGACACCACACCTGGCTAATGTTTTGTATTTTTTAGTAGAGACGGGGTTTCACCATGTTAGCCAGGATGGTCTCGATCTCCTGACCTCGTGATCCACCTGCTTCAGCCTCCCAAAGTGCTGGGATTACAGGCGTGAGCCACCGCGCCCGGCCTTTTTTGTTTTGTTTTGTTTTTAAAGATGGAGTCTCGCTCTGTTGCCCGGGCTGGAGTGCAGTGGCACAATCTCAACTCACTGCAACTTCTGCCTCCCAGGTTCAAGGAATTCTCTTGCCTCATCCTCCTAAGTAGCTGGGATTACCGGCGCGCCCCACCACACCCAGCTAATTTTTTTGTATTTTTTTTTTTTTTTTTTTGAGACGGAGTCTCGCTCTGTGGCCCAGGCTGGAGTGCAGTGGCCGGATCTCAGCTCACTGCAAGCTCCGCCTCCCGGGTTCCCGCCATTCTCCTGCCTCAGCCTCCCAAGTAGCTGGGACTACAGGCACCCGCCACCTCGCCCGGCTAGTTTTTTGTCTTTTTAGTAGAGACGGGGTTTCACCGTGTTAGCCAGGATGGTCTGGATCTCCTGACCTCGTGATCCGCCCGTTTGTATTTTTAGTAGAGGTGGGGTTTCACCATGTTGGTCAGTCTGGTCTCAAACTCTTGACCTCGTGATCCACCCACATTGGCCTCCCAAAGTACTGGGATTACAGGCATGAGCCACCGTGCCTGGCCTTTTTTTTTTTTTTTTTTGAAACAGAATCTTGCTCCGTGGCCCAGGCTGGAGTGCAGTCAGGCAATCTTGGCTCACTGCAACCTCCGCCTCCTGAGTTCAAGCGATTCTCCTGCCTCACCTGCCTGAGTAGCTGGGATTACAGGCATGTGCCACCATGCCCAGCTAATTTTTGTATTTTTAGCAGAGACAGGCTTTCACCATGTTGGTCAGACTGGTCTTGAACTCCTGACCTCAGGTGATCCGCCTGCCTCAGCCTCCCAAAGTGCTGGGATTACAGGTGTGAGCCACCAGGGGCGCCCAACCTAATTTTTGCATTTTTAGTAGAGATGGGGTTTCACCATGTTGGCCAGGTTGGTCTCCAACTCCTGACCTCAGGTGATCCGCCTGCCTCAGTCTCCCAGAGTGCTGGGATTACAGGCATGAGCCAGCGCGCCGGGCCAACAATTTTTTTTTTTAATTTTAATTTATTTTTATTTTTTATTATACTTTAAGTTCTAGGGTACATGTGTACAACATGCAGGTTTGTTATGTATGTATACATGTGCCATGTGGTGTGCTGCACCCATTAACTCATCATTTACATTAGGTGTATCTCCTAATGCTATCCCTCCCCCCTTCCCCCACCCCAGGACAAGCCCCGGTGTGTGATGTTCCCCACCCTGTGTCCAAGTGTTCTCATTGTTCAACTCCCACCTAAGAGTGAGAACATGTGGTGTTTGGTTTTCTGTCCTTATGATAGTTTGCTCAGAATGACGTTTTCCAGCTTCATCTATGTCCCTACAAAGGGCATGAACTCATCCTTTTTTATGGCTGCATAGTATTCCATGGTGTATATGTGCCACATTTTCTTAATCCAGTCTATCACTGATGGACATTAGGGTTGGTTCCAAGTTTTTGCTGTTGTGAATAGTGCCACAATAAACATATGTGTGCATGTGTCTTTATACCTGCATTATTTATAATCCCTTGGGTATATACCCAGTAATGGGATGGTTGGGTCAAATGGTATTTCTAGTTCTAGATCATTGAGGAATTGCCACACCGTCTTCCACAATGGTTGAACTAGTTTACAGTCCCACCGACAGTGTAAAAGTGTTCCTATTTCTCCTTATCCTCTCCAGCACCTGTTGTTTCCTGACTTTTTAATGATAGCCATTCGAACTGGTGTGAGATGGTATCTCATTGTAGTTTTGATTTGCATTTCTCTGATGGTGAGTGATGATGAACATTTTTATTTTTTTTTATTTTTTTTATTTTTTTTGAGACGGAGTCTCGCTCTGTCGCCCAGGCTGGAGTGCAGTGGCCGGATCTCAGCTCACTGCAAGCTCCGCCTCCCGGGTTTACGCCATTCTCCTGCCTCAGCTTCCCGAGTAGCTGGGACTACAGGCGCCCGCCACCTCGCCCGGCTAGTTTTTTGTATTTTTTAGTAGAGACGGGGTTTCACCGGTTTAGCCAGGATGGTCTCGATCTCCTGACCTCGTGATCCGCCCGACTCGGCCTCCCAAAGTGCTGGGATTACAGGCTTGAGCCACCGCGCCCGGCCGATGAACATTTTTTCATGTGTCTGCGGGCCAACAATTTTTTTTTTTTGACATGGAGGCTTGCTCTGTCACCCAGGCTGGAGCCCAGTGGCGCTATCTTGGCTCACTGCAAGCTCCGCCACCTGGGTTCACACCATTCTCCTGCCTCAGCCTCCTGAGTAGCTGGGACTACAGGCCCCGCCACCATGCCAGGCTAATTTTTTGTATTTTTAGTAGAGAGGGGGTTTCACCATGTTAGCCAGGATGGTCTCGATCTCCTGACCTCGTGATCACCCCGCCTCGGCGTCCCAAAGTGCTGGGATTACAGGCGTGAGCCACTGCGCTTGGCCAGGCCAACAATTTTTTTAAGGAAAAAAAAAAAAAGTGAGTCAGCTGGCCACTGTGGCCTACACCTGTAATCCAAGTGAGACAGCCAAGTATAAAGGGGTCCCAGAGAAACTCCCACCTGCGGAAGCACCGGAAGAACTGGGTGGAGCCACAGAAGCTCCCACTCTTTGCTGGGGGAGGAGCTTGGCCTCCTGTTCTGGGTGGAATCTGGGATTTTGTCTGTGAGGCGAGAAACCAGCTAGCGGCACTCTCTCTTGCTTTGCTGAGAGTCCCTGTTTCCCCTTTTTTCCCTCTTGCCCAATAAATTACATTTTTCTCACCCTTCAAAGTGTCTGCGAGATTAATCTCTGATGGCCGTGGGACAAGAACCTGGCTTTTAGCTGAACTAAGGAGAAAGTCCTACAACAGTTTGGCGTGCAACATGGGGCTTGAGAAAGGGTGAGTGAGATGCAAACCAAGAAATTTCTTTCCTCTCTCTCTCTTTTTTTTTTTTTTTTGAGACGGAGTCTGACTCTTTCGCCCAAGCTGGAGTACAGTAGCGCGATCTCGGCTCACTGCAAGCTCCACCTCCTGGGTTCATGCCATTCTCCTGCCTCAGCCTCCTGAGTAGCTGGGACTACAGGTACCCGCGGCCACGCCCGGCTAACGTTTTTGCATTTTCAGTAGAGACGGGGTTTTTACTGTGTTAGCCAGGATGGTTTCAATCTCCTGACCTCGTGATCCACCTGCCTCAGCCTCCCAAAGTGCTGGGATTACAGGTGTGAGCCACCACGCCCGGCCTTTTTCCTCTCTTTCTAAGCCTATTTATCTTCGGACTTCTGAGGGGGAGGATACGGGAAACTGTGACCCCACCCCCATTGTTCCCGGGGGTCGGGAAGGTTGGCCTTGGTCTCCACGGCGTTTTCCTTCCTTCTGGACAGATGGGCGAAGGGCAGTTCTCTGTCACCCAGGCTGGAGTGCAGTGGCTCCACTTCCGCTCACTGCAACCTCCGTCTCCCGGGTTCGAAGGAACCTCCTGTCTCAGCCTGCTCCCAAGTAGCTGGGATTACAGGTTCCTGCTACCATGCCCGGCTAATTTTTGTATTTTTAGTAGAGATGGGGTTTCACCGTGTTGGCCAGGCTGGTCTCTAACTCCTGAACTCAAGTGATCCACCCTTCTCGGCCTCCCAAAGTGCTGGGATTACAGTAGTGATCCAGCCCCCAGGCATTTTTGAACTTTTTTCTTTTCTTTTCCCCACCGGGTCAGAAGTTGATTTTTTTTTTTTTGAGATGGAGTCTTCCTGTGTTGCCCAGGCTGGAGACGCTATCTTGGCTCACTGCAAGCTCCACCTCCTGGGTTCACGCCATTCTCCTGCCTCAGCCTCCTGAGTAGCTAGGACTACAGGCGCCCGCCACCACGCCCAGTTCATTTTTTTGTATTTTTAGTGGAGACACGGTTTCACCGTGTTAGCCAAGATGGTCTGGATCTCCTGACCTTGTGATCCGCCGGCCTCGGCCTCCCAAAGTGCTGGGATTACAGGCGTGAGCCACCGCACCCGCCCCCCCCCCCCCCGCTTTTTTTTTTTTTTTTTTTTTTTTTGAGGCAGAGTCTCGCTGTGTCACCCAGGCTGGAGTGCAGTGGCCCGATCTTGGCTCACTGCAAGCTCCACCTCCCGAGTTCAAGCAATTCTCCTGCTTCAGCCTCCCGAGTAGCTGGGACTACAGGTGCCTGCGGCCAAATTTTTGTATTTTAGTGGAGACGGGGTTTCACCATGTTGGCCAGGATGGTGTCAAGTTCCTGATGTCGTGATCTGCCCACCTCGGCCTCCCAAAGTGCTGGGATTACAGGTGTGAGCCACCGCACCCCCCCCCCCCCCCCCCGCCCCCCGCCAAAAGTTGACTTTTAAGCGAGTTTTTTTTTTTCCATTTGAAAGGTGTTTTGCTGGGCTGGAAAATGGGGATCACCGTTTATATTTTCTGTGGAGTTTTAATTGTGAAAAAGGATTGATGAGTTTGGTCTTAAGCTGTAGCCTATCTGGTGTGCTTTGTGTGTCTTTCTGTGTGGTCCCTAGTAAACTTTGCTGCAGGCCTCCATCTTGTTTTATGTCCCTGGGGACATGGCCTGTAACCCTGTGGCAAGGCATGGCTTAGCCTCCGGGGTCTCAGAGTTCATTCTGGCTTCCTAGCTGAGTTTTTTCTGGTTTGGTATCTGCATGACCTTTTGCTATTTGTTGATTCCCCTCCCCTCCATGAACCACGTTGGAGTTTCCTTTTTCCCAGCCTTTAGTAAAGTTTGAAAGCCAGGAATATTGGCCATTTGGCCTATGTAAAGTCGGGTAATAAATTTTAAAAGGACCGTATTAAAGAGTGCTATCGTTAAAAGTCAACTTAATTAAAAGCAGATATTCAAGCTCTAATAACCTCGGACTCCTTGGGAAAAACAGGAGGTGCCAGAGACCCTGTTTTGCGACAAACCTGTTTTCTTCATAGAACCCCAGGGATTAAAAGCACCCAGAGGCCAATGATCCAAATAAAAGATTGGCAAACAAAGGATCTTGTGCAGACTGGGTTTTATTCTGCCTGTGTAATTGTGTATGTGTTGTGTGTGTAATGTCTATAAAAAGAGCTCTAATTAGTTGGCCTAAAGGAAGTCAAGAACTTGGATCAAAATTTTTTTTTTTTTTTTTTTTTTTTGAGATGTAGTCTCACTCTGTTGCCCAGGCTGGAGTGCAGTGGCACGATCTCAGCTCACTGCAACCTCCACCTCCCAGGTTCAAGTGAGTCTCCTGCCTCTGCCTCCCAAGTAGCTGGGACTGCAGGCGCACGCTACCATGCCCGGCTAATTTGTTTTCATTTTTTATTTTTATGTATTTATTTATTTTTGAGACAGAGTCTTGCGCTGTTGCCCCAGGCTGGAGTACAATGGCATGATCTCAGCTCACTGCAACCTCCGCCTCCTGTGTTCAAGTGATTCTCCTGCCTCTGCCTCCCCAGGAGCTGATATTACAGGCGCCCGCCACTACACCCAGCTGATTTTTGTATTTTTAGTAGAGACGGGGGTTTCACCATAATGGCCAGGCTGGTCTCGAACCCCTGACCTCATGATCCGCCCACCTCGGCCTCCCAAAGTGCTGCGATTACAGGCATGAGCAACCATGCCTGGCCTAATTTTTGCATTTTTAGTAGAGACAGGGCTTCACCATGTTGGCCAGGCTGGCCTCGAACTCCTGACCTCAGGTAATCCACCCACCTTGGCCTCCCAAAGTGCTGGGATTACAGGCATGAGCCACCGTGCCCAGCCAGATCAAATATTTTTTAAAGGGAAGACTTTTCAATTCACATGACTCTAATCTTTAAGAAATAAAAATAGCCTTAAAGATTATTGGCAAAAAGTGGATGTCATCAAAATATAAATAGGTGGACTAATAAATTATGCAGGTTAGACTGGACACCGTGGCTCACACATGTAATCCCAGCACTTTGGGAGGCCGAGGCAGGCAGATCACAAGGTCAGGAGTTCAAGACCAGCCTGGCCAACATGGTGAAACTGTGTCTCTACTAAAAATACAAAAATTAGCTGGGCGTGATGGCGGGCGCCTGTAGTCCCAGCTTCTTAAGAGGCTGAGACAGGAAAATCTCTTGAACCCGGGAGGCAGAGGTTGCAGTGAGCCGAGATCACCACACTGCACTCTAGCCTGGGCGACAGAGCAAGACTCAGTCTCAAAAAAAATAAAACATAAAAATAATAAAATAATTATTCAGGTTAGGTACTAGCTTGCTAAATGTTTGAAGGTTATGAACTGCCTTTTGGGTTTTGAGAACTATTTGACTTGCTGCTTCCCAGTTGG
The DNA here is from genome assembly GCF_047675955.1 of Chlorocebus sabaeus. Lineage (NCBI taxonomy): Eukaryota > Metazoa > Chordata > Mammalia > Primates > Cercopithecidae > Chlorocebus > Chlorocebus sabaeus. The sequence continues at coordinate 2,339,479 of NC_132926.1, read as the reverse complement.
TGGCCTGGGGACACATGGAACTAACCACACCCTTAATTATGCTGGAAGGAGTCAAACCTTGGCTGCATCTAGCACGTAATAAAACAATTTACCAGGTTGTGGCCAGGCTTGGCAGCTCGCGCCTGTAATCCCAGCACTTTGGGAGGCCGAGGCGGGCAGATCAGATCAGTTGAGGCCAGGAGTTCAAGACCAGCCTGGCCAACATGGAGAAGTCCCATCTCTACTGAAAACACAAAAATTAGCCAGACATGGTGGTGCACACTTGTAATCATAGCTACTTGGGAGGCTGCGGCAGGATAATTGCTTGAACCTAGGAGGCAGAAGTTGTAGTGAACCAAGATCGCGCCACTTCACTCCAGCCTGGAGGACAGAGTGAAACTCTGACTCAAAAAAAAAAAAAAAAAAGACAACTTACCAGTTTTTTGTTTGTTTATTTTTATTTTTTGTTTTCAAGAGGACATCTCGCTCTGTCGCCAAGGCTGGAGTGCAGTGGCACAATCTCGGCTCCCAGGTTCAAGCAATTCTCCTGTCTCAGCCTCCTGAGTAGCTGGGATTATAGGCAAGCGCCACCACACCTGACTAATTTTGTGTTTTTAGTAGAGATGGGGTTTCACCATGTTGGCCCGGCTGGTCTTGAACTCCTGACCTTGTGATCCACCCACCTCAGCCTCCCAGTCTGCTGGGATTACAGGCATAAGCCACTACTCCTGGCCCAGGTTTTACATTAAAGTTAAAATTACTAAGAGTGGCTAGATGCAGTCACTCATGACTGTAATCCCAGCACTTTGGGAGACTGAGGTGGGCGGGTCACCTGAGGTCAGCAGTTTGAGACCAGCCTGGCCAAAATGATGAAACCCGTCTCTACTAAAAATACAAAAATTAGCCGGGCTTGGTGGTGCATACCTGTAGTCCCAGCCACTCGGGAGGCAGAGGCAAGGCAATCACTTGAATCCGGGAGGTGGAGGTTGCAGTGAGCCAAGACTGCACCATTGCACTCCAGCCTGGGCAATAGAACAAGATTCAAAAAAAAAAAAAAATTGCTAGGAGTTACCATTTTAATATGTAATTGAAACTACTGAAAATAGATATACATGTGAGACGTGTAAGACCAATAATATGGGCCGGGCGTGGTGGCTCAAGCCTGTAATCCCAGCACTTTGGGAGGCCGAGACGGGCGGATCACAAGGTCAGGAGATCGAGACCATCCTGGCTAACACAGTGAAACCCCGTCTCTACTAAAAAATGTAAAAAAACTAGCCGGGCGAGGTGGCGGGCGCCTGTAGTTCCAGCTACTCGGGAGGCTGAGGCAGGAGAATGGCGTAAACCCGGGAGGCGGAGCTTGCAGTGAGCTGAGATCTGGCCACTGCACTCCAGCCTGGGCGACAGAGCGAGACTCCGTCTCAAAAAAAAAAAAAAAGGCCAATAATATGTACTTTTTTAGTAAATAATTATAAAAAAGCATAAAAATGTAAAATTTTGTGTGGGGGAAAGGAAAGATCAGATTGTGACTGTGTCTGTGTAGAAAAAGGAAGACATAAAGAAACTCCATTTTGATCTGTACTAAGAAAAATTGTTCTGCTTTGAGATGCTGTTAATCTGTAACTTTCGTCCTAACCCTTTGCTGACAAAAACATAGGCTGTATTGACTCAAGGTTTAATGGATCTGGGACTGTGCAGGATGTGCTTTGTTAAAAATGTTCCTGCAGGCAGTATGCATGCTTGGTGGAAGTCATCGCCATTCTCCATTCTCTATTAACCAGAGACACAATGCACTGCGGAAAGCTGCAGGGACCCCTGCCCGAGAAATTCTTGCCTGGGTATTGTCCAGATTTCTCCCCACTGAGACAGCCTGAGATATGGCCTTGTGGGAAGGGAAAGACCTTACAGCCCCACAGCCCGACACCTGTAAAGGGTCTGTGCTGAAGAGGGTTAGTGAAAGAGGAAGGCCTCTGTGCTGTTGAGATAAAAGGGAGGCATCTGCCACCTTTATGTCTCTGGGAGTGGAAAGACTTGTTGTAAAACCGACCATACTTACTCTATTCTGAGATAGGAAAAAACTGCCTTATGGCCAGAGGCGAGACATCATGGTGGCAATACTGCTCTGTTACTCTTTACTGCACTGAGATGTTTGTGTAAAGTTAAACATAAATCTAGCCTACGTACACATCCAGGCACAGCACCTTTCCTTAAACTTATTTATGACACAGAGTCTTTTGCTTACATGTTTTTCTGCTGACCCTCTCCCCACCTTCACCGTATAGTTATGCCACATTTCCCTCGCCGAGATAGTAAAGATAGTGATCAGTAAATACTGAGGGAATTCAGAGACCAGCGCTGGTGCAGGTCCTCACTTGCTGAGTGCCGGTCCCCTGGGCCCACTTTTCTTCCTCTATACTTTGTCTCCATGTCTTATTTCTTTTCTCAGTCTCTCGTCTCCACCTTGCGAGAAATACCCATGGGTGTGGAGCGGCAGGCCCCCTTCAGTTTTGCCTAGGGTTAAAGGATTATTTTAAATTAGATAAGATAAAGCTAAAAGTTCAAACAAGTGGTGTAAGGATTATAAAAATTAATCTTGCAAAATTCCATGTGTGAACATATTGCCTAAGTATTATATGGTTCTTCTGTAAATTGAGCAATAAAAGAAAAGCACAACAAGGTATTCTTTGGGCACTGATCTGTTCTGTGGCAAAATCTGTTAAGTGTTATAAAAGGTTTTTGCTTCCTGGCCGGCTGCAGTGGCTCACGCCTGTTGTAATCCCAGCACTTTGGGAGGCTGAGGTGGGTGGCTTACCTGAGGTCAGGAGTTCGAGACCAGCCTGACCAACATGGAGAAATCCTGTCTCTACTAAAAATACAAAACATTAGCCAGGCATGGTGGCACACGCCTGTAGTCCCAGCTACTCGGGAGGCTGAGGCAAGAGAATTGCTTGAATCCAACAGGCGGAGGTTGTAGTGAGCAGAGGTCATGTCACTGAACTCCAGCCGGGGCAACAGAGTGAGACTCCATCTCAAAATAAATAAATAAAAATACAAAATTAGGCAGGTGTGGTGGCACATGCCTGTAATCCCAGCTACTCGGGAGGCTGAGGTGGGAGAATCACTTGAACCTGGTAGGCAGAGGTTGCAGTGAGCAGAGATCATGCCACTGCACTCCAGCCTGGGCAACAAGAGTGAAATTCCATCTCAAAAAAAAAAAAAAAAAGGGTTTTCCTTCCTTAAGATTTGAGTCATTTTGGCAAAATTAATAATTTATGGTAACCTGGAATTCTGTTTTATAAGGTCAAGTGTTTTAAACCTCTAACATATTTAACAGGCTTCCCCAACTCAAAGTTGAGTTTCAAAATTTTCTTTAATAATTGAGTAAGGTGACCAGGCACGGTGGCTCACACATGTAATCCCAGCACTTTGGGAGGCTGAGGCAGGTGGATCACTTGAACCTGGGAGGTCAGGAGTTCAAGACCAGCCTGGCCAAGATGGTGAAACCCCATCTCTACTAAAAATGCAAAAAAATTAGCCGGGCATGGTAGCAGGCACCTATAATCCCAGCTACTCAGGAGGCTGAGGCAGAGAATTGCTTGAACCCGGGAGGCATAGATTGTAGTGAGCTGAAATCACGCCACTGTACTCCAGCCTAGGTGACAGAACAAGACTCCGTCTCAAAAATAAAATAAAATAATAATAATTGAGTAAGGTATACTCCTGTGAACTAAATTTGGAGCATGTTTGTTTCTTTCTGCCCAGCTCCTCTAGAATTTGGAAACCATCTGTGAATATTCTTAACTTATGGCAATATAGTTGTTTGCATTAGTGCTATAAGAATCCATTTTTCTTTTGCAACAGGACACAATTGGAGAAACTGGCTGTTTTACCAAGGCTTTGACTGGAAGGATATACTTCCTTTTGTGTCAAGCTCAACTTGTAGATCCAATAAAAGCCCCTTGGGGGTAAAAAACTGGCCTCATACCCTCATCTACACAGTCCCTGTACAGGGTTCCTGACCTGTGGTCAGTAAAGAATGTCACTTTCTAACAGGCCCAGGAGCCCCAAGTTTATCTGGGGTCTTTAAGAGGAGAGGATCACCCAACTCACAGGTATTTAAGGATACAAACCCATGGCTGGGCTCGGTTTTAAAAGGTCTTGTCTGAGATTCCTTGTGGAACAGAGTTCCATCAAAGCCAACCTAAAAGGCCTCTGTAGAAATAGTTATTCTTGTTCCTGTGAATCAACCTGCAATCTCTGGCTGTAGCTCAGAAAGAACAAAAGGGATAGTTAATGTGAAAATCTGGATCAGTATTCTAGTTCTGAGCAATTATCCTGCAATTCCTGCCAGGTGATGGGAGTAATAAGATGCCCATCACCTGGAGGTTTCCTTTTTGGGAAAATAAGACCAGGGGAGCTAACCAAAGCCAAGCACCAGGCACCCAAATCTTAGCAAGCATAACTATAGCCACCAGTTTTCTGGGCATGACATCCTTTTCTCTCCCTTGTTGGAGGAGGACTCAATTCCACAGCTTCACCTTAACATTCCACTTATGATAAGGAGTCCACGCAACCACCCCCCAGCCCCCCAGACACATTTCTGTCCCAAACTCAATTCCAAGCTTTGGGTCAAAGCCCTGGGAAAGAAATCTTGATCTAAGGGATCCAGAGGCACACAATAACAGAGCTTAGAAGACACAGAGCACATGCGCATGGTTAATTCCTGACTATTAAGCCAAGCCCCCCATTTCATGGTAAGGGTCATGCTGATGGTATTCATGGCTTAAATGAGGTCTAGGGAACTCCAAGGTGGGATAGAGACACAGGTGAGACTGAATAATCCCTATTCTCAAGGCCCTCCCTGCTTCATGGTGCAAGCCTCTGGCACCCATGGGTGGCACCTGCCAAGGTCGCCAGGACTCGGGGATGCAAGGACGGAAGAGAGAGGACGCCCTTCTCTCCCTCATGTACCCTGGGTATTTGCTAGGAAGAGAAGGGAACCAGGGATGCCTGCTCCTCTCTTTTTTTTTTTTTTTTTTTTTTTTTTTTGAGACAGAGTCTCGCTCTGTCGCCCAGGCTGGAGTGCTGTGGCCGGATCTCAGCTCACTGCAAGCTCCGCCTCCCGGGTTCACGCCATTCTCCTGCCTCAGCCTCCCGAGTAGCTGGGACTACAGGCGCCCGCCACCTCGCCCAGCTAGTTTTTTGTATTTTTTAGTAGAGACGGGGTTTCACCGTGTTAGCCAGGATGGTCTCGATCTCCTGACCTCGTGATCCGCCCATCTCGGCCTCCCAAAGTGCTGGGATTACAGGCTTGAGCCACCGCGCCCGGCCTTTTTTTTTTTTTTTTTTTTTTAAGACAGTCTCGCTCTCGCCCAGGCTGGAGTGCAGTGGCCGGATCTCAGCTCACTGCAAGCTCCGCCTCCTGGGTTCACACCATTCTCCTGCCTCAGCCTCCCGAGTAGCTGGGACTACAGGCGCCGTCACCACGCCTGGCTAATATTTTGTATTTTTAGTAGAGACGGGGTTTCACCGTGTTAGCCAGGATGGTCTCGATCTCCTGACCTCATGATCCGCCTGCCTCGGCCTCCCAAAGTGCTGGGATTACAGGCGTGAGCCACCGCGCCCGGCTGCTCCCCTCTTTCTAGATGGGTAGCCATTCATCTTTAGTCTGTACCCCTTTTGAATGCATCCTGAATCCCTGGGACTCCTTTGAAAAAACGCCATCATTTTTCCTTTCTCCTCCTCTGTCCTCTCTTCACTGATAGGTAATTGTAGTCTCTGTACTGTGGGACACTCCCCACAGATGCATCCTCCAAACTGGGAAAAGTTAATTTCCCAAACCTTAAACTGGTTGGCTTAGGATTGGGCTCGGGAAGGGAACCCAGAACCCCAACATGCTGGCAAAAGGGGAAAGTTTTTACCAGCCGGGCTTTGGCCTCCCTCCTCCCATGCAAACTGGTAAAAGGCTGAGGCAAAAGGATCCCTTGAGCCCAGGAGTTCGAGACCAGCCTGAGCAACACAGTGAGACCCTGTCTTTACAAAAAACAGAATAAAACCCCAAAATACAAAAAAAAAATTAGCCAGGCATAGTGGTATATGCCTGTGTAGTCCCAACTACTTGGGCGGCTGAGGTGGGAGGATCGCTTGATCCCAGGAGGTTCAGGCTCCAGGGAGCCAAGATCATGCCATTGCACTCCAGCCTGGGCAACAGAGTGAGACCCTGTCTCAAAATACACACACACAAAAGTGCATTGATTTAAGGAAAAATATTAAAAGTATTAAACCAGTAAAAATGAAGGAAATGGCCTATTGGTGACCAAGTTTGGGAAGCTCTTTTGAGTCCCCTCCCCCTCTACACTCAGTGGCTTCAGGGTAGGAAGATCTGGGATGAGGTGGGGTGAACCTGGTGTCCCAGCACCATGACCCTTGATCCTGACCCTGGCTGTAACCTCTCCACCCCACCTTTCTCCCTTTGAAACAGGGACCCGCATTGTCTGGCTCCCTTCCCATTTTCTGCTGCTCTCTGGGCCTGCCTGCAGCCCAGACTCCCTCAGGCACTTCCAGACAGGTGAGTTCTGCCTGTCACCCTGTGCTAGGAGTGTGCCTGAGGACTGCCACTGCCTGCAGCCAAATGGAGCACAAAAGTCCAGTTGCTGTCCAAACCCCAGCCCGTGGACCTTTCCTTTGTTCTTACCACATGATGTAAGTGCCTATTTGTTTTGGGATTACTTGCCAACCCTCAGCCCACTTTGTCTTCCTGAATATTTTCTGGGACAGCCCTTGGAGGTGTCCACTCCTTCCGTTCTTAGCCTGTGGTCCAGGGACCCAGAACTGGGGAGGTCCAGGAGCTAATACTTGGTATGTCCTTCAGTTATGAATGGAAGTACCAAAATCCACCAGAATTAACAGTAGCTCTGACTGTCAAGACAGAAATCAGTAGGTGCTGCAGACACCTCAAAATAGCGATTCCACTCACAGCAGTAACTTCAGATTTCTGGTACTTATTTGTCCTGCCTCTAGATCTCATAATTTAATGAGTTTATTAATAAAGAATCATGGCTGGGCCGGGCGCGGTGGCTCACGCCTGTAATCCCAGCACTTTGGGAGGCCGAGGCGGGTGGATCACAAGGTCAGGAGATCGAGACCATGGTGAAACCTCGTCTCTTCTAAAAATAGAAAAAATTAGCCGGGCGCAGTGGCGGGCGCCTGTAGTCCCAGCTACTCGGGAGGCTGAGGCAGGAGAATGGCGTGAACCCGGGAGGCGGAGCTTGCAGTGAGCCGAGATTGCGCCACTGCACTCCAGCCTGGGCGACAGAGCGAGACTCCGTCTCAAAAAAAAAAAAAAAAAAAAAAAAAAGAATCATGGCTGGGTACAGTGGCTCAGGCCTATAATCCCAGCACTCTGGGAGGCCTAGGCAGGAGAATAACTTGAGTCCAGGAGTTTGAGACCAGCCTGGGCAACATGGCAAAACCCTGGCTCTACAAAAACTAGCCTGTAGTCCTGCTACTCTGGAGGCTTGAGGCTGGGAAGCAGAGGTTGCAGTGAGCCATGTTTGTGCCACTGCACTCCAGCCTGGGCGACAGAGTGAGACCCTATCTCAAAAAAAAAAAAAAAAAAAAAGGCTGGGCACGGTGGCTCACACCTGTAATCCCAGCACTTTGGGAGGCCAAGGCACCAGGTCAGGAGTTCGAGACCAGCCTAACCAAGATGGTGAAACCCCATCTCTACTAAAAATAGAAAAATTAGCCAGGCATGGTGGTGGGCACCTGCAATCCCAGCTACTTGGGAGACTGAGGGAGGAGAGTCGATTGAATCCAAGAGGCAGAGCTTGCAGTGAGCCAAGATCAGGCCACTGCACTCTAGGCTGGGCGACAGAGCAAGACTCCATCTCAATAATAATAATAATCAGGTGTTTCTATATCACAAATGTGTGTGTGTTTTTATTTTTTCAACCTAAATGTTCTTTAATGGTAGACTGGATAAAGAAAACGTACATGTATACCACGGTATACTATGCAGCCATAAAAAAGAACAAGATCATGTCTTTTGCAGGAACATAGATGGAGCTGGGGGCCATTATTCTTAGCAAACTAATGCAGGAATAGAAAAGCAAATACCACATGTTCTCACTTATAAGCTGGAGCTGAATGGTGAGAACACATGGACACAAAGAGGGGAGCAACAGACACTGGGGCCCACTGAAGGTGGAGGATGGAAGCAGAGAGAGGAGCAGGAAAAATAATAATGGGCACCAGGCTTCATACCTGGGTGATAAAATAGTGTGTACAACAAACTCCCACGACACAAGTTTACCAGAATAACAACCTGCTTATGTACCCCAAATTTAAAACATTAAGAATAATTTCTTTTAAAAAAATTGTTAAATTTATCATAAATACTGGAATCTCCAATATTAGACAGTCATTTCAAACGACACTAATTTCAGATGATAGCTTTTATTTAGATGCCATGCATCTCTTTGTTTTGATCTAAAGTCACTGTCTTATATTAGCCTCCTTTTTTTTTTTTTTTCAAGACAAGAGTCTTGCTCTTGTCGCCCAGGCTGGAGTGCAGTGGCGCGATCTCAGCTCACTGCAAGCTCCACCTCCTGGGTTCACGCCATTCTCCTGCCTCAACCTCCTGAGTAGCTAGGACTACAGGCATCCGCCACCACGCCCGGCTAATTTTTTGTATTTTTTGTATATATATATATTTTTTGAGACAGTGTCTTGCTCTGCCACCCAGGCTGGAGTGCAGTGGTGTGATCTTGGCTCACTGCAAGCTCCACCTCCCGTGTTCATGCCATTGTCCTGCCTCAGCCTCCCAAGTAGCTGGGACTACAGGCACCCACCACCACGTCCGGCTAATTTTTTTTTTGGTATTTTTTAGTAGAGACGGGGTTTCACCATGTTAGCCAGGATGGTCTCAATCTCCTGACCTCATGATCCACCCATCTTGGCCTCCCAAAGTGTTGCGATTACAGGTGTGAGCCACTGCGCCCAGCCAATTTTTTGTATTTTTAGTAGAGACAGGGTTTCACCATGTTAGCCAGGATGGTCTTGATCTCCTGACCTTGTGATCCGCCCGCCTCGGCCTCCCAAAGTGATCACAGGCGTGAGCTACTGCACCCAGCCAATATCAGCCTACTTTTTAAAAATTCTACTTAAAATATGTTTATAGTTTTAAAATAAATGTATTACCAGCTTGGAGAGACGTGGGGTACTTGTCTACACACATTCATTATCAATTCACTACAAAGGCTGCTGCAGCCACCACCGGAGTTCTTATGCCTCCCCTTGTGGGAGCCATCGATGCTTCATTTTTAACATCTAATCTATGTATGCCCCATTCCAGGGCCTGGCCTTTGTTAGCATTTGAAGATACCGTTCTTGCCATCAGTCCTTCAGGGTAACTGCTGAAGCTGCCTCCTTTCAGTGATTATGGCTTCTTTAGTCAAAGTAATTTTTTTTCTGGGTCCTGAGGGTGTGGTTTGTATATAAGTCTCTCATCTACTGAAACCATATTTTAAGTGAAATATTAGTAGATTTAAGTTTGATTGTTTTCTCTATAGGATAAACTACAGAATATTCTAGCTCATGTGTTTTGGTTCTTGCTGTACCAATAAGCGACTTGCAGTTCCCACTCTGTGCAGAGAAGTCTGTGCCCGTGCAACTCTTCACTGGGATCTGTATGTCTGTCCAACACCAGCCCACACCGTGCTCTGGTTCATAGAGCTTTTGGGTATTTGTGCAACTGTTGTAACAGTTTCTCACCGGTGGTCACAGACGTGCTCTGAAGTCCAGATCTTGATGGTGCGGGCAGTCCAGGAGATGTCTGGGTGCGCAGGGGAAAATGAGGCAAAGAGACTATGCCTGCCCCACTGCACCCCCAGCTTTGTAGCAGGCAGGTGCCATCGGCCTCACGTGAAGGACATCTCAACCCCCTCTTCCGCCTCTTACTACAATGCAAACTTGCAACTGTTTAAAGGAGGGGTCCCAACTCCCCAGACAGCATGCCTGTACTGGACCCTGGCCTGTTAGTGACCATTTCTGGCTTGCATTGTGACCATGACTGCCATCAGGAACCCTAGAGCAGACCGGGTATGGCAGCTCACAATCCCAGTACTTTGGGAGTCTGAGGTGGGTGGATAACTTGAGGCCAAGAGTTCAAGACCAGCCTGGCCAAATGGTGAAACCCCATCTCTACTAAAAATATAAAAATTAGCGGGATGTGGTGATGGGCACCTGTAATCCCAGCTACTTGGGAGGCTGAGGCACCATAATTGCTTGAACTCGGGAGGTGGAGGTTGCAGTGAGATCAAGCCACTGTACTCCATCCTGGGCAACAGAGCAAGACTCTGCCTTGAAAAAACAAAAAAGAAAGAAAAGAAAACCTGGTGCAGGCGTGGGGTGTTCGACATGGGTCACTACTCCTGGATACAACTGACCAAAACCACAGTCAGCTGGCTTAAGCCATTTGATAATCCAGCATTAGGCCAGCCTGGATCCAGGAGTCAGATACTGAGATCAAGCTTTGATCTGCTCAGGATTCCCCCCTCCCCAAGGCTCCTGCTTGCAGATGGCCCCAGTGTGCATTTCATCCACCAGCATGGGCCACATGTCAACCCTGACCCAGGGTGCTACAATGCTCTAGTTGGCCAAGCTTGGGTTGTAGGTTTACCTCACCCTACCTGTACGCAAAAGTACGTAGTGGCCTAACACAGGTGGGGACCCTGCTTGAATACCACCCTTTATCCACAGATGACCCCACGCCTTTATCCACAGATGACCCCACGCCTTCTGCTCCAGACCATCAGGGTTATAACACATGGGACACATGGGGCACACCCCACAAAGCTACCTGAGCCCACACAGTCAGGGCAGGGACAGGCACAGAACAAAATGGGTGCACAGGGACTCCAGGGAGGTTGAGGGGGAAGAGCGGGCACTGGGCTGTAGGTATGCAGAGCTGGAGGTGGGGGACTGCAGTAAGTACCCGCCCTGGGGTGCAGGCCCTGCTAGGAAGCATTGGGAGCAAGAAGGGTTAGATCCTCAAAGTCAGATAATTCTTCCAGAAGGTTTTCTTTTCTTTGTTTTGTTTTTTTGAGACACCCGGATTGGAGTGCAGTGGCACCATTCTAGCTTACTGCAACCTCTGCCTCCGAGGCTCAAGCCTCAGCCTCCCGACTAGCTGGGACTACAGGCGCCTGCCACCACGCCCAGCTAATTTTTTGCATTTTTAGTAGAGACGGGGTTTCACTCTGTTGGCCAGGCTGGTCTCGAACTCCTGACCTCATGATCTGCCCACCTTGGCCTGCCAGTGCTGGGATTACAGGCGTGAGCCACTGCGCCCAGCCTCTTCCAGAAGGTTTTTGAGGGGAGCAAGTGGAGGGGAGGGAGAGGGCCATTGCTCCTGCTCTGGGGACAACCCTTCCACGGGATCCCACATTCCTGGCCAATTCAGGATAGATGGGGTACCCCCGATGCAGCCTGTCACCGCTCTGTCTGGGGCTGGCGCTCCTAGAGAAGGCCGTGCTGACCTCTCCCCCACCTCGCTCCAGATTCCCCTTCTTGAGCTTCTTTTCCCACAGTCCCCCCAGGCCTCACTGAGGGCTTCCAGTCTTCGATGGGCTTGGGGCGCCTGGACCCTTCCGGGGTCACTTTGCCGTCTTCCCCCAGCCACCCTCCCTACTCCTTGTCGCCCCCTCCTGTCTTTTCAGGACCTTCTACACTCAGGCTAACCCTATGCTTTGGGGTACCCCAGCAATGCCCCTGGGTCTCCGGCCACCGGGTGACCGAGGAAGGGAGAGGCTGGCGAGGGGGCGGGGCCTTAGGTCCCAGCACAACCCTCCTCTCAGCCCCTCCCGCCGGCCACAGGTGCGCGGGACAACGAGGCAGGGACCTCGAGAACACGGGGACTTGCAGGCCGGTGGCCCCGGGCAGGCCACTTCCGACGCGGGTGGGAGGCTTCCTGCCCGGGGCAGGGGAAGCGCCCGCGGGCGTGCTCGGTTGGGCCGGAGCCGCGCCGGGGGCCAGGACACGCCTGGGGGCAGCGCTGGCGTCGCCACTCGGGTGGGGCGGGCCGGGGTCGGGTCCAGTCTCCTCCCCACCGGCGGCCCGCTTCCCGTCTTCCAGTGACCCCACGTCCCTTGCGCCCGAGCTGGAACCCCAGCAGGTTCTCCCCCGGGCCGCGCGCGCTTTCTGGGGACCAGGGCTGTGGTTCCCGCTCCGCGTTGTGCGTTCAGACACGGCCGGGCTTCCTCCTCCATCCCTCCCCCTTTTCCCCACTCCGCGGTTGGCGAGGGCCGCCCCCATGTGGCAATGTCCCCCCACATGGGCAACCCCTCAGTGTCCCTGAGGGCCCAGGGTCTCGCCCCGTCCCCCAGGCAGGCTATATTTGAAATTATTTGGAGAAATTCCGACAGTCAGGGGGACCTCTTTCTGTAGCTCTGGCCTTCCAGTAGGAGAGGGTCCCTGAGGTTCTCGCGCCTGACAACTTGGCATCACCGAATTCTCTAACCATGTCAGTCCATGACTTGAACTCCTTTTCTTTCAGAAAGATCTTTGCAAACCCCTTTTGGGCGTGCCCCCTCCCATGGCCCCAACACCTCTTGCCTGGGCTTTGGGCTTGTCTGAAAGGGCTAAAAGGGGGTGATGTCTGGCCTGGCGGGTGGCTCAGCCTGCAGTGCCAGCACTTTGGGAGGCCGAGGTGGACGGATCACTTGAGGTCAAGAGTTCAAGACCATCCTGGCCAACACAGTGAAACCTGTCTCTACTAAAAATACAAAAATTAGCAAGGCTTGCTTGCGGGCACCTGTAATCCTAGCTATTTGGGAGGCTGAGGCAGGAGCAGGAGAATTGCTTGAACCTGGGAGGCAAAGGTTGCAGTGAGCCAGGATCATGCTACTGCACTTCAGCCTGGGTGACAGAGTGAGATTGTCTCAAAAAAAAAAAAAAAAAAGATGTCCAGTGCCTGGGGATTTTTCCTAGGGAGTGGTCAAGGAAGGCCCCACTGAGGAGCGGACATTTAGGGTGGGAAGTTGCCTTGCAGGGCAGGAGGGGAAAGGGTTTCGGACCAGAGGGAGAGCCAGGGAAAAGTCACCAGGTAGAATGAGCTGGCATGATTTGGAAGATGGTAGGGAGGGCTGTGGCCCTCCCATCTGAGTGGAAGCGAGTGGCTGCAGTGCAGAAGGCCTGGAGGTCCCCTCACAGACCAGGACCTCCGTAGAGGAACTCATCCCCTGGGCCTAGGGCTGGGCCTGGAGGCACTGTGTCCTCTGTGATTGTCAATCTCCCTAAAGATGGCCCAGAGCAGTGCAGCCTGAATCCCTCAGTGGCCCTGTCTCTGGCTGCCCCAGCACCCACGCGGACACTTGACTCCACACCGCAAAGAAAAGGGAACCTGGGAACGCCACTGCCAAGGTATGGGATTATTTGGGAAGGGGGAAGGGGGAACTGACGAGATGGTTACAACACGGGGGGCAGCAACAGACAGAACCAGACCACCGCTGTGGCCAACCGCCTGGTCTCCTGGGACCACCGGGCGCTTGGCTCAGGCCTCTCCTGCCCTCCCCACTCTTTCACCTCAGGCCGCCTGCAGTCTCTGCCCTGCCCTGACCCCCCAGCGAACAGCCCCAAAAGCAGCTAAACAACTCGCACACTCATGGGCCATCCCCTGGTAAGGCAGCGCAAGTCCTCCCACTTCAGCCCCATTTGAAAGATGAGGAAATGAGAGGCTGGTTCATAGTGGGTCTCCAACTCAGCTGCCGAGCTTTCCCTGGGCATACACGCCGGGCCCTGGAGGGTGGGAAGGGGGCCCTGGAGGGTGGGAAGGGGGCCAATGGACGCGGGGAGCTTGCGGAGTGGGACTGCATCGGGAAAGGGGAAGGAGTCAGACGGGAGAAGGGGGACAGGGTCTGGTTGGCTCCGGCCGCTGCACGCTCTTCCTGCTCAGGGGACTCACAGTGACCCCGGAGCCACTGCCCAGCCCAGCCTCCAGGTAAGAGGTCACTGAGATGGGTGGCAGCAGGGGCCGGGGATCCCCCTATTACGAGAGCAGTCATGGGACGCTGACTCACTGCCGGCCAGACCACCTGACCTCCGCGGTGGGAGGGAGGGCCCTGCCAGGGGGTTCCCGCCGCGGCTTGTTTACCTCCGGGAGGCCTCGGCCTCGCATGGGGGCAGGGCGGCCGCTGGGGCTGCAAGGCGTGCGGGGAAGGGCCTGAGCCGGGGTCTCTACCCCAGCTTCCCAAGGACACCCCTTCTGTGCTTCCTTCTCCCCCACCCCCGAGTCTCTTCACCTGCCCCCAGCCCCCGCGGAAACTTCCCACGATCCCGAACGGGGCCAAATGGCGAGAAGGCAAAGAAGCTCCTTCTTGGGGGAGCTCAAAGCTATGTTCCCAGAGCCAGAGGGCTTTCCTTGTGTTCCTCACCCTGCTCAGACCGAGCCATAGCCAGGGGCTGGGGCAGGAAGGCCGGCCCTCGGCGGGGGCCACGTGGCTCTCAGGCGCCTGGGCTGCTGACTCACGCTTGGCCAGCACCTGTCTGTAGGCCGCAGCCCCTGCCAGCACGCCCCTCTGTGTCCCCTGCCTCTATCTGCAAGGCCGGCTCCAGCAGGCCCTGGGGCACTTTCCACTGTCCCCCTCTGGATGCAGGGAGAGGCCTGAGCCCTCGCCACAGAGGGTGCTGCTCTGGGCAGGGTGGAAGACTTGCCCGCGGCAGAGCTCTCCCGGAAGGATCGTTCACACCTGTGGGCCAGCCCCTGCTGTGTGCACACCCACATACCACCTTTGCACCTGACCGGCCCCATCCAGCCACCCTTCCCTCGGTTTGGGTTTCCCCCGTTGGGACGTTTCTCCAACTCCTGCAAGCCCTGGCCTGAAATGGCATGAGTTGGACCCAGCAGGTTCTGACCTCCCACTCACAGGACCCTGCCTGGGAGGCTCCAGAGGGTGACCACCAGTCCTGCCCCTCTCCTTGCCCCAGTTCTGGCGGACAGTTACTTTGGTGGCATAAAGTAGAGTTTCTTCATTCCCAGCTGAGGAGGCTGTTGCCTGACCCCCTTGGCTGCCCACAAGGCCGACGGACCTGAGCCCCCACAGCGCCATGGGCACTGCCCGCTGAATTGAGGAGCCCGTAAGGAGTCGCTTGGGCCACAGTGCACATTTGGCGACCACTGACACTCAGGAGACCTTGGGTGGTCCTCAGCACCTCTCAGCTCCACTCCTATTAAACTGGGAACTTCTCTGGTGCTCAGGCCAGAGTCGGGTCCGTCCCTCAACCCAGTTAGGGGCCATCAGCGAGGGTGCCATGCGCTGTAAGAGGGCTGCCCCCGCTGGAGGCTGACCATGGCAGGGTTGGAACAGTACCCCGAGAGCCAGCTTGTTCTGGCCAGCAGTGCCCACTGGGCGACCTAGCAGCCTCCTGATATGGGGGCTGTGTCAGCTCTCCCTGCACTGGGTACCCCCAACGGAGGATATTGCTGAGTCATGACCAGGCCCAAGCCTGGGAGGGGCGGGGGCTGGACAGTCCCCTGATCCCAGGTGCAGAGGCTGGAGCCCAGGCCTATGTGAGTGCCAGGGCCGGTTTCTTGGGGTCCTTGGTGCACTGGGGCAGTGAAGAGAGGGGTCAGCAATGAGGGGTCGGCAGACCTGGAGCGAGGGGTAGCGGGGAAGGGGTGAGTAGTGAAGGGGCCTCTGCAGGGCGGCTCTCGCGCCGCGACGGCAGTGGAGGAGGCTGGGAGGGCGCGACAGGCTCCGCCCCTCTCGAGGCGGGGCGGGGCCTCCGCGCTCGCTACAAAAGCCGCGCGTCGGCCGCGACCCGGACGGCCGGTTTTCCCGCAGCTCGACCTCGCTATGGCGTCCCTCACGGTGAAGGCCTACCTGCTGGGCAAGGAGGACGCGGCGCGCGAGATCCGCCGCTTCAGCTTCTGCTTCAGCCCCGAGCCGGAGGCGGAAGCCGAGGACGCGGCAGGTCCGGGGCCCTGCGAGCGGCTGCTGAGCCGGGTGGCCGCCCTGTTCCCCGCGCTGCGGCCCGGCGGCTTCCAGGCGCACTACCGCGGTGAGCGGGCCGGGCAGGGCGGGGGCGGTGACGCAGGCCGGGTTCGGCCTCCTGCGCGTGTGGCTGCCCTCCCGCTTCTCGGCGACGCCTGGTGGGCCGTGAGGGGTCTGCTCTGGCTGCTCCCTGGATGGCGGTGGCCTGCATGGGTCCCGGTTCGGCCTTGGGTGCCAGCCTGGTGACGGCAGTGGTGACCAAGGCCGGGACCCGCTGTTCAGCGGTGGAGCCCTGCGGGCCGCGGGCTCGAGCCTGCGAGCGTCAGACCCCCCCACCCCCCGCGCTGTTGGGGATTTTGGCCAGGACGCGCCGGGGCGAACTCTCTGGCTCTCCCCGGGAACTGGGTGGTCAGGCGGGCACTCGGGTTACACTGACATCTTGCTGCGCCAGGTGGTGGGTTCAGATAATGGCCCGGAGGAGCCCGGGGAGCGCCGGCGGAGGGGAGGGAGTGACGCGGGTAAACAAGCGCGGGGGTGCGGGGGACTCGCGAGCGCCGCGACAGCGCCTGGGAGGAGGGCACTGATTCCGGGAGGAACGCTCCAGGCCAGGTCGAGTACAGAGGTTATCCCACTGGCAAGTCGAGAGAGGGACAAGACGAGAACGTTCTTCAGAAGTGTTGGTGTGGGCACAGAAGCCCAGGAACTGTTTCCTGCTGCGCTGGTGTGACCAGTGGCTGCTGGGGGTGGGGTTAGGGAGGTGGCCAAGGCCGGCCCCTGGGAGCGGGTAGTGCTAGGACCTCCCTCTGGAGTGCTGCCAGCCTGCCAGGCCCTCTCCTGTTCTTAAAAAAAAATTGTGATATTGAGCTGTAACTGACATAAGGGTTCACCCATTTAGTGTACAAGTCAGTGGTTTTCACCATTTTCATAGGTTTGTGGACCATATTCAACCTGAGAGCTTTTCATCACCTTATAAACGCCATACATACCTTTTATCACCCCCCATCCACATGCCCCCAGCAACCACTCACCTCCTTTCTGTATCTGTTCCTCTTGCAATCCTGGGCATTTCACGTAAATAGAATCATACAATGGAGTCTTCTTTCCTTTAGTGTAGTGTGTTCAATGTTGTAGCACACATCAGTACTTCGGTTTTTTTGGAGGAATAATATTCTGTTGTATGGATGGGCTGTGTTTTACCTGTTCATTAGTTGACAGACATTTGGGTTGTTTGCATCTTTGGGTGCCACACCTGTTCACACAGTGGATGGTGTGGTTTGGTCTGCACGGTTGTGCTTTAAAGCCCTTTGAGCTCACATGTATCTGTCACAGCTGGAGACTACATACAAATACATGATTTTTAGCTTTGTTAGGGAAGGAAGTAGACAGATGCCCTCGTCTCCTTTACTCCCAAGCCACTAGAAGTCTAAGGCCTTTGTGGGGCTGGGCCCCTCAGAAGCAGGTCACAGGCAGGGATCTCCCACAGTTGAAGATGGACATGGGCCTGGTCGGATGTGGAATGAGGTGGCACGTTTCTGAAGAGGAAGCTGGCCCGAGTCTAAATAAGTGCAGCAGCCGAAGCTGCTGTTGTCCCTGTGGTCCAGGGCCCTCCACCAGGGCCCTCCACCTGCTGCGTGTGGCTGTGGTCCAGGGCCAGGTTGGAGCACTCACCTTCCAGGAGGTGCCAGAGCAAGGAGGCAATCTTGCCTCTCACTCCTGCCCTCCGTGGCTCAAGTGGGTATGCTCCAGTTTATAGCCCTGTGAGTGTCCCTTTCATACTGGCCTCAGCCCATTCCAGCAGCTTATGTCCAGCTGAGAACCTCTGGGTGCTCATGTGCTGTCTTTTAAACAATCTAGATGAGGACGGGGACTTGGTTGCCTTTTCCAGTGATGAGGAATTGACAATGGCCATGTCCTATGTGAAGGATGACATCTTCCGAATCTACATTAAAGGTAAGGGGCTGCTCTAGGGGCTGCCTGAAGCCAGCTCAGCCTGTACTCAGTTCCCTGCTGAGTGAAAAACAGGGCTTGATGTTCCACCAATGAAGGGGTCAGTAATTTGAGGGCTGTTTAAGACAGGGACGTAGGCCAGGTGTGGTGGCTCACGCCTGTAATCCCAGCACTTTGGGAGGCCGAGGCAGGCAGAGCACCTGAGGTCAGGAGTTTAAGACCAGCCTGGCCAACATGGTGAAACCTTGTCTCTACTAAAAATACAAAAATTAGCTGGGTGTGGTGGCGTGTGCTTCTAGTCCCAGCTACTCAAGAGGCTGAGACCAGAATCGCTTAAACCTGGAGAGCAGAGGTTGCCGCTAGCCAAAATCACACGACTGCACTCCAGCCTAGGCGACAGCGTGAGACTCTGTGTCAGAAAAAAAAAGACATACTAAGTGCTGTGCCTGACCTGACCTGAGAAAGAGGAGTCCGTGTTCACCCTAGGTATGGGGTCTGCTGCCGCGGTGCTTGGGTGAAGAGCAAGGCCCAAGCCGTGCAGCCTGGGCTCCTTGCTGCTGCTCTGCTGCCTGGGCCACGGTTCCCAGGTAACAGACGCAGGGACTGGGAACCTCCTAGCAGGTTCTTGGTTGCTCTGCGGCCCTCACCTAAGCAGCTGAATTCTGTGTGGAGTCCATGCTGGGGAGCAGTTCCAGGGGCCTTGTTGGCAGTGACAGCCCCACAGTGATGATAGAGGGGGAGCACTTTAGGGGGCTACACCCTAGCAGCTCTCTCTGCCCTTCCTGTAGAGAAAAAAGAGTGCCGGCGGGACCACCGCCCACCGTGTGCTCAGGAGGCGCCTCGCAACATGGTGCACCCCAATGTGATCTGTGATGGCTGCAACGGGCCCGTGGTAGGAACCCGCTACAAGTGTAGCGTCTGTCCAGACTACGACTTGTGTAGCGTCTGTGAGGGAAAGGGCTTGCACCAGGGACACACCAAGCTCGCGTTCCCCAGCCCCTTCGGGCACCTGTCTGAGGTGAGCAGGCCCTCTGGGCAGGCCTGGGGTGGGCTCAGGGTGGCAGGAACCTTGACCCGCTCACTGCCTGCCCCTCTGCTAATTCCTCCCCCAGGGCTTCTCGCACAGCCGCTGGCTCCGGAAGCTGAAACACGGGCACTTCGGGTGGCCAGGATGGGAAATGGGCCCACCAGGAAACTGGAGCCCACGTCCACCTCGTGCAGGGGATGCCCGCCCTGGTCCCACGGCGGAATCAGGTGAGGCTTGCATGGGAACCGGCTTCTGAATGGTGGCAGCGGCCAGGCAGCCTGTGCGCAGAGCCCTTGTGCAAAGCCTGTGTGCAAGGCAAGAATTCAGGATACCTCCCCACCTTCCCGGTGTCCTACAATCGCACAAGAACCTGCAAAGTGGGGAGTATTCTCTGCATTTCCCAAACGGGGAAACTGAGGTGTGAGTGCCTGAAGCCACAAATTCACCTGCGTAGCCCTTCCCCCTCAGGAGGCTGCCCTGTCCAGGTGCCGTGAGGTGCAGGCAGGGAGGCCCTTCCAGCCCAGGGTTTTTGATGCACTTTGTTCTCTTTTGTGATGGTTGTTGAAGATCAGAGCCCAAGTTTCTCAAGTCCTTTTAAACATAGTTGTAAGTTAAAGACTTACCCTTAGCTTTGTAGTCTAGATTTTTGGATTCTGATTTTATTAATGTTACTGTGTCCTGTGAATCACCCCACTCTCTGGGACAAAGATGGGGATGTTTGCTTGACTTTGAGTAAATATTTACTCAAGGATGTGATCAATATTCACAGTGTACCGAGCCTGAGCCTGTGTGGGGTTGCTGAGCACCAGGGTCGCAGATGAGGGGGAACGGCGCGCGAGAGTGGAGAGGCTCTCGGGGCAGGGCCAGGGGGTGCAGAGTGGGAGGGAGGAGTAGGGGATGCTGAGTGGGCCCCTGGACAAGGCGTCTGGGTTAAAGGTCACCCAGGAACACAGGGACCTTGGCAAGAAGGTGACAGGTATCCAAGGCATTAAAGATATCTTTATCTTATCTTTGTAAAAATCAAAGCTGCTGGTCCATCGGAGGATCCCAGTGTGAATTTCCTGAAGAACGTGGGGGAGAGCGTGGCAGCCGCCCTTAGCCCTCTGGGTGAGTGTGCCTCCTTGCCCAGCGCTTCCCTAACTCAGCCTGCACTTTGTCACTTTCACCGGGAATACCGCAGAGAAATGGGTAATTGACATGCCCTTGACACTGGTGAGGGTTTGTTGCCTCAAGTCAACCTTTACTAAATGCTGGACCACAGGCAACTCACTCACGGTTGAATTCCCTGACAGAATTCTCAAGCTTTCTACATGGAGTGAAGTGGAATCAGCATTTGGTTGGGACGGTCCCAGTGAGGCAGGGTCACCAGGGTCTGGCTGTAGGGCTTGCCTGTCACCTCTGACTGGCCTCCTTTGGGTGAACAATAGTCTGGATTTTCCCCTAAGCCAGGCCTTGGGATTTGGACTTTTGAGGACCTGGGTAGTAGTTGAGATGCTACTTATCTTTTCCTTCTTTTAGTTTACAACCCCCAAACCTTTCCGGTGCTTCTGGGTGCTGGGCCTGCATCAGAGCGGGGAGAAGGTGGAGGCAGGGACTCTGGGTGACAGCCAGTTCTGGTGCCTCAGGTTGCACAGTGGGTCTGCTGGGGTGGGCGAACCCCAATGTGTACCCCCAGAGTGATGCCACCTGACCCCGGGCATGAGCTCAGGCTCCGAGACCCCTCCCCGCTGGGCTTTAGAAAGTGCCTGTGTCTGGCTAAGGGTCTGGGGTGGGTGCTGCAGGGTTAGGCATGCGGCAGTGAGAATCAGTGAATGAAGCCAACTTCTAGTTCAAGATGACGGTGGATCCGTGATGGCAGATGGATCGCTGGGACACTTGCATCTCTCTCTAGAAGAGTGAGCTTGTTTTTGCGACTGCAGTGGCAGGCTGTGTCAGCCTGTCCAAAGGTTGTGTTCAGTGTCTGAGAGAATGCTGCCAGGAGGGGCATCCGAGCCCTGCCTGCTGCCTCCTGTGGCTACAGGGCATGACTGCCATCTGCTCCAACTCTGCTCATTCCAGTTTTTTTGGTTTGTGTTTTTTTTTGAGATGGAATCTTGCTCTGTCGCCGAGGTTGGAGTGCAGTGGCGCCATCTCTGCTCACTGCAACCTCCACCTCCTGGGTTCAAGCGATTCCCCTGCTTCAGCCTCCTGGGTAACTGGGATTACAGGTACCCACCACCACGCCCAGCTAATTTTTGTATTTTTTTTTTGTAGAGACGGGGTTTCGCCACATTGGCCAGGCTGGTCTTGACTCCTGACCTCGTGATCCACCCGCCTTGGCCTCCCAAGTGCTGGGATTACAGGCGTGAGCCACTGCGCCTGGCCTTGCTCATTCCACTTTGAGGCAGCAGTGACATCTTGGCATCGCTGCTGTACTAAACAGCCCAAACACATATGGCTTCTGTACTAGAGTTTAGAGGCGAAGTCAGAGAATAGGAAAGAAGAATCGCTATTCTGGTTTTTTTGTTTGTTGAGATGGAGTTTTGCCCTTGTAGCCTAGGCTGGAGTGCAATGATGTGATCTCGGCTCGCTGCAACCTCCGCCTCCTGGGTTCAAGCGATTCTCCTGCCTCAGCCTCCAGAGTAGCTGGGATTACAGGTGCCCGCCACCACGCCGGGCTAATTTTTGTATTTTTAGTAGAGATGGGGTGTCACTATGTTGGCCAGGCTGGTCTCGAACTCCTGACCTCGTGATCCACCCTCCTCAGCCTCTCAAAGTGCTGGGATTACCGGTGTGAGCCACCGTGCTCAGCCTAGAATCAGTATTCTTAATGCCTTCGAAGGAGGGTAGAACAGTGGAGCATTGAGATCATGACTGAGAGATAGGCTGTGCCTCAATCCTGCAACTCACTCTGGGCATAGTAAAGGTATGAGAAATTGCAGGTGAATTTGGAGGTACGAACAAGAGTCCTTCACTCAGAGAACAAAGGAGACATCCTGGGAAGTCACAGAAGCAAGTGTAGGTTCAGATGGAGACTTTAAGAGAGTGCAGATCCCCAGACCTTACCTTTTTTGATTGTGGTAAGTAGGTGTTGGTGGGGCCTGGGATCTGTCTGGGAGGCTGCCCAGGTGCTTGGGGTCACACTGTCTCAAGACCCACCTGTGCTGGTGCAGCATCTCAGAACTGAACTGGACGCCCCACTTGGCAAAGACAGGAATCATCTTGCAAGTGCTCAGATGTCTTTGAGCACTAAAAGCTAAAGGCTTGAAGTGGGTAAACTGCTTTCTCCTAACCTGGGAGGAGCCTGCAGCTCTACAAACAAGGAAGATTTTAGTAAAATAGACTGAGAGGTTTCAGCTGAGGAGAGCCAGTCGCAGAGCGGCTTAGACTGTTACAGAAGTTAGGGCTAGTTTCTTTCCTTTCTTTATGAAGAACTATAAGCCGGATGACTCAGGTTAACTGCCTAGAAGGGACTGTTCCCAGAGCAGGGCCCAAAGGGGAATGAGTCAACAGCTGCCTCCCAATGGCAGTGTGTGTGGGGTAAGCGGCGGCTTTCGTGTGAAGTGCCAAGGCCTTTTGGTGGGGCGGTGAGAACCCGCTGAGGAAGCCACCACTGAGACCCAGGCTACTCCTGGCTGGGAGGCTGCAGGCCCCGAGATGCATTGACATGAAGCCACAGGGCCCCTCCTGGCCACGGTATCTTTGATAAACACACCCACACGCAGAGGCTTTGCGGGGCAGCAGGGCACGAAGCATCGTCCACTTTTTTTTTTTTAAAGTGAAAGCAAGTTTCTTAAGAAAGTAAAGGAATACAAGAATGGCTACTCCATAGGCAGAGTCTTCTTATAAGCCCTGAAATCTCAGGCTTTCATCATCAAGTTGGAGAAATCCTAATTCTGTAATTTCTCTGATCTGTTTACAGACAAGTCTCATTACTCACGCATTTAAAAAGCATATGGGTGTTGATTGTACTGTTCTTTCAACTTTTCTGTTTGTTTCAACCTTTTTTCTTTTTTTTTTTTTTTTGAGACAGACTTTTGCTCTTGTTGCCTAGGCTGGAGTGCAATGGTGCAATCTTGGCTCATTGCAACCTCCGCCTCTGGGTTCAAGCGATTCTCATGCCTCAGCCTTCTGAGTAGCTGGGATTACGGGCATGTGCCACCACACTCAGCTAATTTTGTATTTCTACTAGAGACGGGGTTTCTCCACATTGGTCAGGCTGGTCTCGAACTCCTGACCTCAGGTGATCCACCTGCTTTGGCCTCCCAAAGTGCTGGGATTACAGGTGTGAGCCACTGTGCCCGGCAGCTTCAACCTTTTCATAATCACACGTTGGGAAGAATAAAGGAGAAAAACAATTTACAGATGGAGGTACTTGTAGTTAAGTCTGCTTTTACCTCTGCTCCCCCCTTACATTCTACTGAAATAACAGGAAAGGGCTTACACAAAAAGAAAACACCATAGACAAAGAAAGTAATAAGAGGAAAAGACAAAGATGTGATCAGATTTTGGAAGATGGAAATGGAGGGAGGATGACAACCTGCTGAGGGAAGCTTCAGAAATCTGTGTGCCACAACAGGGCACCCTGGTGAGAAGCAGGACCATCTGTTCAGGTGCCAGGAAAGGCAAGAGGTGGGAGTGATGGGGGACAGGAACAAGGGGGGAGGGTTGAAAACCTCTAGTAAGTGTCAAGAGACTTCAGGGCCCACTTGACCAGATGACAGCTCTTGCCAACAACTGAAGGAGACCTCATGTTTAATTCCAAGAGCACCAGACCCAGGGAAGCTTCAGCATGGGATACCAGAGACACAGGGCAAGGTGAGGCACCAGCCTGAAACTGGGCATCCTGAATGAGCAGTGGGCCCAACAGTCAGTTCCCTGGCCAGGCAGGAGATGGGGAGTCCCTGCTGAGGGAGGCTGAATGCCCCCAGAGAAGCGTCCTACAGCTCCTGCCTGCCAGGCCCCCAGTCACCCTGCAGAGGAGAAGTTGGTGATGGCGCTGGCCTCACAGAAGGCTTCCTATCAACCTTTTCTTAGTGTTTCCGTGGGATCAGACAGCCTTGGGTCACCAGCCATCTGAGGAAAGGCCCCACACATGGGAGAAAAGGGCTTAAAGGGAAAAGAATGTTAATGCCCTCAGTGAGATACAAAAAGAGTATTGTCTGTGTGAAAAAGGAACAGGATACTATAAAAAGGATAACAAAGGGAATAGAATAAGAAAGTTCTTGAAATTAAAAAATGTAAATAGAAAAAAAACTTCAAAAGAAGGCTTAGATTCTAATATTATCTCAAGGAGATATTCCAAAAGCAGAAGAGAGATAGAAGGAGAGAAATATAAGAAAACTAGTGTAGGAACAAGTCTAGAAGCCCCATATAGGATGAGTAGGAATTCCAGAAAGAATAGAAAACTGAAAGGAGGAAATGAACATGGAATGCAAGATAGTTTCTTGGCGCCAAGCACAGTGGCTCATCCCTGTAATCCCAACACTTTGGGAGACCAAGGCGGGCAGATAACTTGAGCTCACGAGTTTGAGACCAGCCTTGGCAACATAGGGAGACACCGTCCCCCCTCCCCGTGTCTACAAACACTACAAACATTAGCTGGGCCTGGAGTTGTGTACTTATGGCCCCAGCTACTCGGGAGGCTGCGGTTGGGGATGGCTTGAGCCTGGGAGGCAGAGGGTGCAACGAGCCTAGATTGTACCACTGCACTCCATCCTGGGCGACAGAACCAGACCTTGTCTCAAAACAAAAAAACAGAAAACAACAACAAAAATGCAAGATAGTTTCTTGGCAATGAGGACCTTATCTTCTAGATTGAAAGCGGCCCTGACAGTGACTGAGAAAGACCCACAGCAAAGCTTATCGCTGTCAAATCAGAACCCTGAGGATAAAGAGGGGCTTCTAAAATTTTAGGTTATTGTAAATACTTGGGAATACAAAGAGCAAACAATCATGAAAAGCTAGGAGACAGTGGAACAACTGATGACTTAAATCAGTTAAGGCCGGGCGCGGTGGCTCAAGCCTGTAATCCCAGCACTTTGGGAGGCCGAGGCGGGCGGATCACGAGGTCAGGAGATCGAGACCATCCTGGCTAACACGGTGAAACCCCGTCTCTACTAAAAAATACAAAGAAACTAGCCAGGTGAGGTGGCGGACGCCTGTAGTCCCAGCTACTCTGGAGGCTGAGGCAGGAGAATCACTTGTACCCGGTGGGCGGAGGTTGCAGTGAGCCGAGAGATTGCGCCACTGCACTCCAGCCTGGGCGTCAGAGCGAGACTCCGTCTAAAAAAAAAAAAAAGAGAAGCCGTCATCAGTGGTAGGAAAACAAAAAGCTATCCAAGGAAATAGTCTGCCCCTTGACCCAGCAAAGAACATTTAGATAGAGGCACTAGCTGAAACACTGAATGTTCTTTTAACGAAAAACTGAGTCTTGGAAAGGGTAGTGGAAGGAGAGGCAGATACTGTCTAGAGTAGGAAATGCACAGATGTGAACTCGGTCATCAGGTGAGAGCAGCATGAGCTGAAAGGGTGCAGGGAGGTTTTGGGGAGTGGGATGGGAGCAGAGTGTGCACCACAGCCTTTGACAACTGGTGACTCTAAGCTGTGGGCATGGAGACTTCTGACACTATTGAATTTCAAAAATAGTGCAGGTGATTCTTCCCTCTGTCCTTGGTGAGTTACGTGAGCCTGGAGGTGTGCAGGCTCCCTGCGCTGCCATGTCGGGCCCCACGCCTCCCCTGCATGGCCTGTCCACTCCGAGCAGAGCCCAGCGTTTAGGTGCGTGTTATGTGTCATCACACAAAGCCTCTATGTGCAGGTGTCATGAGGTACACAGCCTTCCATCACTGGCTGGAGGTGCCTGCCACATGCAGTATTGGCTCCCCCGTACTTAGGGCCTGGCCCTACCTGCTGTGCAGCCCATACCCTGCATGGTTAGAAAAAACAAGGTCTCTCTTGACTTTCTGGCTTAGAAGCTGACCTTAGATGCTAGCTGAGGTTAATGTTTTACTGAATTGGAGAAAGAGAAAGCTCCAGTATCACGGGCACACCGAGAATGTTTCCAGAAGCCACAGAGATTTGTAGCTGGGATACTGGGAGAAGCCTCGGACTCACAGGTTTGCATCGTCTAGTCCCATAGTGACTGTGTGATTCCGGGGTCAAGCTGGGTAGGAGAACCTAGCCCCGGCATCCACACACTGAGTGCCGCCATCCAGACCCTCGCCTGCCTGTGGGGACTGAACGTGAGATCTTCGCGAGTCTAGTCCCCACAGGCCACGCTCCTGCTCGCAGCTGCCTCCTTGTGGGGGCGTCACAGCTTTCTCTCTCCTCCTTGGCCTCTAGGCATTGAAGTGGATATTGACGTGGAGCACGGCGGGAAAAGAAGCCGCCTGACCCCTGCCTCTCCAGAGAGCTCCAGCACAGAGGAGAAGAACAGCTCACAGCCAAGCAGCCGCTGCTCTGGCCCCAGCCAGCCGGGTGGGAGCGTTGAGGGCGCCACGCAGTCTCTGGCAGAGCAGATGAGACAGATCGCCTTGGAGTCCGAGGGGCGGCCTGAGGCAAGCCTGTGCCCCTCCCACCACCTGGGACCTCGGGCAGCCTAGCGATTTGTAGCTGCGCCTCCGCCCCATCCTCAGCACCTATGCAGCCACTTATGAAACCCGAGGGAGCTGCTGCTGCTGCAGTGATGTCTGTGCCATTAAAGTCACTCTGGGAACCGGCTAGAACTTTGTAGTTACTTGGTCTTTGTGAGTGGCTCACTGTTCCCCGTAGCCCCCTGCAGCCTTAAACACGTGTGCGTGCACACTCCCCAACTGTGTGCCAGGAGTCAGTGCCATGGTCAGGCTTGGCCTGTTGCGCGTGTCTCTTGTGTGCTCATGGTGAGTTCTGTTCCAGGAACAGATGGAGTCTGATAACTGTTCAGGAGGAGACGATGACTGGACCCATTTGTCTTCAAAAGAAGTGGACCCGTCCACAGGTGAACTCCAGTCCCTACAGATGCCAGAATCCGAAGGGCCAAGCTCTCTGGACCCCTCCCAGGAGGGACCCACAGGGCTGAAGGAAGCCGCCTTGTACCCACATCTCCCACCAGGCAAGTGAACCAAGAGTTCTGTATTCAGTCCTACCTTTCCCTTCAGAGCATCCTGCCCCCTCTGATTCCAGCGACACACACAGGATGGGACGTTCTCCACTGCAGGGCTTGTCTGTAGGTGTGGGAGGTTAGGAGTTGGTTTTGTCCTCTCACGTCTACCCTGAGCAGTAGTGAGTAAGCTCTGCTAATGCAGGAGTTCTAAAAATGTTTTTCTTTAAGGAAACTCCAGAGCCAGGAATATTAATTGTAGGAGTTTCTAAAACTTAACATGCAGACCAGGAATTAAGGCAGGTGTGACACAGAGAGGGGGCAGCACTGGGTGTGTCCCTACTACTCACACTGGGCTCAGACCTCTTCAGTGTCTCCTCAGGGAGTGCTGGTCTGAGTGGAGGTCATAGCCAAGATCCCTGGAGGAGCCAGGCAGAAGCCACCGTTGAAGTGGATGGTGTGGAAGGCAGCGGTGGGGGATGGGGACAGCTGACAGACTCCTCATTGTCACACTGCAGCCGTGTGTAAACCAGGGTCTGTGTGCACAACCTGCTGTGCGCTGCCAGTGTGTCTTCTCTGCCTTAGGGCAGGGGATGGCGAGCTATGGGCCAAGAGTAGTTCTTGTATTTTTCAATCAAAAGATGTGACAGTTAGATGAAATGCGTATTTCAGTGTCCAGCGATAGTTTTGTTTACATACCACCTGGCTGCCTTGTGTCACAGTGGCAGAGTTGAGCAGTGTGAAAAAGACTAGTTGGCCCTTTATAGGGCAGGCAGGTCCACTGTGGCCTGTGAGGGCCAGAGCTCTGGGCACTCGGACACTGGCAGGCCCCGGTCCCGCTGGCCAAGGCAGGAGGGTGTGTGTTTCGGGTCACTCACAGGGCTCAGCACCACTCCTCATGGCTTCCTTACTGTTTTGGCAGAGGCTGACCCGCGGCTGATTGAGTCCCTCTCCCAGATGCTCTCCATGGGCTTCTCTGACGAAGGCGGCTGGCTCACCAGGCTCCTGCAGACCAAGAATTACGACATCGGGGCGGCTCTGGACACCATCCAGTATTCAAAGCATTCCCCGCCATTGTGACCGCTTTTGCCCACCTCTTCTGTGTCTCCCTCTTCTGTCTCGTAGCTGTTAAGCTAGTGTAGAATTGCAGGTCTCTGTATGGGCCAGTTTCTCTGCCTTATTCCAGGATCAGGGGATCAGGGGTTAGGGTGGAAGAAGCCATTTAGGGAAGCAAAACAAGTGACATGAGGGGAGGGGCCCCGTGTGTGTGACGTCTGAGAAGCAAGACCGGTCTCCTGGTGTCCTGGTCTCCTGGGTGCTCTAGCTCCCTGCAGCAGGGCTGGGCCTTTGAGACCTGAGGCTCACCGCAGCGCTCCTGGCCCCTCCCTGCAGGGGCCACATTAGCAGCGCAGACATAGCTTGCCTAATGGCCTTCCACTTTCTCTTTTTAAATGACTCGGAGGTCCCTGACACTGAGTTGATTTTCTGCTAGAGACCTGGTACGCTCTGATTTTAGATAAAGGAAGCCTAGGTGTTGTCGGCGGGTAAGCAGGGGAGGCGGCTGTCCTGGCACAGGCAGTGGGGAGGCCGGGGCAGCCAGTGTGGTGGGCTTCCTGCTGGGACTGAGAAGGCTCATGCAGGGCATCCATAATGTTGGTTTCGCTGAGAGCCGCCTCCTGGTCTCTCCACCACTGTAGTTCTCTCATTGCCAAACCATCAGCTGCTTTTAAAATAAGATCTCTTTGTAGCCATCCTGTTACGTTTGTAAACAATCTAATTAAATGGCATCAGCACTTTAACCAATGATATTTGCATAGAGAGAAATGATCTGTTTGACAGTAAGTTTATTGGTGGTTCTTACACAGTAGCTTTAAAAGTGCCTTAGGGAACCCTGTCCCTCCTAACAAGTGTATCTCGATTAATAATAACCTGCCAGTCCCAGATCACAGATCATCATCAAAGTCTTCACCAGTTGTAAAGAAGTCACATAGTCGTGGGAGTCGGGGATTCTGTGTCTCCTGGACCAGGGGCCCACCCTCTGCCCAGGGAGTCCTTGAGTCCCATGAGGTCTTCCCACAGGGCCTCTCAGGCCCGGATGTGGTGGGGTGTGTGGCCCGAGGAAGCTGGACAGCGTCGGTGGGCCTGCTGAGGCCTTCCATTGAGGCCTGTGCTCTGGGGGTCCCGGGGGTCCCTTGCTTAGCCTGTGCTGGAGCAGCTGGCCCAGGGTCCCTCTGAAGAGGCGTTGGCTGCTCTCTGTCCACGTGTGAACTGTTTCTAGGTGACAGGACAAACTGCACCCATTTAGAGGAGGTGGCGGTGACCTGCTGGGCAGGACTCCATAGCTCCTTCCCAGGACCCCTCGGCTCCCTGGCGCTGGAGTCGGCAGCATTCTCCCGGAGGCAGGGGCTGCTGCCTTGCTTCACCTTCCATGTCAAGCCAGCCTGTCCCTGAAAGAGAAGATGGCCATGCCCTCCATTTGTAAGAACAATGCCAGGGCCCAGCAGGACCACGAGCCCTGCCTGGGCCTTGGCTGGGCCTCTAGTTCAGACACTTTCTGCTGGAAGCTGTTAGGCTGGGACAGGCTTTGATTTTGAGAGTTAGCAAGACAAAGCAAATAAATGCCTTCCACCTCACCCCAAACCATCTGCTAAATTGCATGACCAGGCTTTCCAAAAACAAGACACGTCATCAGGTGATCCATCTCCTGGGGACCTTAGAATCGGGTCACCAGTGCCTACAAAGGAGGTTTGAGCAGGGAGGGCCTAGAGACATCTGGAAAGGGGTGGGCTGGCTCCATCCTGCCATCTCCCACCTGGGAGCAGCTCTCCAGAGCCTGCCAGGTTCTGCAGCTGCACAGGTGGCAGCACCGAGCTCCGGGTAGGATAGAAAAGCTGGGGTCTGGCTTCTCTCACCCCAAGAACCAAAGATGCTCTGAAAGTTGGGTGTTGGCCGGGTGCAGTGGCTCATGTCTGTAATCCCAGCACTTTAGGAGGCCGAGGCGGGCAGATCACCCGAGGCCAGGGGTTCAAGACCAACCTGGTCAACAAAACGAAACCCTATCACTACTAAAAATACAAAAATTAACCAGGCATGGTGGCACATGCCTGTAATCTCAGCTACTCAGGAGGCTGAGGCAGGAGAATCACTTGAACCTCGGAGGCAGAGGTTGCAGTGAGCCGAGATCGTGCCATTCCACTCCAGCCTGGGCAACTGAGTGAGACTCTGTCCCCAAAAAAAAAAAAAAAAGAAACTTGGGTTGTAGACTGGGAGCAGTGGCTCATGCCTGAATCCCAGCACTTTGGAAGGCCGAGGCAGATTGGAATGCTCAAGCAGATTGCTTTAGTCCAGGAGTTTGAGACTAGCTTGGGAAACATGATGAAACCCCACCTCTACAAAAAATTAGCCAAACGTGGTGGTGAGTGCCTGTGATCCCAGCTACTCAGGAGGATCACTTCAGCCC
Source organism: Chlorocebus sabaeus (assembly GCF_047675955.1). Taxonomy (NCBI): domain Eukaryota; kingdom Metazoa; phylum Chordata; class Mammalia; order Primates; family Cercopithecidae; genus Chlorocebus; species Chlorocebus sabaeus. Next base: position 2,309,015 of record NC_132926.1, on the reverse strand, counting down.
GGGAGTTGGAGGCTGCTATGAGCTGAGATGGCACCATTGCACTCCAGCCTGGGTGACAGAGTGATACCCTGTCTTAAAAACAGAAGGCTGGGGGTGGTGGTTCACGCCTGTAATCCCAGTACTTTGGGAGGCCGAGGCAGGTGGATCACTTGAGGTCAGGAGTTCGAGACCAGTCTGGCCAACATGGTGAAGCCCTGTCTACTAAAAATAGAAAAATTAGTCGGGCGTGGTGGCGCCTGCCTGTAATCACAGCTACTCGGGGCTGAGGCAGGAGAATCACTTGAACCTGGGAGGCGGAGGTTGCAGTGAGCCGATATGCCATTGCACTCCAGCCAGGGGAACAAGAGTGAAACTCCATCTCAAAAAAAGTTGGGCTGTACTGCTTACAAAGGGATGTGAAAGCAGCAACAGAGTGGGTCCCTGCAGTGCTGCCACCCAGGCAATCTGGAAGAAGCCCTGACACTTGATGCCAGCTTTGCCACTGAACTTGCCATGACCACACAAACTACAAGCCTGTTTCTCACCTTCAAAACAAAGCAACAGGCTTGAGGGAGCATGAAACACAATGATACCATTACAACGTGCAGCCCAGGGACGGACCCATGGTAGACTCTGTGGTCATTCTTCTAGGATTTGGAGATTCGAGACCACATACTTACCCAGGATCACAAAACTCGTTGGCGGCAACATCAAAGTTTGACTTCTGCCTCTTGGCATGAGCCAGTGCTCTGTGCGTGGTGAGGCCAGCCGAGGCCGACCTTGGCTGACGTGGGGGTGGGGGCAGTGACTGATGCCCACTGGACTCCCAGCTGCAGTGCCCTTGCTGTCCCCTGGCTCCTGTGACAGGCAGAGCACACCCTGCACTCTGCAGCACTGGATATGTGGTGGGGCCTGCTAGATTGGAAGCTTCAAGAACAAGACAACCGGGCCAGGCACGGTGGCCCACACCTGTAATCCCAGCACTTTGGGAATTGGGAAGATTGCTTGAGCTCAGGAGTTTTGAGACAAGCCTGGGCAACATAGTGAGACCATGTCTCTAAATTTTTTTTTTTTCTGTCGCCCAGGCTGGAGTGCAGTGGTGTGATCTCGGCTCACTGCAACCTGCGCCTCCCAGGTTCAAGCAATTCTCCTGCCTCAGCCTCTCGAGTAGCCAGGATTACAGGTGCATGCACCCATGCCCAACTCATTATTTTTAGTAGAGACGGGGTTTCACCATGTTGGCCAGGCTGGTCTCAAACTCCTGACCTTCAGGTGATCCGCCCGCCTCACCCTCCCAAAGTGCTGAGATTACAGGTGTGAGCCACCGCGCCCGACCTCTACAAAATATTGTTTTAGAATTAGCCAGTGTGGTGGTGCACATCTGTAGTCCCAGCTACTTGAGGGGCTGAGGCAGGAGGATCACTTGAGCCTGGGCGGTTGAAGCTTCAGTAGGCTCTGACTGGGCCACTGCACTCCAGCCTGGGTAGACACAGTGAGACCCTGTCTCAGAAAACAAAAAAGAACAAGGCAACACCCTAAGTGAAGAGCGTCTCACATACAAGAGTCCACACCTGGGCAAATGCGAGTGTGGAGGGAAGCATCTCCCAGGATTCAGGGCGGGCCCACAGACTGCTCCTGCCTGGACAAAGGTCCCCGTGCTCCCTGCAGAATGAGACGATGGCCCTGACCCAGAAAATCCAACCTTAGTTGCTCCCAGGTGTCACGATGCTCTTTGGTCCTGAGCTACCCTCATGAGAGATGAGAGGCATGGGAGAGAAAAGGGGGTAGAGAACCAAGGAAGGAGTTGGCTTCACACAGAAAAGACAAGAAACCCAGGTGGTGAGATGGGCTTTCTGCGGTTAGGAATCTTATACTTTGTCAACTGTGACAAAAGACAAAATTATCCCACACATACTCAGTGGTCACTGGGACCACAGAGAAACTGTTCTCTGTCACTGACCTTCTGGGGTTCCCAGGCGACCTCAGAGCCACCCGAGTCCTGGATGCCAAGGCTGCACGGAGGCTGGACGGTGCTCTGGCTCCACTTCCTGTCAGGACAGTACTGTCAGTGGTCCCGTGCTACTCTCCAGTGGCACCCCAAGCCTGACTCCACAATCACACGGCCCACAAGCCCGGGTGGCCGCCTGCTCACCCCTGTAGCTTCCCAGGCAGCTGCTCAGGCTGCCCCGCCACCGCGCAGGCCCCGCTCCCCTCCTCCGGCCGCCCCGCCACCGCGCAGGCCCCGCTCCCCTGCTCCGGCCGCCCCGCCACCGCGCAGGCCCCGCTCCCCTGCTCAGGCCGCCCCGCCACCGCGCAGGCCCCGCTCCCCTGCTCCGGCTGCCCCGCCACCACCGCGCAGGCCCCGCTCCCCTGCTCAGGCTGCCCCGCCACCGCGCAGGCCCCGCTCCCCTGCTCAGGCTGCCCCGCCACCGCGCAGGCCCCACTCCCCTGCTTCGCAGCTTCTAGTTGCTAGAAAGTTGTGTTTTTCTTTTACGCAGGGTCTCACTGGCACCCAGGCTGGAGTGCAATGGCTCACTGCAGCCTTGACCTCCTGGGTTCAGGTGATCCTCCTGCCTCATTCTCCCAAGTAGCTGAGACCACAGGCATGCACCACCATGCCCCATGAATTTGTTTAAAAACTTTGTTGTACAGATAGGGTCTCCCTATGTTGCCCGGACTGGTCTCAAATGATCCTCCTGCCTCAGCCTCCCAAAGTGCTGGGATTACAGGTGTGAGCCATTGTGCCCAGATGAACGTTCTGGTTTGAAAGCAGAATCTACCTCCTGAAAGCACCTGCCTTCTAAGAGCCACCCTAGATCCTTAGCCTAAAGCAGTCTCTCCAAAAAACTCACTGAAATGCCTGAAGCAGAAGAAACCTTCCTTCAAGTCTGAGGTCTCTGCTTCTCTGTGCTAAAAGCTCTCAGGCCTCTCAGCTACTCTGGCCACTTCCCTGAGGTCAGTATAGTCTGAGATGTTCAGAATTAAGTGGGCATCATAAAGGGTATGCATACTGGTGTCCTGCCCAGCCTTTGCCTCTGCACCAGCAGTGCCCAATGCCCAGGTGGGCCGAGGGGCCAGCAGTGGCAGCAGCTGCCCATTGCCACTTGCCACCTAGGCTTCCCCCACTTGGCTGATGCTCACAGTGGCTCACTGGTGCCCCACTGCTGGAGGCAGCATAGGCTCTGGGCCAGGGCTGGACCGGAGTCGCACTTGGCACCTTTTTCTAGGCAGGTCTTGGCTGAGGCGGGGGCCTGGCTCCTCCGTTTTGGATGAAGGCTGTTTGCTGAAACACACTCCTCTTCCTTCCAGCTCCGGTTCTTGGGAGTCCTTTTCTAGATACTTCAGCCAGCGACTCTCTGAGGGCTGCGATTTTTCCTATCAGAGTGGGAAAAAAGTTGATTCTCAGTACTGGAAAGCAGGCAGTTTTATTGAAAACCCCTAACCCAACTCTTGTGCCTGAGGATCTCAGGGGTCATGTGCAGCTCCACGCTAGGAAAGGCAGTGGCTGGAAGGTGATGGACACCAACACCCTGTGATGCTGGCAGGACAGTGCTCACTGGTACAGGCCTTGGGAAGGCGGCAGGGCACGGCCCACCAAGAATCTCATGAATATCTATGCTCCCTGGCCCAGTGATTCCACACAAAGAGAGAAGGCAGAGGTGCCGGTCCCAGTGTTACAAAAGATAGCAAATTTTATTTATAAGAACAGAAGTGGCCAGGTGCAGTGGCTCATGCCTGTCATCCCAGCACTTTGGGAGGCCGAGGCGGGTGGATCACGAGGTCAGGAGATCAAGACCATCCTGGCCAACACAGTGAAAACCCATCTCTACTAAAAAAAAAAAAAATACAAAAAACTAACCGGGCGTGGTGGTGGGCGCCTGGAGTCCCAGCTACTCGGGAGGCTGAAGCAGGAGAATGGCGTGAACCCGGGAGGCGGAGCTTGCAGTAAGCCGAGATTGTGTCATTATACTCCAGCCTGGGACTCTGTCTCAAAAGAAAAAAAAAAAGAACAGAAGTGTGGAAACATGGCCAGGCGCCGTGGCTCACACCTGTAATCCTAGCACTTCAGGAGGCTGAGGCGGGCGGGTCACCTGAGTTCAGGAGTTCAAGACTAGCCTGGGCAACATGGTGAAACCCCATCTCTACTAAAAATACAAACATTAGCTGGGTGTGGTGATGTGCGTCTGTTATCCCAGCTGCTTGGGAGGCTGAGGAAGGAGAGTTGCTTGAACCCAGGAGGCAGAGGTTGCAGTGAGCCGAGATCACACCACTGCACTCCAGCTGGGGGACAGGCCGAGACTGTCGAAAGAAGGAAAGGAGAGGAAAGAAGGGAGGGAAGAAGGGAGGGAGGGAGGGAGGGAGGCAAGCAAAAGTGTGGAAACAACCTAAATAACATATAATAAAGGAACCAATACTAGTACATCTACTACACTCTGTAAATACTTTGTTTTTTTGAGATGTTGGGACTCCAGTGAGCAGTGATCATGCCTCTGCACTCCAGCCTGGGTGACAGAGGGAGACCCTGTCTCAAAAATAAGTAAGAAATGAAAATCACTGAAAACTATACCGCAACACAGAAGAATGATACAACTGAAAACTAGGATGCAAAAAAGTATTTCTGATGAGAATGATATAAAATTAAGTCTGTAAATGGACCAAATTGGAAGCACAGACACAGGTACCAGAAGAGCATCTTCCTCTGCTTATAACAAAGTGTGAATCTGGCCAGGTGCATTGGTTCATGCCTGTACTCCCAGTACTTTGGGAGCCGAGGCGGGAAGATGGCTTGAGCCCAGGAGTTCGAGACCAGCCTAGGCAACACAGGGAGACCCTGCCTCTACAAAACAGAAACAAAATTAGCTGTGTGTGGCAGGGCACACTTGTAGTCCCAGTTACTAAGGAGCCTGAGGTGGGAGGATTACTTAAGTCCAGGAAGTCAAGGCTGCAGGGAGCCATGATCGCTCCCTGCATTCCAGCCTGGGCGACACAGTGAGACCTTGTTTCAAACAAAACAAAACAGCTTGCAGTCTGGAACAAGGAAAGAAAGAAACCCAGGTGTTTTATCCCATTATTCTCTCCCTCTCAGAGGTATGCCCAGAGTGCCGTGGGAGCAAAGTGGAAGCAGTAAGGTGATATTTGAGCTACATTCAGTTCTCCAAGCAGACACGAGAGAGTCCTTTGCAGGGTACTGTAATGATTGGTACACGTGGCTATCCCCATCCTTAGAAAAGGTACAGGTTTATTTATTTTTGTGTTCCCTGCAGCTTTAAGTCAACTGCCTGTAGGGTGGCATCAACACACATTTGCTCTACGAATGACTACTGGATACATCTGTGCATTCATCCCTTCCCTGACACAGAGCCAGCCTGGGGCAGGTGGGCCTGAGGCTTACCTGCTGCTTCACATTCCCAGCCTGCTGGTGGCCCACGTTTTCTTCTTCACCAGCACCGAGAGTTTCTTCTAGAGACCTTCAGGGAAGACCATACATATGCCCTTTGAAAAATGACCAGGGGCTGGGCACAGCGGCTCACTCCTGTAATCCCAGCACTTTGGGAGGCTGAGGCAGGTGGATCACCTGAGGTCAGGAGTTCAAGACAAGTCTGGCCAACATGGTGGTGCATATCTATAATCCCAGCTACTTGGGAGGCTGAGGCAGGATAATCGTTTGAACCCGGGAGGCGGAGGTTGCAGTGAGCCAAGATTGCTAGAACATGGAATCACATGACAATGGAGATAAGTTGCAGCTTCAACCTCCCTGGGCTCAGGTGATCCTCCCACCTCAGCCTCCTGAGTATCTGGGACCACAGGCACCCACTACCATGCCTGGCTAAATTTTTTTTTTCCTTTGTAGAAAAGGTTTTGCCATCTTGCCCAGGCTAGTCTCAAACTCCTGGGCTCAAGTGATCTACCCACCTCAGCCTCCCCAAGTGCTAGGATTACAAGCGTGAAGTATGCATCCAGCTGTTATTTGATTTTAAAAATCATTTTTCCAATTGCCCACTGCATATATATAGAAATACAATTTAAGGCCGGGCGCGGTGGCTCAAGCCTGTAATCCCAGCACTTTGGGAGGCCAAGACGGGCGGATCACGAGGTCAGGAGATCGAGACCATCCTGGCTAACACGGTGAAACCCCGTCTCTACTAAAAAATACAAAAAACTAGCCGGGCGAGGTGGCGGGCGCCTGTAGTCCCAGCTACTCGGGAGGCTGAGGCAGGAGAATGGCGTAAACCCGGGAGGCGGAGCTTGCAGTGAGCTGAGATCCGGCCACTGCACTCCAGCCTGGGCGACAGAGCCAGACTCCGTCTCAAAAAAAAAAAAAAAAAAAAAAAAAAAAGAAATACAATTTAATTTTGTATGTTGACCTTGTATCCTTGTGATCTTGCTAAATTATTAGTTCCAATAGCTTTTTTGTAGATTCATTAGGATTTCCTACATACACAATCATGCTATTTGCAAATAAAATAATGGTTTTATCCAGTTTGGTATTTACTTCGTTTCCTTAATCTAAAAATGTTATGTCTTTGATTCTGGAAAATGCTGCTCTTATCTCTTCAGTTATTGCTTTTGCTCCATTCTCTTAATTATCTTTTGCTAGAACTCTCCTCTGTAACCTCCATGTCCCTCAACTTTCCCTTATATTTTCTACTTTTCCATTTTTCTGTGTTGCACTGTGAATAATTTTTTAGATTTATCTTCCATTTCACTAATTCTCTCTTAGCTGCATTTAATCTGTTTAACGTGTCCACTGAATTTTTAATTTCTTTTTTTTTTTTTGAGATGGAGTCTTACTCTGTCACCCAGGCTGGTGTGCAGTGGCGCAATCTTGGCTCACCACAACCTCTGCCTTCTGGGTTCAAGTGATTTTCAGCTAATTTTTGTATTTTTAGTAGAGATGGGGTTTCACTATGTTGGCCAAGCTGGTCATGAACTCCTGACCTCAAGTGATCTGCCTGCCTTGGCCTCCCAAAGTACTAGGATTACAGGCATGAGCTACTATGCCTGGCCTAAACTGGATTTTTAATTTTAGTAATTATACTTTTAAGTTCTGCAAACTCTTTGTTTTTTGTTTTTGTTTTTTGTTTTTTTGAGACAGAGTCTTGCTCTGTCACCCAGGCTGGAGTGCAGTGGCCAGATCTCAGCTCACTGCAAGCTCCGCCTCCCGGGTTCCCGCCATTCTCCTGCCTCAGCCTCCCAAGTAGCTGGGACTACAGGCACCCGCCACCTCGCCCAGCTAGTTTTTTGTATTTTTTAGTAGAGACGGGGTTTCACCATGTTAGCCAGGATGGTCTCGATCTCCTGACCTCCTGATCCGCCCCCAAAAGCCCCCCGTCTCGGCCTCCCAAAGTGCTGGGATTACAGGCTTGAGCCACCGCGCCCGGCTTTTTTTTTTTTTTTAAGACAGAGTCTTACTCTGTTGCAGGCCTCACTTGAGCCTGGGAGGTGGAGGCTGGCTCATTACAACCTCCACCTCCCAGGCTCAAGCGATTCTTATGCCTCAGCCTCCAGAGTAGCTGGGATTACAGGCACGTGCCACCACACCCAATTAACTTTTGTATTTTTAGTAGAGGCGGAGTTTCACTATGTTGGCCAGGCTGGGTCTTGAACTCCTGACCTCAAATAATCCGCCTGCTTTGGCCTCTCAAAGTGCTGGGATTACAGGTGTGAGCCACTGCACCTGGCCTCTTTTTGGTTCTTTTTCAAATACACCTATTTTTTTGGATGAGGGCGATCTGGCTGCAGTATCTGTCACCCCATCAGTCACCAAGGTTGGTTAGCTCATCTGGCTGGTGTCCCCGTCCTCCCTCACCGCTCCACGTGCGTCCCTCCTGAAGCTGTGCGCTTGGCTGAAGAGGACCACCACCTCCAATAGAGGAGGAGCGGTCTTCGGTCCAGGGTATGTGAGTAGCTGCACCCTCCTGCTAGAACCTCCAAACAAGCTCTCAAATACACCTATTTTTTGAAGTCCCTCATCTTATCACCCACTTCTTTTATTTTATTAAGTATATTAAACATGCAATATCATGTATTCTGAAGTCTTTATGGGTCTGACTTTTCGGACTGCTGTTCTGCTATCTTTTGCTCCTGGTGACATATTTCCTTGAATGTTAAATGATTTTAAACTCCTGAGTACATGCTACTTGGAACTTTTTCTGTGGGAATTCTTTAAGGCCCGGCAATTGAAGATATATTGCTGCAGAGAGGAGCTGCATTCACCTCTGCTCGCTGGGACAATTAGAAGATAAATTTTCCGCTGGAGGCTTTTCACACAGGGTATGTAAAAGGATGAAAAACCATGCAACAACTTCCTTTTATTTCCAAAATCTTAGAGCTATTTCCCCCTCTTCAGCCATTGCCAAGGTCAATACAGGCAGGCTGCCCGCTGCAGAGGGGATCTAGTTCATTTGTACACAGAGGGTGCAGTCCTCCAGGGGCTTGGTTTTGTTAGGAGGTATCCCACTGGTCTTCCCACACTGACCGGGCCGTACGTTTTGTCTTCTGAGGGTCTCCTGCACCCCTCCCAGCCATCTAACTGGAGGCTCCAGAGCACCCGGCTTCAACCACCCTAGCAGCTCAGGTGCTTCCTCTCTGGATTCTGGCTTCCACTTTTTTTTTTTTTTTTTAAAGCCAGTTAAATTTAGCAGTGCAAGTTGTATATCAACTTTAGTGACACTAATGTTAATAAGTTCTGATAACCCACTACCATCGGACCAGCTTCTCCTTCATTTTTGACCTCTTGAGAGTTACTTACTTACCTTTTTTTTTTCTTTTCTTTTTTTTTTTTTTTGAGATAGTCTCATTCTGTCATCCTGGCTGGAGTGCAGTGGTGCAATCTTGGCTCACTGCAACCTCCATTGCCTGGGGTCAAGTGATTCTCCTATCTCAGCCTCCTGAGTAGCTGGGATTACAGGTGCATGCCACCATGCCCGGCTACTTTTTTTGTATTTTTAGTATAGTCGGGGTTTCACCATGCTGGCCAGGCTGGTCTCGCACTCCTGACCTCGTGATGGGCCCGCCTCGGCCTCCCAAAGTGCTGGGACTACAAGCATGAGCCACCGCTCCCGGCCGAGAGTTCCTTTCTTTCTAGTCAGCTCATCCGTGCATGTAAAACAGCTGGTGTTTTATTTTCAGTGAGAGAACTGCTCAGCGTGTTTGACTGCCATATTGTGAGACATGGGTGTCTAAGGGACTTCTCCACTGTGTACTTCTATCACCCAGTCAAGACGAAAACAGGGCAAGACAACCACACTCTTCTCAAACAACTGTACCTGAGTGGCAGCTCTGAAACCTGTCCCTGTAGTAGATTTAATTTTTGGACATGGCGTCTACAGTCAGCACCAGAGCCTTCACCATAAGCCTGAAAAACCAAAAAATATATTACATTTAAAAAGTGTTGGCTGGGCGCGGTGGCTCAAGCCTGTAATCCCAGCACTTTGGGAGGCCAAGACGGGCGAATCACAAGGTCAGGAGATCGAGACCATCCTGGCTAACACGGTGAAACCCCGTCTCTACTAAAAAATACAAAAAACTAGCCGAGTGTGGTGGCGGGCGCCTGTAGTCCCAGCTACTCGGGAGGTTGAGGCAGGAGAATGGCGTGAACCCGGGAGGCGGAGCTTGTAGTGAGCTGAGATCTGGCCACTGCACTCCACCCTGGGCGACACAGGGAGACTCCGTCTCAAAAAAAAAAAAAAAAAAAAAAAAAAGTGTTGGCAGAATGTTGAGAAACAGATCCATTTGAGATACACCTTGGGGAGGACAAAGCTATATTCTGCAAGGCCCAAAGACCCCTAAAGCAGCACGTAGGAATCCTAATGACTGACTGCTGTCTCTAGAATCATTTACAAACCAACCGTCTCTGGAACTAATACTTTAGATCTATGTGGCTATCCCGCAAGCACCCTGAACTCTACCTATTGAAGCCAAACTCAACCCAAAGCCCTACACAAAATGGTTAGTGAACATGAATAAAAAGGTCATAAGAGAAGTAACACATATTGCCACATTGTATAACATACCACCAAAAAATATATGAAATGCTACTTACCTTCACTGATAATCAAAGGAATACAAAATAAATTTTTTCCACTTAGCAGTCACAAATTCATCCAACATGTATTTACTGAGTACCAACTAATGTGCCAGGCCTCATCTAAGGGCAGATGACACAGGAACAGACAAGACTCCCTGTCATCATGGAACTCACATTCAAGTGCGAAGAGACAGGAAAGAAACAGTGAGGCATGTAACATATCAGACGCTAATACGTGCTCCTGAGAAAGACAAGGCCAGGAAAGAGCATACCGTTTTACACAAGGTGTTCAAAGTGGTCAAGGAATGGATCCCTAAGAAGGTAAGGTTTGAGCACAAACAGGAAGATACGAAGGAGCAAGCCACATGGCTGTCTAGGGGAAGAACATTCCAGCAGAAGCAATGATATGAAAATGAGTGTGAAGACCCTGAGCCTGGAATTTTGGAGGAAGAGTGAAGAGGCCAGTATGGCTGGAGCTGAGTGATCTAAGGGGAAGATGGTAAGAAATGAAACTTGAGAGTATGGGTCCTACTACAGGCAGAATCAGCTTTACAGGTATGAGATCTGCTCTGCTGTCGCCTTCTTGAAATTCTTAACAATCTGAACTTGTGTTTTGTAAGTGAAGTCTGCTGGGACAATGGCGCACATCTGCGATCAGACGCACACACTGTATGTGTCCACTCTTCCTCAACACCCCGCTGGCAGGAGTATTCTTGATGTCCCGTGAGGAAAGAATTCTGGTGGACTCCCAGTGCCTGGCAGCAGTGTGTCAAGTGAGAACTGAGAACCAACCATTGTTTTTAGCGGCATGGAGACTGCTGCCGACTCCGACACAAGCAATTGTAATGGACAGGTGGGGAGTGCAGCCCTGTCTGGAGCACATTCAAGTGAGAACGGAGGAGAGCAGCTGGAGGGGAAATGGCAAAGCTGAAAAAGACCAGGCTGGCATAACCAGAAGCAGTGTGCCCTTCCATAGGGCAGGGACTGCTGGCTGGATACCGAAGCGCATTCTTCCCGATGTGGGCACAAAACTAGACTTCATTTCCCAGTGTGCATGTGGTCAGGGTGGCCACGAAACCAGCCTCTTTCCATGGCAGTGTCAGTTGTTTCCCAGCCTGGCCCTCAAAGCCTCCAGCAGCTCCTCCACGCACTTGCCTTTCTCAGTCGCTAGAAGCAGCTACAGATGAGCCTCAGGGAATAAAAGAAGCCCAAGATGGCAGGAACTTGGATCCCCAAGCAACCACATCAAGGGCAGCACGCTGCTGTCCTTATCGTCTTCCCAGGACTGATACGAGAGCAAGAGAAACGTCTATTGCATGAAGCCAGCACAATTTTGGTGTGTTTGTTACTGTGGCCTAGTCAGCCATACACCATATACCACACACAGCACAGAAGCACCGAGGGGTTAAGAAGCCTTACTCAAGGAGAATGCAGAAATACATCTCAAACAAGCCATGCTCACCATGTGGGGTGTCTGCCTACCTGGTAAGCCAGCCCCTCTCTACTGAGACCCAATCCCAGTTGACTGGACCAGAGGTGGACATCCGAATCAGCCTGGGCCAACCAGATTGCTTCTCCTAGGAATTTATAACTGGGACTCACCTCTTCCAGTTGGCTTGGAATGAGATTCTGTGGACTTGGAGCAGAGAATGTGACTGAACAGTCTGGGGAGAAACAGAAAGGGAAGGGGAGGAGAAAATAGAACAAAGATACAGGGAGAAGCTGGGTGATGGGAGGAAAAGCTGATGCCTGGCTTGTTGGCAGCTTTTCAGTTCTTGGGGCTAGTTTTTCAAGGCATCAGGAATGAAGTTCTGCCCCTTGGATTCCCTAAGAGATCTCATTACCTTGCCAGCACTTTTTCTTGTTTTTAACTTTGCTGAACCCATTCTGAAGTGTTTTTTTTTTCCCTTTAAAAAAAAAAAAAAATCAGCTGGGCACCGGTGGTTCACGCCTGTAATCCCCGCACTTTGGGAGGCCAAGGCAGGTGGATCATGGGGTCAGGAGATCGAGACCATCCTGGCTAACACAGTGAAACCCCGCCTCTACTAAAAAATACAAAAAACTTAGCTGGGCGAGGTGGCGGGCACCTGTAGTCCCAGCTACTCGGGAGGCTGAGGCAGGAGAATGGCGTGAACCCGGGAGGTGGAGTTTGCAGTGAGCCGAGTTCACGCCACTGCACTCCAGCCTGGGTGACAGAGGGAGACTCTGTCTCAAAAAAAATAAAAAAAAATATCAAGTGAAGGCACCATCAACGGCAGGTGGATCACTTGAGGTCTGGAATTTGAGACCAGCCTGGCCAACATGGTGAGACGCCATCTCTACTAAACATTCAAAAAACAAATTAGCTGGGCGAGGTGGCACGCACCTGTAGTCCCACATACTCAGGAGGCTGAGGCAGGAGAATCGCTTGAACCTGGGAGGCGAAGGTTGCAGTGAGCCAAGATCGTACCATTACACTCCAGCCTGGGTGATAGAGTGAGACTCCATCTCAAAAAAAAAACTTCCCCCACCGTGGGGAAAAGAAAGAGATCAGCCTGTTACTGTGTCTATATAGAAAGAAGTAGACATGAGAGACTCCATTTTGTTCTGTATTTGAGATGCTGTTAATCTGTGACCCTACTCCCAACCTTGTCCTTGCAAGAGACATGTGCTGTGGTAACTCAAGGTTTAATGGATTTTGGGCGTGCAGGGCGTGTCTTTGTTCCTAGAAAAGCTAGGTATTGTCCAAGGTTTATCTCCATGTGATAGGATGAAACAATGCCGCTAAAAGGTTTATCTCAAGGCACAGGATTTTCCTTTACTTATTCATGTCACAGAGATCCTTGTTCTTATGTCTTACTGCTGATTTCCTCCCTAAAAACGATCCTATTGTCCTGCCACTCCCTTATCTTTAAGATGGTAGAGATAATTATCAATGAATACTAAGGGAACTCAGAGACCGGTGCCGGCGTGGGTCCTCTGTAAGCTGAGCGCCGGTCCCCTGGGCCCCCGCTTTTCTTTCTCTATACTTTGTCTCTGTGTCTTCTTTCTTTTCTCAAGTCTCTCGTTCCACCTAACGAGAAACACCCACAGGTGTGGAGGGGCAGGCCACCCCTTCACCCCCCTCCCCCCAAAAACCGGCAATTTAACTTCTAGGACTATGTCCTAAATAAACAGTAAACAGCCGGTCACGTGGATAAAGAGGTTTTTGTAAAAAGCTTCACTGTAGAGTTGTGCCTAACAGTCAAAAGGGAAATCAACCTAAATGCCCAACAAGGTTGGACCCGTTACTCACTCACTCAACAAACACCAAGCACTGTGCTAGGTGCTGAGGATACAACAGTAAAGAAAAAGCCTCTGTTCTCATGGAACTAGTCTTAGATGGACAATCTGCACATAAACACATGATCATATAACTTCCATAGGATACTGAGAAAAGGGAGGGGAACTCCACAGAGAGCACAAAGGTCCAAGAGGGAGCAAATTTAGGCTTCAGGTCAGAAAGAAAGCACACGGCTGTAGGAGAAGAGGAAAGATGAGAGACGAAGGGAGAGGCGGCACTGGGGCTGGAGCAGGAAAAGAGCAAGTTCAGTAAGGCAAAGGATGTAGGACAGTTTGGGGTCTTCAGAGTTCAGGAGGGGGAATATGGATGGACTGAAAAGATGTGCTCAATGCCAGATGCAAACAGCTGGATAAGAGCATTTACAGCCTGCCCCTGCCTGCCTGCACTTCTTGAGCCCACTCTCCCACACCCCCACCTCCACCACCAGCCTCTGCCCTTCCCCAGCTGCCCTGATTCCTCCGTCATCTTCTCACAGTCCCTGGTGCTTTCATTTCCTTGTGCTCAGCCGAGTTTTAAATTATATAGAAGCGTGTGTGCATTAGTTTCTCTTCCCCTTCCACACAAGGGCATCTGTGAGGGCAAGAATGACAATGGGCTTACTTTCCACTGTTTCCCTCATGCTTGGCACACAGAAGGTACTCAAGAAATACTTGCTGAATGAAGAATCAAATGGCAGTACCTTTCCAGACACCACTCCATCCATTTCACTTCCTGAAGGAACAGGAAGCTCAGAAGCAGGAGCTCCGTGTCTGGGAACTTTGTGTGAGAGAGGATGATCCCAGCTGTGGCATTCTGGGACTCCCTGGAAGGGCTCACTGCAGGCCTGCGTCCCACCTGCTTTCTGTTTTGGAGACTCACCCGCAAAAAGGACTGCTTCTCTCCACAGGCTTTGCATGTCCACTTGGCACTCTTTTTTACCTGCAATGAAATTTCAGAAATACAACTCAGATAATTATTTAAAACAAAATGGAATTGGGCTGGGCCCGGTGGCTCACACCTGTAATCTCCCTTTGGGAGGCCAAGATGGGCGGATCACTAGGTCAGGCGGTCGAGACCAGCTTGATCAACATGGTGAACCCTGTCTCTACTAAATATACAAAAATTAGCCAGGCGCGGTGGCGGCACCTGTAATCCCAGCTACTCAGGAGGCTGAGGCAGGAGAATCGCTTGAACCCAGGAGATGGAGGCTGCAATGAGACGAGACTGCGCCACTGCACTCCAGCCTATGTGACAGAGTGAGACTTCATCTCAAATAAACAAACAAACAGCAAAATGGAATCGGATCTGAAATTTCTTTTTTTCAATCCCAAGTAGCTGGGATTACAGGTGCGTACCACCAGGTCCAGCTAATTTTTGCATTTTACTAGAGATGGGGTTTCACCATGTTGACCAGGCTGGTCTCAAACTCTTGACCTCAAGTGATCCACCTGCCTTGGCCTCCCACAGTGCTGGGATTACAGGCATGAGCCACCATGCCTGGCCCGAAAGAATTTTTTTTTTTTTTGAGACGGAGTCTCACTCTGTTGCCCAGGCTGGAGTGCAGTGGCGCGATCTCAGCTCACCGCAAGCTCCACCTCCCGGGTTCACGCCATTCCCCTGCCTCAGCCTCCCATGTAGCTGGGACTACAGGTGCCCACCATGACCGGCTAATTTTTTGTATTTTTAGTAGAGACAAGGTTTCACTGTGTTAGCCAGGATGGTCTCCATCTCCTGACCTCGTGATCCACCTGCCTTGGCCTCCCAAAGTGCTGGGATTACAGGCGAGAGCCACCGTGCCTGGCCCTGGCCCCAAATAATTTTAAAAATGGATGGAAAGAGTCCAGAAACAAACCAACACATGTGTAAAAATTTAGCCTATCATAATCATAAAGGTGGACTTTAAGAGTGAGAAAAGAACAGACTGTTTAACAAGTCTGGGTTGGTGCTGAGAAAACTGGCTATCTACACGAAACACAATCAAG
This sequence comes from Chlorocebus sabaeus, assembly GCF_047675955.1. Lineage (NCBI taxonomy): Eukaryota > Metazoa > Chordata > Mammalia > Primates > Cercopithecidae > Chlorocebus > Chlorocebus sabaeus. The sequence goes on along the minus strand of NC_132926.1, from coordinate 2,293,723 downwards.
TTGGGCGGGGTGCAGTGGCTTGAGCCTGTCGTCTCAGCGACCAGGCAGGCCAGGACTACTTGAGCCCAGGAGTTTGAGGCCAGCCTGGGTAGCAGAGCAAGAGCCTGTCTCTCAAAACCAAACCCAAACAAACAAAGAAACTCTGAAAAACCCAAGTGGAAACTCTAAAAAAAAATTCCATATTTATTTTCAATTCTTGTTAAACCTGGGTGTAAAAAAAATTCCATAACATTTTCAGTTCTTGTTAAACCTGAGTAGATGTGTACTCTCTTAACATGATAAAATGCCTTAAACCCAGCTCTAATGCTGCAGAGTCTCTACCAGCGTTCCACCTGGAAGGGTTGCCCACTATTATTTACCATTTTTTTCTGGATGTACTACCCAATGGAATTAGAAGAAAGTTGTAAGAGATATAAAAATTGGAAAGAAGGGCAAAACCCTATCATTATTTATCGATATAATTATAATACCCGATATAATTTTTTTTTGAGACAGAGTCTCACTCTGTTGCCCAGGCTGGAGTACAGTGGTGAGATCTTGGCTCACTGCAACCTCCGCCTTCCAGGTTCAAGCGATTCTCCTGCCTCAGTCTCCCAAGTAGCTGGGATTACAGGTATGTGCCACCACACCCGGCTAATTTTGTAGTTTTAGCAGAGACAGGGTTTCATCATGTTGGTCAGGCTGGTCTCAAACTCCTGACCTCAAGTGACCCACCCACCTCGGCCTCACAAAGCACTGGGATTAAAGGTGTGAGCCACCATGCCCAGGTGCTACCTGATATAATTTTTTATCCGAAAACCAACAAAATGAAAAGCTGCTAAAACCAGACAATCTAATATGGTGGTTAGGTACAAAATTAAGATACCTTCAAAAGTTAACATAGGTTTTATATGAGCAGACATCTAGTTAGAACACATAATGGATAAAGAGTCCATTTATAATAGCAAAAAATAAAATGTTACCAAGGGATACCAAGGTTACTTGAAGAAATGTAATAGATCATGTTTAACATCACAAAGATGTCTAGGTTAATTCGTTAACATTAATACGATTAATATGATCCTAGCACAAAATCATGAGGTTTTCGGGGGAAGTATCCAAAAGGATTCTGAGGACAATGAGCACCTACCAAAAATGGAAATGGGGAATGACTTAGCAATTTTACTTCTCAGCTTCTACCTTAAAACACCAATAAAACTGTGAATTTTCTATGAGTATGTAAGCAAGTAAGCATTTTTTTTTTTTTGAGACAGTATTGGTCACCCAGGCTGGAGTGTTGTTGCATCATCTCGGCTCTCTGTAACCTCTGCCTCCTGGATGCAAGTGATTCTCCTGTCTCAGCCTCCCAAGTAGCTGGGATTACAGGTGCGCACCACCATGCCCTATATTTTTTGTCTTTTTAGTAGAGACAGGGTTTCACCATGTTGCCCAGGTTGGTCTCTAACTCCTGACCTCGTGATCTGCCCACCTTGGCCTCCCGAAGTGCTGGGATTACAGGTGTGAGCCACCGTGCCCGGACAAGAAAAGCATTTTTAAAAGTTTAGGACTCACAGTACCTGGTGAAGGGATGAACTCTGCGAACTGCTGAGATAGTATGGTTCTGACACTTACTAGATGGAGAAACCACTTGATTTCTGTGGATTCTGGAATTCTCGTGTAAGATGGGAATGATGCCTAAGTCAAAGGTGGTTGAAGTTAAACGTGTTAAAGTAGTACCCAGCTGACTTGCAATTAAAATGGTCAACATCCTCTTCGGTTTCAAGTAATTTTTCTTTGTTTTTGAGACAGGGTCTGGCTCTGTTGCCCAGGCTGGAGTCCAGTGGTGCGAACGCGGCTCACTGCAACCTCTGCCTCCTGATCTGAAGCGATTCTCCTGTCTCAGTGCCCATGAGTAGCTGGGACTAGAGATGCACGCCACCACATCTGGCTATTTTATTTTGAATTTTAGTATAGACAAGGTCTCGCTACGTTGCCCAGGCTGGTCTGGAACTTCTGAGCTCAAGTGATCTGCCCTAGTGGGCTTCCCAAAGTGCTGGGATTATGGGTGTGAGCCACAGGGGCCAGGCAACTCACATTTCATAGGGTTGAAAATGACCATAAGGGTCAGGGGCGCTGGCTCACACCTGTAATCCCGGCACTTTGGAAGCCAAGGCGGGCAGAACACTTGCCCCAGCCTGGGCAACACGGCCGAAAACCCCATTTCTACAAAAAATATAAAAATTAGCTGGGGATGGTGGCCGCACCCATAGTACCAGCTACGTAGGAGGCTGAGGTGGATCAGCTGAGCTCGGGAGGTGCAGGTTGCAGCAAGCTGTGATTGTTACCACTGCACTCCAATCTGGGCGATAATGCCAGACCTTGTCTCAAAATAAATAAGTAAATAAAAAAATAACACTGGTGAATATGGAAGAGTGAAACAGGGAAACAAACAAGGAAACAGAGGCCGGGCGCAGTGGCTCACGTCTGTAATCCCAGCACTCCGGGAGGCTGAGGCGGGTGGATCACGAGGTCAAGAGATGGAGACCTTCCTGGCCAATACTAAAAACACAAAATTTAACTGGGCTTGGTGGCGGGCGCCTGTAGTCCAAGCTATTCAGGAGGCTCAGGCAGAAGAATCGTTTGAACCTGGGAGGCGGAGGTTGTAGCTAAACGAGATCGAGCCACTGCACTCCAGCCTGGTGACAGAGTGAGACATGAGACTCCATCTCAAAAACTAAAAAAGGAAATAAAAATAAATGGAAAATTTGTTTTTTAAAAAAGCATGAAACATTAGACGTGTAATAATTTAAAAAAACAAATGATCTCCCTTTATTTGCAACTCTTAGGACCCAGCTCCTGAAAGAAAACAAGTAAAAACTTTCTGAGCCCTTAAAATGGCCCTTACAAACGCTTAGCATTAAATGCAAGGTTACAGACACATCCTCAGCATCTTGCTGACTTTTTAACATACGACTTAGAGAAGTCTGATGCTATTCTTTCTCAGGGCAGAGCAGATTAGCAATAATGAGGAGGGAGGGACTATCCGAAGCGGATACGCTGCCTGCAGGGTTAAGTGATATCCAGCACGGAGACAGGTGCGATCCGGAAAAGGTTAAGCGGCATCCTCTATCTCGCACGCTGAAAGTCAGGGAGGCAAATATGTTCTAGAAACACAGATTAACTGTCTTTAAGACTCGGGGGCCCGTGTTTCACGCGTCGGCGAACAGGCGTATTAAGTCCCTGGCCCCGCGGAAAAGAACGGCGGCAGAGGCGCGGGGCAACGGAGAGGGCGCCCAGGAGTGGAGCAGGGACGCCGCCGCGGCGCGCCCGGGCTCTAAGAACCGTCCTCCCCTCTCACTGTAACTGAGACAGGGCCACCTCGTGGGGTAGGCTCTGCGTAAAGGACGCTATCCTCAACCGGGTTCTCCCACGACCTGCTACAATTCACGAGAGGCCACCTCTGCAGAAACCACTACGTCTGGTTTGTACACGAACCAAACAAAAAGCCCAGAACGACGTTATGCGGGGGCGACCCCAATGAGACCCGCCCTCAGCGGTCCCTGCACTCCTTCGGGCCCAGGTGCATCCCGGAGCCACTCGAGACAGCACCCACGGCCCCGCCATTTCCCGTCCACTGTCCCCGCGCCGGTGGAGAAGGAGGGGGCCGGCACCCGCCAGACCTGGTGCGCCTGGAAGAGGCGGCAGCTGCAGCAGCACAGGACCCGACAAGGCTGAGGAGGCGCCATCCTTGCCTGTGCAGTAGCCAGCTAGCGAAGCGCGCGCGCTCTGCATTTGTCCCGCCGCGCCGCGCCCCGCCCCACGTACGCGCTCGCGACGCTCTAGTCCCCTACGCCGCCTCGCATGCGCGTATACTCTTCGCTTCGGCAGCCACGGCCCGCCCCTGCGCACTGGGGTCCCTCTAGCCTACCGCGCCTCTCGCTGGTCGTCTGGGCCCCTCCGACGTCGAAGGAGTCCTGGGTCCCGGTGGGTGCGGGATGCCGGGTCGCAGACGTGCCGTCTGACCAGGGCAGCGCCCTCATCTTCCTAAGGCAGCGGCTTCCGGCCCTAGGGAGACTGGAGTTGAGACGGCAGGGCCTCCGCGGACGAGTTCTTTGGGCTCTTGCACCACGCGGAGCGGGGCGAGGGGCCGCCCTGCCCGGCCTGCGCTGCCGTGCTTTGGGGCAGCAGCGCACAGTTAGCCTTTGAACCGGGGCCCGGGGAGGAATCCGGGGAGACGGAGGGGCTCAGCCGACCCAAGCTTCCCGGAGAGCACGAAGCCGGCCCCCTGCCGCCCCGGGAGCGTCCCAGGCCCACCCTACGGAGGGCGGAGGCGCCCCCGCAGCCCGACGCTCTCGCGGCAACCCTGCGTGGCTTAGGGTTGTAGCCTTGTTGGAAAATAAAATACAAAAAAAAATTTAAAATTATCTCCAATCCTACAACCCCGTGTCTAGGGTTATAATTTTAATTTATGTTTTTTTTTTTTTCCAACTTTTGCACAGTGAAAAATTAAAAAGCGAGCTTTTTTTTTTTTTTTTTTTTTTTTTGGAGACAAGAGTCTTGCTGTGTCGCCCAGGCTGGAGTGCAGTGGCATGATTCTCCTGCCTCAGCCTCCCGAGTAGCTGGGATTACGGGTGCCCGCCACCAAGCCCAGCTAATTTTTGTAGTTTTAGTAGAGACGGTGTTTCTCCATGTTGGCCAGGCTGGTCTCGAACTCCTGACGTGTGGTGATCTGCCCGCCTCGGCTTCCCAAAGTACCGGGATTACAGACGTGAGCCACTGCACCCGGCCGACACTCGCTTTTAACAGCAGAAACCATCCCGGTGAAGAAAACACCCAAGCCTGACAACGGCGCGGGGAGAGCTACCCCTCTTACAGGAAGCTGGGAGAACGGTCAAATTCAAATGCAAAACCGTGGAAAGCAACCTGACAATACTGCTACCCCAAGGAAGGAATCCCTTCACCCAGGTGATTTACTATTCGTTCCCTAGTGTTCCCTGAAGTATACCAGGAAGAAATGGAAATCAGTGTTCTGAAGAATGGCACGGACCCTTATGCAGTTCTATCAGCAAGAACTTGAGTTTGAAGTGACACCCTGCTGTGGAGAGGCAAGGCTACAAAATTACAGTACATCGTTTGAATTCTGTGACACCGGCATTATTTTCTGGTGTGTGTGTGTGTGTGTGTGTGTGTGTGTGGCTAAGGTTGTAGGTAATGCTAATTTTTAAATTTTCTCCAACTTTTGTACAGTAAGTAGTTACCAGAAAAAAAAAAAAAAATTGAGAGACAGTATGCCAATAGACAATGGTCGGATAACGAATGACAAGAAACTGCAGCCTCTGCAGTAATCGGGCAGTTGGCTGTGTGGGAAGGATGTAGTCAGGACTGCTTGCTCCTCTATTTTCTGTACCACCCTCCCCATGTCAGAGCCAACCCACGAAAGAGGGATATGCTCCCCAAGCCAGTCACAGAAAACATCCTGCTTGTTAGCTCACCTCGTTTCCAACAGCCTGCAGTCAGAACCACCTGGAGCCTTCCCTGTTTTCCATCCCCTGGCCCTTGCGCCTGCCCACACCTGTGATGTCTCTGACTCCCTTGCTGGAGCAAGCGGTGAATACTGTTTCTCATTTGGGTGGTCTTCCTTCATTTCTACGTTTGAGTTATTGTAGCTGAGAACAGAAGGAAGGCATCTGCAAAAAATGTTTTATGCTTAATGAAAAGAGTAGGATAAACATTTCATATATGACATCAGTTAAACTCTGAAAAAAATACAGAATGAATACCAAAATACTGAGGAGGAATCTGTAGCACTAGGAAAAATTGTTTTTCTACTCTTCTGTGTATTTTTCTCCTTTTGGCAATAAACCTGTAATCCTTTAAGAATTCATGTGTTGCGGCCGGGTGCAGTGTAATCCCAGCACATTGGGAGGCCGAGACGGGCGGATCACGAGGTCAGGAGATCGAGACCATCCTGGCTAACACGGTGAAACCCCGTCTCTACTAAAAAATACAAAAAAACTAGCCGGGCGAGGTGGTGGGCGCCTGTAGTCCCAGCTACTCGGGAGGCTAAGGCAGGAAAATGACGTAAACCCGGGAGGCAGAGCTTGCAGTGAGCTGAGATCCGACCACTGCACTCCAGCCTGGGCGACACAGCGAGACTCCGTCTCAAACAAAAACAAAAACAAAAATTCATGTGTATAGTATTTTTCTTGGAATTAGAATGATTTGATGAGTGGTTTGATAGAACTTGTATTACTTGGTAAGCAGTTTTAAAATATTCATGTTTACTTATAAAATTTAGATTTTTTATTTGTATTATCTATATATTATTTAATGTTACTGTTCTGGTTGTTAAACATTTTGAGTTATCTTCCCAGGTTGAATGATTTATGGATGAAAGCACTATTGTACATTTTTGTACATTGTATCATGTGACTAGGCCAGATTCCTCTTTTCTATCCTTTGGTTTAATTTCTTTGGTGTATTCACAAGCTTATACTTCCACATATTAAAAACATTTTTATCTTACCTCTGTAAAGACAAAAAATGGAAAAAAAAAAAAGGCATTTATCCAAATTCCAAGTTATTCAAATCTGATTGAATACAATCAATGTAAGACTTAAAATTGCCAAATGTGTGGGGTTATTATATCTTAATTATGACCAAGAACAGTCTTTTTGGTATAAATCATTTGAAATTATTTTATGGTAGTTTGTGTAAATACTAGAAAGGAAATTAAAGCCAGGCATGGTGATTCATGCCTGTAGTCCCAGCTACTAGGGAGGCTGCGGCAGGAGGATCACTTCAGGCCAAGAGTTTGAGGCTGCAGTGAGCTACGGTCATGCCACAGCACTCCAGTCTGTCTCTAAAACAAACAAATAAGCAGGCTGGGCACGGTGGCTCACGGCTGTAATCCCAGCACTTTGGGAGGCTGAGGTGGGTGGTCAGGAGTTTGAGACCAGCCTGGCCAATATGGTGAAACCCTGTCTCCAGTAAAAATGCAAAAATTAGCTGGGCTTGGTGGCGCATGCCTGTAGTCCCAGCTGCTTGGGAGGCTGAGGCCAAAGAATTGCTTGAACCCAGAAGGCAGAGGTTGCAGTGAGCCCAGATCACGCCACTCCACTCCAGGCTGGGCAACACAGCAAGAGTCAGTCTTTAAAAAAAAAAAAAAAAAGCAAAGCTACTTAAAACAAAACCAGCAGCCACAGAGATATACAATAGTACCTCTTGAGTTTCACCCTCTGCAGCTTTAGTTACCCTGAGTCAACAGCCACCTGGAAGAGATGAGTACACAGTACAAGAAGATATTGTGAGGCCGGGCGCGGTGGCTCAAGCCTGTAATCCCAGCACTTTGGGAGGCCGAGACGGGCGGATCACGAGGTCAGGAGATCGAGACCATCCTGGCTAACACGGTGAAACCCCGTCTCTACTAAAAAATACAAAAAAACTAGCCGGGTGAGATGGCGGGCGCCTGTAGTCCCAGCTACTCGGGAGGCTGAGGCAGGAGAATGGCGTAAACCCGGGAGGCGGAGCTTGCAGTGAGCTGAGATCCGGCCACTGCACTCCAGCCTGGGCGACAGAGCAAGACTCCGTCTCAAAAAAAAAAAAAAAAAAAAAAGAAGATATTGTGAGACAGACCACATTTACAACTTTCATTACAGTATAACCGTTACATTTTATTATTGTTAATCTCTTAAGGTGCCTAATTCATAAACTTACTCACAGGTATGTATGTATAGGAAAAAACAGTATGTGTAAGGTTATCTGTGGTTTTAGGCATCCACTGGGGGTCTGGGACTGTATCCCCCATGGATAAGGGGGTAACTGCTATATCTTTTAGTAGAAGCAAGAGTAGCCCCATGTGGGGGCAAACGCTGGACACCGGTCAGTTTCAGCTCCTGCAAAGTGAGGGTATCCTCGTGGCTCAGACCCGGGGCCCCCTCTGGTCACCTGTGGCTCCACAGTCTGGTTCTTGAACCCAAGGGCAGACAGCTTGCTACAACCCAGGCCTGAGGATACACTTCCTTCACCAGGACCCATGACCCCTGCCCACAGACCTGTGGAGCTCAGTGCATCCTCTGATGCAGGTTGGTCAGGACCTGCCCTGCCTGCACCAACAGGTTCTGCTTCTCCATCTGACCTGGCAGGCCTTGCACTCTTCCACCCCCTGCGGAGGACTAGGTGTCTTGAACTTCCAGAATGCAGCCAGGGCCCTGTACTTGGCCTGGGGAGAAGTTGGGAGGCCTAAGCAGTGGTTGGGGGCCACAGCAAGGCATTGCACACAGTGTGGGTTTTCTTTCTTTCAGGGATTTATTAAGGCATTGAGCACAGTGTAATCTCTAGCCAAGTGAAATGAATCCAGGGAAATATATCAGGACCTGAGGGATGTGCTTTTAAAGTTACTGGAAAGGATGATGAGCTGAGAACGTGTGTACAGCCACGCCTAAGCGCAGCGACCACTCTGTGCGGCAAACGTGGTCTGTCCGTGTTCCTCAGTCAGGAGGTTCAGGCTCCCGGAGGGCACCTGAGGGTCCCATCACTTTGCTGCCCAACAAGCACATGCCCCCCACCTGGTGCCAAGCGGCAGGAATGACCCCTGCACCACAAGCTGCAGGAGAGCATCCACGGATGGAGGGACTCAGCTGGCCTGGCCACAGTGCGGGCACAGAGGTATGAGGCAAGCAAGGGCAGATCTGAGAGCGTCTAACACTAAGCAGGTGCAGCTGGTGCAAGGCGTGCTCCCAGCGGGTGTAAGGAAGGTGGGAGCCACAGCCTCTTCCTGGGCCCAGAAGCAGCCGGTGCCGGGAGATGCAGGCCCAGGGAATCTGTCTAAGGCAGCTGGGTCTGCACCAGCCTTCTTTCCATTCACAACTCACTGCTCCCGGGAGAGCAGGAGGGGCACACCTTTCAAGAGAAACTGATAAGGGAGGAAAGGCAGGAGAGGAGGCCAGTTCCACCAATGACACCTCGGGCCAGGCCTCACCGCTGCAGGCCTCAGCCGGAAGCTCCGGGCTGCTCATGGTCACTGGCAGTGCTGAACTGTCTCTCCACTTTCTTCTGGTCCTTGATCTTGAGTCCAATGTCCACTCTCTTCTCAAAGAAGTTCACCAGCACAGACTCCGTCAGAATGGAGGCCAGGATCTGCTCGAAGGAGATGCACCAGTCGGTGTCAACAGTGCCCCCGATGCGGGCTGTGGGGCTGCAGGCCTCCCCTCCCACCAGCACCGTGTCGTCTGTGAGGTCTTCACACTGCAGGGAGCCCGTGCTGACCACCGAGTATGAGGACATGGACATGTCGTCTTTGGTTTCGTCGTCAGACAGCAGCTGGGAGGGTGAGCCCTGTCCCTCGCCGCTGGCCCCCTCCACCACCACCTGGCTCTCCTGTGGGGCTTTCCCGAGGTGTGTGTCTCCGCCGGCTTTGGCTTGGGGGTCTCCTGCAGCTGGGGGCTGAAGCTCCCTGGCTGCGTCCTGATGGGGTCCGGGTGCTGGTGGCTCGTCCTCCTCAGTGGCACAGTCCCTGGGCTTCCTGCCTGTGCGGGCCGAGAACTTCTTCCCCACCTCTCCGATGCGGAGCAGGAGGCTGGCCACGGTGGCGATGGCGTGGTACAGGTCCTGCTCCATGGGGTCTTCACTGAACATGTTGTAAAGCGTCTTGCACAGCTCAATGAACTGCTCCTTTTAAGGAGAAAAACAGAAGAACAGGGAGATGGTAAAAGACCAGTCAGACGGGGTCCATATTAGCCAAACTGATGACAAGGGACAGCCTAAGGATGTTGGCTGCCGTCTTGTTAATCATCTCCACGAGCCTCATCAGTCCCATCTCATAGATCAGGACACAGGCTCAGAGAGGGAGAGTGGCTCGACCAAGGCCACATAACTCTTCAAAAGGCTTTCCCCTCTAGCTGCCTTTCTCGGCACATAGAGCGTGCCAGTCTGACCTGGAGCCTCCCTGTTTCTAGGTCTGTTCTGTTGGCACAGGGAGATGGATTTCTACCACGACTCTAAATCCAGTCAGTACAAGGACTTCTCCGTTGTGTTTTAGAATCACCTTTGGCTTTAATCAGAAGCAACCTCAACTCAGCCCTTGAATGAAGCTCTTTATTTTTTTTATTTTTTATTTTTTCTTGAGACGGAGTCTCGCTCTGTCGCCCAGGCTGGAGTGCAGTGGCCGGACCTCGGCTCACTGCACGTTCTGCCTCCCGGGTTCACGCCATTCTCCTGCCTCAGCCTCCCGAGTAGCTGGGACTAAAGACGCCCGCCACCTCACCTGGCTAGTTTTTTTGTATTTTTTTAGTAGAGACGGGGTTTCACCGTGTTAGCCAGGATGATCTCCCTCTCCTGACCTCGTGATCCGCCCGTCTCGGCCTCCCAAAGTGCTGGGATTACAGGCTTGAGCCACTGCGCCCAGCCAAATGAAGCTCTTTAGAAGGTGATGATGAGGAAAGTACAGCCTGGGTCAGCTGGGGAGGAGGGTCCTGACGAGGGTGGGTGCTAGGGTCCTTAAGCCACACATCTAGACCCCTTGGCTCAAGAATGGGAAGAATCCTCATCACACATGGTGCCCACTGTCCAGGCCTGCCAGGGGACTGGTCAGACTGCAGGGTCTCCTACTAGGCACAGCTAGGCTGTGGATCTGTCCCAAGGGCCACGGTCAGGCTGGTGCTCCGGACTTGCCTTTGGCTCAACACTTGCAGTTTGAAGCTGGGGTCTCCCATTTTCTGGCTGTGAGACCCCTGGCAAGACCCCACGCTCCTGACCTGCAAGACCGGTAAATGAAGAGTGGTGTATGGAAGGTGCACGTGAGCCTGCGTGTGCAGAGCGTGGAACGCATTCTTGTCAAAGGTAGCCTACGAGCCTCCGGCTCCTGGTTCACGGACGCTCCCTTAATCTGGACAGCGGTCACCACGGAAACATGCCCCTGTACAAGGCCCTGGAGCAACTGGCCTCCTGTCTTTCTGGAACCATCACTGACTGGCAACTAGGACTAATGGGTTCTAGAGGCAGGGAGGAGCCTTCCCACCCACCAGGAGATGCTGCATTGTGGGTGCTGTGATATGAGGGCCCAGTCTTGGTCAGAACTCTCCAGAAATGTCTATTGTGGGCTCTGATGGAGCCTACCTGGTTCATCTTGGGAAGATCCTTAATCGTTTCCTTCTGAGCCTCTTTCTCCTTGGCCCACATTCGAAGGTAGTGCCGATAGTCCGGAGAGCTGGTCCCCTTCTCCTCTGCGGGTTAGGAGGAAAGAGATTCATCTTTGTCATGTGAGAGAGAGGGCTGGGGGCTGACAGCAGGGGAGGAAGGGTGGGTGTCTTCTGCATGGAGCTACCGGAGCCCTGTTATAAAACACCCTGGCATTTGGGAAGGTGGTCATGGGAAAACAACCCAGAACAGCCACAGGTTTCCCCTAAATGGCTGAAGTGGTTGGACCGAAGCTGGTGACAATGGTCCACACTGTCTTTCCTCGGATGAGGAGTCCCAGGGCAGATGGAGAGAAGCTGGCAAGAGGGTGGGGCTGGCTGGGTGCCCGCGGGGCTGGTGGAGAACGCGGAGCCTCCTGTGCACCCTGAGGCCTGCTCCCTGATCAGGGGACGCATCTGCCATCTCCCAGGGTAGGGGGCTCCCTGGCAGTGACTGGGGAAAAGACCAGCCAGCAAGAGTGCCTCCACGCTGGGGTCTCTAAGAACAGCAGCAGAGAATGGCCTGTACCTCCTCTCTTTTCCTGGACATCCTCACCGCCACTTCCTTCTTGCTCTTCCTGTGGTAGTGCTTCTGGACAAACACAAAAATAAAAAGAACATGGAGAACATTCTGCTGTTGGGACTGCAAGCTCCTGGGGTCCTTAAGAGATGTAGTCTGTGTTTCTGTACAGCCGCCCCAGGCCAGGCCCTGGGGGCAGGTCCCCCATGCCAGGCCTCCTGCCTGGCCCGCCCTGCCCCACCCTAAGGCACCACAGCAAGGGCCTGAGCATTCCCACACTTAAAACAAAAGCCGCCAAACCCTCACTTCCTCTCTTCCAAATGAATACAAGTCTCAACATGCTGATTTTGAAGTGAACAATGATGCGGGCTACAGACCAGTCTGAGGACTAATGAACTCTATAGTTCCTGCTAGAACTACAGGGGAATCCTAGTGACGCCTTCCACCAGTGCCTGCTGTGCCTGTTAGAGGGGTTGTCTGTGCACAGCTCCTGTGCTCAGTGCAGCGTTTCGGGGAGGAGTACACTTGCTGGAGTTGGCGCACACTATACTCCCCGTGTGGGAACATGCACCTGAGGAGAGAAGCAGCTGACCAGCTATCCTGGAGCTGTTCCCCAGAGGCAGTGTGGCTGGTGGGGGCACCTCAGGCAGGTCGGCAGCACCCAGTTCTGAGCTGCTCTTGCTGGCTGTGTGGTGGCAGTGAAGGGCACACCTCCCTGGGCTCAGACATCTCACCCTGGAATGGAAGCCCTGCTTCCTGGGAGCCACGTGCGGTCTGAGGCCAGGGCTCTGCACCACCATGCCGCTCCCAGAAGCATGTGGGACAAGCCTAGAGTGGCCTGCTGGTTCCACGTACAACAGAAGGTGTACCTGCTTCTGTAGTTTCTGTCCTTGAAATCAAGGTCCTCAAGCTCAAGTCAGCCTCTGCCACTGTCACCAGGACTGCCATGGGCATCTTGGTACACACTATTTTTGGTTTTCTGAGTCAGTTCCTTGGTGTGCATTATCCCCCACATGAAATCACCAGGTGGCATTATGGTCGGTTTTGCAAGTGTGCTGCATGTCACCAGCTCGACTGCCCAAGCCCAGGGCCTAGAATTCTCCCATCACCTGGGATCAGATGGTCCCAACAGGCTTTAAACATAGCACAGGGATGAGTTCTAACAGGCACTCAACATGCATGTTTTTCCTTAACAAAAAAAGTGATGTGGAGCATGCAGATTTTTCCTAGGAAAGCATCCACTTTTCTTTCTAGCCTCCACTCAGCCACGCTGTCTTTCACATGCTCCGATAGCATTTTATATTTTTCTACTCACATGAAGACAGAATATCTCTAACATGTGGCTGCGGAGGTCATGCCCTGGGCCTGCTTGGTGCCTAGTGTGGGGGCCTTATCTACTCCTCACCCACAGCAGACATGGAGGCGGTGCAGAGGAGTGGCTTGGTTCTGGGTCCTTCTCAGGACTTATCCCCACAGGATGAAGTCCCAGAGGGGTCCCTGGGACAAAGAGCTTCCAGGCTTCCTGATAGTGCAGGAGAGTGTCAGGAGGTACAGGGGGCGCCCCTGCCTTCCAGGGACTGACCTTGAGCCTCCCAGGGCAGGAAAAGATCCAGATCTGAGGCCAGAGGAGATGCTGGAAGGGACAGCAGAGGAGAGGCAGAGGGGCAGAGGGGGGAGGAGCCAAGGTCCAGGAAGACAGAGACACAAGAGAAACAGGAGTGAGGACATCCACAGGGGGCGGCCCCAGCCCCCGCCAGCATGGCAGGGCCCAGCCCGTGGTCCCCTGGGGAGAACCCCATGCAGCCTGCTCCCTGAGCCCAGGTGGGACTGCTGGCCACTGCCCGAGCCCCACAGGAAGGCTGCGGTGGCTGCAGGGTGCTGGCTGGGCATGTCAGGTCCAGTGGCCACTCACCTTCTGAGGAGCTGTCCTCTGTGAAATAATGGGCTGCCTCCAGGGCTGACTCGGCTTCCTCTGGGCTCAGAGCTGTGCCCGGAGAGAAGGCAGAGTGAGGGCAGGAGGAAACAAGGAGACCCCCTCAAAGTTAGTTCCCTCCAGCCCTGGGCAGAGGCTTGCTTTCCCCACCCACAAGCCTGGCCAGTCCCACCACCTGCCCATTACAGTGTCCAGTAATAGTTTTGATGGTGATGATTGGTTATTTGTTACTTTCCTTTTTTTTTTGAAAAGAAGTCTTACTTTATCGCTCAGGTTGCACTGCAGTCACATGATCTTGGCTCACTGCAACCTCCGCGTCCTGGGTTCAAGTGATTCTCCTGTCTCAGCCTCCCAAGTAGCTGGGACTACAAGTGCGTACCACCATGCCCAGCTAATTTTTGTATTTTTAGTAGAGACAGGTTTCATCATGTTGGCCAGGCTGGTCTCCAACTCCTGACCTCAAGTGATCCACCTGTCTGGGCCTCCTACTGTGCCCAGCTGCTTTTGTGACTTTTTTTTTTTTTTTGAGACAGAGTCTTGCTCTGTGGCCCAGGCTGGAGTACAGTGGCACCATCTCAGCTCACTGCAAGCTCCGCCTCCTGGGTTCACGCCATTCTCCTGCCTCAGCCTCCAGAGTAGCTGGGACTACAGGTGCCCACCACCATGCCCGGCTAATTTTTTGTATTTTTAGTAGAGATGGGGTTTCACCGTGTTAGTCAGGATGGTCTCGATCTCCTGACCTCATGATCCGCCCGCCTCGGCCTCCCAAAGTGCTGGGATGACAGGCGTGAGCCCCTGCACCCAGGTCTCTGCTTTCCTGACTTTTACATTGTATTTGAAAAGGAAATACCTATCCCAGGTAAAAATCCAATCAACACAATTAGGAGTCCAGTGAATGGCAGCTGCCCTCCTGTCCCAATGCCCATCTGGCCAGTGGACCCTTTGGGGGCGTTTCATGCTCCTATGGGCACACAGAGACCGGCCATGCACAGGCAACTTGCTGCTCTCTCTTTGGGTAGCTCAGAGGTCGTGCTGCGCCGTGTGTGCTGGCCTGCCTCATTAGTGCAGTCTTTGCTGGAAGTCACCAAGCAGTACCCAGGGTTGCAGATCACATGGTCCTGGGTGATTGTGGCAGGGCATGGGCTGCAGCCCACCAGAGCCCACGTGTTCTCTGTGTCTGGACAGGACAGAGCAGGGCAGGCTGAGGGGGCTCAGGAGTCTCAGGGTAGCCCTGCATGCTCTCAACCCTGGGACCTAGGCCCAGTGGGGTCTGTCCCACCAGGGCCTCTCTGGTGAGCCAGCCACAAACGAGCGAGAACAGCTGTGTCAAGAGCCTTTCGGCTCTGGAGGCACAGAGCAATGGCCTGTCAGCTTGAAAAATCACAGGTCTGGGCCCCATCACAGGCAATCAGGAGAGAATCTCCTCAGGTGAAGCCCAGCCCCAGGACTCTAAAAATCCCCAGGGTCGGTTCTGAGGGCAGCTGCTGACCTCAGATGGCAAGCGACAGCAGGGACCTGGGGGCAGGTCCAGCCAGAGCAGAGCCCCTGGCCCAGGATTTCCACCTGCCTCACCTTTCTTTCTTTCTTTCTATGATGATGGAGATGACCCCTCCTTGGAGCACTGTCCATGCAGCCACCCCTGCTGAGCCCCCAGACAGCCTGTCGCCAATGCAGCCCTACTAGGCTCCAGCACCGCTGAGAGGCCAGAGAGAAGTGGCCCCTCCTCATGGCCATGTGAGGATTCTCTAGCTGAACCTCTGGGAATAAACCCTTAAGAAACTTGACAAATTAATGCAGCAGTTTCAGTTCCAGCCCTGAAGCTCCACTCATGGCCCTCCTCGTGGGTTTTGGGTCCAGCTGCTTCCTCGGTGGGAGTTCTGTTCCCAGTGGTGCCCGGTCACCCATGGGATTCTCCTCCATGTCCTTTCCCAGGCCAAGGCCCTGCTCTTAGACCTCTGTCAGGTGCTCAAGCTCCCGTTCCCTCTCCCCCAATGTGAAACTCCAGCCTGTGGAGCCGCTGTGCCCCCTTAAGGCCCCACAGTCCCACAGAGGCCTGTCCCCTGCAGCTGAACTTTCGGACAAGTGGGAGATCCTGGCTGGGGAGTGGGCAGGAGGCTCTCACCTGGGGGAAGGTGTAGCTTGTAGAGCACCTTGAGCTTCTCTGTCAGGTCCCCGTGGTACATCCCGCCTGTGGAGAAGGCCAGGGAAGGGGCTGGGGCTGGCAAGATGGCTGCAGAGCCCCTTCCAGGGGGTACGAGTGGGACCCTCTTCACAGCCTGCGCTGCCCAGCTCCCTCCTGGAGAGGTCACGGGGGGAGTCCCAGGCCTCCTGTCTCCCTGGTGCCCTGCTGGGAAGGCTCAGCCCTTCCCTGGGGCTGGCAGAC
Source organism: Chlorocebus sabaeus (assembly GCF_047675955.1). NCBI lineage: Eukaryota > Metazoa > Chordata > Mammalia > Primates > Cercopithecidae > Chlorocebus > Chlorocebus sabaeus. The sequence continues at coordinate 2,277,734 of NC_132926.1, read as the reverse complement.
CAGCTTCTAGCAGCCCCAGACTGCATGAGGGAGGGGAGCGGGTAAGGCTCCTGCTGGACCTCCTCTCGGCTCCTGTGGGTAAACTGTTCTTCCCGTATCTAGGGCCAGGGGCTCAAGCAGCCCCCTACTGGCTGTAGTGGGGACAGACAGGAGATGCTGGCATTTGGAAGGCTTCCTGGGAAAGGGTAAGGGAGGGTCGGCCCCTGGTAGGCCCTGCAGGCACTCACTCATCCCCGTCACGAACTCCTTGAAGTTGATCAGCGAGTCCTTGTTTTTGTCCAGGAGCCTGAACATGCGACCTGCCAGCACAGGCGTGTGGGAGCCGCAGGCCCAGGGTGTCAGGCTGGCAAAGAGTTCCCGGAACTGGCTGGCATCAATCCGGTACTGCTCCAGGTAGGGCAGGCTGGGGTCCCGACGGCCGGCCACCGTGTGGCTGCACCCCCAGTACTGGCTTGCCAGGTGCTTGGCCTGTGGGACACAGTCTGGTGAGATGGCCCAGCTGCTAAGCCTGTGGGTGGAGGGGACCCCTAGGCTGGTGATGTGTCCACCCTCCCCCTCCGTCCAAGCCTGCGGAGCCCTGGGGTGGTGAGCACTGGCCAGACACCGCAGCACCTCTTGAAAGCTCTCAGGGTATCATCAGTCCCTTGTTAACAGATGGGGAGGGGGTTGGCTGACAGAGTCCTTGGCAGCCTGCAGAGGGCAGAGCTGGTCTGCTGGCCCCAGAGAAGGGCTGAGCCTTCCTGGCAGGGCTCCAGGGAAACAAGAGGCCCGAGGCTTGCTCTCGCTCCTGTGACCTCTCTAGGAGGCAGGCAGAGCTGGCTCAACCGTTGTGACACCAGGGCCACAGTGCAGTGGCCACCTTGAGCACAGAACCTGAGGCAGCTGGAGAGGTGAATGTGAACTGGCAACAAGAACAGAAAGGCAGTCATTCCAACTATCAAGGCTGGGTCTTTTACTAAAAGCACAAGAGCAAGAAAAATTATCTTCGCACTGGGGTTACTGAGAAGAGAGTATGGCCCTGGAGCTGTGACGACAGTCCTGGCACTGTAGGAAAAGCAGTGCAGAAGACATCAGAGGTGGGGAGCCTGACGGCACATTTGAGCACCTGGATCCAGCCATGTCTGAAGTTTGCATTGATAGACTTTTCAGTTACAGGGGCAATGCATTCCCTTTTCTGTGAAAGATGACTTGAATGGATTTTTTGCCATTTAAGAGGTCCTGCCTAAACTCCAAGAAGGATTCGATTCTACCACATGAGGTTCATGGCAACTGCATCTGAGGATGCACTTAGATCTATTTCTCTATTTCTATTCTATTCCCTATTTCTATTTCTATCCTCTATTTCTAAGAGGATACTCTTGGATCTATTTCTTTTCTGGCAGGAAGCTAGGAAGCTAGGAAGGGGTCCTGCCCTGGCTCTGGGCTGTCACCTTAAACACCATGTAAAGGTCCTCCAGCTCTTCAATTGAGAAACCAATGTCCACAGGTATAGCTCGGACCTAGAAGGAAGGAGAAACAGGGTGTATGGCTGGATCACAAGCTCCTGCCACAGAAGTACAGCACTCTGTGGGAGTATCCTCAGCAGATGAAGGCAAGGGTGTGAACCACCTCTCAGTGGCCCAGCACTCAAGGGCAGACCCTTCAGGAGAGGGCGAGGCCCACAGCCCATCCCTGACTCCCCACCCACCAGTCAGCTCACACTCCTGGGCTCCTTCCCAGGAGGGGCTTGGGGGAGCCTCTCTCCTCAACATACAGTTGAGGTTGAAGGGTGAGGAATGCTCATTTGGCTCCCATCGTCCGGATCCCTGCGGAGACCCTGGTGCCAGCTCCGTGGAAGGAGCCCTCGAACCTGCCAGCCAGCGCTCCTTTGCTTTAATTGGCCGAAGCAGCCAGTCTCTGGTGCTGTGACCCAATGTCTTTACCGTGTCCCACAAGCCTGCAGGAGGGCTGGGAGTGTGGAAAGCACGGAAGAAGTCCCTGCCTTTGGGGGCAGAGACCACGAACAGGTCTTGCAGTACAGGGTGGCAGGGAGGGCCTGGCCCCTCCAGAGACGAGGACAGCAGCTTGTGGCAGAGACGTGGCATTTGGGGAGGGTGGAGGGTGGCGGCATGTTGCCACCACCTGGGAGTGGGGCAGGGAACACATGGCACAGCCAGGCTGGGCGGGCTCGGCCCAGAGGGCATGTGGCTGTCAGGGTGGCAGCCATCTGAGAAGCTTCCTGGACTCACCCACCAGCAGAGAAAAGTGACTGGGACCTCTCCCCACATTCCCACCTACACCCCTGGATCTGGTCCCACGAATGCTACCATGATGTACGTACCAAAGCAGTGTAGGACAGCGGGTGCGGTGGAGCCCTGCACCCGCCCTGCTCTGTGGAGAGGGCTCCGCTGCCCCCCGGCCCAGCCCCGGCCCAGCCCCCGCCCAGCCCCGCTGGCACCCATACCACACTCCTCTTGGCCGTGTCCTCCAAGGACTGGATCACTTTCAGCCTCTGTTTAAACCGCATCTGCTCGATGTCCTCGGCCCTCAGGCTGCTGAATTTCTACAGGCAGAGGTGACTTGGTGAGATCGAGCCAACTGCAGGGCAGAGGGCCGCCACCTGCCCGTAGCTACCCCAACCCACACGCGAGATGGAGCGGCCTGGCCAAACTGACCCCACTGGGTGCTGACCTCATAGGACACTTTCAGGAGCTCAAAGATGTCCACCTCTGCAGGGGGGTCATCGCCACTGGTCAGCAAGGCATGGAGGTGTGGGATAGGAGGAGAGACACTCTGCTTATTGACCACATTATCCAGGTATCTACAAAAGGCAGAGGACAACAGTCCAGACCACGCCCAGGCAGAGGGAGCCTCCTTCCCACAGCGGGGTGATGCACAGGGACCCAATGTTTACACAGACTCCTAACAAGGAGTGTGCTGAGGACTGGGCACCCTGCAGGAGGGCAGAGGTGTGCCCCGGCAGGCCCCCAGCAAGCTTGGGAGCTCTCTACAGGGCAGTGCCCCCAACAAGGCCTGAGCACTAACCCTGAGGACACCAGGCTGTTTTCTTAGTGCGGGGGTCCCCTGGGCTTTATAACCCCAGGCCCTAACCAGATGGAAGGATGACAAGCTTCCTCCCTTTGGCAGGGCCCTGGGGACGTGGCACCTTCTCGCCCTGGCCAAGAAGATTCAGGGATCAAAGGTTGAGTCGCAGGAGAAAGTCAGGTATGGGGAGGCCTGCTGCAGCTCAGGGAATCAGCTTCTCCAGGGACACAGTCCTGGGGATGGAGCCCCACCTCGGTCAGCTGCCCTAGCCCCGGCAGAGTTCATGGCCTCCCTGGGTCTCTGGGCTGAGCCTGACCTCAGCTGGGAGGAGGTAGCTGATTCCCCATGCCCATGGCCCTGGTAGTACCCCAGTCCGACCCCTGCTCTGGAGGAGGCCCTATCCACTTGTAGGAAGGGGCAGGAAAACCAGCCAGACTCCGGCCACAGGCTGAGTATCTTGACATCAGTGTGAACCAAAAGCTACTTAGGCCCACAGTAGGGAGGTGACAACCCTGCTGGATCTAGACAGTCCCAGGCAGCACCTGGCCTGGCCACAGGCAAGTGGTAGAGTCCCAGGCTGTTCCCGGGGGCTGGGGGCATTCCAGGTCAAATACACTATGTAGGAGGGTGGGATTGCACAGAGCTCAGGGCAGGGCAGAGTGTAGCCAGGAGGGGCCGGGGCGTGAAGGCCAGGCTGGGGGCTCAGACAGTGCCTTTGTACAGAGGACCCAGGCGAGGGGGAGGGCCAGGTCTGATCAGAGTCCTGGGATGCAGGCAGGTGAAAGACCTGAGAGGGGAACCCCAGGGAAAGGGCATGGTAGGCCTGGGCTGAGGCAGCAGGCTGAAGGGAAGGGGGGAAGGGACTGGATCCCAGACAGAATCTGCAAGGCATGGGATGTGGGGACTAAGGAGCGCGTGGAGGGGCTGGGATGACCCTGGGCCTCTGGCGTGACTAGCAGGGCATCAGCTCATCCAGCTGTTCCAGCAGGCCCAGGGCAGGCCTGCTCCCTCCAGGGCGTGGGGTGTGCATTGCAGCTGAGCTTGGGGAGGTATGACCAGGACCACCTAGTGGACATGAAATGCCCAGCTGTGCCACCAACTGGAATTGTGGTCACTGGATCTTGGCTCTGGGTTGCCCCTAGGAGAAGCACCCCCTCCCCCCAATCTGAGCGGCGGCCCTCCAGCCAGCGTGCTCTGCCTACAGCTCCTGCTTTATTCCTCCTGGCACCTATCACTGAGCGCTGCTTCATCTCCCACTAGAAAGGAGCCGGCTCCTGACCCCATAGCACCCCCGGGTCCAGCTGCGGCCTGGCACTTCGCAGACACAGTCACTGGAGACTGACTGGACAGTGCCCACGGCTGGTGAGGGGTTCTGCTGCGAGCCCCTAGCAGGAGAAGGAGCCCGGCATGTCACCTGCCCAGCATGGTCATGGCCTCGCCCTCGTCGCTGCAGCCCAGCAGCTGCTCCATGTTGGCGTCCAGGACGGCCAGGGCCACCTGCAGGATCACCTTGATGCCCTCATAGAAAAAGCAGTCGACGATGACCACAGCGCTCTCGAAGGGCATGACACTGAGGAAGAGGGTCAGGAACCAGGACAGCGAGATGCTGGAGATCACCCCCAGGTCCTGCATCTTCTCTGAGAGCTGCGGCAGGAAGTCTCTTGTGAGCTCTTCGAAGATGCCTTGGTCCACCAGGGCTCCTGCGGGCAGGATGAGCGAGGCTGATGGTGAGCCCACCCCATGGCCTGGGTGGGGCCGCGCCTGCAGCCTACCAGCCCTGGCCACTCCAGCATTGCCAGCTTTTCAGTGAGGGCTGAAGGGGACTTGGAGTGCCAGGAGAAAATAAGGACGAAAAAACCCTTCAAGTCTTCTCTCTACAGCTTCCAAACCACTGGGCGAAATAACTATTTCTTCCACTACACTTGAATTTTATTTTGGGGAAATACTGATTTCTCCCCGAGGCATGAGAGGTAAACAGCGCCCTCAGTGACTGTGTCCCATCCTGATGACTGCACATAGATGCAGGACATTAAGAGCGGTAACTCCAAACACCAGACGGCAGGGGAAGGACAGGATAACACACTTAAATATGAACTGAATTAAATACTTGCAAGTCATTTCCATTTAATAACAGATTTCACTGGATGTGAGTTCAGTAAAGTTGAGCATCAGGTTACACGGGGGATATACACTCTCTAGTTTTGATGTTTGAAATTTTCTATAATCGGAAAGCTGACAGAAAGTTAGATGGATAGGAACTTAGGCTCTGAGGGGACTTTTATAAATCACTGAATGTGTAATACTACCCTCTAACTCCTAAGGAAACCACGTGAAGCCTGGAGCTTGGCCTGGGAAGGGCTGCCGCCCTCATGGAACCAGCAGGCACCTGGAGACTCAGGCAAGGCGGCACCTGGGGACACTCACCCACCACCCTGGTGTTGTAGTAGTCGGGCAGCATGCGCTCACACAGGGCCACCAGGAGCCAGAAGGCCTCCTCCTCACTGCCATAGAGCAGGAGCACCGAGGTCACGATGTTCATCGCCTGCCGGGCAGAGACAGCCGGGGAAGGCTTGCACTGCTGGCCAGGAAATGAAACTGTCTCTCCCTATCCCTCCCAGCTGCCCCCTCCCTAAAAGGGCCCACATGATCTCCTTCTTTTTGTTGTTGTTATTTTTATTATTTTTCAGGTTCTCATGGTAAAGATTAATGGCCTCCTACAAGCAAGTTTGCCTCTTCAGGAGTGCTGGGCATCTGGTAATGAGAAACGGCCCCTGCCCAACTCCGGGAAATGTCAAAAGGCAATTTGTAGGAAACTGATTGAACAGAGAGTCGGCCAACTCCTTCCAACTGGGTCAGAAGGCACTGGGAAAACAGAGAAAGTGGACATCAACACATTACACTTCTGCAAAGTGGTGTTGGGTGTCGGAGGTGGGACGCATGACCAAGCTGACGTGGAGGTGAGCCATGTGGCCAGAGCCCCACACCAAGGCCACTCACTGGGCACAGAACTAGGACCACACACAGCCCTAGCTGCTAACAAGACCTTTAAGGCAAACAGAATGCCATTTGACTCAGCCAGGAAAATGCCTGGAGTTAAAACCAAAAGCTGCCAGAACTGCTAACTCAAAGCACAATTAAATACCCTCATGCCCATCACTATAACAGAATATAGCAAGTGTTGATGAGGATGTGGAGAAATCGAAACCCTTGTGAATTGCTGGTGGGAATATAAAATGGTGCAGCTGCTGGGGAAGAAGTATGCAGTTCCTCAAAAAATTAAAAATAGGCCAGGCCACAGTAGCTCACGCCTTGTAATTCCAGCACTTTAGGAGGCTGACGAGGGTGGATCACTTGAGTCCAAGAGTTCAAGACCAGCCTGGGCCACACAGTGAGACCCCGTCTCTACAAAAAATACAAAACAGAGCTGGGCGTGGTGGTGTGCCCCTGCAGCCCCAGCTACCCAGGAGGCTGAGGTGAGAGATCGATTGAGCCCAGTAGATGGAGGCTGTAGTGAGCCATGATGATGCCACCGACTATTGTGGGCAACAGAAGGAGATCCTGTCTCAAAAAAAAATGCCCAGGAATGGTGGCTGGTAGCTCACGTCTGTAATCTCAGCATTTTGAGAGGCTGAGGCAGAAGGATCACTTGAGCCTAGGAGTTTGAGGCCTGTCTGGGCAAGACAGTGAGACCCCATGTCTTAAAAAAAAAAAAAAAAAATTAGCTGGGTATGGTGGCATATGCCTGTAGTCCCAGCTACTTGGGAGGCTGAGACAGGAGGATTCCCTTGTCCAAGGAGCTTGAGACCAGCCTGGACAACATAGCAAGACCCTGTCTCTAAAAAAAAAAAAATTAAATAAATTAAAAATAGAAATACTGGCCAGGCACAGTGGTTCATGCTCATAATCCCAGCACTTCGGGAGGCCAAGGCAGGTGGATCACCTGATATCAGGAGTTCAAGACCAGCTTAGCCAACATGGCAAAACTCCATCTCTACTAAAAATGCGAAACATTAGCTGGGCAAGGCGGCATGTGTCTGTAATCCCAGCTACTCGGGAGGCTGAGGCAGGAGAATCGCTTGAACCTGGGAGATGGAGGTTGCAGTGAGCCGAGATTGCGCCACTGCACTCCAGTCTGGGCAACAAGAGTGAGATTCCATCTCAAAAAAAAAAAAAGAAAAGAAAATGTGGTCTATCTAATATGATTGAGTCTTAGAAAGAAAAGAAATTCTTTTTTTTTTTTTGAGACGGAGTCTCGCTGTGTCGCCCATGCTGGAGTGCAGTGGCGTGATCTCGGCTCACTGCAAGCTCCTCCTCCCAGGTTCACACCATTCTCCTGTCTCAGTCTCCTGAGGAGCTGGGACTACAGGCGCCGCCACCTCACCTGGCTAATTTTTTGTATTTTTAGTACAGATGGGATTTCACCGTGTTAGCCAGGATGGTCTCGATCTCCTGGCCTTGTGATCGGCCCGCCTCGGCCTCCCAAAGTGCTGGGATCACAGGTGTGAGCCACTGCGCCTGGCCCGAAAGAAAGGAAATTCTGACACATTCATATGACATGGATGACCTTTGAGGATATCATGCTAAGTGAAATAAGCCAGGCACAGAAAGGCAAATACTGTATTATTCCACATATATGGGACACAGTCGTCCAGTTCATAGTAATGGAAAGTAGAACAGTGGTTGCTATGGTGGTTGGGGCATGTTTAATGGGCACAGAGCTCTGGTTTTGCAAGATGAAAAGAGGTCTGGGGATGGATGGTGGTGACGGGTGCACAACAGTGTGAATGTGCTTAAAGCACTGAGCTGCACACTTAAAAATGGTGAACATGGGAAATTTTACGTTCTGAATACTTATTTTACCAAACACATAAAACAATCGAATGCTGCTGGGACTCAGACAAAAGTAGCAAGAGGACAACTTCTATTTGGCATGGGGATGAGATGAGCAAGTAATACTGTTTTTAAATTACATCTTTTTCTGCAGCTGGGCTCCTTCCTTGGGACATGAGGCAGGGTCACCACACAGGCCTGGGACCACAGGGACCTGCTCTTGTGAGCCTCTGGTGGCAGATGCTGTCTCTGGGCCCCTGTCAGGCCCCTTACCTGGCAGTAGCCGATGGTGGGGTTTCGGAAGGCATAGGCAGTCAGCACCCGCCGGAGGGCAGCAATCCCGAGCTCGTTCTGGAAGGCAGGGTGCTCGGGCATGGAGCGGTGCAGGTCTCGCTCGATCTCCTCCGTGGCCAGGCTATACTTCCCAGTGGACTCCTCCACCAGCTCAGCATAGTAGCCGGGGTGAGTCACCATCTCATTCCAGGCCCCTGGGGAGACACGGGTGCCGGCTGTCTCTGTCCTTCTTCTGGTACTTTGGGGGCAGTAACAGGGCAGGTTGGAGATACCGGTGCCCCACAGAGGAGAGGTGGGACTTGGGATCAAGCACAAGCTGCAAGGCAAGCTTTCCCTTGTGCTCCCGGGGAGGCTGTTCTACCCGAAAGTTCAAGTGGCTGACTTGCCTCCTCCAGAAACCACGGGTGTGAATGCTGTCAGAGCCCGTCCCAAGGAAAGGAGGCCTCTAGGGGACCTGTTTCCCTCCCACCCACAGTGGGAGGCCAGCAGAGTGCCTGGCCCCCAGCCTCTGTCCCTCGGGATGCTCCTCCTGGTTGGGCCCCTGGCCATGGCCCAGAGCCAGGCTCCCAGCTATGTGAAAGTTGGGAGCTCCTGCCTGGCCAGCTTAGGTGGCAGAGGTTGCAGTGAGCTGAGATTGCATCGGTTCAGGCCGGCTCAGGACCAGACGAGCTCACATGGGGAGAGCTTGGGGGCTGTGACTGGCTGAGACATGGAGAGAGCTTGGGGGCTGTGACTGGCTGAGCTGAGGCTTGGGGTGGCTGCATCCCACTCACCGGAGAAGAGGAGCCACAGCTCTCCCCGGAGGCTCTCAGGGATGCCCTTCAGGACCAGTGCCCGTGTCTTGGCTGTGCGGTACATGCACACGCCACGCCCATACTCGAAGAAGTGGATGTGCCATGATTCCTCTTTCATCTTCTCCTTGGCCTGAGGGAAAAGCGCATCAGGGAGCCTGGGGGCCGAAGCACATCTGAGTGCTGAGGCCTAGGCCACGCCGAAAGCCTCCAGACAGTGCTGGCCTGCAGGTGCGGCCTTCCTCACGATTCCCGGGAAAGACCAGGCTGCGCTGAGCCACACCTCCCAAGGCTCAGGAGATCAGCTCCTCAGCGGGAGGGCCCTTCCCTTCAGAGGCCTGGAGGCCGTGGCAAACAGCACCACTGAGCAGGTCAGTGGAGCCCCCGAGAGAGTGCCTGCTCCGTCCCACACTGCCAGGGTGCAGCCTGGATGGGCACTGCCCAGTGGTCAGCCTAGGGCCCTGAGGAAGGCACAGGCCCAGGACTGGATCCAGCTTTCCTCCTGAGGGCTCCGCTCTGGACAGAGGCTGGAGTGCCAGCGCTCAGGGCTCACCCCCTTGGCTCCAAGGTCCTCCATGGGTGAGTTTTTCTGAAAGAGCTTGAGCAGGCCCTGGGATGCGGTTGGCACCTCCTGCGCACAGAAGCTCTGTCGGCTGCTGAGGGGAGAGGCTGGGCTGGCAGGCTGCTCCGGCACCTCCTGAGGAGCTGGGGAAGACTAGAAAATAAAACAGGGAAGGGGACACCTAACAACTGTGCTGCCGGGCAGCCTCTGACGCGCCGTCCACCCAGAGCCGGACCAGGGCCCGGTGCAGAAAGGGCCATGGGGGTGAGTGGTGCATGGAGAAGAGCCTGTCTGGTTGGGCAGGAGGCTGTGGCTGCAGCTCTGCCCTCAGCTCTTCTCTGGCTGCTGGACACTGAGTCCTCAGTAACCAAACCCACCCTCACCATCGAGTCAGTCTCAGGGAGTGAATTCTGGGCTCACCCTGTGGGGCCCTTTTCTGAGGGAGGTCAGTGTAAAGAACAGGAGAGGCCCTATCCTAACGTGGAGGCACACCCCTGCCCACTCGCAGACCCACGCTTCTTAGGCTGCACAGAGGGTTGGGCGATGGCCTATGATGTTGGTCTGGGCTCAGGGTGGGTTTGGGGTGACTGCGTCACCCAGTTGCCACCAAGGAAACGAGTGGCCCTTCTGCAGGAGTGTTGGGATAACCCAGGGAGCGTGCCAGGCCTGCGGCTGCCATCATGGTGCCACACGGGCCTGAGAGTGACAGGAGTGTTGGGATAACCCAGGGAGCGTGCCAGGCCTGCGGCTGCCGTCATAGGGCCACACGGGCCTCAAAGTGATGCTGTCTTGGCAGAAAGCAAAGTCCAGTGTGGGAGAGCCCAGCTCAACCGGGGCCAGCTGACTGCCTGAGCTTCTTGGCTCTGCAGGTGGTAGACTCCCCATGGCGGGCTCCGGCCTGGGCTGGGCTCTCGACCCCTCACACCCTCACACCCTCCCGCGGGCTCTGCTCCCGTGGTCATGGTCCCACTGCACCCACGGATAGGGCAGCAGCCAACGTGCTGGGCGCCCTCCTAAGACACTTCCTATTCTGTGTTTTTTGAGAGAACCCTGATCTTGACTGTGGTGATGGCTTCATGGGGGTATACATGTTAAAACGTACCAAATTGTATTCCTTAAATATGTATAGTGTATTGCATATCAATTTTATCTCAATGAAGTTATTAATATAAAAGGAAAAAAGAAAAGAAAAGAGAGAACTCTGCTAGGCTCACACCCACAGTCTACCCCTCTGCCCCCCACGATGTCACAGAAGTGGCTTTTGGGTCCGCTCCAACACATGTTTACGACGAGCCGCCTGAATCCAGTGGGCACAGCCCCAGTGCAGACCAGCTGCCTGCCTGGAGACCCTGCTTCCCACCTGAGCTCCCCCAGAGGGACTGACTAGGACACACATGGGTTTGCAGGCTGTGAGGTGCCTTGGAGGATCACAAATCTTAGTGCCAGGGAAGGAGCCAGACCGCCGGGTGTGTGCTGCACAGCAGATGCGTGCTCCTGGTGAGGCGTCGAGCGCGACACCGAGCTTGGGGACCAGGTTGCTTTCTGCAGAAGCTTGGCTCAGGTCCCGCCTTACATTCAGGCTCACTGGCCTCAGGTGGGCTCTCAGAGCTGCCTGGGATCCTATGTATTCCTAGTCCAGTCCTCCCTGCTTCCCCGAGGTAACCACCTCACGTAAACCTCCAAAACCACCTGCCATCCTTGCATCCCACTGAACCACACTTCTTCCTGTCAAACTGAGCACACGGGAACGATCTGAGCCCTCCACAGGTGACTGCCAGCCTGCCCACCCACTGCCTGCACCTGGACCCCATCCCCTGCCTTCTCTGCAGGAGTCGCTCTCCAGCACAGAACTGCACTGTTATTCCCCTAAAGGCCACCCCCACTTCAGCTGGGTGTTGTTCACATGTTATGCTCACTCTGCTAAGATTCATCCAGTTGTAAACTGTATGTGTACTTCTGGGTATGTATGTTAAACTTCAGTTCAAATTCTAGCCCTCCCAAAAGTTACCTCATTACTTTCTGCTGACCTTCACACAAAACTTGAGAGAGATGCTTAATCTCACTGTCTCCTTTCTCCCTTTCAAGTTTTTTTCCCCTGTGTCAAAAAGTGTATATTTATACTGTAATACTTTTATGCTAATACCATTATATAGTTCCCTTAGTCCTCTCTTTTTAAGATGTCAATTCCCTACTATAAGCAATATGGAAATTAGCGAGTAGGCCTTTTCTTCCCACTTTCCTCCCTCTCTGCCAACATCTGATCAAAAGGATATACTTTTAATTAATAAGGTAATCAGTGAGCTTATTCTACTTTCCATATACCTTCCTTTTTTTTTGAGATGGAGTCTCGCTCTGTCACCCAGGCTGGAGTACGGAGGTGCAACCTCCACCTCCTGGGCTCAGGCAATTCTCCTGCCTCAGCCTCCCAAGTAGCTGGGATTACAGGTGTGCACCACCATGCCCGGCTGATTTTTGTATTTTTAATAGAGACGAGGTTTCACCATGTTGGCCAGGCTGGTCTCAAACCCCCGACTTCAGGTGACCTGCCTGCCTCGGCCTCCCAAAGTGTTGGGATTACAGGTGTGAGCCACCAAGCCCAGCCTCATATTCCTTCCTGATCTCAGGTTTTGATTGTACTATGTCTCCATCATCAGAAACTGTAACATTTACAAACTGTCACCTCTATTCCTACTATCTAACCTTAATTCCACAGCTAAATATATTCAATGCTACCACCAGTCCTCATGCCCAAGCTGCTTCCATCACTCCTTGGTTGTCTGAAGTCTGTTCTCCAGCAGACTCCAAAGAAGCTGAGAGAGCCCCTGAGCTCCTCTGCACGTTCTTTACAGCCTATGGTCTTTATACCTGAAGGTCAGTTCGGCTGGGTATAAAATCCTTGGGTCACAGCTTCTTTTACTGTGTATCTTAAAAATGTTACTTTGTATAATCTCAGCACTTTGGGAGGCTGAAGCGGGTGGATCACTCTAGGTCAGGAGTTCAAGACCAGCCTGGCCAACATGGTGAAATCTCAACCCTGTCTCTACGAAAAATACAAACAGCCAGGCATGGTGAAACGCACATGTAGTTCCAGCTACTCAGGAGGCTGAGGCATGAGATTGCAGGAACCTGGGAGGCAGAGGTTGCAGTGAGCCGAGATTGTGCCACTGCACACCAGGAGACATCCCCCGCCCAACCCCCACCAAAAAGTTATTCTAAAATGTTGCTACTGTATCACAAAGTCTGATACCTCTCTGAGGAGGAATCTTTCAGGATCTTGGTCCACTGCAACCTCCGTCTCCCACCTCCTGGGTTCAAGTGATTCTTGTGCCTCAGCCTCCCGAGTAGCTGGGATTCCAGGCATGTGCCACCACACCTAGCTTATTTTTGTATTTTTAGTAGAGACAGAGTTTCACCATGTTGGCCAGACTGGTTTTGAACTTCTGGCCTCAAGTGACCTGCCTGCTTTGGCCTCCCAAAGTGCTGGGATTACAGGTGTGAGTCACTGTGCCCAGCCTGGACTAATTTTTAAATCTTTAAAATCGAATAGTTTTATGAGATTATATGTCAATATTGACTATTTTGTGTTGATTTTTCTAGACATTCAATGTGCCCTTCCACTATACAAGTTCAAGCTTATTTTCTAAGTTTTCCTGAATCATGGTTTCTATTACCTGTTATTCCACCACTTTTCTCTGGGAAGGGTGTGGGGTGGCACTACAATTATACGTAAGTTGGATCGTCTTTGCCTGACTTCTTTATCCCTTCTCTGGACAATTTCTTCTCTATTTGTTTGAGTCTCGTCTGACTCCATTTTTCTCTGGTCTCTTCCTAATTTACCTTAATGTATTTTCATTCTTGTGTTCCTGATTTTCATTTCAGAAATATGTGTCTTTTTTCTTATTTCCTCCTGAGTCCTGTCAACTCTCTTCATATTTTTCTGTTTAGTCACTTTTAACCTGAGCTTTCTAAACATTTTTAATTTATGCCATTCTTTAGTAGTTTCTGTAGTTTTTCTAATTCCTTTGAGATCACTTGAAAACATCAGGACAGTTTTCATCTGCCTGGAGGAATGTTTTTCTGGTGTGCTTTCATTATCTGTGGAAGGTTATCTGGTTCACTCTCTCCCCACAATATCTTTGTACAGGGTGTGATCAGCATCTTTTCCTGTTCTTTCAGCAGGATGTTCTATGTATGGGCGGTTGTGGGTCAGAGTAGCTTTCTGAACTCCACAGCTGGAGGGGCCTTTCCCTGCAGTGGTCGGTCTGTGTAGCCCTTGCTCCTGTACTTTCTAGGATCGGCCACCTCTTTCTTGTATCTGAAGCTTTTCTCCTTTACCCCAAGTGTTCCTGCTCTGTTCAATCCCAGCCCTTTTTTTTTGCGGGGGGGTGGGCTCTTTTCTTTCAGAAGAGAAGTTTTTGTCAAGGGCATGGGCTTCCCTCACATTCTTGATCTTTCCTCAGCCGTATAATATGCCAGGCAGCGATAAGGCTGTGGGTAGAAATAAAGCAGGATTTTGTGCTTCCATTAATAAAAAAGCCTCCTCTATAAACTGGAGCCTGAGAAACCTGCCCCAGTCTCACTGGCTCTCTCAGATTCACTTGGTGAGGTTTCCATTTGCTGAGGAGTCTCTCGTGAGGGGTATTCTGGTGACTTCTGGATTCCTTGGCTCTTAGGACTGTCGGAGCCGCTTTTCCTTCCTGCCATTGCCTCAGCACAGCTACTGGCTCTGTGTCTGCACGGAGTCATGTCACAGTTGGTGGTCTGGCACCCATCTATGGTGCATAGTTGGTGCATAGAGCATAGCATGGAGGTTCCTCGAAATATTAAAAATAGAATTGCTATACAATCCAGCAATTCCACTCCCGGGTATGTCCCCAAAAGAACTGAAAGCAAAGATTCAAACAGACATCTGTACACCCATGTTCACAGCAGTGTTACTCATAGTAGCCATGAGGTGGAAGCAGTCCAAGTTTCAATGGATGAACAAAATGTGGCTTATCCATACAATGGCATGTGATTCAGCCTTAAAAAAGAAATCTTAAGCATGCTACAACAAGGATGAACCTGGAGGACATCATGCTAAATGAAATAAGGCAGGCACAAAAGGGAAAATACTATATGCTTCCACTTATGTGCATTACCTAGAATAGTTCAATTCAAAGAGTCAAAAGGTAGAATGGTGCTTGCTAGGGGCTGGGAGAGTGGGGACTGAGGAGTTACTGTTTAACGGGTTCAGAGTTTCAGTTTTGCAAAATTGAAAAAGTTCTGTGGATGGATGGTGGTGACGGCATAACAATGTGAATGTACTTAATGGTAAATGTTGTTATGTGTGTTTTACCACAATAATATCTCCTGAATCTGACCCCTTCTTACCACCTACACTGCTCCTACCTTTGATGCTGGACTCTATCATCTTGTGCCCTGCTACTGTGGCGGCCTCCAGCCGGCCTCCTTGCTTCTGCTCTTGCCACTCTCTAGTCCAGCACTGCCCAAGAGAGATGATGACAGCCACAAATGTAATTGTAAATTTTCTAGTAGCCACATTAAAAAGTCCTAAAGTAAATTGAGATTAATTTGAACAATATATTTGGCTTAATCTAATATATCCAAAATATTTGCATTTCAACAGGAATCAATTAAAAAATGATGGAGTGGCCAGGCGTGGTGGTTCACCCCTATAAGACCAGCACTTCAGGAGGCTGAGGCAGGTGGATCACCGGAGGTCAGGAGTTTGAGACCTATCTGGCCAACATGGTGAAAACCCATCTCTACTAAAAATACAAAATTAGTTGGGCATGGTGGTGGATGCCTGTAATCCCAGCTACTCGGGAGGCTGAGGCAGGAGAATCACTTGAACTTGGGAGGCAGAGGCTGCAGTGAGCCAAAACTGCCCCACTGCACTCCAGCCTGGGTGACAGAGCAAGACTCTGTCTCTCAAAAAAAAAAAGGAGATATTTTATGTTTTTCTTTTCATACTAAGTCTCCAAAACCCATGTATAGTGAACACTTACCGTACATTTCCACTGGGACCCGCTGGGTTTCCAGTGCTCCATGGCCACACGTGGTGCTGTACTACACGGGGCACCTCTAATCCACTGCCAACGTCAGCGGCCTCAGTAACCCCATTAACACGTAAACAGGTCCTGCCCTCTGGTCATGACTCTTCACTGGCTTCTCATCTCACCTAGAGTCAAAGCTGCAGCACTCACAGGGTCCACGGGCTTTCGGTGACTTGGCCTTCTGCCACCTCTCTGGTCTCACCTCCTACACCTGGTCAGTCTCCTAAGCCCTGGTCCCAGGAGCCCATGCCACGCCCAATCCTGTCTCCCAGCTTGCTGTGCTCTCTGCCTCCAACACTCTGCCCCAGACACACTATGGCTGGTTCCTCTGCTTCTTTCAAGTTTCTCCTTCAGTGCTGCCTGATCAGAGAGGTCACCCATGAGGAACAGAGAGAAAATGGAGCCCCCTTCTTTCCTCTGGCACTCCTGATCCCCTCATCCTGCTTTAGTTCAACCGACAGCCCTTATCACTGCCTGACATATTGTATGTTTATTTGCTTACTGTCTCCCTCACTGGAATATTAGCTCTAAGTGAACATGCACCCTGTCCAATGTGTTCACTGTTCTACTCCTGGGGCCTAGAATAGCAGCTGGCACCTAACAGGAATGCAATAAAATGTGTTTGCATACATGAAGCCGAGTGTGTGGGAGGGGCCATGAGTGGTGCTTACTCAGCTTTCAGGAAGTGTGGGGCCTCATGGAGGCAGAGGAGGCTTGACCACCCTGTTCACTGCCCCTGCCACTCAATCCAACTTCACTCTTTCTTGAAATCCCAGATGAAGCCCAACCTCCACCACACCTTTCTTAATATCTCCAATCCACACTGATTCCGCCCACCCCTTCCCACTCACTCATCTATGTAGTAATTTATTTAGCATCTGTTATTGGGGCGGACAATGTAAAGGCCTGCCTGGGCCAGACCACACACGGTTCTAGAGCACTGAGGACACATGCACCCACAGCTCCCATGCCTGCTGCCCAATGAGATGGGGCCTGCAAGGCTGGGCACTGATTTTTCCAGAGAAGCTGGATCTGTGAATTTATATATGGACTCTTCTAATGGCCAAATGTTTTTGCAAATTCAGACTCAATGACAGCAGCAGCACATCCATCTTGTCACACCAGAAAGCAAGGAATCAAAGACGACCAGTGTTGTGCCCAGGGACTCTCAGGGCCAGCCCAGATGAGCCCCTCTGGCCACATATAGAATAAGCATAGTGATTCCAGTGGAAAGACACACATCAAGTTGCTTAAATCCATACGTTCATAATTACAATAAAAAGTAAGCCAAAAAACTCACTGGTCACATGTGGAAGACACTAGAAAACCAACTCATCATTATTTTGACAACTGGAGAGTAAGAACGAAGAGTAAAAGATGTATTCTGCCTTTCCTCTATGAACCGTGCCTGGGGTCAGCTTCCCTCTTTGGGAGAATTTCAGCTCCCAGATGAAAGGAGGAATGGAATGAGCGTGCCGCTGGCTGCTGGATCCAAGCATATTCTCAATGACAGACAGTAGCATGGAGAAGTGGCCGGTCGCCCGACATCTCTTGTTGGAAGTAAACAGCACCTTGAGCCTGCCCACAGGCAAACTTGCCAGAACCAAAATCAGCTAAGCCTGAATGTGATCATGGCTCTCGGTCTCACTGCTCAACCAACTTAAAAGGAAACAGGGGACACAGGAGCTTGCTAAACGCCTGCAGTGGATGCAATCAGCAAAATCAGACAATGAGAGACTCTATGGCACAAGTCGCCGATTCCTTCAACAAAATACTGTGGAAGAATAAACAAGAACTAGGTGGAACAGAAGCCCGTAGACTAAAGGGATTTAAGAGACCTATCAATCCACAGTGACATGTGTGACTTTTGTGTGTCTCAGTTCAAATAATCAAGCCGTGAAAAGTACACGGGGAAGTGTGAATACAGTATTTGATGATATTAAGGAATTATTGTTAAGTTTGCTGGTACAATAGTGATACTGCAGTTCTACCGGCAAGAACTTCAGAATGAAAGCCTGGCAGGGAAGGCCATGAGCACAAAGCCGAAGTATACGGGCCTCCACAGTGTGGCTTTGCTCTCAGTGCAGCAGCAATGCAGAAAGGACGGCCAGAGAGGGTTCCTCATGGGCACTGGGCCCAGCAGGAGTGAGGAGTACCAGGGTGTGTGGCTAGGGGAGCAGAGGGGCTGTGATGTTGCTGGGCAGTGTGGGTCTGGGCTAGGGGTCTCCTGCCAGCTCCGACACATCAGCCCCTAGGCTGAGGCCCACAGCAGGCACCATGGGGTCAGGCTCCAGCGGGGAGGCTGATGCATGCCCTGGCTCTTCCTGACCCTGCTGCTCCCAAGGGGCTTCTCACCTCTGTGTCCACAACGCTGGCTTTCCTGCTCCCAACGATACTGCCTGGCTGCTTGGATGGCGTTTTCTGGAGGAAGTCAGAGATCCTCTGAACCAAGAAATCACGGTCTTTCAGGTTGGCAAACAGGAATGTCATTTTGCTTTTGGTGCTGATGGACAGGGGGCTGGGCAGCACACTGGAGCTGTCGGCTTTTTCGACAATGGTCACCTGAGAAGGTGGAAGAACTCTTTTTGGTGTCTGCATCTCAGATCCTGCCACTGGGCATGCTTTGTGAATGGCAGACTGTCATGCAGCTGTCCCCTCCTGGGCACAATGCAGTGAGTGGCCCTACTGCCCTCATATTCTGACTCTGCCACCCGCTGCACGTAACCCCGACCAAGCTGCCTGTGCCTGTAAGGTCCTGTTTTTCCTGTCGATGGGGGTGAGCACACTGGCCGTGCAGGGCGGTTCTGAGGATGATGACGTAAAGTGTTCAGCCCAGCTGCTGGCCGTCACTGGCTCTCAGAAGGCTGTCCTAAAGCAGGGCAAGCGGTCCCTTGCTTGCAGGACTGTCCCCTGCACTTGTTCCCAGGGAACACTTTTTGATAGCAGGGGTCCTGGAGCTTGGCTCTGAACCCTTCTGAGGTGTGGAGGGCACAGGACAGGCTTTCAGCGGGCACCTCTGCAGAGCCCAAGGCCTGGCAGGGAGACGGACAAGGGATGCACCAGCTGAGCACAGTCAGCAGGGATGAGTGCTGGGAAGGGGGAAGGCTGGGTGGCCCCAGGGGAGGTGGCCACCGAGCTAAGACCTGGTCCAGCCAGGTGAGTGCTGGGGAAGAGATGGGCAGGGGCACAGCAGTCACCCTGCAGAGTGGGGTGGGACTGCCTGAGGGAGGAAGAGAAGGCCAGAGAAGCCAGGACAGCATGACCGGGGACGCGGTGGGGAGTGTGTGTACACTTTTTATGTCTGTGTGTGAGCATATACATGGGGTGTGCCGGGGCAGAGGCACACAGAGGGCCTCACAGGCCACAGGAGGCAGGTGGGAGAAGACACTAGAGGACTCTAAGCAGGTTGCCAACATGCTCTGACTGACATTTCAAATTTTGCTGGTTGCTGTGGGAGGATGTGTTATAAAGGGGCTAAGTGTGTTGGGCCAGGTGTGGTAGCTCTTGCCTGTAATTCCAACACTTTGGAAGGCTGAGGAGGAAGGATCACTTGAATCCAAAAGTTTGAGACCAGCCTGGGCAACAAGATGAACCCCTGTCTCTGTTAAAAATAAAAAAAAAAAAAAAAAAAACAGCTAGGTGTGGTGGCACACATCTGTTGTCCCAGCTACTTGGGAGGTTGAGGTGGGAGAATCACTTAAGCCCGGGAGATCGAGGCTGCAGTGAGCCATGATCACACCACTGCATTCCTGCCTAGGCAAAAGTGAGACCCTGTCTCCAAAAAAAACAAAAAGAAACAAAAAAACAAAGCAGAGGTGGGGGTTAAGTGTGGTTAGGGAGTGGCTAAAGCAGATGACAGTGTCTTAGGTGGCAGCCATGGAGAGGAAGGGCTGAGCTCTGTGGGGTGAGCTGGCAAGACATGCTGTAGGTAGGACAAAGGGAGGAGGGAGAGGTTGGAATCTAGGCTGATACGTGGTTTCTACCTGGACAAAGGGTGGAAGAGGGGTCACTTCCCAAGGGAAGTACGGAAGGGCGTGGTTGGGAGTGAAATTCAAGAGCCCACTACACCCACAGCAGAGTGTGCTGCGTGCGCAAGAGCCTGCAGGCGGGAACGTGGAGGAGCGGGTGTGTTGAGGGGTCAGCATTGGCCGCCTCCACCCTGACCAGCTGCAGAGTTCATCACCAGAGCAAACTCAGCCCTCCAGTGTGGGCCGGTCCTGCTCCCCGAGCCCTCCAGTGTGGGCCGGTCCTGCTCCCCGAGCCCTCCAGTGTGGGCCGGTCCTGCTCCCCGAGCCCTCCAGCGTGGGCCGGTCCTGCTCCCCGAGCCCTCCAGTGTGGGCTAGTCCTGCTCCCCGAGCTCCACCAGGGTTCTACCATCTGAGATGTCAAGGGCCCGGCAAGAGAAATTCAAATGGAGCTTCAGGTGTCAGGAAGACCCCTAGGCCCAGGGGCCAGGTCAGTACAGTGCCCGGGACAGATCCACAGGGCCCTAGTGCTAATAGAATGTGGGGTCCGGGTCACACCTGAGACTCTCAACCTGGAGCTTTTGGAGCTGTGGCTCTTCTGAGTTCCTTCCCTCTGACTTCTCTTGGGGAAACTGAGGCAACAACTCTCCCACACCTATTCTCAGCTACAGCTACACTTTGAGGGATTTGTGCAAATGGCAGGAAAGTCTTTAAGAATCTCAGCTGGGCGCGGTGGCTCATGTCTGTAATCCCAGCACTTTGGGAGGCCGAGGTGGGCGGATCACAAGGTCAGGAGATCAAGACCATCCTGGTTAACGCAGTGAAACCCTATCTCTACCAAAAATCCAAAAAATTAGCCAGGTATGGTGGCAGATGCCTGTAGTCCCAGCTACTCGGGAGGCTGAGGCAGGAGAGTGGCATGAACAGTGAGCAGAGATCGCACCACTGCACTCCAGCCTGGGCAACAGAGCGAGACTCCATCTCAAAAATAAATAAATACATAAATAAAAATAAAAGAATCTCACTTGCTTCTTCTTATAATTAAACAGTCAGTGCCCTGCTTGGCCACAAGGAAAAGGAGTCCTTGGGACCTGTCCTGACTCAGTCTCATGTTTTCTATTTGGGCAAGGTGCCTTATCCTTGCTCCACACCCCTTCACTGTAGTGCAGGACAGATGGCCTTATTCCCACCAGGGTCACTGTGGAGGCCCAAGAAACCCAAGAAGGAGCAAGTGAGAGCCAATGCCGCCCCACAGGGGAGAGCCGACCTCTGATGGCCTGCTGGAGCCTGAGCCACAGCCAAGGTGGTGTGTCCAGAGAGGACTGGTGAGGTGGCCTCTGAGAATGACATGTGGGACCGGTGCAGGAACAGGGTCCTTTAAGCCCAGCCACAGAGCAGTGCTTTGCCAAAATTCAACTGCAGGGCCCAGAAGGCAAGCCTGACGGAAACTCACGCAAGTGACCTGGGAGGGCAAGCAGTGTGCCCCCACCATGTCACCTGCCTCCCCCACAGGGCAGGTGCTTGTGGAGGGGCTCACTCGGCCTACATCCTCCACCTGTCCCATCACTGAGTGACATGTGGCTGTCTGGGCTAGGGCCTCCTCCCAGATGCCCCCCAGTAAGCCACGGCAGAGCAGGACAGGCTGGTCCCTGAGCTGACTGACCCCTCAGGGATAGAAAGGCCCTGGCCTCTCAATTAGGGGATGCTGACCTCCCTCAGGGGTATGATGAGGTGGCACGCATCCTCCTCCTTGCTGGCGAAGCAGATGTAGTTGTTGGAGATGAACATCTGGCCAGGGATGTGCAGCTTGTTGAACGGTGTCCACAGGGTGCAGCTCGTGTGGCCGTCCAGCCGCTCATCCCTGGGTAGCCGGAATGTGGCTCGGTAGCACTCATTCTTGGCTCGGGCGTCCAGGTCTCTGGGGAAACAAGGTGGGAGGACAGGAGGAAAGGGGACAAAGTCAGGACCAGCACACTCTCAAGGAAGCCTTGGGGCCTCCCCAGGCCTGTTTACACATCAGATTCAGGATCCCTGGGGCTCTCCCTGAAGGAAGTCCCGCTCAGGGACCTGAGAGTTCAATAGAACATGCACGCTGAGTCACCAGGCAGAAGGTGAGACAGTCACATAACCAGCGGAGAAGTGGCCAGCAAGCAATGTGTCCTGAGACTGCTCTGAAAAGGACACCTAGACGCTGGCCTGGGCAACGTGCAACCCATCCCTCGGTACTGAAGGGCAGGCAGAGCCCAGAGCGTCTGCACTGGTCCCACTCAGATGGACGGCTCCCGGCAGCTCTTCCACCCTGGGCAGGCCTAACCCCAGGTTTCACCTTGAAGCCTGGGTGAGGAGCTCCCCACTGGGAGGTGTGGAGCTAAAACTAAAGCATGCGGCTGCTAACAGACACGCACACCTGTGTATCTCAGACCCAGGGCCCCACCCCTTCGGTGGCTCTGTTCACATAAACCCTCCCAGCCCCAAAGGGAGCCTCCTGCCTGGCCTGGGCTGCCGTGGCCTAAGCAGGGCCTGGCTGCACCCTCACCGGCAGTGCCAGCGTGGCCACACTCCACCTCTACTGTTGTTTCCAAAAGGTCCCACGGCCAACCAGCACCCACACCCTAAGGGCAACATGCTGGCACAATCTTCTGCTTCTGGGGGTGGACCCCAGAGTTTGGACCTAGACCATAGTCTGTGGGTGCAATGCAGGAAATGGCCTGGTTGGAATGAGGTTGCTGAACACATGGGTGTGAATCTGGCTGTGCTCAGGTTGGCTGTGGGACGCAGAGAACCTCAGAGATCTTGGCCAGCCTCTTGAGTTTCCCATAAGCTACAACCTAGAAGCCCAAACGTAAGCAGCCCGGGAGGGCCGGCTGCTATGATGTGTTCCTATCCATCAGTCCTCTGGACAGGGCAGCAGGGACTCAGACCCACACATGGCCCAGCTCCTTGGCTGGCTTCAGACCCAGAGGTCTGCTTCCACATCAAACTTGGGACCCCTGGGGTCCCATGGCTGGGAGGGTCCTCTGGCCAGAGTCTCGGGATATACAGGAGAGTTGTCAATCATGGTGGGATGGAGGCTGTGCACTTGAGCCCAGATTCACCGAAGCCTTTCTGGGGGCGTCAGAGCACCCCGGCTGAGGTGGCTAGATTCTGGCTCCACTGCTCACTGAGGACTTCAGGCAACTTACTTGACCTCTCCGTGCCTCAGCTTCCTTGTCTGACACCTAGGGATGGTAAGAGACCCTTCCCATCATAGGGCCAAGAGGAGTAAAGTGTGAAAAGCCTCCTCCCCGTTAGTGGTCAGGACATCACTGCTATCTCCTGCTGCCTCTCCACACGGTACTGCAATGATCTGTTTACCTGGCTTCCCTCCCAAGTGGGGAGCCCATGAGGGGTAAATGTGGACACCCTCTCCAGATCTACACACTTGGACCAGGCAGGTCCCAGCCAAGGTCAGCAAACCTGGCTCACATGAGCCCACCCCAGCCCTGGAGGGTAACGCACCGCTTCAGGGCTGAGATGTTCCTGTGTGGCCGGACAGGCCTGGGCAGGACCTTGTCCTCCAGGAAGCCCTCACTGTCCAGTAGCTGCCGCATGGCCAGGTTGGCCAACTGCTCCATGAGCTTGAAGGTCTCGCCGATGTTGAGGAACATGGAGAAGAAGAGCTCCTGGTCGCGAGTGTCCACACGGATGCTCTCGGGGAAGAGCAGGGTGGCGTTCTTCTCCAGACGCGTTATGTCCACCCACTGCACCACGAGGCTCACTGTGCCCGCAGGGACAGACACACCGCGGGTTAGGGCCTGGCAGGGTGAGGCTCCTGATGCCCATCTGTACCCCAGACCCACCCTAGGGAACTGCTCTCTGGGGGCAGCACTTCCTGCATGCCCAGGCCTGGCTGGGCTGGGTCATGCCCTCCATGTGGAGGGACCAGGCCACTGAGGTGTCCACTGCCTTTCAGACCAACCACACACGGTGTCTGCCCCATCAGTGGCGGAAGGGGAAAGGAACCAATGTGCAGAGGTGAACCATCAAGACCCACCCTGCAGCTCCCCTAAGTGGGAGCGCACTGATGTGTGAACAGTCACAGCACAGCTGGCCAACACAGAGCAGGACCCAGCCCCTGCTGACAGGAGGTGACTGGCCACCTGGTTGTGACAGATAAGTGGCAAGGGCAGGAGGGGGCACAGGGAGGCTGTGGGCTGAGGGAGACGAGGAGGGAGGAGGGCGTGGTGGGCTTGGGGATGGCTAAGACCTTGGGGGCTCTTTCTGGAGCTGCTGGGGAACCAGGCTCGCATCCTGTGGCCGGGGTGTCTGCAGAGAGGGACCTGCAGCAGATGAAGGCTGTGGCACACACCCAAGGCACTGCATGGCATGGAATCCCAGGAATTCGGGGCAGATGTGTGCCCGAATACGCCAGCTCAGCAGAAGAGAGCAGGGCAGGCATGTGGAGTCACCATGTGGAGAACCCTACTAGCGAGGGGTGGGCACGGTAAAAGCCGGCTGGGAGCAGGTGGATGCCTGGCCAAGGCTGGACAGTCCCACCCTGGGCTGCAAAGGTGGCATTTGGGTTTCAGGAAGAGCCCTCTGGTGGCCATGTGGGGATGGAGAATCTGGAGGCTGAGGGCAGGGAGGGGCTGAGGGTGTGGGGGCGGGGGCACACTGAGGGGCTGGCTTACCTTCCTTCCCCAGCAGGAAGGAGTAGAAGCACAGGTGGTTGACAGTCAGGTAGAGCCAGCCCTGCCGGGGCACGCGGCCCTTCCAGTAGCTGCAGGAGTAGTAATTCACCAGCTTCTCGCCCTCAGGCATCCCAAACTGCTTCCGCATCTTCAGCTCGGCCTCCTTGAACTTCCCGGGGTCCTCGTCTCCCTGGGGCTGCAGGTTCTTGTTCTCTTCTGCGATGATGCCCTGGAGGAAGACAAGAGGACAAGGGCTTGCCCTGCACAGTCCTGGACAGGTCACAGCGTGGAGCAGAGAGGCCCAGGGAACCCAGGACTCATGGACCTTGGTCTAAGGGCTACAGGCACAGGTGGGAACAGTCAGCGGCTCTTGCTGGGTTGCAGTCAAGGCACATGGATGACAGATGCTGCCTGTGTGACTCTCCAGATAAAGCTCCTGCAACTCCCTGAACTACTGTCATCACCAGCTGTGAGCAGAGACTTTAAAAAAAAATTAAGACAGGGTCTCACTGTCACCCAAGCTGGAGTGCAGCCTCAACCCAACAGCTGAAGCCATCCTCCTGCCTCAATTCTAAATATTTTCTAATTTCCATTTCTTCCTTGGCCTATGAGTCATTTAGAGTTTTTTCTGCTGATGCGTTTTTTGGGCCTGGCATATAGGAGGCAGGGAATAACGCCACAACTACTATTATTATCACCGCCCAATTGCTCACCAGAGAGTAAAGGTTTGCTTCTACTCTCTCCACCTGTTTTCCTGGAGACAGAGGCAACGAGGTCTCAACTTGAACCCCAAAGTGCACCGAGGAGAGCTGAGAAACTTGGTAATGTCTGTCCAGGCATGGGACGTTCTGGTATCAGGAATTCACAAGAGCCTGCCCAAAGCAACTTTGTACCACACGACTTTGACCTAGTAAGAGCCTTCCCATGACTCTAACTTAAGGAAATAACCTAACAGAAAGAACAAGACATATACATTCAGGCCAGGTGCGGTGACTGACGCCTGTAACCCCAGAACTTTGGCAGGCCAAGGTGGGTGGATCACTTGAGGTCAGGAGTTTGAGACCAGCCTGGCCAACATGGCAAAATCCCATCTCCACTCTTTTTTTTTTGAGACGGAGTCTCGCTCTGTCACCCAGGCTGGAGGGCAATGGCATGATCTTGGCTCACTGCAAGCTCTGCCTCCCGGGTTCACACCATTCTCCTGCCTCAGCCTTCTGAGTAGCTGGAACTACAGGCACCCGCCACCACGCCCGGCTAATTTTTTTGGTATTTTTAGTAGAGACAGGGTTTCGCTGTGTTAGCCAGGATGGTCTCGATCTCCTGACCTCGTGATCCACCCGCCTCAGCCTCCCAAAGTGCTGGGATTACAGGCATGAGCCACCACGCCCAGCCTTTTTTTTTTTTTCTTTCTGACAAGGAGTCTCGCTCTGTCGCCCAGGCCGGAGTGTAGTGGTGCGATCTCAGCTCACTGAAACCTGTACCTCCTGGGTTCAAGCAATTCTCCTGTCTCAGCCTCTTGAGTAGCTGGGATTACAGGCGCACGCCACCATGCCTGGCTAATTTTTGTATTTTTAGTAGAGATGGGGTTTTGCCACGTTGGCCAGGTTGCTCTCGAACTCCTGACCTCAGCTGATCTGCCTGCCTTGGCCTCCCAAAGCGCTGGGATTACAGGTGTGAGCTACTGTACCTGACCACCTGCCCCGTCTCTACCAAAAATAGAGAAATTAGCTGAGCACGGTGGTGCGTGCCTATAATCCCAGCTACTTGGGAGGCTGAGGCAGGAGATTCATTTGAACCTAGGGGGTAGAGGTTGCAGTGCGCTGAGATTGTGCCACTGTACTCCTTCCTAGGTAACAGAGTGAGACTCTGGCTCAAAAAAAAAAAAAAAAAAAAAAAAAAAAAGACACATACATTCAGATAAATGCTCATTATCCTGTTAATTATCCCCAAAGAGGAAACAACCTAGAGATCACCATGAGTTTTTACACACCGCTACAATTTTCATAACCATTGTTTGATGGCAGCAAAATATTGCACTAAGTATAGCATACATGACTTAACAAGTCCCCTGAACAAGCAGCACTTAGCACAGTGTATGTATACACTTTGTGTACGCTCAGTCAATGCCACAGCACCTATTATTATTCTCAGGTTGCAGAAGAGAGAACAGCTGCTTTCCTCCCTTATCATGGGACCGGGAGGCACTGTTTCCAGTTTTTCTGCTAATACACACAGTCTGGTGGGAGACATATTAAACTGTGTGTTTATATATATAACATATGTGTGTATACATGTATTATTCGGCCGGGCGCGGTGGCTCACGCCTGTAATCCCAGCACTTTGGGAGGCCGAGACGGGTGGATCACAAGGTCAGGAGATCGAGACCATCCTGGCGAACACGGTGAAACCCCGTCTCTACTAAAAAATACAAAAAATTAGCCGGGCGAGGTGGCGGGCGCCTGTAGTCCCAGCTACTCGGGAGGCTGAGGCAGGAGAATGGCGTAAACCCGGGAGGCGGAGCTTGTAGTGAGCCGAGTTCGCGCCACTGCACTCCAGCCTGGGCGACAGAGCAAAGACTCCGTCTCAAAAAAAAAAAAAAAAAAAAAAAAAAAAAAAAAAAAAAAAACAACAACAACAACATATGTGTGTATACATGTATTATTTATACATGTATGCATATGCAAATATATACATATATATTTTTTAAAGACAAGGTCTCGCTATGTTGGCCAGGCTGGTCTCAAACTCCTGGGCTCAAAGGATCCTCCTGCCTGGCCTTCCAAAGTGCTGGGATTACAGGTGTGAGCCACCGCACATGGCCCTTGAAACTGTACATTCTGCGTATATGAATATACTGTAGGGGCTCCAAGGATTGGAATTTTGGGGTAAAGGGCATGTGCCTTTTAAAATAACGTTAGTTTTACAATAAAAAATAACTCAAAATATCCTATTGTTTCCAGCATCTCCTCTGGCAAACAGAGCTGTCTATCTGCACACGCTTTCCAAGGCACCTGGGTAGGAATGGAAACCCCGCACTAGGCTTCAGCAGCCTCCAGTGCCCAGCCAGGGTAAGAAGGGGTTTTCCTGGGTCATGAGTTCCTCTGCCCCTCTCAACTCCAAGAGAAAGAGCACTGACACTTCAGTCACCACCTTTGTAAAATGAGGACGCACCCTACATTGTGAAGATTAAATAGGATAATACAAGAGAACACTGCCGGCCAGGGAAGGGTGAGAACAGGGAGTGGCGAGTAAACCTTACGTGTATCTTGCCCTTGACGAAGGTAGTGATATCTTCCTCACTGTCGAAGATGGACAGTGTCTGGAGCAAGTTATTTTCCAGCCATTCCCAGTGTTTTGTGATCTCTTTGCGGGAAGAACCTAGAAGAGGTTGGTGAAGTAAAAGAAAAATCATAAATTCACCAGGTCCTAAACACATATTCAAAGAAGCAAGATGAAAGTGGGCAACCTAATTAGCTAAATCCAAGTGACTAGAATCTTCAAGCTGCTTCCTCTTTTCCCTCTTATACTGATGAATATGTGCATAAAGAAAGTAATAAATGGTCCTGATAAAAAACAAAAAATTAAACATCCAGGCTGAATCACAGTCGTGTGAGAGTGAACATTTCCACCTGTCCCTGAAGCCAACAGGGAGCGTCACTAAGTCTCCTATGTGTCCTAAAAACAGTCTATGCGCCTGCAAGCTTGCTAACTTATACCTTCCCTCAAGTTGAAAGAACTTTATGTGGCCTTTGCTATGTATGTGATTAATCAGACACAGCCATACTTTGTATAAATGAGTCCAGCTCTTTCCTGAGAATCTAGGTATCCACAGATAGCAGCTGGAGCTTCCTACAAGACTCCAGGCCCCTGGCTAGCTAGGCTCCTGCTGGGCAGACAAGTAGCTACTGTCCCTCTCTTCAGTTTCTCCTGGCCACCTTCTTACCTAGTGTCTGCCCCACCTAAGAGGCAGGGGGTCCCTGTCCTCCATAGGCCCAATAAAGATTTAAAAAAAAGTAGAGAAAATCTGGGTGCTGTGGCTCATGCCTGTAATCCCAGCACTTTGGGAGGCTGAGGCAGGAGGATCGTTTGAGCCCAGGAGTTTGAGACCAGCCTGGGCAGCATGGCGAAACCAAAAATACAAAAAAAAAATTAGCTGGGCGTAGTGGCACGTGCCTGTGGTCCCAGCTACTCACGATGCTGAGGTGGGAGGAATGCTTGAGCCTGGGAGGCGGAGGCCGCAGTGCAGCCTGAGTGACAAAGTGAGATCTCGTCTCAAAAAAAACAACACACAAAACAAAAATGTAGAGAAGGCAGCATGATGCCACTTTTAAAGGCCGGAAGAACTGTTTGCTCCCATCAAAGAATCGGGGAAGAAGCCCCAGGGGAAGCGCAAAGAGATGAGGGGAGATCTCTGCCGAGCCTGGCTCCCCCATCCCCAGCACCCGTTTCTGGGGTTTTGCCTCTGCTGAATGAACACAAGGATGAGGAGTGAATGACACCCCGGATCGTTCTCAGCTGCCCGGAGGTGGGACAGGGGGCCCATCCACCAGGTACACAGAGAGCCTCAGCCAAGACACAGCGGATTCTCGTTTTTCGGGTGGTTAGATTCTGTAAGGTGGCCGCAATCAGTGAGTTAGCGAATCCTGAACCAGTACTCTGGGGGAATACAGGGTTAGGTTCCTCGAGCCTCTAGTCACACTCGTCTCAACTGACCGATACGTAACTGTTTACACGTGTTTCTGTTTAAAGAGACCTTATTAATACGTGCCCCTGATTGACTGGCATTGAGCTCATGGCCAGCAGCACTGCCACTCACGCCTGAATGAAGCTGCTCTAATGCACAAGGCACAACGCAGGCTTCTTGCTCTTACGAACAAGAGCGCCTCAGCGCTATGCTCAGGAGACATTTTAAACAGCCAAGTCAACAGCAATGAGCACAAACATGGGAAAACACGGCACTGCAGAGACCGTGAACAAGACACACGAGTGCGGTGTGACAGCTGAATCAAGAAGGCAGAGTGTCGCCCTGTTCTGCCTCAGCTGGGGACATGGGCATCAGGTGAGTCAAATTTTTCACTGCTTTGAATGTACACGTGTCCATGTCTCCACATGACCACAAAATCACTGGAAGCATTGATTTGGGGATTGCAAATACATTTTACTGAGCAGGCCAATTTGCAAATATGGAGTCTTTGAATGAGGCCAACTATATCTACCTTGAGAAAAGGTGGCATAGAACGTGGACATTGGCTAGCCCCACACTTGCACCCCCAGAGGTACGCGGGGCTCCATGGGGCTGTCCTCTCCTACTCTGTCCCCATGACCAGTGGAGCTGCCTTTCTAAGATGGAAGCTAAGCTGCCTCCACTTCCCTCTTGCAGCCTTGGACTGTGCTGTCAGCAGGGAACACCGCCCAGGCATGTGGGCTACACACCCCTTCCTCTTGGCAACAGCTCTTCCAGGGCAGGCCCTGCCGAGCACCCCTCACCACTCACGGCACCTACCACACGCCACTGTCCAGTAGACCTGGGAGTCCTGGGTCTGGTGCAGGATGCGGTAAGGGGCCACGCGGGCACTGGAGTCCAGCACCACGTCCAGGGTGCCCACGAGAAGACCTGGGAACGGGGCAGACAGACATGGTGGGTGAGGGGAGGGCCGGACTGAGGCCCCTGAAGGCTGAGTCTGGCCGGAGGCAGAAATGATGATGGCGCTACCCAAAGGGTCCAGCCCAACCAGGGAAACGTCCTAAATTATCCCCGCGGTGAAAGGCCTTCAGCCAGAGTCTGATCCCGACCAAAAAAATCCCCTTCCACTTCTTCCTGGAAGCATCTGCTGCTTCTCCTGACTCAGAAACGCTTGCAAGCAGAGGCAGATGCAAGTTTCATGGGGTCAGAGCTTAAACAATTCTGGGAAGCCCTCTTTAAGTATACCAAATTAGACAAATACAAAACAAGCATTGCTTTAGACTGAGTTACACATTAAAGCTAAAAAAGAACAATATCACAAAATCCAGAAAACCAACACAATGTTTTCTTAACTGCCAGGCACACCTCCAGAAATAAGACTTCCAGACATATTTTGTCATGTACTCATCGCTTCTTCACAGGACAATGATTCTGCAACATTATTTTCCATATCAAGAACAGAAAGATAATGTCTTCCCTTTGCCATGACTCACTGACTTTTATTACCGACCGTTTAAGGAAGTTTCTTTTAGCCTCAAAACTCATAACTGAAGATGTCAATTTTTAGAATCGTCAAATTCAGGAAAATACTGATAGAAGTGTTTTCATTTCTGAATTGAAACATGTTAGGGCATTTCAAGTTTTTCTTCTCCTCACATACACCCATTTGATAGATGACACACATTAACCAGTTTGTGGCAATGCTATCTTTGTTTTTAGATTTTATGTTTTTGGTAATGCTATCTTTGTCAGTGTCACTATTTGCAGTGACAAATCAGCAGGAAATATAGTTTTTTACCGTCGTTTGATTCACTAATTGAATTATCAAGCAATCTAAAAACCTGTTCATCGTTTTTGAAATTTTTTCTTCCTTTTAACTAAGTGCTGCTTTTGACATGATCTGAAAATATTTTGTTACCAGTTTTCCTGTTGATGTCAGAACTATTTTTATTGCTATTACTCAATTTTAACACTTTTGCTTCACAGTTCATTAATATTTTTTTGAGACACAGTCTTGCTCTGTCGCCCAGCTGGAATGCAATGGCGCCATCTCAGCTCATTGCAACCTCCACCTCCTGGGTTCAAGCGATTCTCCTGTCTCACCCTCCCGAGGAGCTGGGATTACAGGTGCATGCCACCATGCCCGGCTAAATTTTGTATTTTTAGTAGAGACGGGGTTTTGCTATGTTAGCCAAGCTACCTATTCAGACTCTTTAATGAAAAGTCTAGGTTGGCATGTTTTTAATAGATGGCTTGAATAAAACCAAATCACTGTCCGCTCCTCTTCAGGGAGGACAGTGCTCGGAGGCCACAATGCCCATGATGGCACAAGGAAGGCCCTGTCAGAGGGCTCAGCAGGACACACCAAACCCAGCAGTGGAGAGAGGGTTCAAAGAATGGTCCCAGGGGACAGGGAGAGTGAGGTGGAAAGGAGAAGAGCCCGCAGGAAGGAGGTGTACTGAGGCCGCGCTGCACCTGCACCCGCCCGTCCAATGAGATGACCTGCGGAAGCCTGCCGAGCACAGCACGAGTGCTCCAAGTACACCGGCGAGTATGACACACTGGCACGCTGGCGGAAGGAAAGGTGCCGGTCCCTTGCCTTCTTCAATGGGCTTGCAGTAGCTTTGAGGTTGGCCACAAGGGCTGCCAACTAACTCCCACTGAACAGCTGGATCTAGGAGGCGGGTCCAGCACAGGAGCCCGAGATCCTCGAGGCCCACTGGGAGGGAGCCTGAAGCTGAAGGGAACACTGAGTGTTCCTGGGAACAGAACAGTCTCTTCCATATGAAGAAGTGTGGCCCAGGAGAAGCCTCCGTCTGCATCTGGCTATTAGCTGCTAACACTGAAAAATCAGGAGGATTCACAGAAAAAGGTCTTGATAAACTGGACGACCTGGCAACACTGGGACCGCATTCCTGCAGGGCAACGATCGGTGCCCCGAAGAGCACAGGCACTGAGCCTGAGCCAGCCGGGCTCCTGCAGTGCGGGACGCAGGCCCTGGAGCACGAGACTCCCCGGATCCTACAGGCCGCACGACTCCAAGGGCCTCAGCCTGCGTGGTGGTGGCGCCCGGGCCCACACAGGGCCACCTTGGCGAGCTGGCAGGAGGAACACCCTGCGCTGCTACCCAAAGCCTTGGCTGGGCAGCTCTGAGAGCAGCCAGGAGCAGAAAGGCGGGCGAGGAGAAGCTGGGGGAATGGGGGCGCGGCCCGCTCCGGGGACCTCCGATCTTGCTAAAAGGGCGATACTTTGGTGAGGTGGGAATGAAGAAGAGGGCAAAAGAAAACGTGCGCTGGCGTCACTTGGCCCCTTAGAGGCACCGGGGGAAACTGGGGTGGAGGATGAGGACAGGGCGGTCTCGCTAACTTTCGGCGGTGGAATCCCGGGAAGCGACACGGCTCCCGGGGCTCGCGGGCGCCGAATCCGGGCGGAGGCCGCCCCACGCCGACCTGAGGAGAGCCCGCCCAGGGCGCACTCGCCTCCCGCCAGCCCCTCGCCTCCCCGCCCCGGCCCCTCCGCGCCCGGCTCCCGGGTCCTGGCCTCGAGCCCCCGCCCCGCCGCGCACTGGCGTGCGTGTCCGCTGCGACGCGCAGAGGCCGGGCCGGAACCGGACCCGCCCGCCGCCAGCCCCGCCGCGGCGTCCATAGGCCTGGCCGCCCGCGCGCCTCTCACCCGTGAGGCCGCCGCCCTTGCCGTGGCCCCGGCGCCGCTGCAGCACGAAGAAGGGGTTGGCCCGCTCCGTCACCCACAGCGCATTGGCCACCAGCACCTCCTCCGGGCTCAGCCACATCGCGGTGCCGCTCGCGCCGGGCCGAGGCCCGCGAGGCGGAAGCGCCCGCCGCCGTCGGCGTCCAGGAGCTGAGCGTGCGGAGCGGGCCGGGGCGGGGCCGGGCGGGCGGCGCCCCCTGGCGGGCGTGTGGCGCTCACGCACCCGGCTCGCGGCCCGCACCGCCCCCTCCGCCCCCTCCGCCCCGGCCTCGGGCGCGCGCCCGCCTGGCCTCCTGGAGCGGTCCAGCCGCCGGCCTCCGGCCTGGACCCAGAACGGAACGGCCCAGTCCGCAGACAGGGGAGCCGCTGTGCAGAGCAGGGCTTCTGGCGTTTTGAAAGCTGTGCAGTGTGAAAGAAAGATACAAAGAAGCACAGTTTGGCTGTTTTTGGCTGGTTGTGCGTGCAACCCGGGGCGTGTTAGCACTGCAAAGGGCGCCTGGAAAAGGGTTTGCAGTTCCTCTTAATTCTCAGAATTTTTTTTTTCTTTTTTTTTTGACAGAGGCTTGCTCTGTCGCCCGGGCTGGAGTGCAATGACGCGATCTTGGCTCACTGCAACCTCTGCCTCCCGGGTTCAAGTGATCCTCCTGCCTCAGCCTCCTGAGTAGCTGGGATTACAGGCGCCTGCAACCACGCCCGGCTAATTTTTTTGTATTTTTAGTAGAGACGGGGTTTCACCATGTTGGCCAGGCTGGTCTCGAACTCCTGACTTCAGGTGATCCGCTCACATTGGCCTCCCAAGTCCTGGGATTACAGGCATGAACCATCGTGCCTGGCCAGTTCTCAGAATTCTGACACTGGGGCCGGAGACTAGAGGAATCGTCCAGCGCAGGGCGAGTGCCAGGAGGCCCTGATACGGGCTGCATCCTTGGAAATCAGTGCAGATCCTCCCCTGACAGACGGGTCACGGAAGCTGGCCGGCCTTGAGGATGGGGTCTGGGCTGGCCACTGGGCCAGTGGCGGCTTGTGCGCAAGCGTGAGGCGGGCTGCACGCGAATGCGGGGCCCTGGTCTCCCAGTGTTGACCTGCAGGGGCAGCACCAGTCCACGCCCGGCCTTCTGCATGAAGGAGCTGTCAACTCCACCTGGGACAACAGGCCTGGATCCATGCTGTCCGGGGTCGACTGGGATGTGGGGTCACCCTGCTGGGCAGAGCCCTCACTAGGATCTGGCTAGAGAGCAGAGGGAAGGGGGCAGTTAAACCATCCTTGGAGCTGGACCTGGCTTCCAGGTGGGTTTCTGTGATTGGCGATCAAGAATCTTGGTGTGATGGATGTAGGTACACGCAGTTGACACCCAGAGTGACCTGCAGTCTTCTGCAATGTTGCTGGATATAGGAATCAGCTTTCAAGATGCAGAGGCGGGCTTGCTTCAACATCTTGGAAGTTTGAACTAATATTGTCATTGGGCTCTCTAGAGGGAAAGAATTCGGAAGATCTGCACTTTTTAACACCCTGAGAGGAGGTAAAGAGTTGTCTTGTTCCTTCATTCCAGTGGTTCTCAAATTGGGCATACATTAGGATCACCTGGAAGGCTGATTCAAACAGGCTGCTGTAGGCCCAGCCACTTGGGAGGCTGAGGTGGGAGGATCACTTGAGGCCAGGAGTTCAAAATCAGCCAGGGCAACATAGCAAGACTCCATCTGAAAACAAAACAAACCACACCGGTTGCTGCCCCTCCCTCCCAGGGTGTTTGCCTTCCCAATGCGCTCCTGGGTGATGTTGATGCTGCTGACCTGGAGACCACTCCTCGAGAATGATTTTTTGTTTGTTTTGAGATGGAGTTTGAGATGGAGTCTCACTCTGTCGCCCAGGCTGGAGTGCAGTGGCCTGATCTCAGCTCACTGCAAGCTCCGCCTCCTGGGTTCACACCATTCTCCTGCCTCAGCTTCCCGAGTAGCTGGGACTACAGGCGCCGCCACCACGCCCAGCTAATTTTTTGTATTTTTAGTAGAGATGGGGTTTCACCATGTTAGCCAGGATGCTCTCGATCTCCTGACCTCGTGATCCACCCGCCTCGGCCTCCCAAAGTGCTAGGATTACAGGTGTGAGTCACCGCGCCCGGCCAAGAATGATTTTTTGTAAGAAGAAAAAGAACAGACATTTATTGAGCACTTAGTATGTGTGTGCTAAGCTTTACTTCTTTTTGATTTTCTGAGATATAATTCACATTCCATAACATTCACCCTTTTAAAATGCAAAATGTAGTGGTTTTTAGTATATTCAGTAGGCTGGACATCCATCATCACTAATTCCAGAACATTTTTATCAAGTCAGAAGAAACCCCTTACCCATTAGCTGCCATTCCCCACTTCCCCCCAGCTTTGCCCTGGCAACCATCAATCTGTTTTTTCTCTGTACATTTTTCTCTTTCTAGCCATTTCTTCATATAAATGGAACCATACAATATGTGGTCTTTTGTGTCTGGCTTCTTTCCTTCCCATGTGTTTGGGGTTCACCCATGTCACAGCATGTATTGATACTTCATTCCTTCTTATGGCTGAACAATACCCCCTGGTATGGATGCACCACATTTTGTTCATTCATTCTTCAGTGGATGGACATTTGGATTGTTTACCCTTCTTGTCTATTATAAATAATGCTGCCATGAACATGTGTACAAGTCTCTGTATGAATATGTGTTTTTAATTCTCTTGGGCATATATCAAGGCGTGGTATTGTTGGGTCATGTGGTACAGCTGTGTTTCACTTTTTAAGCAGTGGCCAACCCGCTCTCCAAAGAAGCTGCAGCACTCCACATGCCAGTGTGTAAGAGTTCTAGGCCGGGTGCGGTGGCTCATGCCTGTAATCCCAGCACTTTGGGAGGCCAAGGTGGGCAGGTCACAAGGTTAGGAGATCAAGACCATCTTGCCTAACATAGTGAAACCCCGTCTCTACTAAAAATACAAAAATTAGCCAGGCATGGTGGCACGTGCTTGTAGTCCCAGCTACTCGGGAGGCTGCGGCAGGAGAATTGCTTGAACCCAGGAGGTGGAGGTTACAGTGAGCTGACGTGCCACTGCACTCCAGCCTGGGCAGCAGAGTGAGGCTCCATCTCAAAAAAAAAAAAAAAGAGGTCTAGTTTTTCCATATCTCATCAACACTTGTTATCGTCTTTCTTTTTTTTGATGTCCATTTCTCGAGGGTGGGAAATGGTATCTCACTATGGTTTGGATTTCCATTTCCCTGATGACTAATGATGTTGAGCGTCTTTTCATGTGCTTTTGGGTTATTTGTATATTTTATTTGGAGAAATGTCTATGTCCTTTGCCCATTTAAAAATTTTTTTTATTGTATTTATTTTTGAGATGGAGTCTTGCTCTGTCGCCCAGGCTGGAGTGCAGTGGCGTGATCTCAGCTCACTGCAGCCTCCGCCTCCTGAGTTCAAGCGATTCTCCTGCCTCAGCCTCCCAAGTAGCTGGGATTACAGGCATGTGCCACCATGCCTGGCTAATTTTAGTATTTTTAGTAGAGAGGAGGTTTCACCATGTTGGCCAGGATGGTCTTGAACTCCTGATCTCAAGTGATCTCCCCACCTCGGCCTCCCAAAGTGCTGAGATTACAGGTGTGAGCCACTGTGCCCGGCTCCTTTGCCTGTTTTTAAATTGGGTTGTATTTTTATTGTTGAGTTGTAAGTGTTCTTTATATATTCTGGATACTAGACTGTTACTGGATATATGACATTAAGTCTACTTCTTAAATTATTTTAAGTATAATCCCCACACATCGACCCTATGAGGTAGGTATTTTTTTTTTTTTTTTTTTTTTTTTTTTGAGATGGAGTCTTGCTCTGTAGCCCGGGCTGGAGTGCAGTGGCCGGATCTCAGCTCACTGCAAGCTCCGCCTCCCGGGTTCACGCCATTCTCCTGCCTCAGCCTCCGGAGTAGCTGGGACTACAGGCGCCCGCCACCTCGCCCGGCTAGTTTTTTGTATTTTTAGTAGAGACGGGGTTTCACCGTGTTAGCCAGGATGGTCTCGATCTCCTGACCTCGTGATCCGCCCGTCTCGGCCTCCCTAAGTGCTGGGATTACAGGCTTGAGCCACCGCACCCGGCCGAGGTAGGTATTTTATGATCCTTGTTTTACAGATGATAAAGCTGAAATCCAGAAAGATGAGATGATTTGTCAGTTCATACTATTGCGTGGGTGGCAAGGCAGCACTGTTGTCCAGACTGTTCTGGCTCCAGCTCTTTTCCACGCGAGTCAGACACATGCTGCCTTTGCCCCCAGCATTCACTTCTCCTGTCTGTGCAGTGTCGTTTGTGATTCTGCAGTGGGAACTGGGCCTTAGAACATTCAGCTCTGGTCTGTCAGGTGCAGATGCGTGGACTCCTGGGCTGTGGACGTGGAGCCCATGCCAGCGGAGCCCATCGGTGCATTCTGTCTGTGACCACAGGGCTGGCTGGTGATGGCCACGTGCCTCCAACCAAGACAGCTGGGCCAGGGAAACACCATTCTGACCTGGGCCACCTCCTGGGGAAGTGGAGCAGCTCTTGTGCTGCTGGGGCTACTGCCACGCTGAGCCTGGGAATCGAGTTCCCAAGGAGGAAGCAAAGTTGGCCTGTGTCTTGGTGTCAGCATTTGAGGGTCAAATCACACCAAGCCTGACACAGGCACCCCTGGCATTTTGCTTTTGGGAGCCATTACATTCCCCTTTTGTGTTAGCCAGTTTTGGTTGGGTTTTCTGTCATTTGTAACCAAGAGAGTCCTAGGCGATACGCGTTACCACCAGCAATACTCCATGTGGCCAAATCAGCTTTTTCAGTAGGTTTTTATTGAAATGGTTATATTAGCAAATTCTGCACATACAGGTGTACACTGTTGGCATATAGGTATATGCCATACAATTTCACTACTTGATTATACTTACACCAACCATGCAGACCGAGGAGCTGTGCTGCCCAGAACGTTTCAAAGGGCTGATGAGATCTGATTGTCAAGAACCAGCTCACACTCTACTTGTAGGTGTTTGCGTTCCAGACAAGAAAACTCCCCCTACAGGGAGGCCCAAAACTGAGCTAATCACCAGTGTTGCTTCTTGAATATTGACTGTTCTTTCTGGCACAAGCTATCCAATGAATTAAATTAAAATTTTAATTAACATTCAAGTGCATAGTTTCCTTTTCATCCCTCAAGGTGGAATATAAGTCATGTGCCACGTTTAGGTATTTCCCAAGCCTCCCCACCCCACATTACCTGTTATAGTTAGAAAAATAGTTTTGTACGCCCTCTTCTGAGATGCTGTGCATAGTGAGCAGGAGCCTGGAGTGAGGTGGGCTCTTTGAATGACCCAAATATGAAAGGGGCAACTGTAATATTTTATGAGTATAAAAGCTACGGAGGGTCCAAAACAACTGAGACACACGTGACCTCGGGTTTGCACCAGCGTCTCCTGTCCAGGAACAGGATGCTTCCATCAGGTGAGGATGTTCTCCACACCTCAAATATCACTTCCTAGCTTGGAGCCTTTTCCTGTTTTTGTAATCACACTGGACAAGTTTTCTCTTTAGACAGAGTTATTGCCTCTCTGCAGTAGATCTGGCCCCAAGCCCCAGTCAGGAGATCCCCTCCTCCAGCTGGCTCAGCGAGCCAGGCCCAGGCTGTCTGAGGAACGCCTGGAGACAGCACCCTCTCTGCTTCTCTCCAGGATGGCACGTGTGGTCTCAGGCTGGGCACCCAGCAAAGGTGCCAGGACCTGAACCTGGGCCACACACACTGGCCCAGTCCACAGAGCACAGCCAGCACCCTGCAGCCTTTCTGCTGGAGGAGCCTTACTCACCTGAAGGAAAAGAAATGGCCAGGACGTTCTATTCTACCTAACCACCTCACCCCACTGTTTCTTTACAAACATCTTGGTTCAGTACCTCCCAGTCATTGGAGAAGTCCTTTAAATATCACATAGTGTAAATATACTTGCACTTAATTGGAGATAAAGGGGGTTCCAAAAGCAAATTTGAATTCACTTTGTGTTGGGTTAAATTTGTAAACCCCAGCTCAGAACCACTGTCTGTGACGCTCCGCAGATGTTGGTGGCTGTAGAGAGGTGGCTAGGGAAGGCGATGATCTGTGGATGGGTGGGGAACTGAGGAGGCCAAGTCAGCCTTGCCAGGCCACCATGTGCCGCCGGGAGCTGGGCAGCCTGAGAGGAGAGCAAAGATGGGCCGGGAGCCCCCGCCTCAACTGACAGGAGCCTGCTCACCACATGCCCCTGAGTTCCCACAGGAGAATGCATGTGCGCTGGGCGGGGTGCCACCCTCGGCTCAGGAGGGGACCTGGGCGGTGTCTGGCTACCAGCACTGCTTTCAGGGGTGGCTGGGCCACTGAGAGCTTTTGTGGTGTGTGCACAGGGAGGAGGAGTCAACAGGAGGAACTCCGCAGCCCAGGCAGAGGTCTGAGCGGGCCAGAAGCACTGAATACTTCTGAAAGCTTAAAACTCAAGTTGCAGGACGTTCAAAGTTTTTTTTTTCCCGCCATAAAGGATCTTCCTTCTTCCCCAAGTTAGCGTGAAAAAAACAGGAAAAAAATACCTTGAGCTTAGGGTGAAAGGGAAGGAAAACCCAAGATGAGTCCAGGTGACGACTGGGCGGCCCCCACAGGGTCTTTGTGGGACCACAGGAGCCAAGACTCAGGCATACGAGCATCGTCCTTTCAGCAGCCGAGGCGGATGGCGCCTGCCCCTCCACGGTCACTGGAGGCTGTGGGGCCACAGCTGTGGAGAACGCAGGCGGCTGGAGACCCTCTCAGCCTCTCTTCTTCAAAGTTCAGTTTGTTGGGATCTTCCAGGACACCCACAGAAAAGAGGGTGAACCTTTAGCAATGTCCCAGAGGAGCTTCATGGCTACTGGGGACCTCCTGACTCCCAACCCAGCCCCCTCAGCCAGGCCTCAGGAGGCCAGTGTGACCTTGAAACTCGGAGTCCCCACGAGACACAGGGCAGCCAGTCCCATGCCTCACAAGGGAACGTTCCTCCTAGATGCAGATTTGCTTTGCTTTGCTTTCCCTGTACTTGCCTCGGACAATGAGGAAAGGAATTCAAAGGAGCAGATACAGGCACCTTGTCCCCACCTGCCTTCTTCCGGTGTGTTTTTCTGATGCTACAATACTTCAAATCCGTGTAGGGCTTCTCCCAGTTCTTCTGCAAGGCTCTTAACCATAGCCCAGGGCACCGTGTGAAGATTACAATCAACAGCCTTTCCGAATGGGTTAAAAGGAGGGTGTGTCGAAGCTTTGGAATGCTTTACCAACAAGGCCAAAATACAAGACCAAACTCCACGCCCTTCATATGTAACAACTGCTCTAACCAGACCTGGGAGGGGAAGGCGCTATTTTCAGCTGTGGGTATGCCCTGCGATGAGCCCTTACTCATCTCCCCACGCTCACTGACAATGTGAGCCAATGTTGACTTTAGTCACATTAAACTCTGCCTCCGGGTGACACTGAACACAGGAGAGGAAGTGAGAGCTAGCTGGACAGCCGTTTGTGAAGACAGAAATTATACTCAATTGCTTTTCTACATCCATTGCCTTCAGTAGCTCCTTCTGTCCACACTTTAAATGTCAGTGTCCCTAGGGCTCTATCCCAAGCCCCATCCTCATGTCACTGGGCGGTTCCAGCCCCACTCTGGCTTCCACCTCCACCTGAACTCAGGGACCTCTCCTGACCAGCCCCCCTTGGGAGATTCTGCCTCCAGTGCATGTCAGTGTGTGCATACCTGTGGGGGTGTGTTGGGGAGGGAGGAGGAAGGAGGAGATTTGGGTGCCATAGATATTGTGATTACATGGAGATACTTCAGCAGGACAAGATGGCATGTCCATTTAAAACACAGCTTCTGACTCAGGCCTGTAATCCCAGCACTCTGAGATGCTAAGGCGGGAGGGTCACTGGAGCCCAGGAGTTTGAGGCTAGCCCGGGCAACATGGAGAAGCTCCGTCTCTAAAAATCTTTTTTTAAAAATTAGCTGGGTGTGGTGGCATGCGCTTGTAGTCCCAGTTACTCGGGAGGCAGAGGTGGGAGAATTGCTTTAGCGCGGGAGGTCGAGGCTGCAGTGAGCCGAGATTACACCACTGCACTCCAGCCTGGGCAACAGAGTGAGATCTTGTCTCTAAAAAAATTAAAAAACAGGCCGGTGCAGTGGCTCGTACCTGTAATTCCAGCCTCTGTGAGGCTGAGGCGGGCGGACCATTTGAGGTCAGGAGTTTGAGACCAGCCTGGCCAACATGGTGAAACCCCGTTTCTACTAAAAATACAAAAAATTAGCTGGATGTGGTGGCGTGCATCTGTAAACCCAGCTACTCGGGAGGCTGAGGCAGGAGAATCACTTGAGCCTGGGAGCCGGAGCTTGCAGTGAGCTGAGATTGCGCCACCGCACTCCAGTCTGGGTGACAGAGTGACACCCTGACTCAAAATAAACAAACAAACAAACACAGCTTTGCAGGCGTTCTTTTGCAGGGGTCTGCACCCTGGCCACCTCACCCCCACTGCACCTCCACTGGGCACCAGGTTCGCACCTCCATGCCTCCTTCCAGAGCCCCTGCCAGCCCAGACCTGAAGTATCCCCACAGGACTCTCCCTGGGTCCCATCAACACCCACCCAGGCACCAGGCCTGGAAGCCCAGGTTTCTGCCTCAATCTCCCTCCTCTTCCACTTGGTGTCAGAGCCTGGGGTGGTGTCTGTGAATGCCTCCCCTTTGCCTTGGGCCCCCAGGCAGGACTGGCATCCCAGGCCGGGGCCGTGCCCAGCCTCCCT
The DNA here is from genome assembly GCF_047675955.1 of Chlorocebus sabaeus. Classification (NCBI taxonomy): domain Eukaryota; kingdom Metazoa; phylum Chordata; class Mammalia; order Primates; family Cercopithecidae; genus Chlorocebus; species Chlorocebus sabaeus. The sequence continues at coordinate 2,236,347 of NC_132926.1, read as the reverse complement.
GACCCCCAGTGCAGTTCCTTTTCTTTCCAGAGACAGGAGTCTGGTCCCCCTGGCAAGCCGTCCCTGCCCAGGAAGTGCTGTCCTTGCCTCCTGGCCACTGTCCCTGCCTTCTCTTGACTGTTTGCTTGGGCCTCTCTATGGCTGCAATGCCTCTCCTTCGCCTGTGCCCTGGAAGTCCCTCCTCATCCAGATTCACCCTCTTATCATTTGCTCTCACACCCCAGTTGGTTGATAATGTGCCCATTGTCTAGAACAGCCAAAATTTTAATGGTCACGGATTCACCCCAACTTCAAGTATATGTGTTTGCACAGACTGAAAGCTTAATAAAAGTCTGCTGATGATATTAACTGTAGAACCCCACTCTTTTCCTTCTACATTCTACATCTCTAAAATCAGTGTTTTTGTTTCCTGACATTTAAGAGCAGCAACCACTTGTCAAGGAACTGCATTGCCACTTGCCAGCAGTTAATGTCAACCACTGACATTAACGTCACCTCCTTGTTTTCCTACAGCAGAGCCAATGCCTCAATAATAAAGGTTAACAGCAAGAGAACACTTTGATTTTTCTTCAGTTAAAACTAGCTTCAGCCAGGCGTGGGTGGCATGAGCCTGTGGTCCCAGCTACTGGGGAGGCTGAGGTGAGAGGATCACTTGAGCCCAGGAGGTCAAGGCTGCAGCGAGCCATGACTGTGCCACTGCACTCCTGCCTGGGCGACGGAGCGAGATCCTGTCTCTAAAAAAATAAAAATATAAAAAAACCAATTTGATTTAGCATGTAGCTCAATGAATGGATTGGATGTGAGGGGAATAAAAACATGAGAAGAGCTTCTAAAGCCGAAAGAAAATGTCAAGTTTGTAAAATTCAGTAATCTCATTTTAAAAAATACTTTTCCAAATATCATCAGACTCACTGGCAGCTGCGGCTGCTGCCACATCATGGAGGCTGGCAGGTGCCAGACCAGTGCTCAAGACAGTGCCTTGTGGATGTGCCTCTCAGCCAGGCCTGAGGACCACCAGGGGAGATGGGGCCTATCTGCAAAAGCAAGGCTCATCAGGATTGTGAGGAGTTTTTAGCTGGGGGCAGAGCTTGTCTTCCCAAGAGGAGGGCAGAGGCAGGCAGCCCTGGGCAGACATGCTCACCACCACAACTGGCTGCTGAGCTCCACCTCCTGCGCTGGAAGCCCTGGCTGTCTGGCCTCCCCTCCCCCTGGAATAACAGGAAAGGAGGGCTACTATGGGCAGCTCCTCCCTTAGGATGTTAAAAGTCACCAAAGCTTGGCCAAGCGCGGTGGCTCACGCCTGTAATCCCAGCACTTTGGGAGGCCGAGGCGGGCGGATCACGAGGTCAGGAGATAGAGACCATCCTGGCTAACACGGTGAAACCCCGTCTCTACTAAAAACACAAAAAATGAGCCGGGCAAGGTGGCAGCGCCTGTGGTCCCAGCTACTCGGGAGGCTGAGGCAGGAGAATGGTGGGAACCCGGGAGGCGGAGCTTGCAGTGAGCCGAGATCGCGCCACTGCCCTCCAGCCTGGGTGACAGAGTGAGACTCCATCTCAAAAAAAAAAAAAAAAAAAAAATCACCAAAGCTGAAGCATTTGCATTTCAATAGTCACGACCAGCTCCCAGAGGATGCTGATGGCTGCCCTGGCCCTAGACTTGCTCATCCTGCCATACATGCCCATGGTTCTGCTCACCTGGCACAGGCCCAGCTCACAGCAGTCCACTGGAGGCAGGGGGGTGGGTGTGTGGTGTAAACAGCTGACTCCTCAGCCTCTTCCTTACTTCAAATAGTTCCCCCTCAACAATGACTGAGGTTATCATACATTTCCTAATAACCACTGCTGGTGGGAAGACTTGCGAGAACTGAGACACTCTCTCCCTGCACCGCTCATACCCGCAGCAGGCAGAACCCCGCTCCCCAAGTGCCTCAGGGCAGCGCTGCCCATGTGGCGATGTGACCTCACAGCAGCCCCAACCGCTTCCCGCCAGGGTCCCGACTTAGCACGGATTTCCCCCAGCATAGCAGCTAGTGAAGAGGCTGTTATTTGGGATTAAAAAAGAAATGCCATTCTTGGCTGGGCATGGTGACTTACAACTGGAATCCCAGAACTTTGGGAGGTCGAGGTGGGGGCGGATTGCTTGAGCCCAGGAATTCAAGACCAGCCTGGGCAACATGGTGAAGTCTCACATCTCTACAGAAAACACAAAAATTAGCTGGCTGTGGTGGCCGTGGTGGCGCGTCCTTGTGGTGCCAGCTACTCGGTGGGCTGAGGTGGGAGGATCACTTGAGCCCAGGAGGTGGAGGCTGCAGTGAGCCGAAGTTGCGCCACTGTACTCCAGCCTGGGGGACAGAGCCAGAGACCCTGTCTCAAAACAAAAACAAAAATAAAAATAAAAACCTGGAAACCAAAAACCAAATTTTCCTCTATTCCTGAAGAGCATGACCTTAATGAGAAGTTAGTGTCCCTCCTGACAAAGATAGGCCATTCTGTAGCTGAGCCAGAGAGTGACCCCGATTTTCCAGAAAAGGGTGTTGAGCTAGGATCCACAGCACGGTTCTGAGGATGCTCCCCTGCAAGGAATGCCTCCTTGGTGATTCTACAGTGAATGTGTGTCCCAGATTTCCCAGAAATTCACATGTTATATTAATAGACAGATTCTAGGGGCCTGAACTTTTTATTTCTTCTCAAGTAATTTCATACCTTTTCAGTAAAGAAACTGTCTTGAGTGGAATTTAATGTATACACCTTGGTGGGACCTCAAATCAGGAGAAAATGCTACATTGGGATCTGAATTTTGGTTTGGGAAAACAAGGAGGTGGTATAGACAACACGGCAACAATCAGAACTGAGCTCTCCTATCTCTCAGGTGGGCCAAACACATATAAATGCAGGCGCGTGTCTGGAACCTCCAGCAAATGGGTTCTAGCCTCCCGTAGACTCATCCTCTCTCTGAGAGCCCAATGGGGAAACCTGTTTTTTTGAACGATGCTATATTGAAGCTGTTCACTGAAAATATTTTTATAGTACAAAGACTATCGTAAAGAAAAAAAAAAAAACAACCCAAAGCCCTTGGTAAAAGGTAAAACACAAAAGCCGCTAAGACCTTTAAAATCTGCACCATTCTAGTCTCAAACGAGCGAAAATGAAACGCCACTGCTCGCTCTCTGACACCGCTCCTGAAGTCTGTCCCCATCCGGGGCTCTGCAGGTTTCCTTCAGGCACACCTGTGTCTGAGGCCTGTTACTGACACGTCACGAGAAAAGACACTTTGAGAGAAGCTGCACGTGGAAAAATGGCAAGTGTCCACTTCAAATTCATGTTCCACAGTCAGTGAGAACAGGGCGGGGGATTCACGCATCTGCTTGGTTTGCCATCAGATCTGACCCTAGGCATGTGCAGACTGAGGTTCCTCTTCTCACAGCCAGGCTCTGTGCGCCTCACGCCCCCACGCAGCTCATACCAGTGAGGACAGGCAGACTCAACTCAGGTGTGTCCTTTTGCAAAGAGGGTGTGCAGATTCGTTTTACAAATTTGCCCATGGTGGTTCTGGACTGGGATTACTCGCAAGATGCAATTTTCTCATCATGTTAATTCGATGTCATCCCAGGTGTGTGGGAAGATCCTGCATGTCCCTGATGCCAGGGATGCTGGCCTGGGATGCGGGCTGCTGCACCCTGTCCTGTAAGCCCGGCAGCTGGTGCTCCTGTGCCTTTTCATGCTATGCTGGGACTGGTGGAGGGGACTGGGCTGCACAGTGGACACTGAAGGTGGGAGCTTATCTGGCATCTGCAGCAAGAAGGGGGTTTGGTCTTCCCAATGAGACATTCCAGATCATTCTGTTTTTCACAACTGCTGGCCACCCCCCTGAAATCACTGTGCCCAGAGACACTGCTGGGCTGGGCTCCCGGGTGCCACCTCCCTATACACACACTCCCTACACCCAGGGGTGGCCGAGTAGAAATGTCCACAGGCTGCAGGATGGAAGGGCCTTCAGTGTTTTTGTGCTGACATAAACACTTGTCACTTAACGTCATGCTCAACATGGAGGCTGGAAAATGGCAATGCAGATGGCTGCCTGGCCCTGCACACAGACCCGGCCCCAGCGCCTGCGTCTCCCACAGCCCTGCCCTGGCAGGAAGTGGGTGGTCAGTCTCAGAGGAGATACAAAGGCAAGGCCTTCTCTCAACCCCCTTTAGAAGAAGCCCTTCAGCAGGAAGTAGAATAAGCGAGAGGGGAGCATCCAGAGTCAGTCAGGGAGCAGCACCTGCACTCCACACGGGTAGGAAGCTTCTCCCACAGGGAGGTATGCATCGTAAGCAGGGACCACAAAAGGATGTTAAAAACCCCAGCTTCCCTGGCACAGAACAGCATGTGAGTATTCAGAGATGCATCTCCAATGCAACATTAATCCTGGGCCCAGCCTCTTCTCTGCAAACAGCCAGGCTTGCTGGGCGCCCACCTTCGATGATCAGCTTGGGCGGGTTTTCAATACCACAAGGCTCACCTGGGCAATACTACTGTCCTCAATGCCTCACCTTGGGGAACTTTGCAAATTAACCCTGAACCCCAACCTGTGCTTGGAAAGTGCTGCCATTCTTCCAAAACGGATGCTGACAGGAGAATACAAAATAAGAAAGGTGATCAGAAATCAAATCACAAAAGCAGTGACCCCAAGAGCCCCTGTTTAAAATTCAGGTTTTGTTCTCATCAAACATGTCCAAAGAAGGTTCGATTGTGGAGAATTCACTTTCATACACCAGACTCCGAGGGGACAAGGAGTTTCGATGAAAAAAGTGACCACCTGGAAAAGGAAGAAGAGAAAGACACTTAATAGGTCACCAGGCCTATGTTTCTCACACGGCTTGGAGGAAACAATGCAGGTTATCTTTGAAGCATGACGTTTCCTTAACTGTCCTTCATGTGGGGCTCTCATTAGAGAAATACAAAGAGTGCGGGCATCCTTCAATTCAAGCTTTAAGCATCTAAGTTCCAATCTTCGGATCCCCAAGAGACTAACTACTGGAGCTGTGCAAAGCAAAAGCTGCCTGGTGCTCTTAAAAGGTTCCACTTAGAAATGTGAAGACTTTTTCCTGGGCACACCATCTTATGGAGGACTGCCCCCAGCCCTCTCATCTGAGCACCTGTTCCAGTTTGGTCCTGGGGATGGGCACGGAGCCCCTTCACAGCTGGACAGACTCGAGGTGTGACTTGGAGGCTCTGATTATATATATATATTTTGAGACGGAGTTTTGTTCTTGTTGCCCAGGCTGGAGTGCAGTAGTGTGATCTCGGCTCACTGCAACCTAATATGCCTATGTTGAGCCTTCTGAATTTTTTCAGTCTTAGATTTTATCTACTAAATTCCCACTGTGGAAGATGAGGATTTTCTTCTAACCGCCCCCCTGCTCCGCCATTGCACATATTTTCCATTGCCCCAATATAATTATATTTTGATTTTAAAATTCCATATTTATGTTATTTGACTATTTGTGCTACTCAAAGCTAAGCCATGCTTACATTTCCTTTTCTATAAAACTGTTTCTAAGCTTTACTGGGGTATAACTGACATATAATGAAAAGCACATGTTTAAAGGACATAATTTGGTGAGCTCTGACAGCTGTATACGCCAGTGACACTGACACCAGAATCAAGATAACGAACATATCCACCACCCCAAAGTTTCCTGGTGCCTCTCAATCCCTTCCCCGTCTTTCTACCCTACTCCAATTGCCAGGGAAACATAGATTAGTTTGTATCTTTCTAGAATTTTATGTAATTGGAATCATATAGTATAAATTGGCTCTTACAAATAAAGTTGCTACGAACATCTGTGCACACACATTGTGTGAACATATGCTTTCATGTCTCCTAGACCTGTAAATACTCAGAAGTGAAATGACTGTAAAAAAATGAACTTTTTCAGAAACTACCAGGCTGTTCTAAGGTGGTCCTGGCCAGGTGCGGTGGCTCACACCTGTAATCCCAGCACTTTGGGAGGCCGAGGTGGGTGGATCATTTGAGGTCAGAAGTTCGAGACCAGCTTAACCTACATAGTGAAACCTTGTCTCTACTAAGATACAAAAATTAGCCGAGCATGGTGGCAGGCACTTGTAGTCCTAGTTACTTGGGAGGCTGAGCCAGGAGAATCCCTTGAACCCAGGAGGTAGAGGTTGCAGTGAGCCAAGATCACGCCACATGACTGGAATCCCAGCACTTTGGAGGCCGAGGCGGGCGGATCACGAGGTCAGGAGTTCGAGACCAGCCTGGCCAACACGGTGAAACCCCGTCTCTACTAAAAATACAAAAAATTAGCCGGGCAAGGTGGCAGGCACCTGTAATCCAGCTACTCGGGAGGCTGAGGCAGGAGAATGGCGTGAACCCGGGAGGCGGAGCTTGCAGAGAGTTGAGATCCGGCCACTGCACTCCAGCCCGGGCGACAGAGCGAGACTCCGTCTCAAAAAAAAAAAAAAAAATTTTCTTAAAAAAATTTTTTTTGAGACAGAGTCTTGCTCTGTTGCCCGGGCTGGAGTGCAATGGTGCCGTCTTGGCTTACTGCAACCTCCGCCTTCTGGGTTCAAGAGATTCTTGTGCCTCAGCCTCCTAAGTAACTGAGATTACAGGCATGGGCCACAATGCCCAGCTGATTTTTGTATTTTTAATAGAGATGGGGTTTCACCACATTGGCCACGCTGGTCTCGAACTCCTGAGCTCAAGCGATCTGCGTCAGCCTCCCAAAGTGTTGAGATTATAGGCACAAACCACCATGCCCAGCTGGGGCTATCTTCATATTATCAAGTACAAGGGTTTAAAAACAATTCTAGGCCAGGCACGGTGGCTCATGCCTGTAATCCCAGCACTTTGGGAGGCTGAGTCAGATAGCTTGAGCTCAGGAGTTCAAGACTAGCCTAGGCAATGCGGCGAAACCCCATCTCTACTAAAAATACAAAAACTAGCCAGGTGTGGTGGTGAGCACCTGTAGCCCCAGCTACTTGGGAGGCAGAGGTGGGAGGATCACTTGAGTCTGGGAAGCAGAGGCTGCAGTGAGCCAAGACTGCACTACTGCCCTCCAGCCTGTGCTTCAGAGCGAGACCCTGTCTCAAAAAATAAATAAATAAATAAAAATGCTTGATACAAGTCTTGCCAGACATACATTTTGCAAATATTTCCTCCTAGTCTGTGGCTTGCCTTTCCATTTTTATAACAGTATCTTTTGAAGATTAAAAGTTTCAAATGTTGGTAAGATCAAATTTGTTCATTTTTTCCTGTTACTGTTTGTGCTTTTTGTGTCAGATTTAAGAATCCCAAGGTCACTAAGATTTTCTCCTACATGTTCATCTAGAAGCTTTACAGTTTTAGTTCTTACACTTAGATGGCCCACTTCAAGTAAATCTTTGAAAATGGTAGAAAATAAGAGTTGGAGTTCATTTTATGTATTTATTTATTTTGCATATGGATATCCAATTGTTCAGTTGTCGATTGTTTAAAAGATTATCCTTTCCCCCACTGAACTGTCTTGGCACCTTTACGGAAAATCTATTGATTGTAAATGTGTGGGTCTATTTCTGGGCACTATTCTGTTCCAGCAATCCATTTGTCTGTCTTTGCGCTGTTAAATTGCTAAACTGCTTCCTTACATATTTTAAGTTCAGCCTAAAGGTTTCTCCATACACAGTGAACTGTCACCTAACTGGACGTGTGACAGACTGTAACCGACTCCTGTACCCAGGAGCTGGGTCTCAGCCAATCCCAGCAGCTGAGTCTCAGCCAATCCCAGCGGCTGAGTTTCAGCCAATCACAGGAGGCCAACAGTGCAAACCGGGTTCAGGGAGACAAAGGCCTAGCTTCACCCATCCAGCTGTTTCTGTACCTCACCTCCCTTTTTCTGTCCATAAATCTGACCACGGTGCAGTCCTAGAGTTGCTCTGAACCTATTTCGGTCCTGGGGGCTGCCCAATTCTTCAATCACTCTTGCTCAATTAAACTCTGTTAAATTTAGTTTCTCTTAAAGTTTTTCTTTTAACAACACTAACACCATATTGTCTTGATTACTGTAGCTTTACAAGTCTTGAAATTAGGATTAGAAATACTGGAACTTGATGCGCATGGAGGTTTGCGCCTATAATCTCAGCAGATTACTCAACAGACGAGTATTAAATGAAAGCATTTCAGTGCTAGTTCATGAGCGGCACGGCAATCTCTGTTTTCTTAACTTTTCTATGTTAAAAGTCTTCTGCATTTAAAAGACTGGCATGAAGTCGGGCTTGAAGGTCATTATCTGCAATCCCAGCTACTAGGGAGGCTGAGGTGGGAGGATCACTTGAGCCCGGGAGTCCAGCCTGGGCAACACAGTGAGACCCCGTCCCTAAACAATTTTTTTTTAAAAAAATAAAAATTAAATACAGGCTGGTTATAGTGGCTCATGCCTGTAATCCCAGCACTTTGGGAGGCCGAGGTGGGTGGATCACCTGAGGTCAGTAGTTCGAGACCAGCTTGGCCAACATGGTGAAACCCCATCTCTACTAAAAATATAAAAATTAGCCAGGCGTGGTGGTGGGTGCCTGCAATCCCAGCTACACAGGAGGCTGAGGCAGGAGAATTACTTAAACCTGGGAGGTGGAGGTTTCAGTGAGCCAAGATCGAGCCACTGCACTCCAGCCTGGGTGACAGAGTGAGACTATCTAAAAAAAAAAAAAAAAGAAGAAAATTAAATATAAATAAATAAAAATTTAAAACTGGGATCAAAGATGCTTGTCATCTACACACAGCAGCCCTCTAAGAGCAAGGCCCACATAAAATAAGAGCCACTTCATTTCTGACAAAGAGCCCTCAGTCCCCAGAAGCATCAGCGCGATCCGACTGCGCTAAGGACCCTCAGTCCCCAGAAGCATCAGCGCGATCCGACAGCGCTAAGGACCCTCAGTCCCCAGAAGCATCAGCGCGATCCGACAGCGCTAAGGGAGGAAGATGAAAACAGCCGATGACGGGGTTTCCTGCTCTTCAGGATGAATTAAAGCTATCTGCGATATTCTGAAATGTATATTTGGTTTTTATCCGGGCTTCCCGGCCCACACCTCCTAGAATCCTTGGACTCTCCACACTGGTGTCTTTCTTATGCTAAAGAGGTGGGTGAAGGCGGGCAGCCCCCAGGTAGCTCCAGGATGGGGCTGGTCACCAGAAAGACCAAGGCAGGACTAGAGGCCTGGGACTTCCAGCCTCACCCTCCAGCCTCCAGGGAGGGGAGAGGGGCTGAAGGTTACATTGATCACCCATGGCCAGCAGTTTAATTAGTCATGCCCATGTAATGAAGCCTCCATAAAAACCCAAAAGACTGGGTTTGGGATACTTTGGGGATAGCTAAACACGTAGAGGTGCCGGTAGGGGAGGGCACTGAACTCCAAGCTGCTTCTCACATGCCTTGCCCTACGCATCTGTCAACCAAAAAGTGAAATAACAGGCATCGAAACCAGAGAACCATGGCTGGGTTTCTTTTATCTATCTATCTATCTAATCTATCTATCTATCTATCTATCTATCTATCTATCTATCTATCTATCTTTTTGAGGTGCTCTCACTCTGTTGCCCAAGCTGGAGTGTACAGTGGTGCAGTCCTAACTCACTGCAGCTTCAACCTCGTGGGCTCAAGCAATTCTCCTGCCTCAGCCTTCCCAGATATTGGGACTACAGGTACGTACCACCAAGTCTGGCTAATTTTTAAATTTTTCTTTTGTAGAGCCAGGGTCTTGTTAGGTTGACCACGCTGGTTTCAAAGCCCTGGCCTTAAGCCATCCTCCCACCTTGGCCCCCTAAAGTGCTGGGATTACCTATGTGTGTCACTACACATGGCTGGATTTATTCTGAGCCAAGTTTGAAGACTTAGGCCCAGGAACACAGACTCCATATAGATGGAGAATGTGCCTCAAAGCAGGCTGCATGAGGCACAGCAGATACACATTTTCCAACGGGGGATGCACGTGGCACAGAAAGGGGGAGCAGAGGACGTGAGGCAGGGAAGCAGCTTTCCATTCTTGTGGTTCTGATTGGTGCTCAGTGACGCTACCCGTACCATAAGGTAAACGTGCACTTGCGTGGGGTGGGAGAAAGGCTCGGCAACTTACGGTCTCGTAGGGGTTGACCAATTCCATCCTGTCTTTGTTCTACCTCTGATAAATGGGTTTACAACTAGTGCCTGTCAGTGAACTACTTAACCTCCTCATACACGCAAGAGGTCAGCTTTATTTATAGGCCTAGGATTTATTATTCATGTGCCTGACTACAGCCATCGGGGCCACTGTTAAAATTCTCTTTTTAATTTTCCTTTTTCTGACACATCTCTTCATCCCTATCCTTTGCAATATGCTTCATAATAAATCTCAGGCCGGGTGCAGTGGTTCACGCCTGTAATCCCAGCACTTCGGGAGGCCAAGGCAGGCGGATGGTCTGAGGTCAGGAGTTTGACACCAGTCTGGCCAACATGGTGAAATCCCGTCTCTATTAAGAATACAAAAAAATTAGCCGGGTGTGGTGGCAGGTGCCTGTAATTCCAGCTACTTGGGAGGCTGAGGCGGGGGAATTACTTGAACCAGGGAGGTGGAGGTTGCAGTGAGCCGAGATCGCGCCATTGCACTCCAGCCTGGGCGACAGAGCGAGATTCTAACTCAAAAAAAATCAAATAAATAAATAAACAAAAATCTCAGAGTTGTGTGAGCTGCTGTAGCAAATTAATCAGACCTGAGGAGGGGTGGTGGGCCCCCTGACTCATAGCCAGTTGGTCAGAAGCAAGGGTAGAACACTTGGCTTGCCCTGGGCACTGGAAGTGGGGACAGTCTTGGGGACTGAGCCCTCACTCTGGGGGACCGGATGCCACTTCCAGGTAGGCAGCGTTGCAGCAGGATTGAGGGGCACCCAGTTGGCATCTGCTGCAGAACTGCTTTGCTTACTTTGCATGTGGGCCCCCTTGCCCCACTCGACACTGCCCCCACCACTGACTTTTGGTCACGGAAGTCTTCTGTGTTGATTGTTACGGGGTGAGAACAGAGCAAAAACAGTTTCCTTTTTCTAGTCACCGTCAGAAGTGGAAATGACCTAATCTTTTTGTTAGGGTAGTGATCAGCTGATACCAAATCTTTGGCAATAAGAAAATGGGTCAGAACTTAAGTCAGTAATCTACACCGGTTAACCAGTTTTCTTGAGAAAAATAGAATGCAAAGAGAGGAACACACAAGCAGCTGAATTTCAGAGAACGGTATGATTCTGGCTTTGCCAAGGAAGCACGCATATTTTTTGACAGCTGGAAATACACTGGATGTGTACTGGTTAACTAATTATTATTTTTGTTATTGCTACATAATGTTATTAAGTAAACTCTTTTTTTTTTTTTTCTTTTTTTTTGAGACGGAGTCTTGCTCTGTCGCCCAGGCTGGAGTGCAGTGGCGCGATCTCAGCTCACTGCAAGCTCCGCCTCCCAGGTTTACGCCATTCTCCTGCCTCAGCCTCCCGAGTAGCTGGGACTACAGGCGCCCGCCACCTCGCCCGACTAGTTTTTTGTATTTTTTAGTAGAGACGGGGTTTCACCGTGTTAGCCAGGATGGTCTCGATCTCCTGACCTCGTGATCCGCCCGTCTCGGCCTCCCAAAGTGCTGGGATTACAGGCCTGAGCCACCGCGCCTGGCCTAAGTAAACTCTTAATTGAGGTATAACCTACATACAGATATGTGCACAAATCATAAGTATCCAGTTCAATGAATTTCCACAAAGAGAAGACACCCACGAAATAATCACTGGATCAAGAATAGAATACCACCAGCACCCCACAAGTCCCTCCAGTGACCACCCAATCACTATGCTTCTCTCCCTCGCCAAAGGAAACCATAACCCAGACTTCTCGCACATAGTTTAGCTTTGTTTTTTTTTTTTTTTTTTTTTTGAGATGGAGTCTCGCTCTGTGGCCCAGGCTGGAGTGCGGGGGCACAATCTCGGCTCACTGCAAGCTCCGCCTCCCGGGTTCACGCCATTCTCCTGCCTCAGCCTCCCGAGTAGCTGGGACTACAGGCGCCCGCCACCTCGCCGAGCTAATTTTTTTTTTTTTTGTATTTTTAGTAGAGATGGGGTTTCACCGTGTTAACCAGGATGGTCTCCATCTCCTGACCTTGTGATCCACCCACCTCGGCCTCCCAAAGTGCTGGGATTACAAGCATGAGTCACCGCGCCCCGCCTAGCTTTGTCTATTTTTAATTTTATATAAATGGAAACAAGGAATATATTCTTTTGTGTCTAGATTCTGTCAGACACACAAATGTCTGACATTTATGTTGCAACATCCATCCGCCTCATGGAATATACCAACAGTTCCTTCATTTTCACCACTGCATCATGTTCCACTGTCTGACTACCACAAAATTTACTTGTCTCATCTTTATGGACAGGCATTTGCATTGTCTCCTCTGGGGGCTCTCTGAATCCTGCTGTTAGGAACACTCATTTCTGTATCTTTTGTACACGCGGACATGCAGTTCCCTGGGATGATGCCTAGGAGTGGGACTGCCGGGTCTCAGGGCGTGCACATTTTCAGCGTCAGCAGACACTGACAGTGTTCCAAAGCAGCTGTGTCCACTTTGACTCCCACCAGCAAATGAGAATTCCAGTGGCTCTCTTTCTGTGCCAATAAAGGATATTTTCTGTTTTGTTTTTTTTTTTTTCATTTTAGCATTCCAGCAGGTGTATAAACGGCATTTCACTATGTTTTAATGTATATTCGCCCAATGACCAAAAAGGATGAACACTTTTCATACATTTGCAGGCTGGTTGTATATCTGGTTTGCTCTGAAATGTCTCTCTTTCTTTGGCTTATTTTCCCATCAGGTTGTCAGTCTTCTCCTTTATTGTGATTATGAGTCCTCTGTGCGTTAAAAGCATTGCAGGTATCTTCTTCGAAAACTGTATTTTGATGAGCAAAATTTCTTAATTTTAGTGTGGAACAAATTATCTAACTTGTATTTTATGGTTAGGGCTTTTTGAGTCCAGTTTAAGTCGTCTCTGCCTATCCAAAGGTTTTGAAGACATTTTATCTTATTTTTTAGAAGCTTCATGGTTTTAACTTTTGCATTTAGGTCTATCATACATTTCAAGTCAATTTTTCAGTATAGTGTGAAGTAGGAATTAAGATTCATTTCTTTCTTTATAAATATTCAGTGGAGCCAGCACCATCTTGAAAAGACCATTCTTACCCCACTGCTTGTGCAATGCCACTTCTATCATGAGCCAAGTGTCTGTGCGTGCATGGCTGTTTCAGAACTCTATTTTGTTCTGCTATCTGTCCATCCTTGCATCAATACCTTACTGTTTTAATTACTGTGGCTTTATCAAAAGTCTTGATTTCCAGTTTCTAAGTCCTTTTGCTTTACTGTTCTTCAAAATGTTCTTGTTATTCTTAGCTCTTTACGTTTCCACATAAATTCTAGGATCAGGCTGGGCATGGAGGCTCACACCTGTAGTCTCAACACTTTAGGAGGCCAAGGCAGGAGGATTGCTTGAGCCCAGGAGTTTGAGACCAACCTGGGCAACATGGCAAAATCCCATCTCTACAAAAAATACAAAAATTAGCTGGGCATGGTGGAGCATGCCTGTAGTCCCAGCTATTCAGGAGGCTGAGGTGGGAAGATCACCTGAGCCTGGGAGGTCACGGCTGCAGTGAGCCATGATTGTGCCACTGCACTCCAGCCTGGGTGACAGAGTGAGACCCCTGTCTCAAAAAAAAAAAAAAAAAAAAAAAAATCTAGGATCAATTGGTCAAGTTTCAATACACACCCACCCACACCCACCCACTGGGATCTGACTGAAATCAGAGTAAGTCTGTAAGTCACTGTGGAGACAGCTAACACCTTCATAGTATCGTGCCACTCATTCCATCAACCTGTTATATTCATTTAGGCCATCTGTAATTTCTGTCAACAACACATAATCGTTCTCTGTATAAAAGCCTTGCATATCTTCTCTTAGATACATTTCTCAGGATGATGTTTCTTTGATGCTTTTGTAAATGTTACCTTATTGAAAATTTCATTTTATTTGTTTATCTTTTATTTATTTATTTTTGAGATGGAGTTTTGCTCTTGTTGCCCAGGTTAGAGTGCAATGGCATGATCTCAGCTCACTGCAACCTCCGCCTCCTGGGTTCAAGCGATTTTCCTGCCTTGGCCTCCTGAGTAGCTGGGATTACAGGCATCTGCCACCACACCCGGCTATTTTTTGTATTTTTAATAGAGACGGGGTTACATCATGTTGGTCAGGCTGATCTTGAACTTCTGACTTCGTGATCTGCCCACCTCGGCCTCCCAAAGTGCTGGGATTACAGGCGTGAGCCACTGCACGTGGCCAAAAATTTCATTTTAAATTGCTTATTGTTAGTCTATAGAAATATAATTGAGCCTGTTAAATTTACTTATTCATTTTAAGAGCTGATTTGTAGAATATATTGAATTTTCCACATATAATCATTTTCTCTGTGAAGAGTGACAGTTTCATTCTTCCTTTCTAATCCTTACACATTTTATTTCTTTTTCTTGCCATATGGTAATATTAGGCTAATACTGCCAATATAATGTTGAAAGAGAGAGTGACAGCGGATAACCTTATTTACAATCTTTGGGAAAAAGTTTTTAATATTTCACTGTTAAGTATAAAGTTTGCTGTAGTTTTGAAAATATCCATTATTGGCCAGGCGTGGTGGCTCACACCTATAATCCCAGCACTTTGGGAAGCGAAGGCAAGTGGATCACAAGGTCAAGAGATGGAGACCATCCTGGCTAACATGGTGAAACCCCGTCTCTACTAAAAATACAAAAATTAGCCAGGCGTGCTGGTGCGTGCCTGTAATCTCAGCTACTCAGGAGGCTGAGGCCGGAGAATCACTTGAACCTGGGAAGCAGAGGTTGCAGTGAGCCAGGATTACGCCACTGCACTCTAGCCTGAAATGGAGTGAGACTCCGTCTCAAAAAAGAAAAGAAAAGAAAAGAAAATATCCATTATTAGATTAAGGAAGTACTCTGTTTTTCCTAGTTTGCCGAAAGTTATTTTCTTCTTTTTTTTTTTTTTTTTTTTTGAGACGGAGTCTCGCTCTGCCGCCCAGGCTGGAGTACAGTGGCCGGATCTCGGCTCACTGCAGGCTCCGCCTCCCGGGTTCACGCCATTCTCCTGCCTCAGCCTCCCGAGTAGCTGGGACTACAGGCGCCGCCACCTCGCCCGGCTAGGTTTTTGTATTTTTTTTAGTAGAGACGGGGTTTCACTGTGTTAGCCAGGATGGTCTTGATCTCCTGACCTCGTGATCCGCCCATCTCGGCCTCCCAAAGTGCTGGGATTACAGGCTTGAGCCACCGCGCCCGGCCAGTTATTTTCTTTTAAAATCAAGAATGGAGGCTGGGCGTGGTGGCTCACGCCTGTAATCCCAGCACTTTGGGAGGCCAAGATGGGTGGATCACTTAAGGCCAGGAGTTCAACACCAGCCTGGCCAACATAACAAAAGCCTGTCTCTTCTAAAATTACAAAAAAATTAGCTGGGCATGATGGTGTATGACTGTAGTTTCAGCTACTGGGGAGGCTGAGGCACGAGAACCCGGGAGGCAGAGGTTGCAGTGAGCCAAGACTGCACCACGGCACTCCAGCCTGGGCCACAGACCAAACCTCTGTCTCAAAAAAAAAAAAAAAAAAAAAAAATCAAGAATAGGTGTTGAATTTTATCAAACCCTTTTTTTGTACCTATTAAGATAAAAACATGGCAACCCCACGACTGACTGCCACTTTGATGATGTCCACGCAAAGCTGGATTCCCGTGACAGTGTTTCCCACCGGAAGTCCTGCACAGCTGAACTGGGACTGTAACACTGACGGCGCCACAGCGTGGGGTGCCAGAAAGTGTCAAAATCAATCACAGAAAGTCCATTTTGTTTGCCTATTGTATCAAAGGCGAGTCTAGGGACAATGCGAGCATTTGTTCTTAATCAGCTGTGAAAACATGTTGCAGTTCTGCACATTTTCTGTGTTCTTTTTTTTTTTTTTTCCTTTGAGACGGAGTCTCGCTCTGTTGCCCAGGCTGGCGTGCAGTGGCGAGATCACGTCTCGCTGTAAGCTCTGCCTCCCAGGTTCACCCACCATTCTCCTGCCTCAGCTTCCCGAGTAGCTGGGACTACAGGTGCCCACCACCACGCCTGGCTAATTTTTGTATTTTTAGTAGAGATGGATTTCACTGTGTTAGCCAGGATGGTCTCGATCTCCTGACCTTGTGATCTGCCCGCCTTGGTCTCCCAAAGTGCTAGGATTACAGGCATGAGCCACCACGCCTGGCCTTCTGTGTTCTTTTGTGTGTGTGTTTCAAGTGTAACTTTTTTTTTTTCTTTTTGGTTGGAAGTAACAGATTTTAATGAATCACTGTTTAAACAGGCCAGGCCAGGCACAGTGGCTCATGCCTGTAATCCCAGCACTTTGGGAGGCCGAGGAGGGTGGATCATTTGAGGTCAGGAGTTCGGGACCAGCCTGGCCAAAATGGTGAAACCTCATCTCTACTAAAATACAAAAAACGAGCCGGGCGTGGTGGTGTGCGCCTGTAATCCCAATCCCAGCTACTTGGGAGGCTGAGGCAGGAGAATTGCTTGAACCTGGGAGGCGGAGGTTGCAGTGAGCTATTGTGCCACTGCACTCCAGCCTGGGCGACAGAGCCAGACTCTGTCTTCAAATAAACAAACAACAAAAAAACTACAGTACAAAGACTTTGTAAATGGGATTCAGGCCCCCAGCACCCTCGTGACTGTAGAATACCTTCAACACTCAGCTGTCCCAACCAGTGCCAACTGTGAACTTCCCACCATATCCCAGATCTGCTATTCCCCAAACCACTTCCCAGTTTCCTTTCAGTCATCTTTCTGAGGGAGCCAAGACAATAGGGGCCTGCGGTGTAGTAAATTTCTTTATTTATTTTCAGCCTTTAAAATGTAATTTCTGTCTCTTGCAATAAATTTGTTTCCTTTCCTTTGTTTCACTTTATTTACATTTTCAGGTATTTAGCTCCCCTTTTATACCATTAAAAAATTTAAAGTTACCTGTTATAGGGTGTTGCTTCAGAAGCAAAGAGCAAAATTTTACTGTTGCACCAATTCTAATTGTAATTTTAAGTTCCATGTGTTTAATCATTGTCTCTTCATTTTAAGACTTTTAATACAAATGTCTTTTTTTTGAGATGGAGTCTCGCTCTGTCGCCTAGGCTGGAGTGCAGTGACGCAATCTCAGCTCACTGAAACCTCCGCCTCCCAGGTTCAAGCAATTCTTCTCCCTCGGCCTCCCAAGTAGCTGTGACTACAGACATGCGCCACCACGCCCCGCTAATATTTCTGTATTTTTAGTAGAGACGGGGTTTCACCATGTTGGTCAGGCTGGTCTCAAACTCCTGACCTCAAATGATCTGCCCGCCTCAGCCTTCCAAAGTGCTGGGATTACAAGTGTGAGCCACCGCGCCCGGCCTTAGCTAATATTTTCCTAAAACATTTACATCTGTTTGGGAGGCCAAGATGGATGGTTCACTTGAGGTCAGGAGTTCCAGACCAGCCTGGCCAACATGGTGAAACCCTGTCTCTACTAAAAATACAAAAATTAGCCAGGTGTGGTGGCAGGCGCCTGTAATCCCAGCTACTCAGGAGGCTGAGGCATGAGAATCACTTGAACCTGGGAGGCGAAGATTGCAGTGAGCTGAGATTGTGCCACTGCACTCCAGTCTGGGCGACAGAGCGAGACTTGATCTCAAAAACACACAAAAAATTTACATCTGTATTCACAAAAGAAATTAACCTGTAATTTTCTTTCTTGTAATGCCTTTGTAATGATTTGGTATCAAATCATTTGGTATCAAATCAAATTAACAGGTTTCTGCTGGTCAAGAAAGAAGGACCCAAATAACCATTATCAGGAATGAAAAAGAGACATCACTGCAAAGCCTACAGACATTAAAAATAATCATAAGGTACAAAGAAATAGAGTGTAGAGGAGCAATTACTGGCGGTTCGTTAATGGGCACAGAGTTTCAGATTTACAAGATGTACAGAAGGACTTGGGAAGTTTTCCTCTTTTTCTAGTCTCAGGACAAATTTGTGGAAGACTGGTGCTACTTTTTCCCTTAAAAATTATACAGAATTCACCAATGAAATCATCTAGGCCTAGAGTTTTTCTTTGAGGAAATATTTTAAACTATGGATTCAATTTATTACCTAGATGTAGGAGAATTTAGGTTTCCTATTTCTTCCTGTATCAATTTTGGTACTTTGTATTTTTCAAAATCGTCATTTTCAGAATTTACTAACAATGTTCTCATAACCCCATTTGTGTGTGCATGTGTGTGGTAAAAGCATATAAAATTTGCCATCTCAACCATTTCTAATTATTTATTTTAGTTTTTGTCCATTGAAGCGTTTTACTTTTTAATTTAATTTAAAACTTTTTTTTTTTTTTTTTTTTTTTTTTGAGACGGAGTCTTGCTCTGTCACCCGGGCTGGAGTGCAGTGGCCGAATGTCAGCTCACTGCAAGCTCCGCCTCCCGGGTTTACGCCATTCTCTTGCCTCAGCCTCCCGAGTAGCTGGGACTACAGGCGCCTGCCACCTCGCCCGGCTAATTTTTTGTATTTTTAGTAGAGACAGGGTTTCACTGTGTTAGCCAGGATGGTCTCGATCTCCTGACCTTGTGATCCGCCCATCTCGGCCTCCCAAAGTGCTGGGATTACAGGCTTGAGCCACCGCGCCCGGCCTTTTTTTTTTTTTTGAGACATGATCTCCTCTGTTGCCCAGGCTGGAGTGCAGTGGTGCAATCACGGCTCACTGCAGTCTTGACTTCCTGGGCTCAGGTGATTCTCCTGCCTCAGCCTCCGGAGTAGCTGAGACCACAGGCATGCTCCACCATGCCAGGCTACTTTTTTCTATTTTTTGTAGAGACGGAGTTTCACCATGTTGCCCAGGCTAGTCTCGAACTCTTAGGCTCAGGCGATTCACCTAAGAGGCATTTTAATTTTAAGTATGTATTACATTGCTAGATAAAGAATCCCAGAATTTTCCCACCTGTGTGTTTTTGTCTTGCTTCTTCATGGTCCATGTTGCCAGCTGAGGTTGTTAGTAAAATGAATCCAAACTGTCAGAATGGGAGCAGATTGTTCTGCCATTTTTTCTAGATCTTTGAGCTGCACATCAAAGTTGGGGCTGATTACTGACCACTTGTTTAACCTGCCTGTGAAGTTCACAACAACGTTCCCAGTTCTGTGATTATCAGGTTTCAAATTTGCCAACGGAATCATGCTTCGTCATCACCGTTAGAAACCGAATGATGACTCTGCAGCACGGCCGAATAAGAACCTGGTGTTGGCTTCTCCTTCAGGCACTGCGGATACGCTTGAGAGCATCAGCCTCCACATTCGCGCACAGCAGCGTGGCGGCGTGGAAAGATGGTGGAGAGAGCTCAGTCACTTTAAAGTATACGGTTCAGCAGTGGTAAATATATTCACATAATTGTGAAACAAATCTCCAGAACTTTTTCATCTTGCAAATCTGAAACTCTACACCCATTAAATAACCCCCTGGTAATTGCTCCTCTACACTCTATGTCTTTGTACCTTATGATTATTTTTAATGTCTGTAGGCTTTGCAGTGATGTCTCTTTCATTCGTGATAATGGTCATTTGGGTCTTCTTTCTTAACCAGCAGGAACGTGTTAATTTTATTAGTTGTTTTAAAGGAACAACTTTTTGTTTGGTTGATTTTTTTCTTTCTTGTTTTCTTTTTTTTTATTTTTTATTTTTTGAGACGTCTGACTGTGTTGCCCAGGCTGGAGTGCAGTGGCGAGATCATCACAGCTCACTGCGAACTTACGGGTTCCAGTGATCCTGCTGCCTCAGCCTCCCAAGTAGCTGGCCTACAGCTGCCACCACATCTGGCCACATCCGGCTACTTTATTTTTATTCTTGTAGAGATTTTTCGTGCTATGTTGCCCAAGCCGGTCTCAAGCTCCTGGCTTAATGTGATCCTCAGCCTCCCAGGTCATGTAATTCCAGGATTACAGGCATGAGCTACCATGCTCGGCTTGGTTGATTTTTTTTCTATTGTATATATGTTTTTCCACTGAATTTATGTAAGATCTTTATTTCCTTCCTTTGATTTAGTTTGTTGTTCTTTAAGAGAAATGCTTAGAAGTTTTCACTAGGCTTTGTAGATTTAAGGTCGCAGATTTCTCTCTAACATGGCTTTAGCTGCATTACATAAGTTTTGATATGTCACACTTCTATGACCATTCAAATGAAACATTTAAAAATAATTTCCACTGCGATTTCTTCTTTGATTCATGAGTTTTTCTTCTGGAAGTATATTGTTTAACTCTAAACTTTTGGGTATCATTCTAATTATCTTTTTGTTATTGATTTATAACTTAATTCCACTGGTCAGAAAAAATATTCTGTACAGATTTCAATCCTTACATATTTGTTGAAATTTATCATCCAGACTACAGTCTATCTTAGTAAATAATCTATGTGCACTTGAAAAAAATATATACCCTGTATATTGTTGAGGAGGGTTATATATATATATGCTAATTACATCTTGTCTGTTAATTATATGTTAATTACATCTTGTCTGTTAACTGTGATGTTCAAATCTTCTAGATCCCTGGGGACCATCTGTCTGATGCTCTATCATTTTACTTTCATTTTATTTTCTATCATCTTACTTTCAACATTTCTGTTTCTTTTCATTAAAGATATGTCAACGCACGTGTGTGTGTATAAATTTTAAATCTATCTTTGAGTATTTAATTATTCATTTCTACTCATTACTAACGTGTTGGGACTTAAATCCATAATTACATGACCTATTTTCTGTTTGTCCCACTGGTCCTATACTCCTCTCCTGTAAGTTTTTTCCTCTTCTTTTGGATGACTTGTTATTACAGTTTTCTATTAGTGTATTATATATTACTTTACAATGCTTTTAGTGGCCATGCTAGCCTAGAGATCATTTTACTATTTTTTTAGTTGTTACCCTGGATTATGACATGTATCCTTGATTTGTTAAAAACTAATATAAATGAGTGCTTTTACTCATTCCTGGACAATGCAAGTATGTTAGAGCAGTTTTACCTCATTTATCCCTCCCATCTTTTGTGCAATTGATGTCAAGTGATCTCCACACGAGATGAGTGTTAGTGTCTCACACATCAAGCATCACTTAGGTTTCCCACTTGTGTTTCCTTTCCGCTGTTTATTCTTGCTGCATCTCTGTGTTTCCATCTGGAATCTTCTTCCTTCTGCCTGAAGAACTAGCTGTTAGTATTTCTGTTTGCTGGAAAATGTCTTATTTCATCTTCTTTTCTCTTATTTTATTTTGAGACTGGGTCTCGCTCTGTCACCCAGGCTGGAGTACAGAGGCATGATCATGGCTCACTGCAGCCTTGACCTCCTGGGCTCAAGCTATCTGAGGCCTCAGCCTCTGAGCAGCTGGGACTACAGGTGTGTGCTACCACACCCAGATAATTTTAAAAATTTTTTGTAGAGATGGGGTCTTGCTATGTCGCCTGGCTGGTCTTGAACTCCTGAGCTCAAGTGATCCTCCTGCCTCAGACTCCCAAACTGCTGGGACCCATGCCGGGCTAATATTTTCTATTTTAATTTTTTGTAGAGATGGGGTCTCACCATGTTGCCCAGGCTTGTCTTGAACTCCTGAGCTCAAGTGATCCTCCTCTCTTAGCCTCCCAAAGTGCTGGGATTACAGGTGTGAGCCACCACACCTAGCCAACTTTATTTTCAACCTAGTCAACTTTATTTTCAATGGCTTTCCCCACTAGATGTTTAGGCTGGCAGATATTTTTCCTCCCAATACTTTACTATTTTCTGGTTTCTGTCAAGATACCAATTGTCAGCCTTTCATTGCTACTTTAAAGTAAAGCATCTCTTTATTGAAAAAGGAAAAACAAAGCTGGAAGATTCAAACTTCCCAATTCTAAGACTACCATAAAATTATAGTAAACAAGACAGCATGGTACTGCCATCAACAAAGACATACAGATTAATGGAGTAAAATTGAGAGTCCAGAAATAAACTCATACATCTATGGCCAAGGGTTCCAAGACCACTCAATGGGGGAAAGAACAGTCTCTTCAAGAAATGGTATTGAGAAAACCAGATATCCACATGCAAAAAAAACGGAGTTTGACCCCTATTTCACACCATACAAAAATATTAACTCAAAATGGATCAAATACCTAAATGTGAGTTCTAAAATTATAAAACTGATGGAAGTTTTTGCGACCACCAATTAGTCAATGGTTTCTTAGCTTTGACACCTAAAGCATAAGCGACCAAAGAAAAAAACAGACAAATTGGATATCATCAAAATGAAAGATTTGTGCTTTGAAAGATGCTATCAAGAAAATGAATAGACAACTTGTAGAATGGAGAAAACATTTGTAGATCACATATCTGATAAGGGCCTAGTATCTGGAATGTATAAAGAAACTCTTACAGCTCAACAGCAAAAAGACAACCTGATTAAAAAATGGGCAAAGGACTTAAATTACATTTCTCCAAAGAAGATATATGAGTGGCTGACTTGACGCACGTAAAAAGATGCTCAGCTTCACTAGTCATTAGGGAAACGCAAATCAAAACCATGATGAGATGCCATTCACACTCATTAGAAATGGCTATAATTTTAAACAAGGAGGGGGGATAACAAGTGTTGGCGAGGAGGGAGAGAAATCAGAACCCTTGTACATTGTTGGCAGGAATGTAAAACGTTTTAGCCATTGTGGAAAAGCATTTGCCGGTTCCTCAAAAAATTAAAATAGAATTCTATGACCCAGCAATTCCACTGCCAGGTACGTAACCCAAAGAACTTAAAACAAGGATGCAAACAGATTCTTGCAAACTAACGTTCATGGCAGTATTGTTCATAATGGTTAAAAGGTGGAAACAGCCCAAATGTCCATTAGTGGATGATGAGATGAACAAATTGTGGTGTAGACATACAATGCACTATTATTCAGTCACACAAAAAATGAAGTGTTGATATATGCTTTCAATGAATCTGTGTGCGTGTGTGTGTGTGAGAGAGAGAGAGAGAGAGAGAGAAAGAGAGACAGAGAGGGTCTCACTCTGTCACCTAGGCAGGAGTGCAGTGGCCTGATCATGGCTCCATAACCCCCGACTCCTGGGCTCAAGTGATCCTCCCACCTCAGCCTCCCAAGTAGCTGGGACTACAGATATGCGGCACCACACCTGGCTAATTTTTGTATTTTTTGTAGAGTTGGGGTTTCGCCACATTGCCCAGGTTGGTTTTGAACTCCTGTGCTCAAGCAATCCACCCTCCTTGGTCTCTCAAAGTACTGGGATCACACGCACGAGTCACCACCACACCCGGCCCTTTCAATGAATCTTGAAAACATGATGGTAAGTGAAAGAGGCCAAATGCAAAAAGTCACATATTTTGCATGATTCAATTTATGTGAAGTACCAGAATAGGTATATCGTGGGGACAGAACACGGATTGGTAGTTGTCAGGGGCTGGAGGGATGCAGAATGGGGAGCAACTGCTTACTGAGTAGGGGGTTTCTTTTTGGGGTGATGAAAAGCTGTGGAGCTAGAAAGGGTAGTGGTTACACATCATTGTGAATATGCGAGGGTAGTGGTTACACACCATTGTGAATATGTGAGGGTAGTGGTTACACACCATTGTGAATATGCTAAATGTCACTGAATTGTTCACTTCTTCATTTATTTTCACCAAACACATTCTCATTTCTCTTCTGTTTTTAGGCAAATGACACAGACCTAGTTTACCAACTTTACACTTTAAAACCTAAGCTTAATATTATATATTTAAATAATTGTCAAAATTAAGTTGCCAGCATTCATGCACAATGAGAAAACTCCTTAATTTATATTAAACCAGAAATGCATTATCATTATTGCATTAATACCTTTCACTACTAAATACTGAAAAAATTGAAATTATTTCTGTAGAAGACTCACCCTGGCAATATTAACTTCACAGTAGGCTGACACTGCGTGGCTCACATTTCAGACAAAATGGAAAAGCAGAGTCGTGCTGGTGTTAGGGCACAATCTTGTCCTGCCACTAAAGAGTTAAGGATCAAAAGTGCATACCCAGGCCAGGCGCGGCAGCTCATGTCTATAATCCCAACACTTTGGGAGGCTGAGGTGGGCAGATCACCTGAGGTCAGGAGTTCAAGACCAGCCTGGCCAACACGGTGAGACCCCGTCTCTACTAAAAATACAAAAATTAGCCAGGCATGGTTAGTCCCAGCTGCTTGGGAGGCAGAGGCAGGAGAATCGCTTGAACTCAGGAGGCAGAGGTTGCAGTGAGCTGAAATCGCGCCACTGCACTCCAGCCTGGGATACAGAGCAAGACTCCGTCTCAAAAATAAATAAATAAATAAATAAATAAATAAATAAATAAATAAATAAAAGTGCATATAGAGATTTATAACAACTTTAAAGGCAGAAAAAAAATGGTCCTATTATGTGGTCCTAACAATAAATTCAAAAGTTTATGACAAATAGGGGCTCTGTGAGTTGTCTATCAATACTTTAGGTACAATTCTACCAATAGTTGAGTTCATTTGAAATATTCAAAAAAATGTTCCCGTTAACCCTTAGATGGTGTTTCTGTAGCTGAACATTGTTTGACGCATGCATTGAATGACTTCGCATCCAAGCGCAGCAGCTGCTCCTTACTGCTGGCCATCTTCTCCCATTTCTACCCTTTCTCCACCATTCTCAACAACTCTCTTTTTAGTGATGTTTCTGCCATAAACCATTTCTAGTAGAAGCTGATATAGATTTGAAGTTGCCATTCCACTACCACAAATGATGTGGAAGAGAATGAAGCGTGGAAGAGAATGAAGTGATCCAAATGAAGAAAATCTTCATCGAAAGAAGAAAATCCACTTCCAAAAGACGGAAATCCACTGAAAGCAGAGAAAAATGACTCACTCCCTTGGTGACCCCTTTGATTCCCAAAAAAGTCCTCAAATGAGTCTTCAAAGAAGTTGAATGAAAATGGGTCCCTCCCACCAAAAAGTTCCCTGAAGACATCATCTGAGTTACAGTGTGAATCAAACGCAAACGGATGCCAAAATGCACTCCACCTCCTCCTCCTCTGTCTAATCCTTCTTTGTCATAAACGTCCCTTTTTGTTGTTGTTGTTGTTGTTGTTTTTAGCATCAGACAGCAGTGCCTCATACGCCTCCACTACTCATCTGAATTTTTCTCTCTGCTGCTTCTTTAGTCTCAGGACTTTTATCTGGGTGCCACATCAGTGCCACTCTCCAACATGCCTTTTTAACATCCTCAGGCCAGCCATGTCTGCACACCTGGACCTTTGCAGTGACCATTGTGCTTAACAGACGGTTGGAATGGGCAAGGGTGCAGGTGGTGGCATTGGCAGTGGCTCCTCACTTTCCTGAACTGTTCACTTCCTTTTCTTTTTTTTTTGAGTGGGAGTCTCGCTCTGTCACCCAGGCTGGAGTGCAATGGCCTGATCTTGGCTCACTGCGACCTCCGCCTCCCGGGTTCAAGGGATTCTCCTGCCTCAGCGTAATGAGTAGCTGGGATTACAGGTGCCTGGCACCACGACCAAGTAATTTTTGTATTTTTAGTAGAGATGGGGTTTCACCCTGTTGGCCAGCCTGGTCTCTTTTGCCAGGCTGGTCTCGAACTGCTGACCTCATGATTCACCTGCCTTGGCCTCCCAAAGTGCTGGGATTGCAGGCGTGAGCCAGGCCCAAATTGTTCACTTTCAAATGGTTACTTTTATGTTATGTGAATTTCACCTCAATTTTAAAAAATTTAAAAATTGAGATAAAGTATCTTTTTCTCTGCCTTTAAGTTTTTTTGTGCTTAATGGACTGTGATGTGTCTTGGTGTGGTTTTCTTTTTCTTACCTCTGCTTGGTGTTCCCAGTACTTCTTTAATCTGTAGTTTGATGTCTTTTGTCAGGTTTGAAAAACTGTGTCATTATCTCTTCAAACACTGCTTCTGCCTCATTCTCTGTCTTCTCTCCTTCTATGACTTGAATTTCATGCATATTTTTTCATCATCTAAAGACTCATGCCTTTTTCTGTATTTTTCTTCTCATTTTTTTGCTTCAGCTCAGATAGTCTCTCCTGACCTCCACTCCAGTTCATGAACCCTCTCTTAGCTGTGTTTAAGTTGATGTTAAACCCTCTATTGAGTTCTTCCTTTCAATTAATGTATTTTTCAGTCTTATTTCCTTTTGATTCTTTGTTATTTCCAGTTATTTGTCATTGGTTTTCTGAACATACTTATTTTAAAAGTCTGTTCTTGTATTTCGAATAGTTAGATTTCTTGTGGATCTATTTCTCTTTTTTTTTTTTTTTTTCTTTTCCTTTTTGGTCATTTGGTCTTATCTCCTGGTATGCCTTTTTTGTTTGGTTGGTTTTTAATGGATTGCTGGACAGTGTATACGAGAAACAGAGATAATCTGATGTTGCTGATGGTGACCTTTCTCCAGAGGACTTCCCACTGCCTCTGGAAGTGGCATATCACTTTAATCTAATTAGAGATTGAACAGATTCAAAGTTGGGCTTCTGTCTTTGAGATGAGTCAAATTCTGGTTCAACCTCCAGTTCCAGGCTGTAGCCCTTTGGGGATCCCAGTGGAAGGCCTGGGATGCTTATCAGGGTTCTTTCTGCTTGGTGGGCCATGAATTCCAAGTTTCATCTCACAAGCCCAGTAAGACTGCTTGAACTTTCCTTATCTCTCAGTCTTTTGGCCATCACTTTCTGGTCACTTCTCAGTCACTGCTTATGAATTGGTAGATGCCACAAGAAAAAAAGTAGTGTTGAATACTGGATTCATATTTCTGTACCTCCCTTTTCTCTAGGATCTTTGTTCCTCAAGTCATCACCGCACTGACAGCTCTTTAATTTCTTAAAATAAAATGTTCGAAAAGTACTTTTTCCATATTTCTAGTTCTTCTTGATATGACGGTTGCACCACAACAAGCCAGTCTGACATTACCAGAAAGAGAAACCTGATAAACTTATTACCTGTGGCTCAGAGTTTCCTTAATGTGGCTTAAAGTCCCATCTAGACTTTAGCATACTGAAACTGATTAACGGAATTTAAAAAATGAAATAGAGCAGTACATTCTGCAAGTCTCTGTAAAACATAAGAACTTGCTTATATCTGTTATCCTCTTTGCTGTTTTATATGTCTGTCTTTCTCAGTAAGACCATAAACTCCCCATGGCCACAACTCCGATGTAGTTTATTTCAGTTTCTTCACATCATGCCAATAAATCTTCCATTAAATTGAATTGAGCAGATGTAGACTATTCTAATTAGAGTCACTAATTTGTGTCCAAATAGGTTTAACTTGGAACCATCTCAGTATGAAATAAAGAGGGTGCTGGCATCAAGAAACAATGAAGAAGCTGAAAATTAACCACCAGGTGTTATTTCTGTCCCATCAGTTATGGTAGTTAGATGGCCTTAATGAAGATTATAAAGATTTTAAATAACTGAAATACTCATCAGTTGAGGACTGATTCAATATACGATGCATTTATCAATATTAAAGAGACTGAGGCAGACAGATCTGTATGCACTGATATGGAAAAATCTCCAAATTTTGGAAAAAAAGAATATATGATCCACATATTCTTTTTGGAAAATCTATAGTATTGTATGTTCTTAGTCTCAAATTTCAGTAACTGTTTTTGGATTAAGTTCTAGAAAATAGCAAGTGGAAGCCCATCTAAGCCTTGAAATTGCAAGCTTGAGTAAGAAAGAATTTTAGACACTTTATAGGGATTTGTTGATGTGGATGCAAAAAGAGAACAGAATTCTATACAGTAAAGCCATTTAGGAGAAAATTTTCAGGTTACTAAGAAGACTGAAAGCCTAAGTCTTAGCTGTTTAAACTGTAATCCTGAGAGCATATTCATGAAGTCCCTTTCTGAGACTTCTGGACTTCAAAGATGTGATGTTTTCTTCAGAGATGTAATTTTTCTTAGAGCATCCTCTGCTAATTTGCTGCTATGGATGACATATTTCCAGTTATGTGTAACTCTTTCCTGTGGATATAAGATAGGACTTTTTGTTTGACAGAAGAGCCTCAAAAATGTCGTTTCTTCTGGCCGGGTGTAGTGGCTCAGGCCTGTAATCCCAGCAATTTGAGAGGCCAAGGGGGACAAGACCATCCTGGCCAACATGGTGAAACACTGTCTCTACTAAAAATACAAAAATTAGTTGGGCGTGGTGGCACGTGCCTGTAGTCCAAGCTACTCAGGAAGCTGAGGTAGGAGAATAGCTTCAACCAGAAAGGTGGAGGTTGCAGTGAGCTGAGATTGCGCCACTGCACTCCAGCCTGGTGACAGAGCGGGACACTGTATCCAAAAAAAAAAAAAAAAGTCTTCCTTTGGGCTAAAGGAAAATGGACAGGTCACTGACCAGTAGGTGACTGGTTTTATGACTATGTGCAGGAGAGATTTTGTTGGGGATGTGTGTGAAAGCATATGCTCATACAGACACAAAATCTCTTTGGAAGTGTACACACAAGGCACAGGCAACAGAGACTGCCAGGCGAGGTCTAGGACACTGGGGTCAGGGAGAGCCTGATATGGACTTTCTACCTTCCAGCCTTTTTTACTGTTTTTATTTTTTGCCATGTGCACTTATTAGTTATTCAGAAAAACAATTTAAAACAATTTCAAAGTAGAAGAAAAAGGGGATAAAGAGGAAAAGGCATAACACTTATGTATAATTTCACAACAACCTGCCTGCAAGATAGATGTGTCATTATTTCATACACAGAAAAGGTGAGGCTCAAAGAGATAAAATAACTTACTCAAAATCATAAAGCTAAAACCAGAATCCAGGTAAAGCTGAACCCAAAGCCAAGTTATCTTTCAGTCTTGTGTTCTCCTAAGTAACTTAGGTGGCAGCTATGATTAAACTGCAAAATACATTTAAGTGATTAAAATTCCTGAGTTGCAACACTGTTGACTGATTTAAGAGCTTATGCTGCTTAAGAAATGGCAATGTAAATGAGAAAATACTTTTTCTAAGGCAACAGAAATGTAATTAAAATTCAAAAACTTCTCAAGGTCTTTACAAAGGTTCCATGTAACTAACCACTTCTCTTTATTTCTGAGAAAATTTTTTTTTTTTTTTTTTGGAGACAGAGTCTTGCTCTGTCACCCAGGCTGGAGTGCAGTGGCATGATCTTGGCTCACTGCAACCTCTGCCTCCTGGGTTCAAGCAATTCTCCTGCCTCAGCCTCCCGAGTAGCTGGGACTACAGGTGCCCGCCACCACACCTGGCTAATTTTTGTATTGTTAGTAGAGATGGGGTTTCACCATATTGGCCAGGCTGGTCTCGAACTCCTGACCTCGTGATCCACCTGCCTCAGCCTCCCAAAGTGGTGGGACTACAGGCATGAGCCACCACACCCGACCTTATTTCTAAGAAATTTTAAGTCTTAAGTGTTCAGTGCTATTTCCAATAAACTAAATAACTAAAGGATCTGACAAATTTTAAGATTTTCATGATGGAAAATTCATGGTGTTCCCTTAGTTGACTTAATAATGTTATGTACAGATCTATATTTTATATCTCCTTAAAGGAATTAATAATGCTCCAATTTACTCAATTTTTAAAATTTTTTTATTTTTTGAGATGGAGTCTCGCTCTGTCGCCCAGGCTGGAGTGCAGTGCCGCGATCTCGGCTCACTGCAAGCTCCACCTCCCAGGTTCACGCCATTCTCCTGCCTCAGCCTCCCTGCAAGCCACCATGACTGGCTAAATTTTTTTAAAAAAAATTTTTGTAGAGACAGAGTCTCCCAGTTCCTCAGGGGGCTGAGGTGGGAGGATCTCTTGGGTCCCAGAGTTTGAGGCTGCAGTGAACCACGATCACACCACTCCAGCCTGGGTGACAAAGTGAGACCCTATGACTGATGTTCCTTCAGTAAGTCTCAGTTCCCCTGTGCTTCCCAGCAGCGTTTCGCTGTCCTCCAAGGGACTTTTCAAATGCCATTTGGGCGACACTGTTTCTTGTATTGATAAACAAACTCCAGGCTCCTACAGTGCAAACCCCTACAGTCACAGTAAGTACGCAACCAAAGGCCACGTGCTGGAAACTCACTTTTCTAGATCTGAAAAGCAAGCAAGCATTTGTGCCTTTGAATTCTGAGTGATTCTTCACCGTCCACGTGTCTAGGTTGTTCTTACTGTAGCCACACAGGGTCTGTGTGTGGTCATAAGAAGCCGCATCAGGCCCCCTTCCTGACCCACAGTGAGAAACCCCGTTTCAAAATTCTTGCCTTTGGTCAGGGAAGACGATGGACATTTCCCTTAAATGGAACTTTTATATATAAAAAAAAACTTTAAGGTAAAGAAACAAGAGTAAAGAAAGTGGGTAATTTCTACAAACGTACTAGCTTTCTTCTTAGTCTTGTTGAAGCCTCAACAAACCGGCCAGTACAGCACACCCAACGGGGACCTTTTCATCAGCTGGGTTTGCCTTTATCTTTCTTTAGCCTCAGGCTGATCTCGGGGGGTCAGTTGTCACCCTAGCTCCTGTGATTTCTACCTGTTTTTTCACCTCCTTGACAAAGTACTCTCCTTATAGGATCTCAGCACGTTTCTCCCGCCGAGGATGGTGTTGAGTGCAACTGAGGCAACCCTACTGTACTGAGTGAATTCTTCACAGAGGTCTCCATATCTGGGTTTCTAGAATCTTCTCACCACTGACACAACTGTCTTCACCATTCTTGCCTCCTGGTTTGTTGGGTGAGGCAGTTTCTATATCGAAACATTTTCAACTAGCAATTCTATCTTTAGCAATCCCACTATTTTACTATTTTCAGGACCAGTCTACATTCAGACGACACCTTCCAAAACGCACGGGCCTCCTAACTGCTGCCCACAGGAAAGTCTGTGCCCTGTAACATCACCATCCAGCCGCAGGACACGTCTGTCACCCACCCAACCTGTGTCCTAAATCAAGCCCAGCACACTTCCCAGCCTTTTCCACCATCATGCTCTGCACACTAGGGACCACCGGTCAGGACGCCCCACGGCCTGCCCCTGAAACTTGGTGAGCTTCTCTAAGAGGCAGATAGAATGGGGCTTAGAACACAGACCCTGGGGCCAACTTATGTGTTGAAATCCAGCCTCTGCGACTTACCAGCAGGGCAACCTTGGCAAGTTACTGGATTTCTCCAAGCCTGTTTCCTCATCTGTAAAATGGAGTTAATAAGAAGGCTGTTGCAAGGATTTAATGAGTTAATACAGCAAAATGTTTCAAAGAGTACCTAGCACACAGTTAAGCACTGTATGTGTAAGCTATTATTATTGTACACTATTATTGAACAAGTGTATGTGTGTGTATATATGTAAGTATATAGTAGGTATACATTGATATAGCATATACATACTGCATATGGTATATATATATCTACACAATGGGCTATATTATACGTACAGCGTATCTATATACACAGACTATATATGCACATATGAATATGGGTGTGTGTGTGTGTAGCTCAGCCTTCACACAGCTACCTCCATTCGCTTCTCCTGTTTTCACCCCGAGACTCTGAATGGCTCCAGGGTGAGGGCTGTGCACACAGTAGACCGTGGTCTAACTGTCTCCAGGCTGAAGGGTATCAAGTAGTTAGGAGCATTGACTCTGGACTGCCTGGTCCCATTCTGACTTTGCCCCTTAATAGGTAAGTGAACTCGGGCAAGAAAGTTGAACGTTTTGAACCATCAGTTTTCTTCATTTGTAAAATAGGAAACCAACGGTATCTTCTCTCATTAAGATATTGCAAAGATTAAAATGATTATACATGTGAACAACTCGGCATGCTACCTGGCACACCCTAAGTGAGCAGGAACCCCTAGCAATAGTTAACAGTTTCTCCCTGCCCAGCTTCACGGCAGATCTAGAATGGCAGTCTCTATTTCACTGGGACTCTTCATTCTTTGCTCTATTTGTTGCTATTAAGTTCTATTCTTAAAATGTCTTGGCCTGGTGCATTGGCTCATGCCTATAATCCCAGCACTTTGGAGGCTGAGGCGGGTGGATCATGAGGTCAGGAGATCGAGACCAGCCTGGCCAGCATGGTGAAACCCCCGTCTCTACTAAAAATACAAAAATTAGCCAGGCGTGGTGGCAGGTGCCTATAATCCCAGTTACTCAGGAGGCTGAGGCAGGAGAATTGCTTGAATCCAGGAGGTAGAGGTTGCAGTGAGCCAAGATCATACCACTGCATTCCAGCCTGGGCGATAGAGGGAGACTCTGTCTCAAAAAAGAGAGAGAGAGAAAAAAATGTCTTGACAAGGAACGTGGCATAACCACATAATTTGGAAATAAAAAGTCAAGGAAGTTTCAGGATCTTTTCCCAATTATTTTTAAAGTCTAAAGTGACAATCTGGCTAGCCAATGAGAAATTTGATTTAATGCACTTATCAGGCTAGCTAAGACTGCCTTAAGCTGCTGGGTAGAATCAGGGGCACTGCTTTCCTGTGGAGGGTCTTCAGATGACATTCTTACCAACTTCTGACCAACTTGGCCAATGCTTCCTTGGAATAATTTTTTTTTTTTTTTTTGAGATGGAGTCTCACTCTGTCACCCAGGCTGTAGTGCAATGGTACCATCTCAGCTCACTGCAACCTCCGCCTCCTGGGGTCAAGTAATTCTCCTGCCTCAGCCTCCTGAGTAGCTGGGATTACAGGCGTGCACCACCATGCCTGGTTAATTTTTGTATTTTTAGTAGAGACAGGGTTTCGCCCTGTTGGCCAGGCTGATCTCAAACTCCTGACCTCAGGTGATCTGCCGGCCTCGGTCTCCCAAAATTGCAGGGATTACAGGCCTGAGCCACCGTGCCCAGCCACTTTCTTTTTTTTTTTTTAAGACAGGGTCTTGCTGTGATGCCCAGGCTGGAGTGCAGTGGTGCAACCATAGCTCACTGTATCTTTGAACTCCTGGGCTCAAGCAGTCTTTCTCTGAGTAGCTAGGGCTGTAAGAACAAGCCACCATGCCCAGCTAATTTTTAAATTTTTTGTAGAGACGGGGTCTTGCTATGTTGCCCAGGCTGAAAATACTCTAGAACATTACTTTTTGGAAAAAAAAAGAAAGAAAAAACAAAGACAAAACAACCTATGTCTCTTGCATTACAAGTTTGTCCAAGAAGGGTTTAAACTCTGAAATATCAGATTAGATTTTTATCTCGAATTTTTTAAATAGTAAACAAAAATTATTCAACTGTATACATTGCTTCTATTTGTAAATCTGACTTCTTAGTTGTGTGAAATTAAATAATTCAAACTTAAAGCTGTTGTAACTTTAAATTATCCTGAGACGTCAGAGGAATGTGGTTATGCAGCCTGAGTCACGTGGCATGTGGCTGCAACTTCTGCCTTTTAAAAATTCTGTAAACAGGCCAGCGCGGGGGCTCACGCCTGTCATCCCAGCACTTTGGGAGGCCGAGGTGGGCGGATCATGAGGTCAAGAGATCGAGACCATCCTGGCTAACACGGTGAAACCCCGTCTTTACTAAAAATACAAAAAATTAGCCTGGTCTGGTGGCGGGCGCCTGTAGTCCCAGCTACTCAGGAGGCTGAGGCAGGAGAATGGCATGAACCCAGGAGGCGGAGCTTGCAGTGAGCCGAGATCACGCCACTGCACTCCAGCCTGGGCAACAGAGCAAGACTCCGTCTCAAGAAAAAAAAAAAATTCTGTAAATAATTAAGACCAGAGATAAGACCCCTCAGATCACTGCCCCTCCTCAAGGAGCAATCTGTGATCAATCAGATCACTGTAACATACTCACTAGTCTCATATGGAAAATGGTATAATCTTGCCAAAACTTCTGTCTCTGACTATATAAGTGATACCTTAACTTCTCCAGAGTGGAACACTGACCCCATTTGTTTGAAGCTGCTGTTTTCCTGGGTGGCCATCCTCAAGCTCTGTGCTTGAACAAACTCTATGCTTTATGATATTTTCTGAATCTCATTATTTAAGGTTGACAGTTGATAGCATCATGCCTATTAAATAACTTTTTTTCATTTTCTTGAGATAGAGTCTCACTCCATCACCCAGGCTGGAGTGAAATGGCACAATCTCAGCTCACTGCAACCTCCACCTCCAGGGTTCAAGCGACAGATTCTCCTGCCTCAGCCTCCCAAGTAGCTGGAATTACAAGCACCTGCCACCATGCCTGGCTTCGTATTTTTAATAGAGGTGTGGTTTTGCCATGTTGGCCAGGCTGGTATCAAACCCCTGGGCTCAAGTGATCCACTCACCGCAGCCTCCCAAAGTGTTGGGACTACAGGTGTGAGCCACCCCACCCAGCCTAAATAACTGCATTTTGATATTAACTGTATTTCTGGTTTTAGGAACAAAAATACATGTTTAAGGTGCACAAGCATGCACATGTGCACACAAAATACGCCTTCATGGTTACTGAGACCCTGATTAAATTGTGAAAAACTAATAATGTCTGTTAAATCGCAAAGTCACAAACAGGTTCAAATTTCAATGGCAGATGACACACATGTTCCCTAAGACTGATGGGAAATCCCAATCTATTAATTCACCCATCTCACTTCTTAGCTCTTGCAAAAAATTCTCTATCTGGCCTTGAACAGCATTTATTTTTTTAAAGTCTTACTTAATACTATGACTCAAAATAATGTGAAAAGAAAGCACATTAAGTTAGTAGAAAGAGTAACACTGTCATTAAAAGTCCTACGTCTCCTGATGTACTTCAGCATCTTCTGATGACTGCTGATGAAGGAAAATAATGAATCACCGTTAAATAAGGAGAGAAGGAAACAAAAAGGAAGAACTGCTTTGATTTCCATGGAGCGAAACCAGGTGGGGAGGAACTATACCATGAATTTGTGAAATACTACCAGAGGTAAAACCTTTTTACTGAGGAAGATATCAATACAAGAGAGCTCACTCTAGAAAATAAGGCCAAACATGCTCGGCTGAACTTTGTCATTCTGAGTTGGCTGGTAATACCAGGAGGGCCACTGAACCAGGGACTCTCAATGGATAGAGGTGTATGAATAACCAGTACAGCTTTAAAACATTCTTCAACCCCATATGTACCTAACAACAGAGCCCCAAACTGCATGAAGCAAAAACAGACAGAATAAAAGGGAGAAACAGATAATTCGACAATACTAGAGATAATAATACTCACATTCAACAATTTCTAGAACTACAAAGAAAAACAAGGAAAGGGAAGATTTGAACAACACGATTAACTAGACCTAACACACATCTACAGAACAGTCTATCCAACAATAGCAGATATGTACATTCTTAAGTGCACATGGAACATTCTCCAGGACAGACCATGTTAGGTCATAAGAGAAGCCTTAATAAATTTATGATTGAAATCATACAAAGTATGTTCTCCAATACTGAATTTAGAATGAAACTGGCAATCTATAACAGAAGGAAATTTGTGAAATTTATGAACACACAGGATTCAAACAACATACTCCTAAATAACCAATGGGCCAAAGAAGAAATAACGGGAAACCAGAGATGAAATAAAAGCCACAACATACCAAAATTTACAAACAGGTGAAATAGGACTCAGAGGGAAATTTATAGCTATAAACAACTACATTAAATAAAAAAGACCTCAAATCAATAACCTCACCTTCTACCTTAAAAAAGAAAAAACTAAACATAAACCAAGTAGAAGAAAGGAAATAAAGATTTGAGTAAGGCCAGGTGTGGTGGGTGAAGCCTGTAATCCTACCACTTTGGGAGGCTGAGGTAGGAGGATCATTTGAGCCAGGGAGTTCAAGGTTGCAGTGAGCTGAGACTGTGCCACTGCACTCCAGCCTGGGTGACTGAGCGAGACATGAGACGTCTCAAAAACAAAACAAAAAAACAAGATTTGAGTAAAAATTAATGAAATAGAGAATAGAAGAGATAAAAATCAATAAAACAAAAAAGGATACATTCCTAGAAAGATACAAATGACTCAAACTGTCTCAACCGTAAATAGAAAACCTGAATAGGCCTCTAAGTGAGGAGAGAATGAGTTGGAAATCAAAAAACTTCCTACAAAGAAAAGTCCAGGACCAGATGGCTTCCAAATATCTAAAGAATTAACACAATTCTTCCTAAGATCTTCCAAAAAACAGAAGAGGAAAGAACACTTCATAATTGTTTATGATGGCAGCATTATACTACCAAGGTCAGTAAGGACATAAGAATTAATTACACACCAAAAATTCCTTATAAATATAGATGCAAAAATCCTCGGCAAAAATACTAACAAACTAAATCCAGCAAATATAAAAAGGATTGCACATTATGACCAAGTGGGATTTATCCCAGGATTGGTTCAGTGTAAGAAAATCAATATAATACATCATATTCATAGGATAGAATAGAATAAAGGCAAACTCACATGATCATCTCAATAGACACAAAGCTTTTGACAGAATCAAAAACTGTTTCATGATAAAAAACGTTCAGTAAGCTAGAAATAGAAGGTAACTTTCTCAACTTGATAAAGGGTATCTAATCTATGAAAGTCTTAATAGCTAACCTCATAATCAGTGGTGACAGATGGAAAGTTTTTCCCTACAAGATCACAACACCACATGGACGTCTGTTTGCACCATTTCCATTCAACAATCTACTATTTGAGGTTCTAGCCAGGAACAATTAAGCATGAGAATAAAATAAATAAGCATCCAGATTGGAAAGGAAGAAGAAAAATGATCTCTATGTGCAGATGACATGATCTTGTAGACAGAAAAGCCCAAGGAATCCACAAAAAAATGAGAATAAATGAGTTCAGCAATGTTGTAGGATAAAAGATCAATGTACAAAAATTAATCACAGTTCTACAGAAATTAAACATGTGGAATGA
The DNA here is from genome assembly GCF_047675955.1 of Chlorocebus sabaeus. Classification (NCBI taxonomy): domain Eukaryota; kingdom Metazoa; phylum Chordata; class Mammalia; order Primates; family Cercopithecidae; genus Chlorocebus; species Chlorocebus sabaeus. The sequence continues at coordinate 2,199,366 of NC_132926.1, read as the reverse complement.
TATCCCATGCTCATGAGCTGGAAGGCAATACTGTTGAGACAGCAATGCTAACTAACATGTTCTACATATTCAGTGCAATCCCTATAAAATCCTAGTTTTTTTTGTTTTTGTTTTTGTTTTTGTTTTACAGAGATTGAGAAGTTGATTCTAAAATTCATTGAGAAATGCAAGGGACCCTGAATAAAGAAAACAAACTTGAAAAAGAACAAAGTTGGAGAACTCACACTTCCCAATTTCAAAACTTACTATGAAATCAATGGAAGAATTCAGAGTCCAGACATAAACTCATACATTATACTCAATTGATTTTTGACAAGGGTGCCAAGACCATTTAATGGAGAAAAAGTCTCTTAAACAAATGGCACTGGGAAAACTGAACATCTACATGCAAAAGAATGAAGGTAAGACCCCTACCTTACACCATATACAAATATTAACTCCAAATGGATCATCAAAGATCTAAATGTAAGAACAAAGACTATATTGTTCTTAGAAGTCTTTGTGACCTTAAATTAGGTAATACTTTCTTAGACATCTAAAGTACAATCAACCAAAGGAAAAAACTGACATATTCAACTTCATCCAAATTTAAAACTTTATGCTTTGAAAGACAGTACCAAGAAAGTGAATAGAGAATGGGAGAAAATATTTCAAATCACCTGTCTGATAAAGGCCTAGTATCTACAACATACAAAGAACTCTTACAACAAAAAAGTCCAATTTAAAAATGGGCAAAGCACTGGGATAGACGTTTCTCCAAAGAAAATAGAAAATGGCCAAAAGCACATGAAAAGATGTTGAATCTTTAGTCACTAGGGTAATGCACGTTAAAAACATGAGATGGCTCCTTCACACCCACTACGACATCTATAAGAAAAAAGACAGGCAGTCACTGGTGTTAGGGAGGTTGTGAAGAAACTGCAACCCTCATACGTTCTTGGTGAGAATGCAAAATGGTGCAGCTTCTTTGAAGAATATTTTGGCAATTCCTCAAGAAGTTAAACATACAGTTATAACATAATCCAGCAATTGCACTCCTAGGGACATATCCAGAGAACTGAAAATATATATTCATGCCAAAATTTGTTCATGAATGTTTATAGCAACATTATTCATAACAGCCAAACAGTGGAAACAAGTCAAGCGTCCATCAGCAGAACAAAATGTGGTACATCCATACTATGGAGTGTTCCTCAGCCACACAAAGAAGTACTGACACATGCTATAACATGTATGAACTGTGAACACATTATGCTAAGTCAAAGAAGCCAGACACAAAAGGCCACATACTATATGGTTCTATTCACATGAAATGCCCAGAACAGGCAAATCCACAGAAACAATGAGTAGATTTCCAGGTTTCCAGGGCTAGCAGGGGTGAGTAGTTACTGTTAATGAGCATGAGGTTTCTTTATGGCGTGATGAAAATGTTCTTGAATTTGATAGTGGTGATGGTAGCACAACTTTGTGACTATACTAAAAACTACTGAAATATACACTCTACAAGGGTAATTTTATGGTATGTGAATTATATTTCAATTACCAAAATCCTTTCAGCCCCCTACTGATTTGAGCATGACTACTGAAGTGAACCCCTGTTTTCAATAGGAATATATGTTCTCACTCCACAGGTAGGCTGAGGTAGAAGATTAAGAATTCACTGCTGCAAACATTTACAAATACTGAAAATCCTTCAAGAATATAATTCAATGTAACAAAATATTTTGAAATTCTCCTCATCAGTAAAGCAAAAATACTTGATTGGCACATGTAAAATTGCTCTCACCCTACTTTTTTGAATTTGCTGTTTTTAAAAGAACACAAATAGGTAAAAAAAAAAAAAAAAAAAAATCTCAGACAGATATAATTTATTACTAATTAGGTGTGACTTCGAAAATATTTTTTACACTTATTCCTTCATTCCACAAATATTTATTGAGCACTTACTACGTGCAAAGCACTCTGTTGGGTGCAGAAGCACAGTGGGGAGCAAATGTTCCAAGTCCCTGCTGCTGGGGGTGCTGAAGCTCTGGGGAAGGCTGATTAACCACAAAGAAGAAATTATCAGAGAGCGAATGTCCACCTTGAAGAATGAGTAAATCAACTGACCACCCTAAGCGGCATCACCAGCAGCACGTCCCCACTCTTGTGCCCTATGTGGGCAGGAGCCCATGTGAAGACACCAATAGTAAGCGTCAATCCCTGTTCCTCTCACGGGAGCCAGGAGCACATTCTGTCTCTGAAACACAAACAAACGCAATCCGGGCCTGCGATCTCCAAATCAGCCCTCGAAACACAGGTCTGGTTAATAATACTCAACAGCACAGTCTTTTTATTTTATTATTTATTTCTTTTAATACAAAGCTTTGGCATTAGCAATTTTATGAAAAAATAAAATGTACTAAAAATAAATGCTTGTGTGGCATGATTGGTAAATGATGCACAAAAATAGGTTCTTTTTTCCTTCAAGGCAATCAGTCAGAAAGCAGTTTTTTTTCTTCTTCAAAACCATTCTACCCTATGGAATAAAAGGAAAAAAGAAGTCATAAATTAGTTAAAGAGTAGTCAAATGTTTAAAGTAACAGAGAAGTAACCCTAACTGAAGGGTGGCCTGGGCTGTCCCCAGCTATTTCCCAACCCCTCTGGTAAGGCCAGGAAGCCATTAAGTGTTTTCCCACAATCAGCAGTTTCAGATCTGCAGGTGACTGACTCATCCACCTTAGAGGTGCTTTAATACGCCCAAAAGAATGAAGGAAAAGGTCAGGCCCATGGCGTGTTGTTTAAATACACAGGGATGATTATCACACAATTTACAGCTTATCCTGGTTTAAATACATGTTCTGAATGCTGAGGGTGCTGAAATCTGTAGCTGTTGTCTTAAAAAAAATGCTCCTCTTACCCCTCAAACAAGAATGTCCTTACTTATTGTGAAGTGACAGGGATGCATGGCTGTCTCACAGGAATCCTCCAGACCTTGTGTATGCGTGTTTCTGTCCTTGTATCAGCTGGAAAAAGAGCCTATGACCTTTTGGCGAGCCCCCGCGCTGACCCAGCTCCTGCTGCCCTCTCTGCAGCCCTGTGCTGTGGCACTGCCCTGGCTTTCTGATGCCTTGGATTCCTGCTCATTTCCAGGGTCCCCAAATCGAGCTATTAGAAGGATCTCTTTCTTTCAGTTGGGCTCCAGATCTCTGCTTCAAACCACACAAGCTTTGGTTATTATACAACTCTCCAGCAACTCTTGATTTCAGCTCCTGCTCGCCACCCTGACTTCCTCCTTCAACTCCCTGTTTTTACCTAATCGATCTTCCTGCCTCCATGCTGTACCACAGCAAGCAACTTTGCAGCCACGAGGAATATCTCTCTGCTGAAAAGCCTTAGAGCCCATTACCAGCTCTTTACAAGAATAAAGTCCAAATTCTGTCTCCTGCCTACCGCCACCACCACCTACGGTAGACACACCAAACCACACAACTCCCTGATCCTGGTCTGTGTGGTCCTCACTGTGTGCCCTAATTATGCCCAGGCTGGTTCCTCAGTCACTCCTCCAAGCAGCTTTTTCAGCTCCCCCAAAGGTAAAGCAGCAGCTCCGCAGGCATGACCCAGAAGGGCCTTTGCATACTCCCTCACTCTCCAGCCACATCAGTACGCACATGAGGGCACAGCCCTGAGCTCCAGTGGGGCCAGGCCAGGTCTCCGTTAGCTTCAGCACTGCAAGCCCAGTGCTTCGCACAAGCCCAGGAGCCTACTTGGGAAAGGGCATCTCAATGAATGAGGGGGCGTTGTCAACTTTTTTGAAGAACCTCTGGTATAAAGGATATTCACAACTTCACATAAAGCTCTGTACTTTATTATTTCTTGTAGTTCCTATTTAGGGTAACACATTTTCTAGTATTTCCTCAGAAAAACTGAATATTAAAGACTTTCTTTTTTTTTTTTTTTTTTTTTTTTTTTTTTTGAGACGGAGTCTCGCTCTGTCGCCCAGGCTGGAGTGCAGTGGCCGGATCTCAGCTCACTGCAAGCTCCGCCTCCCGGGTTCATGCCATTCTCCTGCCTCAGCCTCCCGAGTAACTGGGACTACAGGCGCCCGCCACCTCGCCCGGCTAGTTTTTTTGTAGTTTTAGTAGAGACGGGGTTTCACCGTGTTAGCCAGGATGGTCTCGATCTTCTGACCTCGTGATCCGCCCGTCTCGGCCTCCCAAAGTGCTGGGATTACAGGCTTGAGCCACCGCGTCCGGCCGAATATTAAAGACTTTCAAGGGGTAATCAAGTTTTTAAATCTACTTTATCTTGTTGCCTCTTAAAGAAATTATAGGCTGGGCGTGGTGGCTCACGCCTGTAATCCCAGCACTTTGGGAGGCTGAGGCAGGTGGATCACCTGAGGTCAGGAGTTTGAGACCAGTCTGACCAACATGGCAAAACCCCATCTCCACTAAAAAGACAAAAATTAGCCAGGGGCGGTGGCGGGCGCCTGTAGTCCCAGCTACTCGGGAAGCTGAGACAGAAGAATCGCTTGAACCTGGGAGGCAGAGGTTGCAGTGAGCCGAGATTGCACCATTGCACTCCAGCCTGGGTGATAGAGCGAGCCTCTGTCTCAAATAAATAAATAAAATAAAGCAAAATAATAACCACTGCCAAAGAGAGCAGAGAAGTCCAATGCAAGTTCCCACTGCCTTTAATACTCATGTTGCAACTGCATTTTTAGGAAACGAAATTTGTCTTCTTCAACCACATTATTTGGCACTATCCTCCTCTCTGAAGTAGTCAAATGCAAGCAGTTTAAAGGAAAAGGCTGGAACCAGAGGTGCTGGGTTTGAATTCCAGCGGCCTTCTTCCTACGGCATCCCTCCGGAGTCACTCACTCCCTCGAAGCCCTAATTCATTCTTTTGTGTATATGTATCTCACACTCAGATTGGCTACAAGGGGAATAAACACTAAGAGAAAGAAGAGGATCCACTATCCAGCAGCACACCTCAAACAGAGGTTAATTTTAAATCTTTTCGGGAACTGTTACAAGACAGGTTGTGTGAGCAAAAGGTTATCAGGTTGAGAACTAAAAATTCAAAATTCTTTAGACAAGTGTTTCTCAAACTAAAGCAAACAACCTATTAATGGTTTTTAAAATCAATTTAGGAGCTAACAACTAATATTAACAAGGCAGACGGTTGACTACATCAGAGAATACTGCATGCAGTCAGGGAAGTGACTGTGAAATTTGTTTCAGTTACATATGGGAGTACTAGGTCACAATGCAAAATGTATCTCTTACAGCAGGAGATGGTTTTTTAAAAGTCTGAAAAACACTGCTATTGATATTTAAGGTTCTAAAAGAGAAAGAGAACCCAACACCTCTCCTCGGCCTCTGATCACTCCTAGGAACAATTCAAGAGGGACCCTGAGCACAGGATGAGTCTTAAAGCCTTCCATCTGACGTGAGGTCGGCCTGTGAACAGCTCTATCCTGTAGCTTCCGTCTGAAGATTTAGGTCCTGGTGCAGGCTCGCTAGCTTTCAAAGTGTCCCGTGTTTTGGATGGACAATTTTAACTAATACAAAGTTTTCTTGTTTTCTTTCTTTCTTTCTCTCTCTTTCTTTTTTTTTTTTTTTTTTTTTTTGAGAGAGAGTTTCACTCTGGTCACTCAGGCTGGAGTGCAATGGGGCGATCTCGGCTCACTGCAACCTTTGCCTCCCAGGTTCAAGTGATTCTTCTGCCTCAGCCTTAGCTGGGATTACAGGCACCTGCCACCACACCCAGCTAATTTTCATATCTTTAGTAGAGATGGGGTTTCACCATGTTGGCTAGGCTTGTCTCGAACTCCCGGCCTCAGGTGATCTGCCCGCCTCGACCTCCCAAAGTGCTGGGATTACAGGCGTGAGCTACTGTGCCAGGCCACAAAGCTCTTTTGTATATCAAGTGGAAATCTACCTCCCTGTAGATACCGCCAGAGCTCCAGAAATACAGAGTAAGCATCTCTCTGTATGCACTGGTTAGTCACCATGAGACTCTTTTGAGTATTGAACCAGGCAATATGGGTAAAAGAGACCAGTGTAGAACTAAAATCTTGGAAGGCATTCAATAAACAGTAGTTATTCTCATCTTTAAGAGTCTTTCAAACACCTGGAAACACCTCTCATCTCACCCGGTTCCCTCTCTTCCAAAACAAGTATCCCCAAGACATCAAATAATTAAATTTGCAGACCCTTTTATGTTGGGCTAGTTTCTCAATATTCCTCTTAAAAAGAGTACTGAGCACTCACGCCTGTAATCCCAGCACTTTGGGAGGCCGAGGCAGGCGGATCACAAGGTCAGGAGTTCAAGACCAGCCTGGACAAGATAGTGAAACCCCATCTCTACTGAAAATACAAAAAAATTAGCCAGGTGTGGTGGCGGGTGCCTGTGATTCCAGCTACTCAGAAGGCTGAGGCAGATAATTGCTTGAACCCGGGAGGTGGAGGTTGTGGTGGGCTGAGATGGCACCACTGCACTCTAGCCTGGATAACAGAGCAAGACTCCGTCTCAAAGAAAAAAAAAAAAAAGAGTACTGAGCAAAATAATTCAGAAATACTGAGAGTAAAATAGAAACATCAACTCTTTTTATATAAAGGAGTTTATATATATAAATTTCTGATACTACACTAAGAGGAAGCTCACCAGCAGTTTCCTGGTGGACCTGCTATAAGAAGCCAGGGCTTCCTGATCTCAGGTTATGCCACTGGAACATCTGCTCTAGTTATTTTATCACCTTTACCACTTCAGATTCGTTTCCTCATGCCAAGACTTTTTTGAATCTTGAATAATGAGCTACCCTTCTCTGCAAATCTTAGAACATGATTTCTATGAATCAGAATCTAGCAACTGGAAAAAGGCTCTAGGGGATACCTAGTCACGCCTCCCATTAAACTTAAAATCTCTGCTACATATTTGTATATGTTCTTCAAATACAAATAATAAAAATATTTATCTTTCTTATTTTGAGGGAAAACTAGAGTGACACAAATATCAGTTGGTAAATGTTGGCATTTCACAAGGTTTATATGAATAACCAAGTAGAGCAAAACACCCCTTTTGGGAATTGAAATTCGATAACTTTGCTTACCCAGGTACTAAGAAACAGAGGTATGAGAAGCCAATACATAAATATATTTACCTTACATTTATTTGCTTCTTTGACTACCATCCTGTTTATATTTGTAAAGTTTCAAAGATTACCAGATCTGTTTGCAGTGTTAAAAAAATTTAATATGTAATTAGTTGCAGTACTTAAATAAATAGTATTTAATCATAATAGAAGGGCAGTGACTCCAAACCCAAGGGCTTTTTGATGGACTTCTGATTGAAGCCAACAGCACCAAGCCCTTGGTAAATGCACCGAGCATGGTGAGGGAGGGATGGGGGCTTGCATCCCTTGTAGGGATCCTCCTTGTGTAGTCAGCAACCCACCCATGGCAGGGGGCCCTAGACTGCCTGGGTCCCACACACTGCCCTTACATCGTGCCTACAGGGTTTCAACAGTGAGTAGACAGGGTCAAGGACTTGCTCGAATAGTAATATACAAGAAGAGTGACTAGTAACACTGCCAGAAAAGTAAACTATTCTAGTAGGTATATGCATAGAGGTGAAGTTCAGTATCAATTTTCAGACAGTCATTAAAATGCCAAGAGATGAAATCTGTTTATATATGACTATCTTACAAATGGATGAGGCTACCCAGAAAATTAAGCCAGGGCAATTAAGGTGAAAAAAAAATCTTATTTTAGTTGTAAGTTTCTTGGTAGATAAAGGCAAAAACAAATCAAATAGATGTTGAAAAATTCATTAATAAAGAATAATTACAAATTTATTTGCTAAAATAAACTTTTTTCTGGAATAAAATCACTAGGAATTTCTCATTGACATTTTTGAGAAAAAGACATTGGGTAAAAGTATTATTATCTTTCCTATCAGCTGCCACAATAAAAACTGCCTTTAAAAAGATTAAGTAATTCATGCTTACTGTTACAAAAAAAACACACAACACAAAAAAGCACACATTGAAGAAGACATTGCCCCAGATTCTAATGTAAGATAATCACCATTCATATTCTGGTGACCATCCTTGCTTGTATCCACATGTGTGCATACACAACACGCACACACATACACACTCTCTCCATTTTTCTCTCTAAATGGGATCATGAATATTGATTGTCCTTCAGTGGTTTTGACTGAAGGCACAGAAATAACAACCAAATGAACAACTGTGAAATCAACCCTCTACAACTGCTACTGGGAGAAGGGCTGGACTAAGGCATGGATCTAAGATCCATGGCTTAGATTCCAAGTCATGCAGGCATTTAGGTATGGAACTAAAATATTATGGCCCAGACACTATGGTTTCTAATAGGTAACATGTCTACTGAGCAACTCTCATTTTAATCTGATAAATGAACTGAACATCAGACGGATTCTGAGTGACAGTCAGGTGACTATTAAACTACCCAATACTTCTCGAAAAGTGCCTAGTGTAATTATTTGCTTGTATTGGTTATCACTCATTTGTGAACTTTTTGAGAAGTAGGCTTATATTACTATATTGCCTGATGGGTTAGCATGGGAGTCAGCAGAAGAGGTGGTTGTGGGTGAAATAAGTGTTTCCCTCCAAAATAAGGTTTGAATCATAGCTACTCACAGAGTTACTATGGTTCTGTGTCCTATTTCATGGAAGAAATTAAATTCAATTCCCAGACAATAAAGGCAGATGGCCATCTTACTAACAAAACTTCAACAGCACTGCAGTGCATTGGCTTGGCTAACATTTATTGAGCACTTCTTATGTACCAGGCACTGTGCTAAGCATTTTATATGCTGATTCTCATAACAACCCTGCCATATGGTCCCAGCATTCTGTTTATGAATGACTACAAGGAGCTTCAAATAAATAGAACTGCCCATGTCTTACAACTGAAAAATGGAGGAGCTGAGAGTCAAGTCCAGGTGTGTGTGACCCTAGAGTCCAAGGAATTAGGTACGCCATGCTGAAGGAAACTGCATGGGTGGCCGACAGCAGCAGCCAGTGGTTCCCCTGCTGGATCAGTGCGGTGCTCCTCTGAAGGCTGGGGAATGCCACCTGACCCTGACGTCTGTGAGCCCCAACACGTATGGGCTCACGGATGCCAGCGGGCACTTCTTGCAGGTATCTGGCCCACAGATCAGGTTTAGATCGAGTAACACATGTCACTGCAAGTGGAGGCCACTTGCCCATTGTTTCTATAGCCAGACAATGGGCAGTCAATTAAATAACTCCATGAGGTAGTTTGGTTATTACTCATCAATTAAAGTATCAGGACATAATTGAATAGAGAGATGGCGTGAATTCCACCCATACCAACTGAGGTTCAAATGTGGGCAGTGCCCCAGGGTTGCTTTCATCTCTAATTAGTTTTCATGAATATTGGTAAAAGAAAGGACTGAACGATATCCTCAGTAAATGTCCAAAATTTAGAACAAAACAAAACAAAGCAAAAATAACCCTTTCTATACCTTATCCCTATGGAAAACTACTCTTGGAACAGCACTGGATCAAAACGGACCGTAACAGTCATCTAGCCCAATCTTCCATCCTCTGAAAACACCTCACTACAGCACCCCTGACAAGCGACATCCAGCCTCCACCTGCATTCCCAGTCCTGGGCATGCCCTACAGCAAACCGTCCTGCCACTAAGCAACCTCACCGACAGATGTCCTTCCTTTCACCAAGGGGAAGCCTGCAGTCATGGAGCCTGCTCTCTGGTCCTCATTTTGCCCATGGAGATAGCGCTTAGACTTATTTTCTCTTCCTCCTCACAGTTGTCCTAATACCTGGAAACAGCGGGTCTTTTAAATTGCTTCTTTCCTGCAGGCCAAGTGCCCGAGGCACTTAGTAAACCCCTACTGTTTACAGGCATGGGTGCCGGGGCTTCCCCAGAAGCTGGACATGCAAGGCTCCAGGTAAGTGTGACGAACACAAAGTGGGGCTCTTCCCGTCAGCGATGAGGACACTGGCAGCCTTTTACACTCTATACTGTTCCTTTGCCATTTGCATTACACTGCTGATTCATTCTAAGCCTGTGGCTAATGAAAACCTCTGGATCTTTTCTCAAATGAGCTGTTCTTGTTGAATAAGGTGGATTCCCAATCTGTGTTGCTGACTAAAAATACATGTTCATGAAATAAAGTATTTTGCTAGATATGATCCCATCAGGATCAGTATGAAACTGGTGGAAAGCCAATTCTCACCACCTTCGTGAAAATGGCTCCACGTGTTTTCCTGGGATCATCTGGCACATGCAATCCAAAAAACAATTTGTTACTTACTCATTAGCATTCAAGCTAGCTGTGGCTCTGATGATCATGTAGCAGAGTGTGAGGGCACTGAGGAGGCCAAAACTGGCAATAATAAACCATTCTTCTGTTGACAAAGGAAAGGGAGGAAATCACTCTGGGGAGAAGGTTTAAGTCAAATCGATGCCAACATTTCCCTCAAATGCAACGAAGCAGACGTCAACGGAGGTGTAAGCCAAGACTGGCCCAAGGAAGTGAAGCAGGAGGTTTGCCAGAGAGCTACTAACTGGAGAAGGTTAGTGGAGTACTGGTGAAAGCTGCAAGGGAGAAAGGAAAGCATGGCCCAACCGTTTCTTCCATTTAGGTCCTGAGGTCTGTGAGCAGTGTAGCCACCAAAAAGTGTGTGGTGAAAATATGTATATAAAATTGCACATGGACATAGATTTTTTTCATTGTTAATGTAAATGGCAGTAAAGCAGACTACGCATATTTATAACCTTCTTTCCTTCTTCATTCTGTCATTTCTGCATGGCTTTCATTCTTAGTCAAAGGCTGAGGAGCACGGAGCAGCGGTTCCCCAGGTCCTGTGGGTGCTCCCAGCAGTCTGCGAGCCGGCCTCCCACGGCATCCACGGCTATATTGTTCTCTCTTACGCATGGGCTTACTTGGGATATTTATGTAAAAAGGACATCTCACTGGTGTCTCAAGAAACCAGAAACTGCTCTTCCCGACCCCACTGCTGAGGAGCAGCACTGGCTGTCCAGGCTGTGACACACAGAAGTAGGAAGGGCGGGGGACTGACCGGGTACTTGGCCACCAAAGAGCTGGAAACCTTTGGTGCTTACAACTCTAAGGATTTCCATCTAGCCTGTCTCTCTCTCCATCCAGATATTTTCCCTTACTTTTTCAGAGCCAATGTTGTCAAGGTAACATTTTAAAAACAGTATTTATTGAGAACCTCAAAAACAACCTAAGAACCGATCTGACTTGCTAAAAAGTCTTAACTCTAAAATATTTCTTAGAGTACACTGACTAGGGCTTTTTTAACAAACTGTTACACAATAAAATTACCTATATATCTGCAAGAAGGAAGAGAGAACTATTTACACGTGAACTGCCAAATATTTTATGCACAAGCTGTATATAACGTGTGTTTCTCAATCTGGGTTCCACAAATCCTAACCCCGCATGCAAAACTGTGTGTGCCTAGGCCTTTTTCTAGAAAAACATACTTTTGTTAGATTTTAAAGGTGGTGACTTTCAAAAGGTCACGAAGCACTGCTCTGGAGGACTTCCGGGTCCGGAGTGTGCTCTATGAGCACTTCTCTGCCCACCTTAGCTTATGTTATGAAAATGCTTAGTAAACCCCTACTGTTTAGAGATCAGTACAGCCACTGCCTCTCAAACTACAAACTTCCTCATCAGTAGATTGAAGCTTTTTATTTAATCAGCATGAACGTTCAAGAACATATATAAAACCCACCATTTTTACCTGTAATGTTTTAAGTTAGGGAAAATGTGTATGGCATTTTAAAAAATCAAGAGCCGAATGCCATCACCATCAAGGAACTTAACACAGTATCCTCTTTTTCCTTCTTGGAGACTTTCACATATGATACGCAGACTACCTTGTAGAACTTCGTCACATCTATGTTTCCAAATTCTGAGTATACCATCCCATATTTGCATGTCTTTGTGTGTGTGTGTGAGATTTCAATTTTAAAAACTTGTAACAGAAGGAAGTAGACACCATCATAAAACACCCAATATGCTGGTGGCATTTCCACAGTGCCCCCCTGCAGCAGGCCTGGCTACCTCTGCCCCCAGTGCCTACTTAGCACAGTGCCTTGCACACAGTGGGTGCCAGTTGGATGCATTGTGGTTGCTATGGTGCTACAGAGCTTCAGAGGGAAAGCAGAGGTAGCTGTGGTTTAGTTCAATCACATGAATTTTATTTATTAACATCATGTGTAAATTCTGCTAAAGATGATTAATTTGGTACATGAAGTAATCTTTTTTATCATCAAAGCATAAGGTTTTGAAAGGACATTTCTATATAAAATATAATGGGATCAGTATTTAATGTAGTAAGTAGTAGGTGCTCAATAAATGTTTGATCAATGAAGGACCTGAAAAACTCACTAATAAACCAACAACCTTTGTGTTCTTTATTGCTACTCAATCAAGTTTTAAAACTGTAGACCACAAAACCTAAACACCAAAGAAAGAAAACCATGAAATGCTATCAAAATGAATCACTGAGAGATGGTGAGAAATGAGCCAAACTATGCTCAAAGCATAGTTTTCCCTATTGCATAACTGAATGAGGGCTCTCTGAGTGTAGACAGATGACAGAATAAAACCTGGGGAACCATTTTCTAACAATAATGTCTGGTTGGTTAAAAACACGAATACTTTGATTGAACAGACCACACAAGTCTTAATATGTAAAGGAGAAAACATTTTGTAACAGTGTCATCCATTTCACTGACTCCCAGAGTGGAGTGGGGTCCCACCAGCCTCAGGGTCTGACGCTCTAGGCAAGCAGCAGCAGGTACTGGAACAGGCGACAGCAGAGCAGTAACAAGGAAGATGGGTGAAAGGTTGTTAGATGAAAACAACATGTAAAGAATGGAAGTGAAGAGAAAAGCTGGCTTGTTGAGGGGTGAATGTCTGCGAGGCCCACACACACGCCGTCAGCTCACTCACACCGTCCTCAGGCACTGCCATCCAAATACTCGGCATTTCTCTCCTGCTTGTCGACAGTGCAATGTGAAGATGTTCATAACCTGCTCACGCTATTTTTTTTCAGGCAGACTGTCCTTTGGCTTTTCTCCTACCTCATGTACAATTATACCAAAGAGTTAAGTGCCAAGAGACCAAACTTCCATAAAAAACTTAAAGTGCGCAACAGGCTATGTTCCAAGAACTGTGAATTTTTAGGTTCTAATTATAGATGAGTTTCCCACTAAGTAGCCTGTAGTCCCGGAGGTGGAGAACACCAGCGCTCACAGCATACAACACACCAGCAATGCTGCTGGGGGCCTGTGTCACCTTCCAACATCTCCTTTTAAACGGCTGTTTGTAATGCAATGATTTCAAAACAAGGTTTATAATACAGCGACTAAGACAGACCTCAACAGCTACTCATCAAATGCAGCTATTCCTATTAATTATACACAAACACACCAGCTACTTATCATAAATAAAGTTTCATTCTTCCAAATACCTGTTTTAACAGAAACACACATCCCTTTCTTGGTTACAGTCTGTGCTGCAGGCTGAGGCGAGTGCCTTGACTCTCCTGATGGTCCCGAATGCCCACATAGGCAGCCACATGCCCTGTGCCTGAGCGGAGGCCCCCACTTACTTGTTACTGCAATGTTGATTTCTCCTGTTCTCGGAGTGAGCTCCCCATCCTGAGGAAGAGGTGAGATCCCCGAAGTTCGAAGTGGCTCAAGGCCGAGAGAGTTGTCGCCGGCAAGGTCGCCAAGGGCTGATCTTCGGTTTACAGCTTGGGTTCTGGTGAGCCTTTCCATATCGAATGCTACGTTATCAGTACATGGCAAATTCGGCTGCAAAATATTTCTAGGTTAAAAATAATTGTAAGGAAAACAAATCCTTTCATAAGATTCTAAAGTTTGACGCCCTATTGCAAAGACCTTACTAAGTTATTTCCCTGTGATACCCTCTCATTTATCTGCCCACCTACCTACTCCTCTCCTCTCACCCTAAGAGTTTTTCTTCAAAAGGCACAGAGATCTCTTCTCAGAAATGGTACAAAGGAAAACCAAAATTCACTGCAGATCAGAGAAAACTGGTCATGGCCCACAGGCACAGGGAGTCGTAATCATTAACATAAAGATACCAAACATCCAGTTTAAAACAGTAAAACTATTACTTTACTTCATGGTAAATGTCCATGCTGACAGAAAACACCTCTGTCATCCTACTGACTTCTCCGAAAGCCCCATTTCTCTGGGAGTCAGTTTTTAAGTATCGTCTGCCTGTAAACACAAGTAAAGCATCAAACCAAGAGTAGGTCAAAGTTGAAAAGACTTTTGAACTATAAGAAAATGATCTGTTTCAAAACCTAAACACCTAATCCTGAGGGAGAGGTATAGAGCTGCTTAGGGCCAAAGTCTACCAATTAAAAAGTGAGCTCCAAAAGTCTTCCGTTGTAACAATGTGGATGTTTGGTTTACCTAACAACCTTTGGTTCTCTCAGCATGCAGCAGCAGGCCGCACATGAGAAGCAGAGCTGGGAGGGATGGCTGTGAGAAGTTTCTATGTTTCCAGAGAGAAGTTTCAGCCAACCAAACCTGGAACCAATGGCTTTCTGGGCAAAAGAACCGTTTCAGGTCATCTCAAAGCCTTATTTTAAAAAAAGCAAAACACAGCATACTAAGTGATGCTCAGACTCATACCCAGTTAGAAGAGGTTTTTTTATGTTCATTACATGTAAGGATCCATGATAACCTGCAATACATTTTAGGAGGATTTTTGTTATAAGCAGAGGAGAAAACTATTAGCACTTAATATACTTAACAAACAGGCTGGGCGCGGTGGCTCACACCTGTAATCCCAGCACACTGGGAGGCTGAGGCGGGCAGATCACGAGGTCAGGAGATCGAGACCATCCTGGCTAACACGGTAAAACCCCATCTCTACTAAAAATATAAAAAATTAGCCGGGCGTGGTGGCAGGCGCCCGTAGTCCCAGCTACTTGGGAGGATGAGGCAGGAGAATCACGCCACTGCACTCCAGCCTGGGCGACACAGTAAGACAGCCCCAACAAGAAGGGATTATCCAGTCCATGGTGTCAGTAACACCCAATACCTTCAGTAATCCCATGTTAAATGGCATCACCACTGACATGATCTCTGGAGACAAAGGACAAATGGGGCATTACTGCCCAACTGTATACACTGAAACTGTGTTTGACAGTATATTTAAAATAAGATGACTTCGATCTTCTTTGGGTTGCAAGCTAAAATGAGTTCATCTGTTGGATCAAACTAAACTTTTTGTTCCATAAGGAGATTATTCTTTCATTCTTTGAGACCAGAAACTATGTTATTTTCTGATAAAAGAGCGTAACCCTGGATATACATGCTTCTCTTAAGCAAGGACTAACCAAGGTCCTTGGTTACTCAAGTCAGTGTTGACCTGGCACCTGCCACAGCTGGACTCTGGCACACCTGGCGACGGCCCCTGCCAGGCTATGGCTGCCAACAGTTCTCCTTGGGCTTCAGGCACTGTCTGCCTTCTCTGCTTGCAACTTACCAACCCCCAAGAGATCAAAGTCAAACTTCAGGCTAAAGAACATAGTTTTATATTATGCCAAGCATAGAGGAGATTACGACTGGAACAGAGTCAACAGCATACAGCCTACCTTTTAAAAAAAGATGTTGGAATGAAGAAAAATCATGTCCTTCTCTCTTTCTTCATCTCATACTCCTCACCCAACAGAAGCACACTTTTAAAAGTGGACCATGCCAGGTGTGGTGACTCATGCCTATAATCTCAGCACTTTGGGAGGCTGAGGCAGGAGGATCACTTGAGGCCAGGAGTTTGAGACCAGCCTGAACATCTTGTCTCTTCAAAACATAAAAAAGTGGCCAGACACGGTGGCTCATGCCTGTAATCCCAGCACTTTGCGAGGCTGAGGCGGGTGGATCACTTGAGGTCAGGGAGACCAGCTTGGACAACATGGTGAAACCCTGTCTCTACTAAAAATACAAGAAATTAGCCGGGGGTGGTGACAGGTGCCTGCAATCTCAGCTACTCAGAAGGCTGAGGCAGGATGATCGCTTGAACCTAGGAGGCAGAGGCTGTAGTGAGCCAAGACTGTGCCATTGTACCCAGCCTGGGCAACAAGAGCGAAACTCCCTCTCAAAAAAAACAAAAACAAAAACAAGTTAGCCAGGCGTGGTGGTGTGTGCCTGTAGTCCCAGCTACTCAGAAGGCTGAGGTGGGAGGACTGCTTGAGCCCAGGAGTTCGAGGTTATAGTAAGCTATGACGGCACCACTACACTGCAGTTGGGCCACAGAGTGAAACCTTGTCTCTTAAATTTAATAAAAGAAAAAAAAAAGGACTAGTACAGTTATTTACCTTCTCTTCCAGGAGTTCTCTGAGATGGGTTAGACTTCTCAGTAATCTGGAAAAAAGGTCCTGTTGGGCTTATATGGTTACATGGCAAATATAGCCAGTGTTTTCTTGTGTGTCTTAGTAACGCCTCCTATTATGCCAATTGTGTTATACTGCATTACACATACATATAATAACACATAAAAGTGATAACAAATAAAATAGGAAACATACCACAATTCCCAAGGCCTTCAATATATTAAGTTTGCACATAGGACAGGTACAGTGTTCACTAAGCCAGGGATCCACGCAGGATTTGTGGAAAACATGCCTATAAAATAATACAGAGTTATGTCACAAATTACACACCGAGAAATTTATTAGGCCAAAATGGAAACAAAGGGAATTTTTAGTCTGTTTTCCTCCCTTTCAGAACATATTTTAAGCCCCAAGAGACAAATATTGGGAATTTATTAAAATATAACTTGCAGAAAATCTCCTGAACCCAACCTCGTATGTACAACACTGTGGAAGAACTGGTAAGTAGGATTTGGTTGTTTGGACCTTTTATTTTACCAAAATCCAAAAAGGACTAATGGAAACTCAGAAAATTTATTAAGAATGAAAACAATCACACTTTATAAACCAGTTATGCTTTCTACAATAGCTAACATAGAAAAATGGAATTTCAAAAAGATATTAAATCATGGTTAAATGAAAAGAGTTCTCTGTATAGTTATTAGTTTTATGGAACCCTGTTTGAATGTCATTTTTAAAAATTTCTGAGCAATTTGTGTTGAATGTTTATAAAAGCTACAGGGAAGTTGAAACTATTTTAAGGGGTAAACTGTGCCTAGATTCAAGTAACACTTAGCAATTTTCAGCTGAAATGTTAAAGGGGGAGGATGGGTTATTTTCTCTCTTACTGAAGAAAGTAGAAAGCCACAGCCTTGTGACTGGAAGTAAGTCAGTCAGAGGATTTTGCATTCTTAAAAAAAGGAACTTGTGCCTTCTGGAAGGGAAGAAAGACTGCAGGAGCTGCAGAAATTACTTCTCAAGCTCTAGCACCTGGCCCAGCAGCCTTCTGAAGCCCTAGAGTCCTGGCCAAACAGGGAGAAGGTGGGTGCCAGGACAGACATTCAGGGCAGCTTTGGAAGAAACACTAATCTGAGTTTGGAATAAGATAAAAGAAATTTTTGAGTAAGATGCCAAAGTGAACCATGGTATACCTTTACAACTTTGATTGTCAATTTCCAAGTTAATGTTATTTATAGCTGTTTTAAAATGCAGTTTTGATTTATAAAAAAGAGGTCTAGAAACCTCCGTTTCTGTTGGGATCTGGAACAGACGTTCATGCTTACAACTTACAACTTCGGCCCGAACAATATACGCACATGTCTGCCTCTCACTGTTTGACGGCCTTACGCTCATTTCTTTGGGGACAAGAGTAAAGATCTTGAAGAATGGATTTGTCAGTCTAGTCTTAAATTCGCAGACAATGAAATAACCAGAACCATCACCCCGAAGGCATTTATTTAAACCTTAAAGCTTTTACTTAAGGGCTGGAAACCGCCAATCCATAGGTAAGCCCCAAATACATTCAGTACGCCTAAGGCACCATGTCTTATTCCTCGTAGCCTGTGTGTGTGGCGCGGTTCCTTACTACAGGGTGTCCCCAGGGCCAGCCTGGCCTTTCCAGCAGGGGTCAACTGCACTAATGCTGGCTGCTGACCAACAAAGACCACAACAGGCTTCTTAACCCTTTTGGTGAATACAAACTCCCTTAGATCTGATATAAATTACAGAACCTCCCTCTAGAAAGTCACAGGGACGCAAATGCCTGGTACCTTGCATACATGTTCAGGAGGGGTACGGACCTGTGCACTGGGTTAGCACTAGGGTGGGGTGGCCGGAGGTGCTGCAGGTCAGGCCTACACAGGGCGGATGATGGGACTTGGCCGACTGACGGGTAACAGAAGAGATATGGTGCTGTGACCTCTGATCAGGGCTCTGGTGCAGGAAAGGGAGGTATCCCGCTGGGGGTCGGGGGAGGCCTAGGTGCTGTATTCTGATCGGGGCTCTGGTACAGAAGTGAGAGGTATCCAGATGGGGTTGGGGGGTGGCTGGGCTTGCTGAACTGTTGGTGGAGACCTGGTAAAGCCGCAGCAGCCACCTGGGGGGATAGAGGTGTGGTCCTGGTGCTCCCTACTGGGGCGTTTTTGCTTTTCCCTTTTCTGATTGTCCTGTCTGTCTTTATTCTGAAAGAAGCAAATGGTATAATCCTTGTATTTTCTTTTTAAAGCTGCATGAGTTCAGTGTTCTCTGCCTGCTTCTTTAACCTGAAATTAGTTACAAATATGTTTGGGTTCTTCAGTAACTGTTTCCTTCCAGGATTACTGATATAAAAGAAATGTCCGCCCCTCTGTTTTACTAAACAATCAAAAATTTCTCCTCTAGGCTGTAGGGTACTATGAAGAAAAACAAAAAAGACCAGCTGGTTCTCTGGCGACAAATGTAGAAAACCTTCCTTCCTTAGCTAACTGAAAATCTGAAATATGTCTGGCCTTTGGGCTCTCCACCCACCCCATCTCTCTCTTACCCCTGACCCCTACCTCAGAGCACTAAACACCCTTCCTTCCTAATTATCTTTCCAAATACCCCACTAGTCCAGCTTCCGTGCAACTCACCCAGAGATCTTCCGTCTCAAATTCCCACGGCACATCCCTCACTTTCACTAACAAAGCTGGGTGGCTGTTCTCTTCACCCATGGCCCTCCTCTCCTTCCTGTCTCTTCTGTGATCTCCACAGGCAGCTGCCCTGAATGCGGTACTTTGTCCCCCATCACCCATTGTCTAACCCTCCTGCTGGTCTCTTCAGTGCAACTTTCACTGAACTCACTGTGGCCTTTCCTTCCCTTCTAGGCAAAGTTCTGCTACACCAGTGTGGTGCTTGGCAAACCACCTTTCTGCTGTGCAGAGCTCTCAGCTAAGGACTGGGCCGGGGCGTTTAACCTACCTTGGGAGGTGTTTGGAGCAGTCAATGCAACACAGTGTGTGGACCACTCAGAGAAGTGCCAAGGCTGAGCACATGCAGGGCCACCACACGGGCAGAGCAGCCCCACCAACTGGTCACACTCCTGCACGCCTAACCATGCTCGCCCTCACTATGGCTGTGGGCTCTCACTGTGGAAGGTGCTCCATGGACACCCAGGAGGCCTCAGAAAGACACACCTGGGGCAAGTGGGGCCTTGAAAAGAAGCTCCCCACTCACGTGATAAAAACACACATAAATGCAGAACAGGCCCGCCACACATAGGGTGGGTGGGTGGTGCACTGGGACAGAAAGCAGGTAACATGTGGACAGTGAAACATGAAAAGCACAGGCATACCGAACTTCAACAAGTCCTTTATTCCTATGAGAAATATTTTGGGATACAGAATGAGAAACAAACATGAAAGGAACAAACCCAGCAATAATGAAATTCAGTGCCCTCCCTTTTCCTATGTCCCACACATGCCATAAACTAGAGTGAGTGGAAGAGCACTGTGGGAGGGGAGGCTCTGTGGGAGGAAGGTGAGTTGCTCTCACAGCTCTGCAGCCTCTTGGTGCCGTTTAAGAACCTGGCAAATATAAAAGGATGCAGAATTATTAAAGGTCACAGACAGAAACTCTCTTCTGCTAGCTGGGGCTGGCGGCAGTCACCGTCTCTACAGACCCTCCGCTGCAGTGGAGCCTCAGACACCTGCAGTGCCGGCCCCCGCTTTAGCTCCCAAAGTGGCATGGAAACACACGTTCATCCATCCACGCTGCAGCACTCCACTTCTGAAAAAGTACTTCTAACTACTAAAAACTCCTATGACTAACCTTTAAGAGGTCTAAATACGACGAGGTGACCAGTTCCTCAGTTTCTAAGACCTGCTGGCTAACATCCAAAGGAGAATCAGCTTGATCACTGAGCCGAGGAGGCCCCTCCACCATGCCAACTGTCACCTGTCCACAGTAAACAGTGCGACAGAAGAGGAAAAGGACAGGTCACGTGGCAAGAAGCAGGCAATCCCTGAGAGGCTGGACAGTTCTGGATAGAAAGCCCTACCTGAGCTTGTGAATTGTTAAGATGGACACAAAGGTGTCCAGGCCCATCTCCCTCCCTCATGGAGGAGAGGCAGTGGGCAGGTATGACAGGAGAGGCTGTGGGGCGGTACTTGGAGGGTGACGGCTTTGAAAGACAGTTTTAAAAACTGGACTGGGAAATATGAGTGTGACGAGATGCTGGCGAGTGGAGACAGAACACTGGAAGGAGAAGCCAGCCAACAGAACGAGACCCTGAGGAAGGGAGAGAGCAGGCACGCGGCGGCACGGGGAGGGGCAGCATGGACCACAGCAGACGGCCTCTCCAGCCTGAGCGCCTGGGTCAGCAGGCCGAGGAATTCCACCCATTGCTTCCTCTGGGAAGTCGATGGTGAAGGGGTCCTCTGCGAGTGGAGAGTAAGCGTGTGAGTTAAGGTGCTGAAGTAGAGTGAACACACCTGCAGGTGCTGCTGTGACGAACACGGGACGCTAGCCAGGTGGGGGTAGGGCTCTGCGCAGAGGCAGGCCCGGCAGGGAGACTCTGTCTGCCAAGTCAATTCAGTCCCGTGGGAGGATGGTAAGGGAGCACAACCGCTTAGCAACATGAGGTACAGAGAGCCACAGCAGGTGACACCGACTCTGGCTTCAAAGACACTAGGGACGGGGAGGCGTCCCAAGGCAGAAGGAATTCTGTAAGCAGCAGCTTGGTGAGAGCGAAGGCGCAGCTCTGCGAGTGGCATCTGCTGGGGAGAGGCTTGAAGAGGCGCATAGCCATCCTCAGCTCAGTGGTTCTCATCTGGAGGCAGCTTTGGTTGTCACAACTGTGTGTGGGTGGGTGCTACTGACACCTAGTGGGTAGAGGCCAAGGACACTGCAATGCCCACACCCCCAAACAATGACCTGGTCCCAAACATCGACAGTGCCAAGGTGGAGAAACGCTGCTCTAGGTTAAAGACTGTCACAAGTACTGCTTATGTATACAGTTAATTTGTACCACACCTGACAACTGCACTGTTGCTACGTGGCAGTGAGATGGGGTGCTGTGCCGAGCAGGCTGTGTGGTGCAGTCTAGGGAAAGTTACAGCTTGGTGACGCAGGGGGTGTCAGAGGAACAAACAGCCGCTCAGTTCCACAGCAACAGGGAAAACTCTACACTCAGCCAGGGCAGTGAGCACGGATAGTAACACAATGACCCAGTACTGAAAGACAGCTGAGTGACAGTACCATAGAGGGTGCAACGAAAGAAGTATGCCAAAAATTCTAACACTCATAAGCAGACCACAAACACAAACCACTTCTATGGTGGCAGGTGCGGCTGCAGAAATGGTTCAGATCAACCATGGCCTGGACCTTGCTGGAGGGCGTGGCCTTGCAGCATCAGAATCGGGCAGGAACTTATAATACAAGTGCATACACCTGGCCTCCGCTCGGGATGTTTCTGAAAGCCTCCTAATGACTCTGATGCACAGTCACATCTGGAAAGCACTGAACTAAATTTTAAGAAGAGGGACAGACGTCAGGCTCACGCCTGTGATCCCAGCACATTAGGATGCTAGGGTGGGAGGATTACTTGAGGCCAGGAGTTCACAGCAGCCTGGGCAACATAGTGAGACCTCAACTCTACAAAAAATAAAAATTATACAAAAGGAAAAAGATAACTCCAAATGAAACTGTGGAAAAGTCAACACTGAAGGGATGAAGATAATGGGATGAAGCTCCCAGAATAACCTACTTTAGGCCGAGCCTCTCCTGAGGACCCCCTCATTTTAGTAATGCCCATGAGTGGTTTTGGAGGCCCTCATTTTTAGGTACCATATGGTTCTAGAGGATCCTGGGCTGAAATAGCAAGACAGAATTTGGAGAGCCTTGGCTTCTCCTGGTCATTCCAGTGTTGAAGCAGGCAAGTGTGGATGACGCCTCCCTGTGTCCCGCTGGCCCTTCTTCTGATTTGCACTTGCGTGTGCATTTCCTTTAGCCTCACGTTTAGACCATCAATGACTGCATGTGAAGGAAGACTGGTTGTTCCATAGTTTAATTTTCTATAGGACAGCCTACATTTATAGATTTTCCTTTATACATAAACTAGAATGACTTGACTTCTAGAATCTTGGATTTCTGTTTCAGTATATGTAATTCTTCTTCAGTTTGATTTTTAAAAAATAAAAAAAAAACAGATTTTCCTAGACTCAAAATAGATACTTTGTAAGTAAAATAAGACCGGTAGCTTCATGGAGATAACAACTCACAATTATTTTATTAATTCACATGCTCCATATTATAAGGCTGGAGTTGTGTGGATGTCTTTTAAATAGACGGGAGAAGAGGCAAACTCTTTGGTTTTAGGCTTCTTGGCAGGTGATTTCCTATTTATCCAACTGACACTCAGAACTGTGTTTCTTGGTTTCATACTCCCCAGCTCGAGAGGAGCCACGGGAGAAACCAACATGCTGTTTCCAGGGCACCCAGGCACAGGCGAATCTTCTCCTCACGGAGGGAGGCCTGGGTCCTATGTGGGGAGCACGACATTAAAGGCAGGCCTTGACACAGCTCTGAATGTGCAGCCCTGGAACCTGCTATTGGCTCACCATCCTTCACTGTACAACAGGGAAAAAACACCCTCTTAGGACTGCTGAGAGAATTATAGGAGAAGGTGAGTATAGTCTGCCCAGAGCAGAGCACCTGAACCACAGCAGGCACAAAGCAGGTATCAGTTCTCTCCATTTTGCATAATCCAGGTTTAGAAAAATATTTAATCCAAGTCCCCAAAACTGTTGTACCCAAAGCCAGGTGAGCTCGATGGAAGTCTCATTGAAGGGCCTAGCGATGTAGTCTAAGATGGATAGGAACAAGGAACTGTTTTTGAAACCTACATGAATCACAAATCAATGCCGAACACAGTGACTCACGCTTGTAATCCCAACATTCTGAGAGGACAAGGCAGGAGAACTGCTTGAGTCCAGGAGTTCATGTTCAGCTGTGGGCAACACAGCAAGAATCCCATCTTTAAAGAAAACAGGCCGGGCACGGTGGCTCACGCCTGTAATCCCAGCACTTTGGGAGGCTGAGGCGGGCAGATCACCTGAGGTCAGGAGTTCGAGACCAGCCTGGCCAACATGACGAAACCCCATCTCTACTAAAAATACAAAAATTAGCGGGGTGTGGTGGTGGGTGTCTGTAATCCCAGCTACTCGGGAGGCTGAGGCAGGAGAATTGCTTGAACCCAGGAGGCGGAGCTTGCAGTGAGCTGAGATTACACCACTGCACTGCAGCCTGGGTGACAGAGCGAGACTCTGATTCAAAAAAAAAAAAAAGAAAGAAAGAAAGAAAGAAAACAAACGTCAAAAGACAACTGAAACCATAGAACAAGAATTCTCAACCTCAACACTCCTAGGCTGTGCCTGGGGAGTCCGGAGGCCGCGTGCACGTCGCATACTGGCTACACTAGGAAGGCTGTGCAACCTGCACCTGCTGAGCAGCACCACTCCCTGCCGGCCGCAGCCCCATGGCCAGCAACGCACAGCAGACGTGGCCTCCAGAAAGCCGCGGGGTGGGGGGCACTCAAAAGCAAGGGAGATGCCCACTCTGAAAAGGAGGCATACAAAGCATATTAATATCATTCTTTTTCAAACAAATGAAGTTGACATACTTGCAGGGGAGAATTCGGACGACATCATTCTGCTTATAGCTCTCTATGCAGACTGCGCAATGATCAAAGTCTGGGTCAGTTTCCTAAAATGAAAAGTACAGAAACAAAAGTCACAAGCTGCAAGTAGACAAATGGCTGGGATGCGATTCAGCTCAGAATCTTTCTGTGGCTACTATGGTAAGCAAGTGTTATAAAGTGAAAAATGATTAAAATTAATTTGTTTTTATTTGTCTAACTATATTGGCCCAAATTATGTCTAAGCCAATCTATTTTGTTTTTAAAATTATAACAATCTGTATTAATTCTGTTTATGATATGTCTTACAAAAATTAAGTTGTAATTCTAATTTTTTCAACGTTAGAATAAGCTTGGACCATCATGATCTCCCTGTCCCTCACTGCCCCTGTACTACTTATTGGTCTGAAGAGGTTTCACTGCTATGTTTGACAGTCTAGAAACTCACCAGGATGCTCACTTAAAGACACACCTAAGTACAGACAGGAAAGATGGTGAGTTGAGTCCCAGCAGACTGCTAGAAACCCACTCCAAGAATGGGAGCTGTGAATCTGGTCACAGATTGGGTATGGAGAAGAGTCACTGGCTCAATTCAATACTTGGTCTTCATCAAGAGTGAGAAAGAGTCAGCCAGGTATTTAGACACCAAATTAATTGAATTCCTTCCTCCTAGGACTGAGAAGGGGTTTTGCAAAAGTTGTCATAAAACAAAACACGCCATAAGCCAGGAAAACAGACTGTTTGCCATGTCATTGTCACTTGGACTGAAATTCAGTGGACAACTCTTGCCAGGTCTAGCAGGTACAAACTAAGATGAATTGGCTTTAATAATTAAAGGAAATAACTGTGCTGGCCTGGGATACAATGTAAGATGGGTAGGTTAAATCTGCTCCAGGGAATTTCATCCTAATGTGGCGGCTGAGGCTACCAGGCCAAGAACACATTTACACTGTTACACTGGTTACCACTCCTCTGCCACTGAAATGCAAGCTGTTTTGATGCTACTTATATTTTCTTGAGTAATTTCCCCCCTTTTCTGTTTCCTTGGTGCACAATAAAGTTCACTAAGAATGTCTCCACCTTCTGAGTTGTTTCAAAGGCAACTAGATACGGTGGTATCAAGGCAATGGGAATACAATGGGTAAAGTCCAAGAAACTGGTAAAACTTAGGAAGACAGAGAATCATATGAAATTATTCTTCCAGGCACAACTCTGTGCTTAAATGTTAGAATTGGGTGTGGGGCAGGAGACAGTTTTGGTTTCATGCCTTTTGAGATTCCATTTTCCCATTCTAGAAAACCTTGAACACTCTGAATGTAGGGGCAGCACTAAGGTGCGGCTGTGTCCTTCTAGCGGAGAAGCAGGGCTCTACTGTAACTAGAGCTCTGAGAGGGGGATGTCAGTCACAGGTCTCCACCACAGCAGCCTGACACTGCCTCTCTCCCCGGTCCTCCAAGCCACCAGCGACGACCCTGACACGCTCTGACACTGCCTCTCTCCCCGGTCCTCCAAGCCACCAGCGACGACCCTGACACGCTCTGACACTGCCTCTCTCCCCGGTCCTCCAAGCCACCAGCGACGACCCTGACACGCTCTGACACTGCCTCTCTCCCCGGTCCTCCAAGCCACCAGCGACGACCCTGACACGCTCTGACACTGCCTCTCTCCCCGGTCCTCCAAGCCACCAGCGACGACCCTGACACGCTCTGACACTGCCTCTCTCCCCGGTCCTCCAAGCCACCAGCGACGACCCTGACACGCTCTGACACTGCCTCTCTCCCCGGTCCTCCAAGCCACCAGCGACGACCCTGACACGCTCTGACACTGCCTCTCTCCCCGGTCCTCCAAGCCACCAGCGATGACCCTGACACGCTCTGACACTGCCTCTCTCCCCGGTCCTCCAAGCCACCAGCGATGACCCTGACACGCTTTGCTCTTCTTTCAAACTGCTCAACCCATTGTAAAGAGAGCCCTTTTTAAGGTGAAACTCCCTAGAAATACAGGTCTTCAATTCTCCATGTAATTAGTGAAAAAATAAAACAAGAGACACAGCAAAGTCCCAGGAAGCATAGGAAGAAAACACACATCTCCTGGCTTTTTAACGCACAAATGGTCCCACTAGAATTCTCTGAAAATGTATGCTAGGTTTTAGCAGAAGAAAACTCTGTAGGAAAACACAGCTAGAGTTACTGTAAGAAAGTAGTTTAAAATAAAGCATTAGGTAGTATAGTTGGGAGAAAATCTAACAAATGAAATGTAAACAATTAGGGTGTGTCCTCTCCCACCAAACAAAAACAAAACTGTTTGATTATTTTTACAGTGCTAAAGCTAGTTCATTACTGTACCTTGTCACCCTTCTTTACTGTTCTGGTTGTCAATTTACTGATGGCTTTCTTAGCTGCATCTCCAAGACGACGCTGTGAAAATTGCAAATAAAAACAGATATTAAGTGTAAGGTCCCTGAATGACGTACTTTATTTCTAAGCAATTAAAAGTATAAAGTCTCCATTTTACTACATTCCTCTCCATGTCCTACATATAAGAGAATGATAAAAATTTTTTTTTTAGATAGAAAAACTGGTGGCTGTGCCACAGATTCAGCATTCTGGTTGAATAATAAAAAGTGTTAGAGCACCCTGTTAGGTCATACTCCCTAGAAATACAGGTCTTCAATTCTCCAGCAGTAAAAAAGTCAGGTGTCATAATTGCTGCATTTTGTGTTGAATAAACATTTGAAATATCACAGCATTATCAAACCTACTTCTTGTACACTCCAGAGCTCTAATGGCTTTTGGATTCTGCTCAAGGAATGATCACCATGAGGTGTGTAAATGCCGTCTTAGAAAAGGGAAACCCTGACTGCTCCTTGAAATTGCTCATCACATCATCAAGCGTGAAGAGAAGGAACGCGTCACAGCTCTACTTCTGGCTCTACTATACTATCCTCTGTCATCCTAGGAAGCTGTATTTACCTTCCAGGGTTGAGCTGTTTTCATTATCTCTAAGGGTGAGGTCAGAGAATCTCCAGGGCTGGATTTATGCAACATTCTCCCAGATACTGCTAGCACTTCTTGGCACCAACAACCCAAAGATGAAGAGATGGTGATCCCTACCCTTGAAAAGCTCACTGAACTGGGAACAGTTACATTAATGGTGAACCCTCAAACATGCCCAGGGCCAGGTGACGCACAGAGGAGGTGACTGGGGGGGTGGGGCGAGGCAGGGGAGGAACATCAAGGAAGGTCTTGAGGAGTCGAGGCCTGGGTTAAGACTGGGAAGGGGTGAGATGGGAAAGGCATAGGGTTAGGAGGCGGTTCCGGGTGTAGGGATAGGAGGAGGTTCCAGGCAAAGTCATAATCTGGTAAAGATAAATAGGTGTAAAGAACAGGTATGTGAAGAAAACTAAGGAGAGCACCTGCTTTCCTGTTCAAATTAGAAAAGCTTTGTGAATCACAGGGTCCTAGAACACTCACACTGGGACACGGGGCACAAACTGGGACTGTCCCTGGCACACCAGGGAGACGGTCACTCTAGACACATCCGTGCCCCACACTGCGGGGAAGGCAGATGCTGCTCCTGCACCAAAACAACAGAGACCCTAAGAATGTTAAAAACCCATACAAACATGTAAGAAAAAATGTAGGGGAAAGTTTTAAATACACAAAAGAACAGAGAATAATTTAATAAAGCCTTCCCTATGTATCGAGCATCCGGCTTCAGTTACCAGAATTTTACTTCTAGTTTTCATCTGTTTCCCCTCTTTATTGTGTTAGATGATTCTGAAGCATATCGCAAGCATCACATCATTTCAGCCATAAAATTCTCACTAAGCACCTCTAATAGATACGGGCGTTTGTTAGATGCCATTATCTTTCCTAACAAAAGTAACAATGATTAATCAACGTTATCCAATACTCACACTATACTACAAGTTCCCTAGGTGTTTACAGAACGTCTTTAAGTAGCTGGCTTGTTTGAATTGAGATATAAAATCCACACACCGTGTGTGGCTGCTCTGTCTTCGAAGCCTAATCTATGAGTCCCCTCTATCACGCTGATTTTAAACCGCCTTATGGAGATAGAATTGATGTAAAATAGACTGCATATATTGAAAATCTACACCTTGACATATATTTAAAGTTACAGTTTGAAGTTGCATATGAAATCTACACTTTTGTTTTCATGACCTATGAAAACCTAGCTACAATTAAGACAGTGCATCGATCATATCCCCAAATTTCTTTGCGCCCCTTCCTAATTCCCTCCTCCCGCCACACCATCCCTCCATGATCTACTTTTTGCTATAGCAGTTTGCAACTTCAGGAATTTTATATAAATGGAATAGATACAGTATGTACCACTGTGTGTAGGCTTCTTTCACTCAGCATGATTGTCTTGAGATTAATCCACCTTGGTGCACGTTTCAACAGTTAACTCCTTTCTAATGTTATCTAGTATCCCACTGAAGAAATGGCCCACAATATCCTTTCACCTGTTGATGGGACATCTGCATTGTGGTCCAGTTTTTAGCTGTACTGAAAAGCTGACAACAATATTCTTTAGTTGTATGAAGACTGTGCAATTCTTTGCATGGACATATGCTTTCTTTTTTCCTGAGGTAAACACAACAAGTAGAAAGATGGGCTCACCTGACAGGTGTCTGACTTTTATTTAAAAGACTGCCAAAGTGTTTTCCAAACTGAGCATACTATTTTACATTTGCACCAGTAATGTGCAACTATAATGGTTCCTCCACATTCTCACCAACACTTGGTATGGTGAGTTTTTGTGGTTTTTGTTGGTTTGTTTTTGTTTTTTTCTGAGACAAGGTCTTGCTCTGTCTCCCAGATTGGAGTACAGTGGTGCAAACATGGCTCACTGCAGCCTCGACCTCTGGAGCTCACTCAAGTGATTCTTCTGCTTCAGCCTCCTGAATAGCAGGAACTACAGGGGTGCACCACCATGCCCAACTAATTTTTTTATTTTTATTTTTGTAGAGACGAGGTCTCACTATGTTGCCCAGGCTGGTATCAAGCTTCTTGGCTCAAGCAATCCTCTTGCTCTGGCTTCCCAAAATGCTGAGATTACAGGTGTGAGTCACAGCACCCAGCCTCCTTACAGTTTTAATTTGCATTTTCCTATTGTAATGATGTTGACCATCTTTTCCTGTACATATCGGCCATATGTACATTGTCACTGGTGAAGTGTCCGTTCATGTTTTTTGCCTGTATTTCCGAGTTGTTTTCTATTATTGACTTTTGAGAGAACATTACATATACCAGATAAAAATCCTTTTGCATGTATTTTCCCTCACTTTATGGCAATTTTGAAGTCAATCATTTTTTCATGTGGTAGATTGTGCTCTAGTATATTAAGGAATCTTTGCCTATTTCAGGGTTACAAAGACATCTCCCTGTTTTCTCTTCTAGAAGTTTTATGGTTTTATACTTTGTATTTAGGGTTCTGACTCATTCTGTGTATTCTGTCAGGTACAGATGAATTTTTTTTTTTTTTTTTTTTTTTTTTGGCATATGGACATACAATTGGTCTAGAATCATTTGCTGAAAAGGTTGTCCATTCTCCACAGAATCACCTTTCCAAATCTGTCAAAAATCAATTGTACATAAATGTGTGGGTCTATGTGCAGACACCATGCATCTATTTACCATTAAGGAAAGACAATCCTGTCCTGATTTCTGAAGCTTTGTAATAGGTCTGAAATTAGGTGGTGTTAACCATCCCACATTTCCTTTCTATTCTAACATCCTTGTGGTTTTTCTTGATATTTTGCGCTCCCATATGAACTTTAGGATCAGTTTGTCCATCTCTATGATAAAAGACATCACGGATTTACAATGAGATTGTGCTGAATGTATACATCCACTTGGGGAGAATGGGCATCTTAATAACATTAAGTTTTCCACTCAACACTGTGTATGTGTCTCTTTACTTACTTAGTTCTCTACCTACTTAGTTGATTAATTTCTCTCAGCAATAGTTAGTTTTCACTATATAGGGCATATTGCATATTTTGTCGGATTTACTGTTAAGAATTTCCTATTTGTTGATGCTATGGAAAATGGGATTTCTTAAAATTTAACTTTCTTAGAGATGCAGTCTTGTTATGTTGCCCAGGCTGGACTCAAACTCCTGGGTTCAAATAATCTTCCAACTCAGCCTCACAAGTAGCTGGGACTATAGGTGTGCACGATCTGCTTGATGAAAATGGATTTTTAAAAACCAATTCTTCATTACTCATATATAGAAATAAAATTAATTCTTTTATATTGATCTCGTATCATGGAATCTTGTTAAATCTGTTGGTATTTTCATAGATTCCAACATATTTTCTACACGAAATTTCTACAGAAAATAATGTTGTCTGTAAATGAAGGCAGCTTACTTCTACATTTCCACAATGGATGCCTTTTACTTCTTTTCCTTTTTATTTACTGTGCTGACTAGAATCTAAAGAACAACACAGAAACAGAAGTGACCAGAGGACACATTCTACTCTTGTTTTTAATGTTAGAAAAAAGAATTTAGTTGTTCACCATTAAATATAATGGTAGCTGTCAGTTTTTCATAGATGCCCCTAATAGTTTGAGGAAAGTTTTAAAATCAGGAATCGATGTTGGACTTTAGCAAGTATCTTTTCTCCATCTATTGAGATCATAGAGTTTTAACTTTTTTGGCCTGCTAATATGGTAATAATACATTAATTTTTGAATGCTAAATGAAACTTACATTCCTGGAGTAAACACCACTTAGTCATGATGAATTTATACATATTGTTGAATATAATTTGCTAAATTTTTGTTTAGAATTTTTGCATCTACATTCAAGAGGGGAACTGGTCTGTAGTTTTGTTTTGTAGTATTTCTGTCTAGTTTTGGTATTAGGAATGATACTGGTGCCATACAATGAAATTGGAGGTATTCCTGCCTTTTCCACTTTCTGTATAAGTTAAGCATTTGAAATCAAAATCTGAAATGCTCCAAAGTATGAAACACTGTCAGTGCCAACATGAAACTCAATGGAAATGCTCACTACAGCATTTTGAATTTCAGAATTTTGGATTTTGTATGCTGAAATGGTAAGTATAATGCAAATATTCCAGAATCTGAAAAACTTCTGGTCCAAAGCATTTTGGATAAAGGGTACTCAACCTATAGTTTGTTTGATATTGTTATCACAGCTGCCCCTTGAACAACATGGAAGCACCCATCTCCATCAAGTCATCTCCTATTAATTACTCTGGTGTAGTATCTATTTGTTCTTCAATTTCTCCAACATCCTTATCTTGAAACCCTTTACCCCCTGACTTTCTTTTGTCATATCCACAATCTGCTTCATGATTTCCTTGACTGGCTCTATCATAAATCCTGTGAACTGATGTACAATGCCTGAACACAGTTTTCTCCCATAGAAATCTTTTGTTTAGACTTTCATGGCACTTCCTAGAATAATAATGACATCTTCAACAGTGCAATCTTTCCAGACTTTCATGATGTTTTATCTGGATTCTATTCTATAGCATTAAATGCTTTACGTAGCATACTGTGTGTACTAAGTCGTATGGGTCCTTATGACCCCCTGCTCTAGAGGCTGAATTCGAGGCATGTCTGGGGTTGAGAAGACCTCTCTGAAGCCTTCAGTATTGAATTCATGGGGTTCTGGGTGGCCAGGGGCATGTTCCAATATAAAAAACATGTTAAAAGGCAGTCCTACCCTGGCAAGGTACTTCCTAATTTCAGGGACAAAGCACTGATAAAACCAATTCAGAAAGAGTTCTCACTATTCGGTCCTCCCTGTTTTGCAATTAAAACCTGATGGATGGTATTTATAATTTCCCTTCTAGGCTGGGGTTTAGTAGCTTTATCAATAAGGGCAGTCTTGATCATAGACCTGACTGCATTTGCACAAAACAAATGCCTAAAGTCTTAGTTCTCTCTTCTCTTCCTTACTACTAAATGTCCTCTGTGGCATTCCACTCCCCCCTCCCCCCCCCAAATAGGGCACTTTCATCAACATTAAAAATCCATTCAGAAAAGTAACCTTTCTCCTCAATGATTTTCTTAATGAAATCTGGGAACCTGACTTGACTGCTATTTCTTGTCAAAAGATACTTCTCCTGTTATCTTGTCATTTTTAAAGCCAAATCTCTTTCTAAACTTTTCAAACCAATCTTTGCTACCATTAAATTCTCTAGCTCTATATCCTTTGCTTTGCTTTTCCTCAAATCACATTGGATACTATAGGTATGCCTTCCTTATAGAGATCCTGCACCCAAATAGAAGCTGCAAAAGGTATTTAGCAAAAAGTATACCGTTTTTGTGCCTGTTGGTGTAGCTATTGCAATGGCTTCATTGAGTAGCTTTTTCTGTTCTCTTGTGTGTTTTAAATGATATGCTAAGTCATTCCTTGTGAAATGGCAGCACCTGCGCTGAAGACCTCTATCTATGGTACGTATCAAGCAATACAACTTCTTCTTGTAATGTCATGACTTCTCTCTGCTTCTTGGGAGCATTTCCAGCATCACTATGGCACTTCATACAGGTCCCATGGTGTCATATTCAAGGTTCATGAAACTGCACTAAATACAATGAAAACTACGTGAGAACTACAAGAGATCACTTTTACTGCAAAAATCAACCTACTGGAGGGACAAACTGCTCATAAGGGTGTGTCACATGACATTTTAAGTGGATACTGGCAACACCTGTGATCACAATAGCAACAGGTGGCTATGAAACTGTTCCATTAATACAGTACATACTACCGCTAATTTTATGCAGTTACGATTTAACAGTTTACATTTCTTTCAACTGTGACTGGTGCCTTGTATTTGTGTGTGTTTTAATAATTGTTAACTTTTTACAATGGATCTTTGTATATTTTATGATAGTAAATAATAAAATAGACTAGTATCTACATGTATTTTAAATATGATGACATACCTTTTTCTACTTTTGTGTGATCTCTTCAATTTCTTTCATCAGTGTTTGAGAATATTCCTTGGTTAAATTTATTATTCTTATGTATTTTATTTTTATGTGACTTGTAAATAGGATTGCTTTCTTTATTTCCTTATTATCTAGTTTGTTACTGGAGTATAGAAATGATATTAACTTTTGTACACAAACTTTGTATCCTCCAACTTTACTGAATTTATCAGGTTTATGAGTTTTTGGTGAACTCTTTTGTTTTTTTTCTACATATGGTCACATAACCTGAAAAGGGAGACAATACTCTCTTTACGCTATGGATGCCCCTCCCTCCCTTTCCTTTCCTCCCTCCCTCCCTTCCTTTCTTTCTTCTATTTTTTTTCTTAGAGACAGGGTCCCTACTCTGTCACCCAGGCTGGAGTGCAGTGGCGCGATCATGGTTCACTGCACCCTGGACCTCCTGGGCTCAATCGATCCTCCTGCCTCAGCCTCCTGAATACCTGGGACTATAGGCACACACCACCACACCTGGCTAATTTCTATATTTCTTGTGGAGAAAGGGGTCTCCTCACATTGCTCTGGCTGGTCTTGAACTACCGGGCTCAACTGACCCGCCTACCTTGGTCTCCCAAGGTGCTGCGATTACAGGTGTGAGCCACCAAGCTTGGCCACCTTTTCTTTCTTTCTATGTTCTGATTGCTCTGGCTATGACTTCCAGTACTATGTGGAATAGGGGGGTGGTAGGTAGAAGTGGGCATCCTTGTCTTGAACTAGTTCTTAAAGGAAAGTCTTTCAGCTTTTCCTAATCAATATGTTAGCTGTGGGTCTTGTATATCCTTCATTATATTGAAGTATGTTCCTTCTATACCTAATTTGCGAAGAATGTTGAATTTTATCAAATGCCTTTTCTGTGTCTATTGAGAATAGGGTATTTGTTGTTCCTTTATTCTGTTGATGTGATACATCATGATTATTGACTTGCATATGCCAAAACATCCATCCCTGGGACAAATCCCACATTATATTGCTGTGTTATCTTTTTGATGTGTTGTTGGGTTCACTTTGCTTCGAACTGGGTTGAGGATTTTTGTGTCTATGTTCAAGGACATTGGCCTGCCATTTTCTTATTTCATTGTGCCCTTGCCTGGTTTTAATATTGGAATAATCTGGGTCTGGTAGAATGAGTTAGAAAGAATTCTCTCTTCTTTCATTTTTTGAAATAGTTTCAGAAGAACTGACATTAATCATCCTTTATAAATTTGATGGGATTTGGCAGTAAAGCCATCTGCTCCTGGGTGTTTTGTTGAGGGGTCATTACTATTTATTGCTCTGTTCATGTTTTCTGTTTCTTCTTGGTTCAATGTCGGCAGGTTGCATGTGGCTAGGAATGTATCCATTTTCTCTAGGTTTTCCAGTATGTTAGTGTACAGTTCTTCACAAACCTCTGATGATCCTTTGTATTTTGTTGGTTTCAGTTGTAATGTCTCCTTTTTCATTTCTGATTTTATTTGAGGCTTCTTTTATTCTTCATCTTTTATCTATTGAAAAAACCAACTTTTCATTGTGTTGATCCTTTGTATTGTGTTTTTAGTCTCTATTTCATTTAGTTCTATGCTGATCTTTATTATTTCTTTCATTCTACCAATTTTGAGTTTGGTTTATTCTTGCTTTTCCAGTTCCTTGAGGTGCATAACCAGGCTCTTCATTTGAAATATTTCTAATTGTTTGATTTAGGCATTCATTGATATAAACACTTCCCTCTTAGCACTGCTTTTGCTTTATCTTGTAGATTTTGGTATGTTTTATTTCCATTTTCATTTATTTCAAGAACTTAAGAAGTATCTTTCTTAATATGTTCGTCAACCGTATGGTAGTTAGAGATCATGTTGTTTAGTTTCCATGCAGATACTATTTCCAAAGTGTGTCTGGTTATTCAGCTTTATTCCACTGTGTTCTAAGATGCATGATATGATTTCTATTTTTAAAAATTTGTTAAGACTTGTTTTGTAGTCTAATTTATAGTGTTTCTAAAGAATGTTACATATGTTGAGGAAAATGTGTATTCTGCAGCAATCTGATACAGTGTTCTGTAAATGTCTGTTACGTCCATTTGGTACATTACAGTTCAAATCCAATGTATTCTGTTAATTTCTGTCTAGATAATCTGTCCAATGCTGACAGCAGGTGTATTAGTTTGTTTTTATGCTGCTATGAGGAAATACCCCAGACTGGGTAATTTACAAAGAAAAGAGGTTTAATCAGTTCAGTTCTGCATGGCTAAGAAGGCCTCTGGAAACTTACAATCATAGCAGAAGGCACCTCTTCACAGGGCAGCAAGAGAGAGAATGAGTGCCAGCAGGGGAAATGCCAGATGCTTATAAAACCATCCCATCAGATCTTGTGAGAACTCACTATCACAAGAACAGCATGGAGTTAATCGCCCCAATGGTTCAATTACCTCCACCGGGTCCCTCACATGACACATGGGGATTATGGGAACTATAATTCAAGATGAGATTTGGGTGGGGACACAGCCACCCAAACCATATCAGCAGGGTACTGAATTTCCCAATCATTATTGTATCGGAGTGTATCTATCCCTTGAGGGCTAGTAATACTAGTTTTACTTATTTATGAGTGCCATGGTGTTGGCTGTATAAATATTCTGAATTGTCATATCCTCCTGCAGAATTGATCCCTTCACTATTATCTATTTACACTGTCTTTTTTACTTTTTTACATAATGTCTGTTTTATCTGACATAAGAATAGCTATTCCTACTTGCTTTTGCTTTCTGTGTGTGTAGCATATCTTTCTCTATCCCTGCACTTTCAGTCTATCTGTGTGTCTAGGTATCACACAGTTGTGTCATTTTAAAAAATCCATTCAGTCAGGCTGTATCTTTTAAGTGGAGCATTTAATCCATTTAGGTTCAAAGTTAACAATGATACATGACATTTTGTTCCTGAAATACATTGTTATACAGCTGTTTTCTAAATTCTTTATTTTTTCTTCTGTCTTTGTAGTTTCATGGAGTTCTGTCATGGTGCCAGTTGATTCCTTTCTCTTCTTCGTGTAATTGTTTTATGAGACTTGTGAATTTTATACTTTCATGTGTTTTTATGATGGCGAATATCAACCTTTTGTTTCCATGTTTGGGACTCCTTTGAGCATTTCCTATAGTATTAGTCCAGTGGTGATGAATTCTCTTAGTGTTTGCTTGTCTGAGAAAGACCCGATTTCTCCTTCATTTACAAAGTTTATTCTAGCTGGATGAAAATTTTTCTCCTTGTAGCACTTTGAAAACAGCATTCCATTCTCTTCTGGCTTGTGTAGCATATCTTTCCCTATCTGCTGAGAATGTCTGTTGTTTGTCTGATGGAGCTTCCTTTATAGGTGACTAGGTGTTTTTCTC
Organism: Chlorocebus sabaeus; assembly: GCF_047675955.1. Taxonomy (NCBI): domain Eukaryota; kingdom Metazoa; phylum Chordata; class Mammalia; order Primates; family Cercopithecidae; genus Chlorocebus; species Chlorocebus sabaeus. Next base: position 2,162,886 of record NC_132926.1, on the reverse strand, counting down.
TTGTTGATTTTAGAATTTTTTCCTTCACACTGACTTTGAGCAATCTGATGACTATATGGTCACGGTGAAGTCCTTTTGCAATGTGTTTGCCTGTTGTTAATCTTTGTGCCTCTTGTATCTGAATGACTACATGTCTTGCTAAACTAAGGAAGTTGTTTTCATCCAATACTTCCTTAAATAAGTTTTCTAAACTCCTTGCTTTTTTCTTCTTCCTCTGAAACACCAATGATTCAAAATTTAGTTGCTTTATATAGTCCATGCTTCTTGGAGGCTTCATTTGTTATTTTAAAGTCTTTCTTTTCTGTATTTTTGTGCAACCAGATTCATCCAAAACACTTGTCGTCAAGTTGTGAGATGTTTTTCTTCTATCTGATCTAGTTCAGTGACTCCCCCAACCTTTCTGGCACCAGGGACAGGTTTTGTCGGAGACAATTTTTCCACAGACTGGAGGGTAGGGGATGGCTTCAGGATGATTCAAATGCATTACGTTTACTGGGTACTTTATTTCTATTATTATTAAATTGTAATATGTAATAAAATAACTATACAACTCACCATAATGTAGAATCAGTGGGAGCCCTGAGCTTGTTCCCCCACAAGTACATGGTCCCATCTGGGAGAGATGGGAGACAGTGAGAGATCATTAGGCATTAGATTCTCATGAGGAACACTCAACCTAGATGCCTTGCATGTACAGTTCACAATAGGCTTCATACTCCTATGAGAATCTAAGGCCACCCCTGATCTGAGAGGAGGCGGAGCTCAGGCAGTAATGCTAGCAATGCGGAGTGACTGTAAATACAGATGAAGCTTCACTCACTCACCTGATGCTCAGCTCCTGCTGTGTGTCCTGGTTCCTAACAGGCCACAGACCAGTACCCATGGTCTAGATCCCTGTTGGGAACTCCTGGTCTAAATCATGGTTAAAGCTTTCAAATGCATTTTGTAACTCCTTCGATGAACATTTCATTTCCAGGAGTGTTTTTAAAATAAAAAACTCGTATTATTTGACATTTTGAGGATTTAAGGATCCATTGTTGGAGAATTACTGTATTTTTTTTGGGAGGGTGTCATACTTTTTCATACTTCCTATAATATTATATCGATTTCTTCACATCTACACAAATAACTGCTTGTCCTTATTTTTGAATTTGTTGTTGGACTGCACATTTTTTAATCCTGAGGATGTTACTATGACGTAATTTGAGTAGGACTGTTTGACTTCGCTTCTGGGTGTGTTCAGTAGCAAATACTCTATGATTTCCTTGGATATAATAACAACCTTAGTGTGGTGGATTTCTCACATGCTGGTTATAACAGTGGTGTATTGGGTGGGTGGGCTGGCTCATAACCTCCTGAGAAGCTGGGGTGGCATGAGCAACGGTGGTAACAGAAGTCATGAGAAGCTTTTCTTGTTCCCAAGTGCTGTGTACTTGTGTAAGCAGATGTTGTAATGGGCTGTGTAGGTCAACCTCAGGTCAGCAGCTGGCAGCTGCAGGTCAGAGCTGGTTGCAGTTGTAACAGTAAGGTTTATGACTTATCTTTGTTAACCAGGAGAAGTACTTAAGTGTCCCATGCAATGGGATGGACCAGGGAAAGCTCAGTGGTTTGGGTCTTACACTCAGCCTCGGGGAAGAGGAGGGGACTGGTGGGGAGAGGTGAAGCTGGGTAGAGCTAGACTGGGCAAGACAGCCATTTGGTCTCCCAATAGCAGGCACAACCACTGGCTCTGACAGGGATCTAGGGACAGTTGCCAGACCCTGCAGAAATGCCTAGGCAAAGATTAGAGTAACTGATATTGCACCAATGTCCCTACACAGGAAGGCAAAGGCAAACCGGCTGTTAAAACCAGGCAAACAGTATGGGACCTGCCTCTCTCTCACTCTCCAGAACCACTGGGACTCATTTCCTCATCCCAACCACAGGAATCAGAGAGACCATACAAAGCCTTCAGTCAGCAAAGCTGCCTTACGCAGTAAAACTTGCTACTGGGGCCAAAACTATACCTCTCAGGCAAATCTCCTGCTCCAGTCCCATGACGGGGGTGCAGGGGTCCAATTCTGGTGTCCAAAGCTGGAGGCCCAAGCTGTACTCATTTATCATTTCTGGCTGTGTGGGACCCTTTCCTACCAAAGACCCAGTGTTCCAATCCTGGCATGAGACTTTACAATGCTAACAGATGCTGCTGCTGCTAGGTCACAGGATTCCCACACAGCTTGCCATGAGCTAGGATTGAGAATGGAGTCCTCTTATCAGCCACCAGGTTTGGGAAAATGCATGAGATGCATCCCAGGTTGTTCCTTCTCAATGTCTCTCAGCTACTCCCTAAGTAAGATCGAGGGCTTGGGAGGCTCAAGGTGCTCTCCTGTGGCCTGGATTGTACAACTCCCCAATGGGAAGATGAACTGCAGAGGACACTCACTCCCCATCTCCTGTATTGGGGATTTTCTCAGTTTTTAGCCAGACTCTGCCAGAAGAACTGTCTCCGAATTTTCTCTTTCCCAATGTCTGAAATGTTCTGTTTAATTCCTGGGTTCCTTCTCGGATAAAAGTTAATGATGTGACTACGTGTACACTATTTTGCTTTTTCCAAGTGGGTTAGGCACGCTGGAAAAGCCTCTAATCTGCTGCTCTGGGGGAAACACCCATACAAAGACTGTGTTTTCTATTTCTGTGAATAATATCACTGGCATTTTGATAGGGATTACATTCAATCTGCAGGTCACTTCTGATAGTTATTGTCATTTTCACAATATTAATTATTCCTATCCATGAACAAGGGATGTCTATTTTTTGTTCTCTCTTCAATTTCTGTCATCAGTGTTTTACAGTTTTCCTCGCAGACACTTTTCTCCTCTTTGATTAAATTTATTCCTGGGTATTTTATTATTTTTTGGTGGCTACTGTAAATAAGATGAACTTCTTGATTTATTTTTCAGTGACTTAATTGTTGGTGTATATACATAGAACTGATTTCTGTATGTTAATTTTGTATTCTGCAACTTTATTTATTAGTCCTAAAAGAACTTCCAGTAATAACATGTTAAATAGAAATGGTGAAAGTGGGCATCCTGTGTTTTTCCACATCTTAGTGGACACATTTTCTGCTTTTCCACATTCAGTATGATGTTAGTTGTGTGTAAGTCATATATGGCCTTTATTGTGTTGAAGTATGTTCTTTCTATACCTAACTTGTTAAGAGTTTATATCATGAAGCCACTTATCAAATGCTTTTTCTGCATCTACTGGCATTACCATGTTTTTTTGTTCTTCATTCTGTTGATGTGATGCATCACATTTATGGATTTGCATATGTTGAACCATCCTTGTATTCCCTGGGATAAATCCCACTTGTTCATCATGAATGCTCTTTTCAATGTGCTGCTGGATTCAGTTTGCTGGTATTTCGTTGGGGGTTTAAAAATGCATGTTCATCAAGGATACTTGTCTGTATTTTTATTTTGTTGCATCCTCATATGGTATTGCTATTAGGGTAATGCTGGCCTTGTGGATTGTGTTCAGAAGAGTTCCCTTCTCTTCAATTTTTTAAAAATTAATTAATTAATTAATTTACTTATTTTGAGATGGAGTCTTGCTCTGTCACCCAGGCTGGAGTGCAATGGCGCAATCTCCGCTCACTGCAAGCTCCGCCTCCTGGGTTCACGTCTTTCTCTTGCCTCAGCCTCCCGAGTAGCTGGGACTACAGGCGCCCGCCACCACATCCAGCTAATTTTTTGTATTTTAAGTAGAGACAGGGTTTCACTGTGTTAGCTAGGATGGTCTTGATCTCCTGACCTCATGATCTGCCCGCCTTGGCCTCCCAAAGTGCTGGGATTACAGGCGCGAGTTACCGTGCCCGGCCTCTTCTCTTCAATTTTCTGGAAGAGTATAAGAAGAACTGGAATTAGCTCTTCTTTAAATGTTTGGTAGAATTCTGCAAGAAAGAAATGAAGTGCTGGACTTTAATGGGAGACTTTTAATTACAGATTCACTCTCATTACTCTTAACTGCTCTGTTTGATCAAGTTTTCTATTTCCTTTTGATTCTATGTTGGTATATGTGTGTGGGAAAATTTACTAGTGGTTTGTCAGTTTTATTTTTTCAAATATTTTTATTTCACTGATCATCTGTATTGTTTTAGTCTTTTTTAAAATTTTATTTCTTTTGGAGACAGGGTCTTGCTCTGTTGCCCAGGCTGGAGTACAGATTGGCTCACTGCAACCTCTGCCTCCTGGGCTCAAGTGATTCTTCCATCCAGCCTCCTGAGTAGCTGGGATTACAGGTGCATACCAACACGCCTGGCTTATGTTTGTATTTTTATTTCTAGAGATGGGGTTTTGCCATGTTGCCCAGGTTGGTCTTGAACTCCTGGACTCAAGCAATCAGACCACCTTGGCCTCCCAAAGTGCTGGGATTACAGGCATGAGCCACCATGCCTGACCTTTTAGTCTTGATTTTGCTTATTCCTGATTTGAATTTCATTACTATTATTATTATTATTTTTGCTTCTTCTGATTTTGGGTTTGCTTTGTTTTCACTTTTTTCTTTGAGACAGAGTCTTGCTCTGTCACCAGGATGGAGTGCAGTGGCATGATCTCAGCTCTCTGTAACCTCTGCCTCCTGGGTTCAAGCGATTCTCCTGCCTCAGCCTCCCAAGTAGCTGAGACTACAGGTATGCGCCATCATGCCCAGCTACCTTTTGTATTTTTAGTAGAGACAGGGTTTCACCATGTTGGCCAGGATGGTCTCGATCTCGACCTCATAATCGGCCCACCTTGGCCTCCCAAAGTGCTGGGATTACAGGCATGAGCCACTCTGCTCGGCCTGTTTTTGCTTTTATAATTCGTGAGATGCATCATTAGATTGCTTATTGCAAAACTTTCTGTTGTTTTGATGTAGGTGTCAATTGCTATGAACTTCCCTATTCAAACTGCTTTTGCTATATCCCATAGGTTTTGGTAGGCTCTTTTCATTTTATTGAAGAAATTTTAAAGTTTCCTTCCTAATTTACTCATTGATCCATTGGTTGTTTAGGAGCATGTTTGTAAATTTCCATGTACTTGTGCAATTCCAAAAGTTTCTATTGTTACTGATTTCTACCTTTATTCCATTTGTGGTCAGAAAAGATCCTTCATATGATTTTAATTTTTAAAAGGTTTTTAAAATTAAGAAACACCATCTGACTATATTGCCCAGGCTGGTCTCGAACTCTTGGACTCATGAGATCCTTTCTGCCTTACGTGCCCTAGTAGCTGGGACTACATGCAAGCAAAACTGAGTCCAGCTGATCTCAAATCTTTTAATTTTGTTGAGACTTGTTTTGTGGCTTAACATGTGGCCAATCTTGCAGAATACTGGTGATGAAAACAATGTGTATTTTGCAGCTGTTGTATGAAATATATCGTAAATGTGTTACTTCCATTTGGTCTAAAGTGCAGTTTACATCCAATGTTTCTTTATGTTTTTGAGATGCAGTATCGCTTTGTCGCCCAGGTTGGAGTGCAGTGGTGTGATCTCAGCTCACTGCAGCCTCTGCCTCCCAGGTTCAAGTGATTCTCTGCCTCAGCCTCCCGAGTAGCTGGGATGACAGGTGTGCATCACCACGTCTGGCTGACTTTTGTATTTTTAGTAGAGACAGGGTTTTGCCGTGTTGGCCAGGCTGGTCTCAAACTCCTGGCCTCAAGTGATCCGCCTGCCTTGGCCTCCAAAAGTGCTGGGATTACAAGTGTGAGCCACAGTGCCCTGCCTGTTTTTATCTGATACAAATATAGCCACTCCTGCTAAGTTTTTATTTCCCTTTGCATGGAATATCTTTTTTGCACCCTTTCATTTTTAGCCTGTATGTGCCTTTAGAAGTGAAGTGAGTTGGCCGGGCATGGTGGCTCCCCAGCACTTTGGGAAACTGAGGTGGGCGATCACCTGAGGTCAGGAGTTCGAGACCAGCCTGGCCAACACGGTGAAACCTCATCTCTCTAAAAATACAAAAATTAGCCAGGGATCCTGGTGGGCACCTGTAATTTATTCAGGAGGCTGAGGCAGGAGAATTGTTTGAACCCAGGAGGCAGAGGTTGCAGTGAGCCGAGATCGCACCACTGCACTCCAGCCGGGGAGACAAAGCAAGACTTTGTCTCAAAAAGAAAAAAAGAAAAGAGAAGAAAGAAGTGAAGTGAGTTTCTTGTAGGTAGCACATGATTGTGTTATGGTTTTTAAAGATTTCATTTCACCAGTTTATGTCTTTTAAGTGGTGAAATTTAATCTGCTTACATCCAAGGTTATTACTGGTAGGTGAGGACTTATTCCTGTCAATTTTTAATTGCCTTCTGGTTGTTTCATACATCCTTTGTTACTTTTGTTCTCTGCTATTGTTTATCATTAAGGTTTGGTGGTTTACTGTAGTGCTAAGATTTGATTCCTTTCTCTTTCTCCTTTGTGTATCTGCTCTCTACCAGTGAGTTTCATACTCTTGCATATCTTCCTGGTAGTGAATACTATCTTTTCCAGATATAAAACTCTCTCAAGATGGATAACTTCCTCAATTTTTGTCTATTTCACCCCCATTTCTGAAGCATGGCTTTGATGGACACAGTATTCTTTCTTGGCTAGCAATTTTCTGCTTTAAGCACTTTAATTCTATCATTCCATTCTCTCCTGGGCTGTAAGATTTCTGTACAAAAATCTGTTTTTAGTCTAATAGGGATTCCCTTATGTGACTTAATGCTGTTCTCTTGCTGTTTCGTGAACTCTTTCACTCCTGACAATTTGACTATAATGTGACACAGGGAGGATGTTTTCAGATTTACTCTTTGGGAACCACTGGGTTAACTGGATCTGGTGTCCATATATCTCCATAGACTTAGGAAGTCTTCAGATTTTATCAAATAGACTTTTAATGCCTTTCCCCTTCTCTCCTTCTGGAACACCCATAATACAAATATCTGCTTGCCTAATGTTCCATAAGTTTTGTAGGCATGCTTCATTATTTTTCATTCTTATTTCTTTTTTTGTCTCTGACTTGTTAATTTCAAATAACCTATCTTCAAGTTGAGAGATTTTTACGTATGATCGAGTTTGTTGTTGAAATTCTTCATTGTATGTTTATTCATTCACTGAATTCTTTAGCTGAAGGATTTGAGTCTTTCTTCTCTTTTGTTCGATATCCTGTTCACATTGTGAACTGTTTCCCCAACTCTGTTGATGTCTATACATGTTTTCTTGTATCTCTCCGAGTTTCCATATGATCATAATTTTGAATTCCTTTTCTGGCAATTCATTGAGGTTTTTCCTATCGTAGTGTGTTACTAGGGAATTAGGTTCCTATGATGGCGTCATATTTCCTCATTTCATGTTTCTTGTGTCCCTGTATTGATGTCTGTGTATCTGGTGGAGCAATCACTTCTTTCAAATTTTCTAGAGTGGTTCTCCTGAAGAAAGATTTTCACCTACAGTTTAGTCTTAGTGTGCCAGTTGGGAAGGGTGCGGTGACTATGTTTCTGGATAGGTGCAGTGGTACAGTGTTTGTGCAGTTTCAGCTGAATTCAACATCAGCAGTCCCCATGGATGTCTCAGTGGTATAGGCTGTGGATGTTTGTGGCAGTGGTGTAAGTTGTTATCCTTTCAAAGGCCTTTGGGGACCTACTATTCTTGTTTTCCCCACAATGAGGAGACTTAGCCAAAGTGATCCCTGTTGGTGTGAACTCTGATGTTACCTATAAGAAGCTGCAGCAGCACTGGATTCCAGGAGCACGTGCTCAGAATGACTACGGGACCATGTCCTAGGCTCAGTCTCACAAACCTATCTGTGGCACCTGTGGCAAAGTAGGATATATGCTACCCACACGGTCAGGATCTGTGACTGTGAGGTACTCGCTAGAAGTAGGATATATGCTACCCACACGGTCAGGATCTGTGACTGTGAGGTACTCACTAGAAGTAGGATATATGCTACCCACACGGTCAGGATCTGTGACTGTGAGGTACTCACTAGAAGTAGGATATATGCTACCCACACAGTCAGGATCTGTGGCACCTGTGAGGTACTCACTAGAAGTAGGATATACGTTACTCACACGGTCAGGATCTGTGACTGTGAGGTACTCACTAGAAGTAGGATATATGCTACCCACACGGTCAGGATCTGTGGCACCTGTGAGGTACTCACTAGAAGTAGGATATACGTTACTCACACGGTCAGGATCTGTGACTGTGAGGTACTCACTAGAAGTAGGATATATGCTACCCACACGGTCAGGATCTGTGACTGTGAGGTACTCACTAGAAGTAGGATATATGCTACCCACACGGTCAGGATCTGTGACTGTGAGGTACTCACTAGAAGTAGGATATATGCTACCCACACGGTCAGGATCTGTGACTGTGAGGTACTCACTAGAAGTAGGATATATGCTACCCACACGGCCAGGATCTGTGACTGTGAGGTACTCACCAGTAGCTTGGACCTAAGGGTCTACATTGTGGCTGTGATTCTATCCCTGGGAGTTAGGGTGTAACACTGGCCTGACTAGGTAGAAGGGGCATTCTGGAAGTTTGGGTCAAGGGTCTGGCTGCAATTCAGGAACACGAGCCAGCAGGGCTCAGTGGCAACTAGGGTCCCACGGAATGAAGCACCATACACTATTGACTATAGACCCTGGGATGGCAGGGCCTAGCAGTATCTTAGATCTGTGAAGTCCAGTGCAATGACAGCAAGCATCCCAGCTTAGGGGAGCAGAGCTGTTGTGTGGACCCAGTATGGGATGGGGGGATAGCACAGTGATAATTCCACTCTCCAAGAGGAAGGTTATCTAAGCAGCTGAGCTTCTTGAAGACTAGCACAGGTTCAAGCAAGCAGGGTACTAGAGTTCTGTGGCCTGTAAGGGCAATGTGTCTCAGCTCAGTCACTGCTCTATTTCTCTGGGACATGGTGTACTACATCAGCTCATTCCTGGCATACACAACAGCTCAGTGTGGCCAAGGCATCAATTCCCCAAAGGATAAGTGCTGCTTCAGCTCAGACCCAGGGGGCATACTCTTTTGGGTGGGCCAGGCACCATTTCCCTGGGATGCTGGGAGCTGCTTCAGCTTAGGTACTGGGATGTGTGATCACTCTGGAGGGCCAATGCACCACTTCCTGGGATGCATGGCGCTGCTTCAACTGAGGCACTGGGGAGGCATGACTGCTCTGACTGTTCAAGGTACTGTTTTCCCAAAACGCAGGATACTGCTTCAGCTCCCGTCCAAATCTGTGCGGGAAAGGATGGGAGAAGTGGCTCCATCTCTGCTTGGCTCCTCAAGAACAGAGCCAACAGTTGCACCCAGCTCAGCTTAGAGACGTGGGGCCACTGTGCTGGGGTGGTTTGGTGGCAGCTTAGCCTCAGGGACAAAGGAGAGCCATGACTACTCGCCCCTGGAGCAAGACACACTTCAGTCACAGCTCCAATTCCAAGATGGTATAGCACAGCAGCTGTGTGGGCCGCCGGGGTTGGGGCACGGTGCCAGCTCCTTCTCTGTGGGGTGCATAGCCAGGTGGACTCAGCTGGGCTTAGTGCCTGCGAGGACTGGTGGGAACCCCAGTGGTGAGGTCTGCACGTACCCACAGTGTTGAAGGGGCTGCTGGGATCCTCTCACTTACCTCCTTACCACAGTGAGTTCTTCCTGGTTCCCAGCTGATCCTGGTTAGAGGATGGGACAGTAGAGGCCCAGCATTTCCTTCCCATCTCTATGTGGCTATCTCTGTGGCTATCTGAGACGTCTGCGCTCTCAGAGCTTCTGTCATTCCTCGGATGCACTTCTGTACTCTCCCTCTGTTATTTTCATTAAGTTGTTTATTTATTGTTCAGGCTTTTTTTGTGAGGAGGACAAGTTCTAAGGATTTCGAATGGGTCATTTTCCTAAGGTAACTCAGATCTGGGTTATTATTATTATTATTAAGGAATTTGAGGAGATTTTACAAGAATCTCACTGCTTCCATGTTGTTCAGATCAGAATGCTACCGGCAAGTTTTGAACAGAAAAGCTCCTGATGCTGTCTGAGGCCTGGAGAACGACAATCTTCCCTCCGCAGGAGGCCCAGGTGGGGTCTCTAACATTTCAGAGACAAGAAGAGCCTGAATTAGGCAAGTAGCAGCAGGGAAAGAAAGGAGAGCACAAAGTCAAGAAAGATTTAGCAGGTAAAACCAACAGAACCTCATGACTGACACGGAGGCACGCACGAAGAGGGGGGTTTGAGGAGAGGTGCCCCCAGACTTCTGGCTCGGTGACGAGCCGTGTGAGAGTGCCTGCCTCACACTGCATTATGGAATAGCCAAAAGCAGAGAGCAGGTGCTGGTGGCGGCAGTTCAGTCTTCAGCAAGCTGACGTGAATGCATGTAGGGTATCTAATCAGAGACCTACAAATATTTAGATATATCATATTTTCCACCTCTGAACTCTGAACACCTCTTACAGCAAAAGGACAAAATCTCTCTTCTCTGTGTTAGGTATTAATGTCAATACCTTCACTGCAATTTTTCTTTGGACTTAGCTTCAGTACTACTACCTTCTTCTGAATTATCCTTTGAGTTTTTAATCAGTCCTTCAACATTTCCCAGCACTTTGTGACAGGTAAACCTGTGACAGGCGTAAGTGTCTATGTATGTGTGTATGATCTGATCTCTTACTGGAATCTGTCTAAAAGCCACTGTTTTTACAAATAATTTTTCATTCTAAGTCTATCTGCACCCTGCTAACTCTCAAGCACCTAAGATGAGGCGCAAAATTCTTTCATGCATATCGCTTTTTATTAAGGTCTCTTACCTTCACCTAAATTCCATGCCATTAAGCCACTGTTTTTCAAGGTGTGGTCCATGGGACAGATGCATTAAACCTACCTTGAATGCTTAATAATGTATAATAATAAACTTGATACTAAGGTTTATTCGGTACATAACATGTGCTAGGTACTGTTCTAAGCCCGTCACAGGTACTGACTCATGTTATTGTCACCATCATCTTATGGGAAAAGAACTGTATTATCCCATTTTACAGAAGAGGAGATTGAGGCAGAGATTAAATAATTTGCCCACATCAAAAGCTGGTAAGTAGGCCCTATCCAGACTTGCTGAATTAAGGGGAGGAAAGATCTTGGAAATTCGCAATTTTAAAAAGTGCTCCCGGCCGGGCGCGGTGGCTCAAGCCTGTAATCCCAGCACTTTGGGAGGCCGAGACGGGCGGATCACGAGGTCAGGAGATCGAGACCATCCTGGCTAACACGGTGAAACCCCGTCTCTACTAAAAATACAAAAAACTAGCCGGGCGAGGTGGCGGGCGCCTGTAGTCCCAGCTACTCCGGAGGCTGAGGCAGGAGAATGGCGTAAACCCGGGAGGCGGAGCTTGCAGTGAGCCGAGATCCAGTCACTGCACTCCAGTCCGGGCGACAGAGCAAGACTCCGTCTCAAAAAAAAAAAAAAAAAAAAAAAAAAAAAGTGCTCCCGCCCCCAAAAGGAGCTCTCACATGATTCTTTTGTATACTAAAGTTTGAGACTCACTGAACTAAGTACAAACCCTAGTTTCAAAGCATTTTCCCGTAACATGCTACCCACTTACTGATATTCTCCGTACTTCACACTGTGCCCTAATCCTTTAATAATAAAACTCCTCAAATTTATACCTCATCACACAGAATGTTAGAAATGACAAAACCACAGAAAGGCATCATTTTACAAAGGAGAAAAACCAAGCCCCAGAAAGAGGTGAGGTGATCTGCCTGAAGTTACTAAAAGTATTCAGACTAGGACCACAGACATTCTTTCTACTCCAGTTCTTCCTCCACTGTAAAATGCTGAAAAGACTTTCTAGAGCACACAGCTTGAGGGGTTTGTTAGGGGCCAGATTATCTTATCTCATCTGGTCAAAGCTGCAACAGTAAACACTATTCCATATTTGAAATCGAAGTGGCAAAATGTTTGAATTGGCAGAAAACAAGTTAAAACAATGCATACGGCTTAATCTAACAGGAATAGTTTGTTCAAAGCCAGATGGTTCAGAGTATATTAAGGACAGGTCACTTTGATGAAATTCATCTCAGGTTTCACCATTCAGTAATCAGAACTCTCCCACAGAATTAGAGTAAGTCTGTATCTGCACAGAGTAGGGTTTTCTTCTGGTAAACACTAGGGAAATCTAGGTATAGAATCTTTCCCCAATGCAAAGTGCCTTGTAGTCTTCACCCTCCTTCATTCATTCACCACCACTTTTTTCCGTTTTTTTTTCTCAAAAGAAGCATCTGTTAACTCTTTTCCAAGACACCATCTGCCTGTGCCCGGATCACTCCTCTCCTCTCTACATAACCTTAATTTATTAACATCATCTTCCTTTGTTCTTCAACATTTCCTCCTTTCATAGCTCCTTCTCCCTAAGTCTCTTGCATCCGAAAAGAATCATATATCACTCCACTGCTAAAAAAACTGTACTGATGGCCTGGCATGGTGGCTCACGCCTGTAATCCCAGCACTTTGGGAGGCCAAGGCGGGCGGATCACCTGTGGTCAGGAGTTCGAAACCAGCCTGGCCAACACGGCAAAACCCCGTCTCTACTAAAAATACAAAAATCAGTCGGGTGTGGTGGTGGGTGCCTGTAATTCCAGCTACTCGGGAGGCTGAGGCAGGAGAATGGCCTGAACCTGGGAGGCAGAGGTTGCAGTGAGTTGTTATCGAGCCATTGTACTCCAGCCTGGGCAACAGAACAAGACTCTGTCTCCAAAAAACAAACAAAAAAGTACTGATTATAGAATAAAGTCTAACTTTCTTATGTGATTCATGCCCTTCATAGTCTAGTGACAATTTATTCATCTAATATCAGTTCAACAGTCACAAGGCTCCTGCCCACTATTCCTGATGTTCCAGTCATTCAACTCTTTCATCTCTCTGTGGAAAATGATCTGTTTGCCTGACTCTCCTTCATCTCCATCTGATGAAGTCTTATTCATCCTTGAAAATTCAGCTCCAAGGTCACTACCTACCTTCTCTGTGAAGTGTCCTTGACTCACTGAGAGTAACATCATTCTGCCACCAAAGAATAACTCTTATACCACACAGTATTTTGACTGCATCTGTCATTCGAACAGAAGGTAAGCTCATTCTTGAATTCATTTAAATATTTACTGAGGCAGTGTGATGTGCCAGGCCCCATGCTAAACTCCAAAGGATATAGAAATGAATTATCTTCCAAAGACTATGATCTTAAGAGCATATTTTGTGTTTTAAAAAAAATCAGATCTTAAGCCTCTGACACGTAATATTTAGAAGGCATATAATACAGTCTCTGTAAATGAAAAGTGTTATTTATTTACAAAATAGCAGGACATTAAAAAGAAGGTATCAGAGTATCTTCAGTATCTTTTAAAAACTGGTAAGACAATAACTTCTCAGCTCAAACATCTGTTTCCCCTTTCCAGTTCTTTTGGAATTGTTAATCCTTAAGAAACATAATGAACAAAATTCACTCTGCTATCTGAAATGACAAAAGAAGTCTGTTTTGGGGCCATATAATCCTTTTCTGTAGGACAAATCTTGGCAGTATATACAATACTACTTCTCTCCCAATTTGGAAGAAAAAAAAAAAAAACCTTTTGAACCCACCATTTTTCAAAGATGAACTGTACTCATGCAAAGTTTTAGCTTTTCTCTGACACAGGAATGTTCCATGTATTTCCACACTCCCCTGACAGGCAAATGCATTCTCCAATTAGCTACTCACTGACCTTTCATGATGAAAATAGGCAGTAGGAGTGTACTTCATTTCAGCCACCCTGAGATATTTACAAAGTCAAACAATATTATATACACATGTTATGGCAAGAAGTTTTTACAAATTTTAAATACCTTTAAAAGCATACGCATTTAAGAATACATTCTAAATTCAGGTGTCCATTAAGTTGTAGAATATTTTACATCTGCCCCATTCCTAAACAGTAAAATGAAAACTTCATCGTTCTGCTTTAGAAACCAAATTTGACCACTTTGAAATTAAAGGTGCAATATTAACGATGTAACTGTTAAACATTTTACATGTTTCAGAAAATCCTTAAGCATTCATTCAAACTAAAGGTAACAAACATCTACCCTTTTGTGTAAAATAACTATCACTGACTTAATTCAACAGTGACATTTAAGTTTACCATCAGTGAGAATCTGAACTATCTAGACCTATAGATAGTAATTAGATGCATTCTGACAGTTTTCCAGGAAGAGCAAACCACAGACACTCAGCCAAGCATTAGATTCTTATATCACACGTAAAATGTTCTCAGTTGTGAGCATTTTACTATATTTAGAAAGTTATTTACAACGTATGGACCTCTTTGGCAACATGTTCTACAAGAAGAACTGCTTCATGGTAACAGTTTGTGGGGGCTGGGTGTGGAGGTTCATGCCTTAATCCCAGCACTTTGGGAGGCTAAGGCAGGAGGATCACATGAGGTTGGGAGTTTGAGACCAGCCTGGCCAACATGGTGAAATCCCATCTCTCCTAAAAACACAAAAATTAGCCAGGCATGGTGACGGGCACCTGTAGTCCCAGCTACTCAGGAGGCTGAGGCAGGAGAATGGCTTGAGCCCAGGAAGCAGAGGTTGCAGTGAACCAAGATCACGCCACTGCACTCCAGCCTGGGTGACAGAGCGAGACCCAGTCTCAAAAAACAAAAACAAAAACAGTTTGTGGGAGAAAATCAGAGTCTGTCCTTAAACTCAATGGTTTTCCTCTGCTAATATTCTGGCTTCTCTTTTAAAATAGCCAAAGGTTTCAAGCAGTCTAGCTGTTGCCACCTTCTTGTTAGACTTTAATAAGCTAAGCTTTTAAGCCACATAAAAATTTCATCAAGCATTTGCCAGCCTTAGGGAAAACGGAAGGAGGAAAAAAGGTCAGAACATCACTTTCCACCACAGTAGCATCTGGAGAGAGACGCTTTGGAAGGATCCTGCATGCAGTCAGCCGCAAAATAAACGCTAGGAAACAAGCTTGCTGTTTGTGGCCTGCACCAGATGGCGATTACGTTTACTCCTTCATCACCCGGAGGCCCCACACTGGGTGCTAATTAAAGCACTATCTTCCAATAGCAGGCTCCTGGGACAGCTGTGAGCCTTTGTTCCAACGTCCTCGGGTGTGCTGCACGCAGTCCACTACTACAGGCTTGCCTGTCAAGAACACCACTTCACAGCAGCTCCTTATCATTTTACTTTCACTATTTCATATGTCGACATATTTTAAAAACAAATCTTTAGTTGTTTTTTGTTTTTTGTTTTTTTTTTAACTATTACATGTTATAGGAGGGAAAAGGAGGTGGGCTATCTGGGGTCCTCAAGACATGAGAAACCGGTGGGGGGTTCCAAGCTTCCTTACTTCCCCCATAGATCCCTGACAATGTGCTGCAGAAGCCTCCAACCTGGAACTGCCAACAGGACCAGAGCACCCCCACCACCCCGCCCCAGAAAAAGCCAAGAAAAGCCCAACTCCTCTAGCCAAAGTACCAGGAGAAGAACGGCCTAACATCAGAAAACACCTGCGGTAACGCTCATTCTACTCCAGCCAGGCGCCAAAGGAAAAATCACCATCCCCCTCCCGCCCTGGTCTCACAGAGCCCGGTGGGAACAGGCTCTCCCAGCCCACTCCTCAGGAAGGAAACTGTGCACACTGGTCTAATTAACATCCAGAGAACACGCCACCCAACAGCAGAATATTTTTTCCAAGCACCAAAGAAACACTGACTAAGACAAACCACATCCTAGATCATAAAACCTCAAGAAACAGAAGGGGACTGAAATCATAGAGTATTTCTCTGAGCATAATGGAATCACACTAGAAATCAGTAACACTAAGATAACAGTAAAATCTTGGCAGGGCACGGTGGCTCACACCTGTAATCCCAGCACTCTGGGAGGCCGAGGTGGGAGGATTGCTTGAGGTCAGGAGTTCAAGACCAGCATGGGCAACACAGTGAAACCTCATCTCTACCAAAAAATACAAGTTAGCCAGACATGGTGGCATACGCCCATAATCCCAGCTACTCGGGAGGCAGAGGTAAGAAAATCACTTGAACCCGGGAGGTGGAGGTTGCACAGAGCTGAGATCATACCACCGCACTCAGGAAAGGAATAAACATAATGAAGGAGTAAACGTAATCGCCATAGGGTGCAGGCCACAAACAGCAAGCTTGTTTCCTAGCATTTATTTTTAGTAGAGACGGGGTTTCACCGTGTTAGCCAGGATGGTCTCGATCTCCTGACCTCGTGGCTTGCAGTCTGTATTTTGTTTTGTTCAACCTCTTAACAAGGTCTTCGAAAAGCAAAAATTTCTACTTTTTATGAATTTTATTAATTTTTTCTTTTATGAATTGTGCTTTTGGTGTCAAGTCTAAAAACTCTTTACTTATCCCTAGATATCCCAAAGATTTTCTACTATTTTTCCTGAAAGGTTTATATTATGTTTTACATTTAAGTCTGTGATTAGTTTATTTGAAGCCTTTGCTGTTTTCTAAAGTAAGAATTAAGGGCTATAAATTCTCTCTCAACACTTCTTTAAGGCTGTGCCTCACATATTTTGACATGCTATATTTTCATTTTCATTCAGTCCTATGTATTTTTTTCTTTTGAGATTTCTTTTATCTATACATCATTGAGAAGTATATTGCTAAATTTCCAGTAGTTTAGAGATTTTACTTTTTTTTTCTCCTTTTGAGAGAGGGTCTTACTCTGTCACCCAGGCTGGAGTGCAGTGCCACGATCACAGCTCACTGCAGCCTCTGCTTCCCAGGTTCAAGCAATTCTCGTGCTTCAGCCTCCTGAATGGATGGGGACACAGGCGCACGGAACCCTGCCCAGCTAAGTTTTTGTGTTTTTAGTAGAGATGGGGTTTGCCATGTTGGCCAGGCTGGTCTTGAACTCCTGACCTCAAGTGAACCATCCACCTTGGCTTCCCAAAGTGCCGGTATTACAGGTGTGAGCCACTGCGCCCGGCCCGTGATTCCACCTATTTAACATTCTTGAAATGACAAAACTATAGAGATGAGAAACCGATGAGCGGTAAATTAGGGAAGGGGTTTGGTTATAAAAGAGCAGCACAAGGGACCGTTGTGACAGAACTGGTCTGTATCCTGACCGCGATGAGCAGCACAAGGGACCCTTGTGACGGAACTGGTCTGTATCCTGACTGTGGTGTTGGTCTCGTGAATGTACGCATGCGACAAAACTGCACAGACTAAAGACAGACACACACACACACAAATAAATACAAACTAAACTGGAGAGGTGGGGAGATTTCAGTGTATTCAGGAAGATCAGTGGATTGTATCCATGCCAATTTCCAGGTTATGATACTGACCACAGTTATACAAGATGTTATTACTCAGGGAGAAAATGAGTGAAGGGTATAAGAGACCTCTTTGTATTTGTATTATCTCTTACAAATGCAAGCAAATCTACATTTTCCCGAAATGCATATAACCTGAAACTAATCATGAAGGGACACAAGACATCAGATAAACTCAAATAGAAAATAATTGATCTGTACTCTTCAGAAACGTCAATGTCATAAAACCAAGTAAGAAGAGACAACTGAATGCAAAATCCAATGAGCTCCAATCAATCCAGGATTTTCTCTGCTATAAAGGTCATTATTGAGCCAGTTTTACAAAACCCAAGAAAGGTCTATCAATCAGATAATGTATTATATCAATGCTAATTTACTGATTTTGATAACCACACTATGGTTATGTAAGAGAATGTTCTTGTTTTTAAAAATATATAACAAAGTATTTAAGGGCAATATGGCATCATATTTCAAACTTACTCTCAAATAGTTTTGTTAAGGTATATATACAAAGGCTGAGGATGGTGTTTACACCCATAATCCCAACACTTAGGGAGGCCAAGGCGGGAGGATCGTTTGAGCCCGAGTTTGAGAGCAGCCTGGGCAACACTGCAAGACCTGGTCTGTGCAAAAAATTAAAAAGTTAGCCAGGCATGGTGATGCATACCTTTAGTCCTAGCTACTCAGAAGGTTGAGGCTGGAGGATTGCTTGAGCCCAGGAGTTGGGGCTGCAGTGAGCCATGACTGCCACCACACTCCAGCCTGCGCAAGGCCCTGTCTCTTAAAAAAAATTTTTTTTAAATTAAAAAAGTATAGATACATAGAAAATAAAATATAGTAAAACATTAACAGCTGTAGAATCTGAGTGAACGGAATACTTGACACTTATCTTGCACATTTTTGTTAAGTCTAAAATTACAAATACAAAAATTATCAAAATAAAAAATATTAAAAGTGCACATGCAGAGCCTGGCACATAAAGCTTCAATAAAGTACAGTGTTTGGGTATTTTATATCTACTTTCAGATGAAGAAAGAAGTTGAGATGCTAAATAAACTGTCCGTCAGGGATGAGGGATCATGGGACACCGGCGGTACAGGAGGGATGTGAGCTGAGACCGGTTCCATGCCAAAGTCTGTGCTGCTTCCACTAGAAAGAGGAAGGATAAAAATCCCAGTGTCCCTGTCCCCACAGGGATTTGAATGTACTGTATTAGGAGGAGATAGTGTTACACAAAAATTGGTTTAAACCACTCTCCAAGCAAGTCACTTCTTAGTTTTCCACATGCAAAGTCTAGGATAGGGACCTAACAGCCCGAACCTCGCTCCTAGGGTGGGTATTCTGTCCACAGCACATCAAACAAACGTAAGTTACAAACTGAGAGCCACCGTCTCCAGGCCCTCGTACCAGGGAAGCACACTGCTTTTGCTAGGTTTATTCACTCAACCCAAATTCCCTGAGCACCTCAGATGTGCTGTCAACGGAACTTCTAGGATGAGTATCCAGAGAAATGTGTTCTGTTGGTCCTCCCCACTCACCCTTACCAACTATGTCTGAGCTTGGATGACAGAGGTTTTTCACTGATTTCGTCTTCTAAATAGACAATACTTTTCCAGTTCAAAATTCACATGGGAAAGAATTTCACACAGGAAGGGTTTCGTAGTGTGAAGTCTCCCTAAGCCCCCTCCTAGTTCCCATTTCCAGACACATCCAAAGTTACTAGTTTAAAAATGCAACTATGTGATATTTCGCCAAATTAATAGAATTATCTAGATAACACTATGATATCAAGCTATCTACCTGAATAGACTATTCTAGGGGATCACAACAAATGTAGTACCCTTTAGGTTATTTTAAATATCCCTTAAATACTTGTGTAGACATTTTCAACATATTAAAATGACTGAGTAAGGTAACAACATTTTTTAAAAGAAAAAACATGTTAGTAAGATGCATGGACACGACAGATGTCTGTGAACTCTGGCTGGTAAGAACCAATCACTGTTGAGTACTGAGCTCACCTGGTTCCTGTCGCGTGCATTTGTGTACCTGATCTTCTGAATGAAGTAGAATATGAGCCATGCTGAAGAAATAATCATCAAAACAATAAAGGATATTGACACGAAGACTAGAGAGCCACGGCTGAAGTTCTTCGGTGGCATTCGAGTTCCAACAGCTATTGTCATTTGTACAGAGATGTTTTTCTCCAGATAACTCAAAATATCCTTACCCCTCAATTCTGTTATCATGACAGCAATAATATCTCCAGTGCCTGTAATATAAAATAAATATATAACTCAAGTGACATTTAAAATTTATAGAAACATCAAATACATAAACACACTACTTAGGTAACTACCGTAATATCTGGTAATGGAAAGGGCATGGGAACTCCACTTCTCAACTGAAATGAAGCTGCAGCTGGGTATGCTGGCACCAAGTGGGAACATGTAATTTGTTGTGTGGTACTTAAGACTTAAACAGACATAAGGCATAGAACGATTGCAGTGTTAAGAACCATATTAACTTGTCTGACAACTACATTTAAAAAAGAGTATTAAACCAACCAAATGTGACAACAGACAGCAATATAACATTATACAGCAACAGAAGTGTATCAACATCATGGTAGATTTACACTGTAAAATCTTTTCTATTTTAAAATGATCTTCAGAAAGTCTTAATTCCTTAAGAAATGGAGTAAAGTGCTGTTTTTATAGCATAAATTGGTACTTCTTGCACTAATCTAGGAACATTCATGGAGCACCCACTGTCTGTAGAACTAGTGCAAGGAACAAAAACAAGTACAGGATACCACGCTTTCTAATCTCACCGAGACGCAGGACACACAGCTAGTAACAGAACTACAAAGTGCCAAATGGTGGTACCTTTTATTAGTGACATCTGAAACTAACTTGGGTCTTACGTTCAGACTTGAGTGGAGCGAGGCTCCTTGCTAGTTTACCCCAGAACTCTTCTGGAAATCAAACGTTCCAGAGACAGGTCCAGGCTTTAACATTCTGGACTAGTTTGGCATCAAAACACCTCCAGCCTCTAACAGTTGTCCAGAAGTCTGCCCACAGTCACAGGCTATGTAAGTTAATTACGACGATGGTCTTAAGTTGCTTTATAGTTACCTAGATCTTTCCGCTATATAATTTCCAGAAGTAGTAACATTAGAGGAATTGAATATCTATTCCTATGGACAGCAGGAAACTGCTATCCCTTTCCTCCTCCACAAAATAACTTCCCAGTGTCTTTTAAGAAAACAGAGAAACTTCTATCAATCTATCAGCAACTGTCCTTTCACAAGCTGAAGCTGCCAGTGGCAACATATAACTTCTACATTTGCCTTCTCCAGAGAGCCCCTAAGAGGGACTAGGGGTCATTAGAAGGGAAATAAATATTTTATTTTGGGAAAGATAAAATTATAACCACTTATTTGAATCTGAATAAGGTTTGTACATACAAATGTAAACCACCAAAACAAACAAGCGAAAGTCCCCAAAACTTGTCCTTTTCAATGTTTCTTCAATGAATAACACATTGAAATACTTTGGTTTTACATGTTTCATTTATCATATTTAGCTAAAAGAACCACTGTGTTACATGCAGTCACAGAAGACTACATGCAACTGAAAAATTCAACAAGGCTGGGTGCAGTGGCTCATGCCTGTAATCCCAGCACTTTGGGAGGCTGGGGCAGGTGGATTGCTTGAGCTCAGGAGTCCAAGACCAGCCTGGGCAACACGGCGAAACCCTGTCTCTCACAAAAACAGGAAAATTAGCCAGGCATGGTGGCACGTGTCTGTGTTCCCAGATACTCAGTACTCCTCCTCATACTCCACCCCTAAAGCCTGAGGTGGGGGATCACTGGAGTCCAGGAAGTTGAGGCTACAGTGAGCTGAGATCACATCACTGCATGCCAACCTGGGTGACAGAGTGAGACCCTTAAAAAAAAAGAAGACAAATGTAACAGTAAAAGGAGTTTTACAGAAAATGTAACCCAGTGGAACATATGCCTTTTTACTACCTTACTCAAAAAATTCTTACAGCCACTTTATTAGAAGAGCAGTTTATCAGAATACTGATTAAAAATCCACAAAAAAACTATAAAATTAAAGCAAGCAATAAACATCTAATTAACATCTAATTACCTTCCTGAAATAAGAGTTTTGATCAGTAAGTTAGAGACAATCATAAAATAATGCTAAGCCACTTTAAATTTCCCTTTAGAAATCTCTTTTAAAATGTTGTTCAACAGGCCATGATCTGTGGTATAAGATACCAGGTATGGCTATAAAGTAACTGAGACGGATCCCACAAACAACATATGACAATCAGTCTCATTGCTTTATAATCACACCAGGTACAAATGGTTTTAGAAATCAGTTGAGGCTCCCTCTTGAAGACTCAAGCTGGAAAAGGAGTAGGGAAAGCTGAACAGGTAGCCAAAGAAACCAATCCATGTAATTCTATTCAAAGAACACTAAATAAGAACACCAACTAATTTCAACAGGGAAGCTGTTTGGGAAAAGAAGTGTGTAATTATTTCAACCATCCATTCAACAATATTTACTGAACACATACTATGGTAAGGCTCCTTTCACCTCTTAAAGAGAGTAGAAAATTACCTGCTCTTGATGCAAAAATCCACGTGCCTTCAGGAGCAAAGGGGAACCTTTCGGACTAGGGAGAGAAGCCGCTCGCAGTGGCGTCCTTACAACAGCACAGACAAGAGCCGGGCAGAGGAGCCCGACCCTGCCGACCAGGCAGGAGGACAGCAGAGAGGCCAGCAGAACGAAAGTCCACCACCGACACTTGCAAAGGACTGGAGTGTTAGCCATTTTAGGTCTTAAATCTCTTACAGAATCTGGTGAAAGTTATATAGGAGTGCCCTCCTAGGAGAAAGGGCCTTCTCCCCAAACTCCACCCCTAAAGCCTGATAGGGTTCAAAGACCCTGACCTAAAGCTGCCTCAGACACTTGACTTTCAAAGATCTGAGGAGCTCTGGCCCAGCTTCAGGAGGGATACACACCCCAAAGGAAATGTAGGCATCAGAATAAAGGCCCAGTCAGAGCAGGCAGCGATTGATAAGAGTTAAGAATAATTAGACGGTAGTGCGGTGGCTCACGCCTGTAATCCCAGAACCTTGGGAGGCCGAGGCGGGCGGATCACGAGGTCAGGAGATCGAGACCATCCTGGCTAACACAGGGAAACCCCTTCTCTACTAAAAACACAAAAAATTAGCCGGGTGTGGTGGCACGTGCCTGTAGTCCCAGCTCCTCAGGAGGCTGAGGCAGGAGAATGGTGTGAACCCGCGAGGCGGAGCTTGCAGTGAGCTGAGATCGCACCACTGCACTCCAGCCTGGGTGACAGAGCGAGATTTCATCTTAAAAAAAATAAAAAATAAAAATAGGCCAGGCGCGGTGGCTCAAGCCTATAATCCCAGCACTTTGGGAGGCCAAGGCGGGCGGATCACGAGGTCAGGAGATCGAGACCATCCTGGCTAACACAGTAAAACCCTGTCTCTACTAAAAAAGACAAAAAAATTAGCCCAGCGTGGTGGTGGGCGCCTGTAGTCCCAGTTACTCGGGAGACTGAGGCAGAAGAATGGCATGAACCCTGGAGGCAGAGCTTACAGTGAGCCAAGATCGCGTCACTGCACTCCAGCCTGGGCAACAGAGCGAGATTCCGTCTCAAAAAATAAATAAATAAAAATAATAAAAATAATTAGACTGTAACACTGTAAGTATCAAAGCATATTTGGGACATGCCCCACCACTCCCATGTCCCAAGCCCTGGGCAAACACTGCTGAGCGCGGTGGCTCATGCCTGTAATCCCAGCACTTTGGGAGGCCCAGGCAGGCGGATCACAAGGTCCGGAGATCAAGACCATCCTGGCTAACACGGTGAAACCCCATCTCTACTAAAAATAGAAAAAAATTAGCTGGGCGTGGTGCTGGGTGCCTGTGGTCCCAGCTACTCAGGAGGCTGAGGCAGGAGAATGGCGTGAACCTGGGAGGTGGAGCTTGCAGTGAGCCGAGATCGCGCCACTGCAGTCCAGCCTGGGCGACAGAGTGAGACTCCGTTTAAAAAAAAAAAAAATCTTTGAGGGTCCAGAAGGACTGCTGCTGAGGGAAGAGTTAGGTGTATTCAGGGTCAAGCTGGGCATGGGGCAGAGCCCTGGCTGCCTGTGTCTCCATGGGTCCTGCTGGCTCCTGCTCCCAGGAGTTCTCATCTCACTCCACTGACTTAATGCAAGTCCTTCTCAAACGTTTATCCACAATACTTTCAGTGCTTCATACCCAGTCCCCATTTTTCTCTTCACTGATCCCTTAAAGAACTCAAGGGGGAAAAACAAACACATTCTACATTCTTTTATGAAATGAATATAGCAATAATTCTGACAGATGGAGGTTATATCAATTATAGATTTCCTGCTGAGACTTGTCAGTTTTCCTAAAATATAGATTTGCCCTGTCACTCTGCTTTGAAAAGCCTTTGATGTATCCCTTCTGTCAAACAAATAAAGTCCAAACTCTTTCACTGGACACTCAAGCATTGGGGAGCCAAACGGCCCTGAGGGTAAGTGAGACACGGGACGGTGAACCCTCTCTGACCCAGTGAAACTGTTGGGCAAAGTGACTGGAATAGTGGTTCATGCAGTCTAGGCAGGACGGAGAGGTGAAGCCAGGAGGGAAACTGGGAGAAAACTAAGAAAGGGTCCAGGAACTGGAAGCTTCAATAAAACTAAATGACAGTTTTACTGAAGACAGGGGGAGAAAGGGAAGAGGCACTGGTCAGGGCACAGGACACAGGAGTTTGCAACTCGAGCTGTAACAATCCTGGGAGATGATGAGGCCCAGGGAGCAGCTATGGGTCCAGGCTCCTGGAGAAGTAGAATGGCTGAAGGGTCTGTGGAAGGAATCTCTGGTTAGGTGTTCACTTTCCAGGTGGATTCTGAAGCTGCCCAGGATGGTGGCAGGACCTCTGATGAACAGGGAGCAGTGACAGGAGGGGAAGCACATGACTATGGAGAGGAGGAACACGGTCTGCTGCACAAAACTGAAACTGAAGTCTCCCCATGTGGAAGTGACTGGTTTGGATGTGCTGTACACCACCACCACAGTACCCCTTAGTGCCCACAGATGCACAGCAATGACCAACTTATAATTTTGCTAATGCTTGAACCTGAACCTCCTGCCATGTGGCTGTTGGGAAGCCGAATGTGTAAGCTACTGAGTGGTAGTCACTCACTGATAATTCCTGAGGACACTGGGCTACAGTCTGTTGCCAAAAGCCAAGGGTCTTTTTTTCTTTCTTCCTTGAGCAGGAAGTTCTTCAATCACATACAAGTAGGGCCAAGGGGCCCCTGTACAGCACCTGGATGTCAGCTTTTCTTCTTATGCTATCTCTTGACTGTATGTCAAGAGAAACAAAAGGGGGCAGGAGCAAGGCCCTGCCCAGAACAGAAAGCTTTCTTCCTTCACACAGAGGCAGAATGCGGGGGGGCACTGAAGACAAGCCACCAATCGGTGGAGAGCCACAGACTCTCAGTTAAGAGTTCCCGGGGCTGCCAACTTTCAACACAGAACAGGAACTCCTATAAATTACTGATCCCTCTCAGCTGAGCGGTTCTATCCACAGGTCACCTGGATTTAAGTGTTAGACAAGTCTTCTTTCCTTAAAATCTAAATTTCTTTTTTTGAGATGGAGTCTTAGTCTGTGGCCAGGCTGGAGTGCAGTGGCGCAATCTCAACTCACTGCAATCTCTGCCTCCCAGGTTCAAGCGATTCTCCTGCCTCAGCTTCCCGAGTAGCTGGGATGACAGGCACACACCACCACACCTGGCTAATATTTTTGTATTTTTAGTAGAGACGGGGTTTCACCATGTTGGTCAGGATGGTCTCGATCACCTGACAGGATGGTCTTCATCACCTGACCTTGTGATCCGCCCACCTCAGCCTCCCAAAGTGCGGGGCTTGCAGGTGTGAGCCACTGCGCCCAGCCAAAATCTAAATTTCTAAATGTCTGTTTGTGGCTCTTGGTTCTCTCCTCTGGAAAAACACCACTGAATAAAACCTGTTTTTCATTTATTGATGTATAAAATGCCATCAACCACAAGGTACATCATTATGTATCATGAAGAAAAAAATCTGTCAAGAAATTCTAAGATGTCATCGGATATAAGAAACATTCCCACTTTAAGTTGCACATTCTGGAATCAATGAGAATTCTTCTTTGACATAACAATTCTTAAAATGTTCAAAGACAGCCTCCCTGGGACCCCACTTCAGTCTTTTTTCCATACTAATTCTAGAGTCCCAAATCATTCATTTAAAAAAAAAAAAAAAAAAAATCTTTTTTTAAAGAATCTACAACTTACAGAAAAATTGGAAATATCATATAAAAACTCCTTCTAAAAAACCCAGAACCATTCAAGAGTAAGTTGCTAGCATGACGCCTCATCACTCCCGAATATTTGGCATTTTCCTACAAACAAATTTATAAACAGAATACAACCCCCAAATAAGGAGCTTAACACTGATGTGTCACTACCATCTAATCCCAAAGTCCATCCAAGCTTCTGCGACTTTCCCAATAAGGTCCTTCACAGCAGCCCAGATCAGAGTCATACGCTGCACTCAGTCGTCACATCACAGCCATCTCCGTCTGTCTGCAACTGTCCCTCAGTCTTTCTTGGTGTTTCTGACCTTGGCACTTTTGGAGACTACACACAGCCCAGTTGATCTGTAGAAGGTATTTCCTGTGCTAGATTCAGGCCAGGTGCTGCTGGCAGTAACGACACAGAGGTGAGGCGGTGCTCTTCACAGTGTACACCGCCGGGCGGCCCACCGTGCTCCTCACAGTGTACACCGCCTGGCGGCCCACCGTGCTCCTCACAGTGTACACCGCCGGGCGGCCCACCGTGCTCCTCACAGTGTACACCGCCGGGCGGCCCACCGTGCTCCTCACAGTGTACACCGCCGGGCGGCCCACAGCTTTTTTTATTTGCCATTACTGATAAAGTCCAGTTTGATAATTCGGTAAAGGTGATTTCTCCAGGCATGTGCACCGCGAAGTTCCTCTTTTTCCCTTTGTAATTAGTATGTATTCTGTGGGGAGGAGCTTTGAGGCTAGGTAAATATTCCATCCTCATGAAACCTTCAGTTTACTTTTACTTTTTAGATCAGAATAGATTCATGGTTCCTATTTCATTCAATCGGTTAAAACAGCTACTAACATTATTCATTATGACGCTGACATTCTAAATTATGCTTCATAAGACCCTGTGCACAGAGATTTCCTATCCTATTCTTTTCTGGACACTGGTTTTCCAGTGTCTTCACTTATGTAAATGTTAACTACAAATACAATACTTTCAGTATCAAGAATAGCATGACACTAACATCTCCCTACATCTGATTGTGTCCACAGGGATACAGTGTAAGATTTCAATAGAATTTTTTTTGAAGCCACGGCATACATCAGCATACACAGAGTTCATGTGACTGAAGGTTCCCAAGCATTCTCCTTCTCCACTTGAACTGTCACTTAAGCCACATCTCCACAAACCTTTGCTATACTCGTTTTAACCCATTTACAGGTTTACTTAATGAATACTTCCTCTTACCTATGTTTCAAGATTTCACCTCCCCAGTTTTGTGCCCCTTTCAAGTAAGATGCTTACATTTATGCTTTCTTACAAGTTTTTGATAAAAGAATTTTAAATGAGTGGGAAAAGAAACGTTAAGTACAGAGTTAGGCATTCTAACCAAGGGAGATTTAGGTTGGGAGGAAAGTGGGCTACAGAAGCTTTCACACCAGGCACTAGAACTCTAAAAGGCCTCCAAATCTGTTATTTACATTAAAGAATTTATAAATCTGAGAATTCACTGAACTGAACAATTAAGTAAATAGATGTAGGATTGCAAGAGCCAGGTTTTTCATTTAGGAGTGGGAGTTCAGTGATAAGAAAGGAGAGAGAGCTACAATGATCCATGTGGCAATGTATTAGAGTTGGAGACCTAAGTATGAACTCATTGTTAGCTTAACATCAACGCAGATGATTACAGATAGAAATATTTATAGAGGCTGGGCACGGTGGCTCACGCCTGTAATCCCAGCACTTTGGGAGGCCGAGACAGGCGGATCACCACGTCAGGAGATCGAGACCATCCTAGCTAACACGGTGGAACCCCGTCTCTACTAAAAATACAAAAATTAGCCGGGTGAGGTGGTGGCGCCTATAGTCCCAGCTACACAGGAGGCTGAGGCAGGAGAATGGCGTGAACCCGGGAGGCGGAGCTTGCAGTGAGTGGAGATCGCGCCACTGCAGTCCAGCCTGGGCGACAGAGTGAGACTCTGCCTCAAAAAAAAAAAAAAAAAAGAAAAAAAGAAATATTTATAGATACGTATATATGCAGGAGTTAGGATTCATGCATGTATTTCCTTGTTCTGTCAGCTGAGAAGGCCCAGAAGCAACAGGCATCTCGGCAGTAACGTCACATCTAATGCCCGGATCTTGGTTTTTAATACTACTCTGCCAATAAACAGAACCAGGGTTCCTTGGAAAAATGGCTGATTCTAGGACTGATGTGTCATTACTGATGAAGTTCAATAATGTTCAAGGGGCAGAAAATATATGCAAAAGGAGCCTGGCACATCTTAGAGCACCAGAAAGTAAGAAAGTGCTCAAAAACTAAACCAAACCAAACCAAAAAAAACAAAAAACCAACACCCACAACAATGGAGGCATGTCAAAGGACACAGGAGCCAACACGAAGAATCCCCAGTGGCCAAAGATGGGATAATTTGAGTAACAAAGTTATACTGTATTACAATCCAAAGTATAAAATAAATTCTCATGGGTCCATACTGATACAAATAAATGACTGAACAAATTAATAAATGGAGCAGAGGCAAATCACCCATGCAGAAAAATTCCAAATAATTCTGTAGATGCTCCACCCTAAGGGAGATGGAGCATAAATCCCCACTTTCCAAGTGTGGGCTGTACTCAGTGATGTCAAAAGTTATTGTACGGAAGGGGAAAACAGGAGTTAACTTCACAGTGGAGAAGCTGACAGACACTACCTCAGCCAGGTGACCGAAGTCAGCATCACCGGTGGTACTTCACACTGACAGCACGTAAACTCAATATGATAGGATGCATGCTAATGGTACTTTATAAATCCCTGTGGTCTTCCTCCCAAAAACCCATATCCCTAGCCTAATTATAAGAAAACTATCCAACATGTCCCAGTGGAAGGACGTTCTACAACATGCTGGAACAGCAGTCCTCAAAGCTGTTGAGGTCATCAAAAACAAGCAAAGTCTGAAAAAGTATCACAGCCAAGAGGAAACTAATGGATCATGATGACTAAATGTAATGTGGTGTCCTGGGTGGGATCCTAGCACAGAAAAAAAACTAGGTGAAAACTAAGGAAATATGAATAAAGTAATAGACTTTGATTAATAATTATGTATCAACATTAGTTCACTGTGGTACAACAAATCAACATCTCACATGGTACCTAACAAGGGAAACTGGGTGCGGGGTTTGTGGGCATTCTTTGTACTATCCTCACAATTTTTCCATAAATGTAAAACTGTTCTAAAAAGTAAAGTTTTTTTTTTTTTTTTTACAGACTCATTATATAAAAGGGAACAACTTCTCATCAGAAAAAACGTAAGCCAGAAAACAACAAAACAACGCCTTTAAAGTGCTGAACGGAAAATTGTCACACAAAAACTTCTACCTGTCTTTGAAAAATGATGGCAAAAAAAGACACTTTCAGATAAATAAATGTTGAGAGAATTCGTCACCGGGAGATCTGTGCTGCATGAAATGATTTTTAAAAAGGGAAATGATACCAAATGGAAACTTGGAAATTCAGAAAGAAAGAAAGAACAGCAGAACTGTTAGTATGTAGGCAAATATAAAAGCCTACCATTTTTTCATGAGTTTGGCCATTCCCACTCCCTTCACCAGTGAGGGGCCCCTTTCCTTCTTCCTCTAAATGCTCCTCAAACGTAAGCATCTGACAGTGGGTCTCATCTGACAGTGGGTCTCAACAGGGGCAGTAAAGCTCTCCTGGGGATGTCTGGAAACCCTGTGGGAGGGGGCTCTATGCTGTCACAGGCCTGTGTCACAGGCACAGGGGACTCTATGCCACAGCTGGTGGCATTGTGACTCTATGCTGTCACAGTACCACCAGCATTTAGCAGCCCATGCCTGGGAGGTGAAACACTCTGTAATGCAAAAGACAGACCTGCAGAGCAAAAGGACTGTCTGAAAATACCCCTTGCCTTGTCCTCCACTTCCATCCTGAATCGAGAAGCACTGTAAGCATCACTGCAGGGGTAAGAGATCCCCATCCAGACCTCTAACATCCACAACCTAAGGCTGCATGATTCTGCTTAGCAGCTGTGCCAGTGAGACCGACTCCTGAGATCCTAACTCCAAGGTCAGGTCCATCACCATATGAACTGCTATCAGTTAAGAATGTCTTCCATCCTGGAACCAGGAAACTGATTTCTAAAACAGTATTTCAAACGCATGTAGATCCTTTATATGATTTTACCTGCCTCCTCTTCTACTGCCAGTGAGAAAAGAGAAGCACAGAAAAGATAAAGTAAATCAAGTGACGACTTCAAACAACCCACTTGGGACACAGAGCCTGCAAGGAAGGCTAGTGGACAGTCTCATGTATCTGCTGGTAGAGGCACTCTCCAGTTCTACTTCAGATGTAAAGAAAAAAGGAAAATTAAGAGCTTATGGAAGTTTTAAAATGGAACCATTGCATTTATTTTTTTAAAGGCTATTTTTATTTTTTAAAAGCTACTGCTTAAGTGTTTCAGTTTTAGATTTTGATAATTATGAATTTTTTAAAAAAATGTATGAACCAGATGGAAGATACAGTAGAAGTATGTGCAAACTCAGGCAAAAATATAAATGCAATTTAAACCCTGACTTCCTGCCATAGCAGTACACTTCAACTTCAAGCTCCATCTTTTCTAAGGTAGTTAAATCCACATTCGATTAGAAGCTAAAAAACTTTAAATGGTAAAACAACGGTATACTTATATTCCTCATTTCCTCGATAGGCATTTAGAATAAAGAACACAGATTTACATTAAGTGGCCCAAATTACTGATATTTAAAGGTATTCTACAGTGTGTTTGTGATTTCTTTTTACTCGTTTTCATAAAGCATTTTTTGTATTCACAGTGAATTTTCTGTATTTTACAAAGTGTGACATTTTTCTATTCAATGCTAGATAATATAGAACTAAATAAGTTTTTAAGAGAATATGATGGAAAAAAGGTGAAGAGCCATTCAACTAATTTTGTTCAACCATCCAAAAAAAATACCCAGTAAGAAGCATCTGATATTGCTGACTGATAAAAAGATTAAAAAGCAACATTATTATTTGGTTACACGTTTATCTAAATTACCTCATCTTCCTTTCAACAATGGAAAGAATGTCCACAAAATTCTTACAGACATACAGATAAAATTACAGCTATTTCAATCAGACAGTGATTTAACACAACTTAAGATGATTAAACAGTAACAGTAAAGTCTGTATAAATCTTTAAAAACCAGGAAAACAGATCCATAATTTTCAGACAAGTATGCATTACTGTAAACTATCCAAGAACCCATAACTTCCCCTTCACACTACCACAGATCTGCTACCTACATGACAAAGAACTCACTCTGCTAACCAGAGGTAACAAGTGAAACCACACACTGAGTAGCCTTTCCTGTCAATGACATCATGGACAGGGCACTGGCACAGACGTCCTTCAGTCACCAGGTGAAGGGCATGTTTTAGAATAAACAGGACCAAGCTCTTGCTTGAAAAGGCAAGAAAACAAAATGCTTACACTTACATTGGTACATACAGTATATATGGAATACTTATATTCCAATGTGGAATTTTAAAATTAGGTATAAAACATAGCCTTAAATGAAAAGAAAGCTTAACAACCGAACTAAATATCTTAATAAAATCATTTCAGTGCAACCCATATGTATTTTGTTCAGGATATTTTGCTGACCACTGCAGAGAACCGAAAGACACGACACAAACTTTAACTTCATGAAACTCTGGGCTTTTCCTTACTGCCAGTCAAGTATGCAAAGAATGACAACATGAAAGGAAAAGGACAATACCGTCATGGAGGTACAGAGAGGGCTCTGAGGACTGCAGGAGCCTTGGACTACAAACTCAGTAAGAGCAGTGATCTGGGTGTCTCTCCTTTTGACTTTTACCAGTTCTTACTAGTTCATATTGAAATGCACAGCACAGAGAGCTGCCAAACCTACTGCTTCTGCCCTACAATGAAGGGAGGGGCAAAACTGGCACATGGTAAAAGCATGGGTCTCTGGGTCCATCCCTTGAGACTGTCTGGGGGGGGTGGGGGGAGGATCCTGGAATCAGTGTCTTTCCAATTACCGTATGTGACTCTGACACAAGGGTCCTTCAGTTTCTGTAGACAGCACCATCCTACAGGGTGAGAAGCGTTATCCGTGGAGGGAGGGGCCTGGAAAGCAAGGAGTTGCCACTGTATAATGACTTTCTCTGAGTATAAGCAGAAACAGAAAGGCAGAAAGCTATGGCATACAAAAGTCAGAGATTTATCATGAATGCCTGGCTGAAAAGACGAGACCCAGAGAAGCTTCTGATGGAGTGTGTGCTCTCTGCGCTACTTAATGTGAACTTCTCACCCCATTCTCAGGACAGGCTTTCAGCTAGTGCAGCTCGCCGGACTGAAATGGGACCCTTCCACAACCACTGTCTCTCCCACCCCGAGCACGGGCTCCAAGAACCCTATCAGCCAGGATGCACGCCTTCCTGCTCCACTCTTCCTCTCCACACTTCACCTGTGGGAACTGCACCTTGTAGGGCTTCTGTTGCCACCACTGGCTCCCTCCACACTCCCACCCAATGCTTCCTGCTGGTTTTCCAGGTCCCAATTAGACGGCAGAGAAGCAGCTAAGAACCCTGCTAGCTGCTTGAGACAGCTGCCATTCTTCAGCAGGGCTCTGGCTGCCCAGTTCTGTGGCTGCTGCACGTGCACGTGTGAGTGTGAGACGGCACACCCTAGTGCCGCGCTGGAAAGCACAGCTTAGGCGGCATCGATGCCACGTCTCCCTTCTTTCAAATCCTCCGGTTACTGACAGTTCTTGCTTTAGGCACACTTCTGCTTGGAATTGAACGTACTATTACCCTATCTACCATGTTGAGCCGTGCTGTCTCGTTCCTGTACTTAAAATTACTTTTGTTTTGCTTTTCCCCACCTCAGAACCTTCACTCCCGAGGGGCCTGTGCCTAGAATACTCTTCTCCACTCTTCAACTCCTATTCAGATGCCGTTTCCTCAAGGCATTCCTCTCTGACCCCTTGGACCTAAGTCACTTCCCACAGTCATGACTTCATACTCAGTGTTTATCTTCTCTGCTTGATTGTAACTCCATGGAAAGAGGTACCACGTGTGTCCTGTTTATGTTTGGAGCTCTAACAAGAGTTCAAACAACAATCAGCATATAAAATCCAAATCTCTCTACCTGCAGTTACCTAACTTTCTACCTTTCCTCAGACTCCCTCTACTCCAACCAGAGTCCTGATTCATGTGGTTCCCCTACTGAGGGTATTTTCTCTTTCTGGTCAAATCTTAAGTAATCCTAATTATTTAGGGCCTAGCACAATGAATGCCTCCTATATGAAGCCTTCCAGACCTGAGTCAGAACCCCTTTCATAATACTACTATGCTGATCCCACCACATAGGTATGCCAAGCTAAGCACTGAGTGGCTCCCCAATTATTTCATGCATGTGTGTCTCCCTAAGGGAGGAAGTATTCCTGGCAGACACTCACTTGTACATCCTTCTAAAAATCCCTACAATGTCCATCACAGGATGCCTGGTATATAGCAGGTATAAATCTATACCTGTCGATTAACTATTTTTTGTACTAGATATATTTTAAACAATTGAAAGTTATACGGAAAAAACACCAGGAGAATGAAGGAAAAGTATACTTAGAAATGTTTTAAAAACTGCCAATCTCAAAATGAAAGAAATAATTGATTTCATAATTTTATAAAAGCTACTGCTTATTCCAGGCATAAGAAAAATTGTACAACTGTTACACTTTAAACAAGTTTGTTAGCTCAATAAATTTTGCAATCGCCCTCTTTTAGGTAGATGAGGATGCTAGTTTAAAGACTCAGTTACCCGAACTCACAAGGCTGATAATCAACTTGGTCTAAGATTTAAATCCCAATCTTGTGACTGTTTGATATTTATGCCAAATTCTTTTCTCTATTTTAGAGGTACTATATCATCCAACTAAAACTGACTTTTTCTTCTATAACTAAAAATGATTGAGTATGTCATAAAAAATTAAAATCTGTGATAAATTATTAAATATGATATTGGAAGATGAATAACCAGAAGAAACTGAGACAGCTATGGAAACAGATAGTGATCTATAAATTGGATAAAATATTTCAATAATGTTTTTCTAAGGTGATGAATATGTAACAGACAGCTGGAAACAGATAGTGATCTATAAATTGGATGAAATATTTCAATAATGTTTTTCTAAGGTGATGAATATGTAACAGACAGCATCTCCACTGAGAACAGAATGAAACCAAGAATTTATTCTGTCTAGAAAACAGGAGACAATGGGCAACAGCCTAGAAATTCAAAGGGAAAACAGAAAGGGCTCAAAGAAAAAGGACACAAGCTCTAACCAAGAACCAAGAATCCTTTCACACTCTAAGATGAGTTAGTTTGCAGATAATTCACAAATTCCCAAACAAAATGGCACTTTTACTAATCTTAAAAATAAAAGCAATATTATATTGCAGATTTTTTTTAAACAAAAGGACATTGCTTTTGTGAATAATACATCCATGTTTTCCATTTAAATGATTGTGTAACTTTTTGGATTAAACAAGACTCATTAAACTGGAGTAGCTTGGCTTACATTTCTAACTCTAAAATACATAATGTGTATGTTTATGGCACGTCTTCACAGTTAATCTTTCAATCTTATACTCAGCATGTTTCTACTAATTATAAAGCAAAGCAAATCTCTTTACTTTTACATTTTGCTTGTCCACTTTTTTATTTTTTTTTTTTAATAGAGATGGGATTTCACTATGTTGCCCAAGCTGGTCTTGAACTCCTGGTCTCAAGTGATCTTCCCACCCTGGCCTCCTAAAGTGCTAGGATTACAGGTATGAGATGCTGCACCTAGCCTCTCGTCTTTTTTTTTTTTTTTTTTTTTTTCTTTTTTGAGACAGGCTTTGCTCTCTTGCCCAGACTGGAGAGCAGTGGTATGGTCTTGGCTCACTGCAGCCTCCGCCTCCCAGGTTCTCAAGCAATCCTCCCACCTCAGCCTCCAATGTAGCTGGGACTACAGGTGAGCACTAGCACACTTGGTTCATTTTTGTATTTTTAGTAGAGACAGGGTTTTCTAATGTCTAGAACAGGTTGATCGAGAACTCCTGGGCACAAGCTATACCCGCTTAAGCCTCCTAAAGTGCTGAGATTACAGGTGTGAGCCACCATGCCTGGCCACTATCCACCGCCCTTTTTTTTTGTTTTTTTTTTGAGACAAGGTCTTGTTTTGTTGCCCAGGTTAGAGTACAGCAGCACAATCTCAGCTCACAGAAACTTCCACCTCCTGGGTTCAAGGATTCTCCTGCCTCAGTCTCCCAAGTAGCTGGGACTATAGGCATGTACCACCATGCCCAGCTAATTTTTGTATTTTTGGTAGAGATGGGGTTTCATCATGTTGACCAGGCTGGTCTTGAACTCCTGACCTCAAGTGATTCGCCTGCCTCCGCCTCCTGAAGTATTGGGATTACAGGCGTGAGCCACCATGCCCAGCCACTGTCCACTTTTTAATACCATTCTATCATTATATAGTCTTTTAATTTCTATCTTGAATACTTAAAATATGAATAAAAGTAACAAAAGATCACCTCATGAATACTTGCTTTGTCCCTCCAAGTCAGAATATTGGAGGACATGCCACTGAAACCTGTTTCAGTTTAAGATCTTGTATGTGCGTTGCTTTTGAACTTTAGATTGCATTATACTTTTAAAAACTAGCTTTAATGAGGTATAATTTACACCCTACAAGACTCATCTTTCTAAGTGTGCAATGAGTAAAATGATAGGGATGTGCAACCATCACCACATCCAGTGTTGGGTCATTTCCATCACGCCCCAGGAAATTCACTCCCGCCCTTTTTAAAAATACACGTTCCCTTTTTGGTGTTTTACTTTCGTTTTTAAAGATCGGGGTTTTGCTGTAGTTACCCACCGAACTCGTGGGGTCAAGGGAGCCTCCTGCCTCAGTCTCCGACGTAGCTGGGATTACTGATGCCTGCCAACATGCCAGCTCTCTCATGCTCACTGCAATTAATCTTCATGCCCACCTCTACCCTACACAGCCACCAATGTGATTTCTGTCTCTGTATGTTTGACTTTCTTAGACATTTCATATACATGGAATCAGACAATAGTAGCGTTTTGTGTCTGGCTTCTTTCATTTAGCCAATGCTTTTGAGCTTTATCCATGTGTCAGGAGTTAATTCCAATTACAGCTGAGAACACCACCAGCGTGAACTGTACAGATCCACTTACGGGCAAATTGTCTTCCTTCTTGGCCATCCCTGAAATAACAAGACCACCATCCTCTTCCTCCTATTCCCCAAGCCTACTCAATGGGAAGAAGATAAGGATGAAAACCACTATGGGGATGTGACCACTTCCACTTAATAAGGAGTAAACATATTTTCTCTTCCTTAGGATTTCCTTAAAAACGTTTTCTTAAATAACAGCACATAACATATGTAACAAACAAAAGATGTGTTAACTGCCTATGTTATCAGTGAGGCTTCCGGTCAACAGCAGGCTATTAGTAATTAAATTTGGGGTTCGGCATGGTGGCGCACGCCTGTACTCCTAGCACTTTGGGAGGCCGAGGCAGGTGAATCACCTGAGGTCAGGAGTTTGAGACCAGCCTGGCCAATATGGCAAAACCCCATCTCTACTGAAAATACAAAAGTTAGCTGGGCATGGTGGCACGGGCCCGTAATCCCAGCTACTCGGGAAGCTGGGGCAGGAGAATCGCTTGAACCCAGGAGATAGAGGTTGCAGTGAGCCAAGGTTGCGCCATGGCACACCAGCCTGGGCGACAGAGTTGAGGCTCCATTTCCAAAAAAAAGGTAAATTTTGCGGGAGGCAGAAGTTACACACAGCTCTTTGACTGTGTGTGGGTAGGTGTCCCTCCCTAAACTTCTCATTGATCAAGGGCCAACTGCAGTTGCTGAACTATATTCAATTTTATGGACATATAACTTGTTTATTTATTCACCAGTTGATGAACACCTGCATTGTCTCTACTTTTGTGGCCATAATAAGCAATGTTGCTACGAGCATTTGTGTGTAAGTCTCTGCATGGACTAAGTCTCTGTGTGGACACGTCATTGTCTTCAATCCTCTCGGATATCTGGGAGCGGGCTGCTGGGTCGTTTGGTATTTTTATGTTTAACTTTTAAATAAATTGCCAAACTATTTTCCAAACTGGTTGTACCATTTCACATTTCTGCTTGCAACACATAAGGATTCTAGTTTATCCACATCCTCAACAAAACTTGGTACTGTATGACTTTTTAATGATAATTATTCTAGAGGATGTGAAACAGTATTGTTTTGGTTGCACTGTTGTTTTGACTGCATTTGTCTAATGATCAATACAATGTCTAATTATTAAACCCTTTGCCCACTGTAAAACTAGGTTGTTTATCTTATTGATTTTTATAAGAGTTCTTTATATAGTCTGGATGCAAGTCCTATATCAGATGTATGATTCAAAAACACGTTGTTTGTGGCTTATCTTTTCATTGTTTTAATGGTTTCTTTTGAATGATAAAGGTTTCAAATTTTGATAAAATCTAATTTTTTATACACAGTGTTTTTGGAGTCATAGGCAAGAACTTCTTGTTCAAAATCACAGACTATCTTCTAAAAGTTTACAGTTTTACCTCTTACATTTTGTCTAATATCCAAGTGAAGTCAATTTTATGTAGTCCAAATCCCTCCCTCCCTCCCTCCCTTCCTCCCTCCCTCCCTTCCTCCCTCCCTTCTTCCTCCCTCCCTTCCTTCCTCCCTCCCTCCCTTCCTTCCTCCCTCCCTTCCTCCCTCCCTCCCTTTCTTCCTCCCTCCCTTCCTTCCTTCCTCCCTTCCTTCCTCCCTCCCTCCCTTCTTTCCTTGAAACGATCTTGCTCTGTGGCCCCGATTACAGTGCAGTGGTGCGATCCTGGCTCACTGCAGCCTCAACCTCCTGGGCTCAAGCAATTTTCCCACTTTAGCCTCCCAAAGTGCTGTCATTATAGGCACAAGCCACCAGGCCTGGCTTCTTTTTTTAAATTTGCACATGGATAACAATTGTTTCAGCACTAGTGCTTGAACGACTGACTGTTCTTCCCTCACTGAATGATCGTGGCACTTCGGTTGAAAATGAACTGACCATAAAGATATTTATTTCTAGATTCTCAATTGGGATCCATTGATCTATATGCGTATCCTTCTACCACTGCCACAGTACCCTGGTTACTAAAGTTGTGGAACGGAGTAGTGTAAGTCCTCTAATGCTGTTCTTTTTCCAAAATGCTTTGGCTATTCTAGGTACTTTGCATTTCCACATAATTTTAGGATCAGCTTATCAATTTCTACAAAACACATGCTATGATTTGCATAGGTATGCACCACAAGGAATTTATATATCAATTTTAAGATAACTGCCACCTTGACATTGAACAATGGAATCAAAGGATAGGAAAGGTCTCTCCATTTATCCAGATTTTTTTTCTTTGTTTTTTTTTGTTTTTTTTTTTGAGACAGGGTCTCGCTCTGTTGCCCAGCCAAGAGTGCAGCAGCATCATCTGGGCTCACCACAACCTCTGCCTTCTGGGCTCAAATGATCCTCCCACCTCAGCCTCCCAAGTAGCTGGGACCACAGGTGCATACCACTATTTATTTTTTATTTTTTTGTAGAGACAGGGTCCCCCTACATTACCCAGGCTGGTTTTAAACTCCTGGGCTCAAGAAATCCTCCCGCCTTGGCCTCCCAAAGTGTTGGGATTACAGATATGTGCTACCACAGTTGGCTGAGATTTTCTTGAATCTCTCTCAGTAATGTTTGTAGGTTCAATGTGCAATTCTTATATTTCTTTTTAACAGGTTTTTGTTCTTAGGCTATTGAGAATGAACTCTTCTTAATTTCACTTTTGGAATGTTCATAGCTAGCATATACAAATACAGTGGCTTTTGGGCAGACCCAGTGGCTCACACCTGTAATCCCAACACTTTGGAAAGCTGAGGTGGGCAGGTCACTTGAGGTCAGGAGTTCGAGAGCAGCCCAGCCAACATGGTGAAACCATGGTGGTGCGTGCCTATAATCCCAGCTACTGAGGAGGCTGAGGCAGGAGAATCACTTTCACTTGAACCCAGGAGGCAGAGGCTGCCGTGAGCCAAGATTGCGCCACTGCACTCCAGCATGGGCGACAGAGTGAGACTCTGCCTTCAAAAAAAAAAAAAGAGACAGAAATACAAATGGTTTTTGTATAATGACTTTGTATTCTACATTCTTTCTAGACTTGTTTATTAGATCTAGTGGCTTTTTAATAAATTCTATCTGATTTTCTACATACATAACCTGTGAATAATGAATTTTATTTCTGCCTTTCCAAACTGGATGCCTTTTAGTTTTTTCTTCCCTATTTACAATGGCTAAAACCACAAGAAAAATGTTGAGTAAGTATAATGTCGAAATCAAGGAATGAGAGTGGACATTCTTGGCTTGTTCCTGATTTTAGGGAGAAAGCAGTTAGTCATTCACCATCAAATATGCTGTTAACTGTGACTTTTTCATAGACGCCCTTTATCAGGCTGAGGATGTTTCCTAATGTGTTGAAAGCTTTTTTTTTTTTTTCTTTAAATCATGATAGGTACTGAGATTTTGTCAAATGCTTTTTCTGCACCTACTGAAAATGGTTAGTTGGCTTTTTCATTTATTCTATTTATTTTTCAGATGTAAAAAAACAAAACAAAACTATATATCCCACTTCTGGGGTAATGAATCTAATCCATTTTATATGTTACTAGATTCTATTTGTTAATAACTTTAAAAGAATTTTTGTGCCTACATTCATAAGGGATATTGGTATATAGTTTTCATGGATATCTTTGTTTGGCTTTGATACGAAGGTAAAAACTGGCTCCACAGAGTAAGTTGGGAAATGTTCTCTATTTTCTGAAAGTTTGTGATGGATTAGAATTATTTTTTCTTTAAATATTTGACAGACTAAACCAGTGAATTTCATGGGAAGAGATTTAATCCCCAATTCAATTTCTTTTTTTTTTTTTTTTTTTTTTTTGAGACAGTCTTGCTCTGTCGCCCAGGCTGGAGTGCAGTGGTGCGATCTCGGCTCACTGCAAGCTCCGCCTTCTGGGTTCACGCCATTCTCCTCCCTCAGCCTCCCAAGTGGGTGGGACTACAGGTGCCTGCCACCTCGCTCGGCTAATTTTTTGTATTTTTAGTAGAGATGGGGTTTCACCATGTTAGCCAGGATGGTCTCGATCTCCTGACCTCGTGATCCACCCACCTCGGCCTCCCACAGTGCTGGGATTCCAGGCGTGAGCCGCCGTGCCCGGTCAAGATTTCTTACCTATTATAGGTCTACTCAGATTTGCTATTTTTTCTTCAGTCAATTTTGACAATGTGTATATTTTTAGGAATTTGTTCATTTTATTCAAGGTGTCTAATTTGTCAGTATAGAGAAAAAAGTAAACATAGCAGGTTTGAACTACTATCCTTCAAAAGGCCTGCTAACAATGTTGGCCCTTGGGTGGCATCTGGGAACATGGATTTGGAGAGGATTTCCACCATTACCTGATAAAAGTGACTCACTGTGAGTGTGACTATGTGGTGAGTCCTGTGAGTCCTCCTAGTGAGTCACTGAACCTGTGGATGGTCATGGGGACCCCAGACATAGTTATAGTTACCATAAAGTTGTTCACAATATTCGTTTATAATCCTTTAAGTTTCTGTAGAGCCAATAGTGATGTCCTTTTTTAGTTGTGGTTTTGGTAAACTGCCTTCTTTTTTATTGTTGGTCACTCTATCTAAAGGTTTGTCAATTTTATTGATAGTTCCAAAGAACCAACTTTTGGGTTTCATTGACTTTCTCTACGACTTTTCTGTCTCACTTATTTCTCCTCTAATCTTTATTAACTCCTTTGTTCTACTGGTTTGGGGTTTTGTTTGTTCCTCTTTTTATAGTTTCTAAAGGCAAAACTTAGTTTAATGATTCTAGATCTTTGTTTACTGACCTAGGTATTTAA
The DNA here is from genome assembly GCF_047675955.1 of Chlorocebus sabaeus. Taxonomy (NCBI): domain Eukaryota; kingdom Metazoa; phylum Chordata; class Mammalia; order Primates; family Cercopithecidae; genus Chlorocebus; species Chlorocebus sabaeus. The sequence continues at coordinate 2,122,105 of NC_132926.1, read as the reverse complement.
AGCTACTAACTTTCATCTAAGAACTGCTTTCCTAGTATCCTACAAATGCTGATGTGTTTTCCTTTTCATTTGGTTCCAAACGTTTTTAAATTTTCCTTTTGATATTTTTATTGGACCCATGTGTTATTTAGATGTGTGTTGCTTAATTTCAAATACTTGGGAATTTCCCAGATTTTCTTCTTTAGTTGTGGTTGAAGAATGTACTTTGTACAGTTTCAGGCTTTGAAAATATATTCAGACTTGTTTTATAGCCAACCATATGGTCTCTCCTAGAGAATGTTCCATGTGTGCTTGAAATCAATGCGTACTCCAGTCAGTACGTAGAATGTACTACATATGTTGGCTAGGTCAAGTTGGTTAATAGTGTTGGTCAAGTTTTCTGTATGCCTACTAATTTTCTATCTAGCTATTCTATCAATTACTAAGAGTAGGGTATTAAAATCTCCAACTATAATGGTTGAAATGTCTGTTTCTCCTTCCCACTCTGTCATTTTTTGCTTTGTATATCCTGGGTCTCTGATACATGTTGGTGTGCCTGATAGTGTCCCACAGGCATCTGAGGCTCTCTTCATTTTCCTTCAATGGATTCTTCCCTCTGCTATTTCGAATCTGCTGTTGAAGGCCTCTAGTGAATTCTCCATTTCCAAAATTGTACTCTCCAATTCCAGAATGTCTGTCTGGCTCAGCTCTTTTATATAATTTTTATGTTCTTTACTGAGAATCTCTATTTGTTGTCTCATTGCTGCCATTCATTATTGTCATACTTTATTTCTTTGAATACAGTTTCCTTTGGTCTCTGAACATATTTAAATTAATTGCTTTGAAGCTTTTCTCTGCTAAATCTACTATCTGGGAACACTCACAGGCAGTTTCTATAGACTTTTGTTTTCCTGAGTATGAGTCAGACATCTCTATATTTTGTATGTCTTATAAACTGTTGAAAAGTGAACATTTTAGACAATACATTGTAGCAACCCTAGATTCTGATATTTTCCCCCTTAAAGTTGGTGGTGCTGCCTTGTCTGATTGTTCACTTTTGTTTAGTAACAGGCTGGGTTAAACACATGAAATCTATTTTCACTGTGATGTGCAACCACGACGTGTCCACTCAGTTTCTTCTTGTGCTATGTTCTTTTTCCTCCTCCTTTTTAATAAGACTGGTTTCCTAGGAACTGCCCAGTCACTGGCTCTCCTGTGGTAGCCTGCCTCTGTGAAGTCACCTCCACAGACAGTGACACTGGACACTGGTGTCACCCACCACTGCAGACAGAAACTGCCAGTCCTTGCAGCCTGCTCCACACGGGCAGAAACTCCATACCGCACAGCTTGGGAAGCTTGGGAAGCAGCACCCTGCTAAACCACAAATCTCCATTGCTCTTACCTGAGGTCTAGAAGTTTTCCAAAGCATAAATGTGTCTCAGATTATTGTCCCTTCATTGACATCCAAAACACTGAAATGGCTGTTTTGTCAATTCTGTCCAGTTTTTTAGGTGCTTTTTTGGAAGAGGATTTGCTGGTCTCTTCACTTGGTCTTTACCGGGAGTGCTACCCCTACTTCTCTATTATTTTAATGGTACCTTATAAATATTTTACAAAGTTTTTCTCTAATGATTATTTTGAAATATTTCAAATAAGCAAAAATTACAAAGAATATAATAAATATCTGTCTACCCACACACTCAGCTTAATAAATAAAACATTATAGATACATTTACTTCTCTATGATCCTATTTCCTTTCTTCCCTCTCCAGAGACAACCATTATCCTAAATTTTGTATTTATTAATCTTATGTATGTTTTTCTTAGTTTATACCTATATACATGCTCTTAAATTACTTAATTACTTAATTAAAATGTTTTGCATTTTAATTTTATTCAAATGATATCTCACTCTAAATATTCTTCTATAACTTACTGTGTTTGGGAGACTTATGTAATACATGTAGCTTTAATTCACTGACAGTTAACTGCTGCATAAACATGCCACAATTAACCCAGGCTCCTACGACAGATACAGGTGTTTTCAATAACCTGCTGTTACAATGCTGTAATACTCTCATACACGTTGTCCGTGCACAAGTGCAAGAGTAACAGGGTGTAAAGAAGGATAGAGAGGCTATCGGTGCTTGTGTAAATATATGACATCTACCCATTGGCTCCCACGTGGTTGGAGGGGAAATGTGAGAGACGGGGAAACGGCGGTTGTGTCCACCACAGGGATCCATGGCCTTCCACAGAGTCTAGACTGAGAGTCACAAGGGGCCTTATAGAAGGCCTCTATACTCCAACCCCCACCCAGGAGGCAACGTGGCCTGTGTCTCAGAGCATGTCAGCGGAAAATTTGGGACTAAAACCTAGGTTTCCTTTCTTCACTGCCTTCTTTCTCCAAGCAAGATCTGTAGACCAGCAACATCAGTGTCACCGAGAAACTTGGTAATAATACAGGCTGTTGGGCCATATTCCAGACTTACTGAATCAGAATTTGCATTTTAACAAGATTCCGAGATGCACATTAAAGTTTTAAAGCTTGAAAAGTAGAGTGTGTCTCTAGGGGTGGAATTACCGATCACAGTGTGCAGATTCTTTTAACTACACCGGACAATGCCAAATTTCTCTCCAAAGTGTCGTACCAATTTACCCAGTTTAGTTTCCCACATTACTTTTTCTAAGTGTCTATGAACCTAATCACAACCTAAGGCCATTTCCTATTGCTCTTATGTACACCTCCACTGTTTGCCTTACAAAGCTTCCATTTCCTAAGAATATATCCTCAAACTATACCCCTGCATTTCTTTAATTGGTGCTGTTAAACACTCGTCTGTGATAAAAAGAGTTACATGGTCAAATAGGTTTGGGAAACACTAGATTAATCAAAATAAAACAGGTTTTTTGTTTAGTTTTGTGTTTGTTTTTGAGACAGGTTCTAACTCTGTCGCCAGGATGCAGTGCAGTGGTGTGATCACGGCTCACTGCAGTCTCAACTTCCCCAGGTTCAGGAAATCCTCTCACCTAAGCCTCCCAAGTAGCTGGGACTACGGGCATGCACCATTACACCCGGCTAATTTTTGTATTTTTTGTAGAGATGGGGTCTCCCTATGTTGCCCAGGCTGGTCTTGAACTCCTGGGCTCAAGCAACCCTCCTACCTTGTCTTCCCCAGGCTCAGGGAGCAGTGATCGTACCACTGCACTGCATCCTGGGCAACAGTTAGACCTTGTCTCAAAAAAAAAAAAAAAAGCCTGTTTTATGTTTTACTTTGATTAACCTAGTATTTCCCAAAGTTCTTAGATTACAGGTGTGAGCCACCACGACCAGCCAAAACAGATTCTTTAAGACTTCTCAGAGACCCAGAAATGTTAATAAGCACTAGGAGCCCCTAGATGTGGACTACGTTTCAAGGATTTTCTGAAACTTTGTGTCCCCATGAGTCCTCTAGGAACATATCTAAACATACTAACATTTCAAGGAGCACGGATGGGAAATGCTGCATTGATACAGGCTTCCCGTCCTTTTTAAATACAAGTAATTTAAATTTTTTTTAAGATTTCAATTCCCTCTTATAATTCCCAGATCTTCTCATACTTTTATTAAAAGACTCTCATTTTAGCTACTTCTCTGAGGTTCTGTGTAAGTAAAACAACATTAATAAGAAAGAAAAATTCATTTTGCTCAGCTGAATTTCTCCCTATTCATTTTTCTCGTGTTTTAAGTAAAGAAGAAATCAGCATGGAATGAAGATAAGTTACATTAGGCCCAAATTTTTAAACAGTTTTTCTTCCCTCTGAGACAACTGAGGAAACCAAACCGGCACCTGCTCTGAAACCCGGCAGAAAAACTACCCTCCTGAGCCCCATGTTTCCACACAGATGTCCAGCTAAATTAAACTGTTCCTTAATTTTCTTTTGGTTTCCCTGAATAAATTAAAAGTTACACGACCCCAGTGATCTCTGGATAGTGAAAAATCACACATTTTATTTCACTCTTTGTGTTTTTCTTTAGTTTCAGTTTTTGTACAATAAGCATGCGTTACTTTTGCGATTGGAAAAAATATACCTTACTTATCTTCTTTCTTTTTTTTTTTGAGATGGAGTCTTGCTCTGTCACCCAGGCTGGAGTGCTGCAGCGTGATCTCGGCTCACTGCAAGCTCCACCTCCCAGGCTCAAGCAATTCTCCTGTCTCAGCCTCAGCAGCTGGGATTACAGGTGCCCTCCACCATGCCCAGCTAATTTTTAAATTTTTAGTAAAGACAGGGGTTTCAGCACGTTAACCAGGGTGGTCTCAAACTCCTGACCTCAAGTGATCCGCCCACCTTAGCCTTCCAAAGTAATCTTACTTCTAAAAGGCTTAGTTTGAAAGGAAGACAACAAGTCAGAGGGCACTAAAGTCTAAATCCACCTGCACCATTCTATCAAGATGTGCAGGGAAGTACCAATGACTCTCAGTTAAGGTGGGCAAGTCTTTGCAAGAAACTTGCTAAAAGTCATTATGTAAAAACTACACGATGAAAAGTTAGTTCTTTAAATAAGTCAAACTCTAAAATTCTCATGAATGCAAAACTAAATTTTATCTAGATTTCAACTTAAGGAGACAGAGTGGTGAAACTAACAGAACATCAACAAAACTGGGGTGTGAGCCCTCTTCTGTTGGCCCTTACCTCTTTCAGTCCCCTTCCTAGTCTGTAAGATGAGAGAGAACCTACATCACGCATGGTTACTGTAAGAACTGTCTAAAAAACATATTTAAAAAACTCATCACACAGCGCTTGGCATTTATATAGTAAGTGCTCAATAAACTGCAACTATTGTTATTAAACAACTAGAAATACCCTGACTGCTTCCAGAAGAAATAAAGAAGCATTGTTACTACTGAAATTGTATGAATTACTACGTCAGTTTCAACATTCATCCTGATGAAAAGAGAATCCTTCCCAGACAGGTAATCCTTGAGAATCCATGACATAACCTGGGTGAATGATTCCAAATCAAATACATTATTTGTCGAAGTTAGTAAGCAAAATGTAGAAACGCAAAACAACTAAGGATTTAATCACAGCCGGTGATTTAGTAAGTCCAAGTTGTACGAACTGCTGTCATCATTACTTATGAAGAAGAAGAAATTCAACTATGGGGAAAAAACATGTATCCCAAAGAACAAATGGCAATACTAATAGGATTATGTTGGAAATTACATGGCTTCAGCAGAGGCAGAACGCTTACCTATAAAGCAATGATTTCTAAGAAGAAAAACAAAACCAACAGCCCCCATGCTTTGTTTACCTGGGTGAGTCATGGTAACCGGCTCCTCTTTGGATTTATTATTGTAGATGACTACAGCAACTGCATTGTGGAAAGCAGCCCGTGATATTTTCTCTTTAAATGTGCAGTTTCCCCTCTGCAGCAAGGCAATCCACTGTTTGATATTAGGAGGGACAAAGAACCGGGTTTGTGGATCACAGCCCAGATGATCAGCAACTGAAAAGAAAAAGAAATATACACATGAAAGATAAATAAAACTGACCAAGTCTTTATCAAAGCGTCAGCTGCTTTCTGAATACCACACAGAGCTAAAGCATGTCAAGCAGCTTGTAGCCAGCGGAGCTATGAACACATCCACAAACAATGCAATGAATCAGTATCTACAGGGAGAGACGCTCCAGTGAACTGCAATATAATGCACATTAAAACAATGAAAATTTCTTAACTTTACAGACTGTTAAAAAATAAAAAGACTGATAATATCCAGTACAGGGCGGTAAAGGGAGGAGGAAGAAAAGGCCAACACAGATGAGAAACCCAGGTGACTGATATAACCCCGACTTTTACTCACTCGTGTTCAGGTGCTAGCCCTCTCCACACACACCCCACCACCACTACCCCCACTGTGAGAAAGCAGGAGACTGGACTGGGGGCCGATGAGGAAGCCAACGTAATCCTTGGTTCAGTTACTAAGCGATCCTGTTGAAATTCAACCATGTTTGAACAAAGTTCTTCATCAATGTCTAAGGAAAATTTACAAGTTTGGTTTTGGCTTATATTTGAAAGGTGAAGTAGTTAAAGTAACATCTAAGTAGAATAAATGTATTATTTCTCTAATTTATATTAGCAAAAGTCACCCCACAACTCCCTATCAAGATACACTTACTGTATCCATCTGTTTAACAGGTTACAAGAAGACACTAAGAATGTTGGTTCTACAAATTACATGGCCACTGTTCTGGATTTTTTGGGATAGTTTATTTAAAATACTCATAAGTACATTTAAATCTGTCAGAGTAAGCTCCTCAATTTTTTACTCTGCACATATGGCCATCATGGTTCTAACATCCTCCGCAAATCTTAAGAAGCCCCCGGCTGCTCTTCCCACTCCCACTTTCACATTTATAACAGGTTCAAATGAGACAGAAGGGTAGTCCAGGAGGGAAGAGAAGTCACCAAAGGTAGTGTCTGAAGACTGCTGGCACACAGTGGCGGAGGGTGCCAGCCCTGTGCCCTGAGTCAGCCCTGTCGGTCCTCTGTGTGCCGGGAAGGAAGCGAGGAAAGGGAACACAGCACATAGATCTAAAAGGGTGATATCAGAAGTAAATAAATCATAAAAACATGGCAAGATGTGGTGGCTCAGGCGTGTTAATCCCAGCACTTTGGGAGTCTGAGGCAGGTAGATCGCTTGAGCCCAGGAGTTTGAGACCAGCCTGGGCAACAAAGTGAAACAAAAAATACAAAAAATTAGCTAGGTGTGGTGGGACGCATCTGAATTCGCAGCTACTGGGGAAGCTGAGTGGGAAAGATTGCTTGAGCCATGATCGCACCACTGAACTCCAGCCTGGGTGACAGAGTAAGACCCTGTCTCAAAAAAAATCATAGGAACATTAAGTATTAATTGTAGTAGATAAAGAGATGACGCCAGAGGGAAAATGTTGGCTTTCCACACACCTGGAAGCACAAGCTTAGCAAAAGAAACTAAATGCTTACACTACTTAAACTGTAAAATGTAAAGATGTCACTACCTGCAGAGAACTATTACATCTATCATTCCCACTTAAATATCTTTCTCCAGATTTTCTTATAATTAATTGTGGTGAGAGACTGCAACAAGAGCATATTTGCTACCAGAGGTCTCCCATTACATGAAATGGAAGATGAATGTTTTCACAATTTTGCATGATTGATATTGTATACAACCATTACCTACCCTGTTCCTTAAAAGGTTTCTGCACTCTGAAACTTTAACCCTTCCTCAACCAAATTAAATAGGGGGATAGAAGCCCTATGTCACAATTTTAGGAGCAATTGAAAGACACAGTCGATGTACTGTAAAACTTTAAAATCCTGAAACAGATTGTTTACTTTCAGCACTATCTGTTTCATCGATAATTATGCTGTTTAAAATAAAAGCAGCTCGGCAACCTGTTATGATAATCTCCTGTCTTAGAAAAATGTCTAATACTGTATCCAAACAGGGAATAACCAAAGAACTGGTTTTAGGTGTTTTGTTTGTTATTTTTCAAAACATACTGCTGCACAAACCCTGGAAGAAAACGCAAAATCGAGAATATCTAAAGTGATGTGTTCCCTTGCCTTCTGTGTAACACTTAATCATTTGTCTGCGACTAATCTCTTCTTCCCTATGGTCTCGCATACATGTACAACGTAGTAAAGAGGAAACAACATAGTTATGGAATCAGCAAGACCTGTGCTCCAGGTTCTACATCAACTGCTTACTAGCTGTGTAACCATCACAGGTTACTGAAATTCTCCCATCTTTAATTTTTACTTACTTATAAAGATTGAGATATTATCTCACAGAGTTTTACATGTGAAAAAGCCAACAGTAATTCTTTCTGGCCAGGCATGGTGGCTCACGCCTGTAATCCCAACACTTTGGGAGGCCAAGGTGGGAAGACCACTCGAGGCCAGGAGTTCAAAACTAGCCTGGGCTCATAGTAAGACCTTCATCTCTACACAAAATAAAAAATAAAAAAAATTAGCCAGGCATGGTAGTTCCAGCTACTCAGGAGGCTGAGATGGGAGGATCGCTTGAGCCCAGGAGTTCAAGATTACAGTGAACTATGACCATGCCGCTGCACTCCAGCCTGGGTGACAGAACGAGACTCTATCTCTAAAAACAGTAATAATTCCTTCATTCTTAATGCTTAAAAAAAACCTCTTTCCTTTTGTTTGTTTCACTGACACTCATCCTATGTTGTCTTGGTGATCCAGTTTCGTGCCCTAGGGAGTTTCTGTGCCGAAATATGTGGGCTTCCCCAAGCTCAGCAGCACCCCACACTCCTCCGCTCTTAGTAACCACCACTCACAGATCCCAAGGCTCATCTTCTTTACCTCTTTCCTTTTGACAGTGTCGCAGTCCACTCAGATGACAGCAGTTCAGTAATATTCATAATGTTCTAAGCATGAAAAGACACAGCAAGGGGTGCAAACACAGAGCAAAAGTTATCAAACATACTGCAGGGGGCTTTAAAACTCTCCTAAAGGAATCCTGCCCACTGAGACCACATTCTATCAAAAACTGCATGATCAAAAAATCCAACAATGGCCTGTATAAGCAAAATAAACTTCCTGTTTCCCAAAATTCATCTAATCATCATCCATAAAAGGTCTCTGAAAACATTTATATTGGTAGTACAATACAAAACAAGCAAGAATAAGATAGGAGGTTTCTGTTCAAAAAAGTGGTATTTATTATTCAGAAGAAAGTAAGAGGTTTTCATAAACAGGAACTTAATACTGTAGTATACTTATTCTACCCAGTTATTCCCTCCTGTAATTAAGAAACTATAAATAATGAAAACAACAGCTCTATAACAACTTTCCAAGAAGACTGCTGACTACAATTAAGTAGTATTATTCCAAAATTTAATACCAGTTGTTTACACTTAAGAAATTTATTAAGTGAAGACATATTATGGTATAAAGTATCTATATAACTATGAGCCTTTAAAATTTGTCAATAGCAATTCTGTTCCAATTCAGAATTACTGTACTTCCATTTTTCTTACCTGCCAAATTTTATAAGAGGATACTATCTCTGAATTATTTGCATTTATTAATTATATAGCCAGAAAAAACTTACTAGAGGTTTTGATAAAAATTTCAAGATAGATAATACAAAATATTTTACTATAGAACTTAAATTTTTTTGCCTCTAGGGCTTTTCCTGCTGAGTCCAAAAATATTAAAAGTAATGAGACTTATTTACCTTTTGACAGGGACCAAACAATTACGGGCTCCTCACCTAAATGAATAGTAACTTATATGCTTAGCAACATGCTAAGTACCAAAGAGAGAGAAAATGGGGCAAATGCCTTGCTCTTGACTCTTAAAGCACCTCCACATGGCCAGGCGCAGTGGCTCACGCCTGTAATCCCAGTACTTTGGGAGGCCAAGGTGGGCGGATCATGGGGTCAGAAGTTCAAGACCAGCCTGGCCAACAGAGTGAAACCCCATCTCTACCAAAAATACAAAAATTAGCCAGGCATGGTGGCGTGCGCCTGTAATCCCAGCTACTTGGGAGGTTGAGGCAGGAGAATCGCTTGAACCCGGGAGGCGGAGGTTGCAATGAGCCAAGATTGTGCCACTGCACTCCAGCCTGGGTGATAGCGCTAGACTCCGTTTCAAAAAAAAAAAAGAAAAAAAAGAGCGTCCACATTTACTGAGGCATCAAAATTGGCAATGCCACAGAAGCTGACATTAGAGGGTGCCAACATGGAGTGCGTTTAGAGACTGAAGGAGGGAGGAGGGCAGGACGATGGTCAAGATTCAGCGTGAGCTGGAGCCCACGTGGAACCCCTGAAACTTGCCCAGGCAGGAAGGAGGCGGGTACAGAAGTTGCCAGCATAAAAACACAGAACAAAGACTAAACTCTTCTCTTGAACTCTTGTAAAACTAAGTAAGACGATACGTAACAGAACCTAGAACACTATACAAATTCAAGAATATCAAGTTCGGAAAGTATCTCATTTGCAATGAGAGATGGGGAAGAATATTCAGGTAGGAATAATATGTAAATATTTAAAGGGTTGTAGGAATGAAACATCTCTTCCACACCCCATCAGTCTGAAACTCTCCTCCACTTTGATTCATTTGATTTAGTAAAATCTCATTTCTTAGAAATGTGAACATGCCACATAAGAAGCACTCACCATGCTATGGTGTAGACTCATGGTTCCCTTCCTACCCCTGAGCATTGTCAGTCTGCTGCAGGGGCAGAAGTGAGAGCCTAGGACAGTATTTTTCTGCAGTGATGGTCAGAACAGGTGGCCGCACAGCACAGTGGCAAAGATAGGCCTCTCCCTCTCAGAGCCTGTGTGTGTTGCTTCATCCCCCTGAAACGCCAGTCCCAACTCTCTTGCTCACCACCTTCCAAGCCTCAGGATTCTGTCAAAACGTCTTCTCCAGAATGCCTTCCCAGCCTCCTAAGACGGAGTTAGGTGCTTTTTTCAAGTTGCCATGGCACCCTCAGGTTACATCCATCTTGGCATTTATCAATTGTATTAGTAACTGGCTGTTTACTTCTGAGGCTTTCCTTCCGGAATGTGAGGTCTAGCATCTCCTGTGAACATGTCTGGCACATAGATGTTTAACACGCTTGATGAAGGAAAAGGGGAAAAATGACAGGGAAATTAAGCCAAAACTGACATTTAAAAAAAGTTTGTGGCAAAGAGCTGTTTCATGTGGTAATATCCTGACCTACGGTAATGTTCTATCAGTTGCTTCCTACAAAAGAGGTAAAAATAAAAATGAGACTAATTAGTTACCCCAGATTTAGATTTCTCCATTGTCAGCTATGGTCTGGTTGCTTTCCTGCTCCTGAATTAGATTATAACTTCTTTATTCTTTAAATTTCCTGCTTCTACCCTATCTTTCCTTATTTTCCTTCTGTCAAATTCTGATTTTATGTTTCAAAGAAAAAAATACAATTCATCATTTCTGTTATCAATTTCTTAATTTTATTTTTAATGGCAGCTACTGGACTTGGGTCAAGCTTTCATTCTCTTCCACTTCCATGGATATAACTCATTACCTTACTGTTTCTACACCTTCATTTAAACCTAACATTTCTTTTTATTACTTAGCTTCATTGGGTGTTTAGTCTTATTGAAAATGTTTTCTTCTGGCTAAGTGTGGTGGCTCACACCTGTAATCCCAGCACTTTGGGAGGCCAAGGCAGGCAGATCACCTGAGGTTGGGAGTTCAAGACCAGCCTGACAAACATGGTGAAACCCTGTCTCTATTAAAAATACAAAATGTAGCCTGGGATGGTGTGTGGGCCTGTAATCACAGCTACTTGGGAGGCTGAGGCAGGAGAATTACTTGAACCTGGGAGGCAGAGGTTGCAGTAAGCCAAGATTGCCCCACTGCACTCCAGCCTGGGCGACAGAGTGAGACTGTCTCAAAAAATAAATAAATAAAACAAAATAAATCTCAGGCCACTCTCTGTCCTCCAAACTGGCCTGCCCCAGCCCAGCACTCTCCTCTCTCCACTCCCGGGTCCCACTTCCTCCAGGCTTTCCTACTCCACTACCACAGTCACCCTTTGGGTCTTTACTGCCTCTTCTTCCTCCACTCGAACCTGCAATATTGATGGTCCCAAGTATTCTGCCTCCCTTGATGTGGGCCCAGGACTCTCCAGGGCTTGTTTTCACCATGTCAACAGCACACTTTTTTTTTATTTTTATTGGAACAATGATGTTTACTAACATCTCATGCTGAGCAGCCCACTTTTGAGAAATTATTTTTCATTTTTACTTATATGAACCCAGTTTCTAATAGACACAGCTAAATCAGGTCAACAGCATGCTAAGAATCAGGAGAGGAAAGTGGAAAATTACACACACAGAAGGGAATTCATTCCCTTCCATTCCAAGCAAAAACTCTGGCCTTGACTTGATGAGTTAAAAGGAGTTCTACAAGGTTTCAACTGGTTTGCATGGAAGGGGTATGGAAGGGAGTCTTTGTTTGTAGTCCAGTTTATGTCAAATCACTCTATCTAATTTATCTGTTTCCTGGTTGCTCTGCCCTGCTTCTAGGTGATAGGATTATATTGTATCAAAGGCTACAGGATTAACCTCCGAATCTAGGCAATTTCTGCTTGACTCACATAGGAAGAACCAGTGTTCCATGTAACAAAATCAATGACTTAGATTGATTAAAAACAATGAGGCCAGGTGCAGTGGCTCATGCCTGTAATCCCAGCACTCTGGGAGGGAGGCTGAGGTGGGAGAATCACTTGAGCCCTGGAGTTCAAAGCTGCAGTGAGCTGTGATGGCACCACTGCACTCCACCCTGGGAAGCAGACAGAGAGAGATGCTATCTCAAAAATGCGGGGAAGAGGGAATTTATCCTGTTTCAGAACAGGGCCATATTTTGGGTTGAAGAATTCAGCACCTCGGCAGTGTCTCCAGGATCTGGTTCCTTTTCATCTCTTCCCTTTGCCATCCGTAGCTTCAGTTTCATCCTAAGAGTCCCCTCTTTACTATAAGATGACTGCCAGCAGTAACTGGAGTCACACAGCTCCCTGTTCATATCCAGTGGGAGACAGAAAAAGCCAACCCTCCAGGTATGTAATTTAAGCTCTTTACTTCTGTGCAGCTCACCCTAGGTCATTTATCCCTCTGTGCCCCACACCCGCTTCTGGGGCTCAAACAGGTGTCACTTAAAGCATGTGGCTGCATGGAAGTGACGGCAGACGCCTGAATTACATAAGGTTTCTGTTTTCTGTTTTAAATGAGCAGAGGCTGGCAGGCAATTAACAGCTCACTTCAAACCCCAAGGTGACCCTATAGAGTGGCTCTTAATTCACCAGAATCCATACTTGGCAATTCAAACCCACCAAAAAGGCCAAAACCTAAGAAGAAAGCTTCTTTGGTTTCCAAGTGCTTTGACACAGGGAGGCAGCTAAGGTACCAGCCCTCGGCCTCCTTCCCTCCTCGAGGGAAATGCGAGCTCTTCGGGAGAGGACGCCCATTTGAAAAGCAGCAGCTAGAGCAAGCGTTCTTGACAAGGCTCCGGGGACAGAATTCAGGAGTGAGCCACATTCGGATGAGGGGAAATCATCTTTATTTCTGCTAAAATCTAACTGAAAGCTAGCATTTTCTTTATTTATAAACATAGATAACAAACCATCTGTAACTCTGTAACCGGCGGCAACCACATTACAGTTATTGCAAATACTGCAAAATACTGATAAAGGATTAGGCCCACCACTGAATCCTGTTTCTAATGTTAACTACACAAGTATTACCATGTCACAAATATGTTAAGTATTTTAAATACTTTGATACAGTGTTTCAGCATACTTGATTTTCTTTAATCCTATTTACTCCTGCACTTAACACTATTCTGAGAAGCAGCCCACAGGTTAAATCAGACTGCAAAAGGAGTCTCAACTGCCAGGCTTAGTCTATTTGCATATGTATATGATATATTTGGATTCATCTATTATTTTATTGTGTTCTTATTTATTCTCTTTTTCTAAGCTTCTTTATACTTTTTTCCCTCTCCTTTCTGCCTTTGAATATATGGACCACATTTCACTTCCCCCTTTTCCTCATCTATATATTCAAGTTCTATTATTTTAGTGGCTACCCTTAAAATGTTAACATGCATACCTGATAAAAGGTCTACAATTAATCAGTACCTCTATTCTCCTGACTACCTCAAGGCTCTTAAATATTAGTTTCCTAGGGCTGCCAGAACAAAGTACTACAAACATGGTGGCTTAAACAACAGAAATGTATTCTCCCACAATTCTGAAGGCCAGAAGTCCAAAATCAAGTCGTGGGCAGGGCCACTGTCCCCCTATCTCTAGCTTTATCTAGTTATTTCTTTATATAGATAAGTAGATACAAAAGAATTTATTCTAAGGAACTGGCTCAGGCAGTTACGGAGACAGACAAATCCCAGGGTCTGCAGGGTGAGCTGGCAGGCTGGAACCTGAGCAGAGCGGATGGAGTTCCAGGCCAAAGACCAGCAGGCTCAGCACCCAGAGGAGCCAAAGGTTTCAGTCAGACAGTCAGGCAGGAGGAATCCTCTTCTAATCCAGGGAAGGTCACTTTTTTGTTCTACTCAGGCCATCAATGGCATGGATAAGGCCCACCCACATTCCAGAGAGCAATCTGCTTTATTCAGTCTACACATTCAAACGGTAACCCTGACCGAAACCTAAGAATTCTCTCAGGATACTGTCTGACCAAGTATGTGGGCACCTGCGGCCCAGTCAAGGTGACACACAGAATTCACCATCACAGTCCTCCTCACAGCTCACTTTTTCTTTCTGTGTTCCATTTCCCTCCTCCTTATTCTACATCCTTATTCTACATCCTTTAGAAATTCTTTCAATGAGGATCTGTTAGGTAAACTTGTATTTTTACATCTGAAAACATCTTTCTTTTGTTCTCATTCTTGAGTGACAGGTTAATTAAGTAAAAAATTCTACACTGTTAATTTTCTCTCAGCACTTCAGGGCTGTTATTCCACTGTCTTTTTTTTTTTTTTTTTTGAGACAGGGTCTCACTCTGTCGCCCAGGGTGGAGTGCATGGAGCGCAGTGGCACAATCAGAGCTCACTGCTCAACTTCCTGGGCTCAAGTAATCCTCCCACCTCAGCATCCTGAGTAGCTGGGACTACAGGCATGCACCACCATGCCTGGCTAATTTTTGCATTTACCCCAACATGGGGTCTCACTGTGTTGCCCAGGTTGGTCTCAAACTCCTGAACTCAAACAATCTGCCCACCTCGACCTCCCAAAGTGCTGGGATTACTACAGGCGTGAGCCACCAAACCTGGCCAATTCTAGTACTTTTAAAAAGTAAACCAAATGTGTTTCTTGCTTTTCTCCTAAATGACAATTTGTAATTCTTCAGTTATATCCTAAAGAAACAAATTCTTACAACAAAGTATCACCTTTTTGTATAGGATTTTTAAGAAGGTGGCAGCAAAATGTCTTCTGGACACCTAAATGCTGGACGCCGCAGTCAATGCGCAGGAACGTTCCAACAGCGGAACTGCCAGCAAGCGCGCTTGTCAGCAGCCGTCCATCATCGTGGGTCCGCTGAACTCAGTTACTGCACATCTCAAATGGATTTTCATTATGTTTTACATCCTTAGAACGCAAATATATCTGCTGGATGTTCTCCATGACATAATAAAAAGCATCTTAAGGATAAGTTTAAATGACGGCTAACACAAATCACTTCACATGAAAAGTCAACTTCAATAATAATAATAATTTCTATTACAAATGATGCAACAGATACTTCATGCAAGAGAGATGCTACAGATCTAAATAACTGAAAATTAGAGCTCAGTCCTCATACAAAGTTGGAGTCACATGCAATATAAGTGTTAATTATTTATCCACATCACTCTTCGCTCCACAAAGGAATTACAGTACTGAGTACAACTCTTCCCGAAGCTCTCTGTTCTCCTGGCTCCTATCCATCACGTCTTCCTCCCACCTCTCTAACTATTCTTCGTCATTTTCCACTGCTAGACCCTCGCCGGGGTCTGTCCTAGGCCCTCTTTTCTCAGTGGGCAGTATCCTCCACTCGCCTGCCTTCGACTACCAACTATGTGTACATCATTATCGAAATCGAAATCTCTCTCTTGAGCTTTTCTGTTTAATATTCACCTGCCTGCTAGACATTTCTCCATGAATACCGAGCACTCCAAACTTATTAGCTTCCTCTCACACGTGATCTCTTTCCAGTGTAGAGTTCTGGCTAACAGCATCATCTACTGAAACACAAAGGACTACAATTCCTGTTGGAAACCAAGTGGCCATATGGAGACTCAACTTCCCAGTGCTACTGCCACACACAGGGACACAAGGATACCACTCGTGATCCAGAGCAGCGCCTGAAGGCATTATTAACTCTTGGGCAGAAAAGAATGTGGGAGCAAGCTTGTTTTATCTCATCACTTCTTTCTTCTAGTATTTCCAGTACTAATGACTCTGACGCAATGACAGTAATGACAAAGACTGGGCTACCTGGACCATAATTTAAAATGTTATGACAGGTCAGGAGTCATGCAGCTCACACTAACAGGGAAGAAGCCATCTGTCCAGAGGTTGACTAACCAGCAACCAAAGGACTTCAAGTTAAATTGGTGAGGAGGGCGGGAGGAAGGGAACATGAGGGAAATCATAAAATCAGTCCCTATGCAGGATTATAGAAAAAAAAAAAGACTGAAAGAGATTACTCGCATGAGAAAATGAGGTTTGAAGTGTTCATAATCTGAGACATCCATAAACCAATAAATATGAGTAATAAGAAAAAATCTTAACGTTTACCTTAAATATAGAAAATAATCAGTAAGACTTGTTGAGGCAGGTCCCAAGATTGGCCTATAATGATGGAAAGCTACTATTATTCAGAGGGAAAAAAAGTATTTTATGTCAAGTTAACGTATGTCCTTCAAGGAATCCCAAGTAAACAGAGGCACTCAAGAACACCTCTGAGAGGCAGCAAGGAAAATAAGACTTCGATGCGACAGCATGCTGAGATCAACTGGTTAAATGGAGTAAAGATAAAAGTTTTTAACAGATCACAAAACTGGCAGACAGGATACGGCACTGACAGGTATTCCAACCACCTACAGAGCTGCGGAAGAGATCTCACCCCTCAGCTTCCATTCACTTCGCCTCCCACAGGACAGTGGCCAGGTATGACCCCGTGAACAGCTGCCCAAGCCCAATGCAGGCCCCGAAAAGAAGTGACAAGTCACGTGGAAGAAAGCAATGTATCATTTCAGAGTTTACAAAATCCTGGGCAAACAAAGCTGAGTAACAAATCACCTCGATGAGAAAGAAAATGACACGTTACACTAAGAAAGCAGCAAGAACACACAAGACAAATTAAGCTTTGAGGAGGACTCAACAAAACCTGAAAAGGCAAACACAAGATGATGCTACAGGCTTACACAACTTTTCTTTAAAAAGCCCAGAAAGTTGAAGGTTGCCAGTAATGACAGGAACAAGCAAAGCTGCTTCTCACAAAAATTTTATTTATTTATTTTTAAAGTATATTCAGAGCAAGAAAAGTTGAAAAGAAATAGGTTTACTGCCCAGGGCCAAAGAAATGACGGATGGAAACATTTCTCAAGACTTTTTTGCTTTTGCTTTCTCTACCACAGAGAATAACCTGAGAACTGCAACAAGCGCGGCTACATGACACTGAAAATGAGTGCAGAGATTGTAAAAAAGCAAATACATTCTTTTTTTTTTTTTTTTTTGAGACGGAGTCTCACTCTGTCGCCAGGCTGGAGTGCCGTGGCACGATCTCGGCTCACTGCAATCTCTGCCTCCCGGGTTTAAGCGATTCTCCTGCCTCAGCCTCCCGAGTAGCGGGGACTACAGGCGCGCAACACCACGCCCAGCTAATTTTTGTATTTTTAGTAGAGACGGGGTTTCATCATGTTGGCCAGGATGGTCTCCATCTCTTGACCTCATGATCCGCCCGCCTCGGCCTCCCAAAGTGCTGGGATTACAGGTGTGAGTTACCGCGCCCGGCCAGCAAATACATTCTTAGAATAGGTTTTTCTGTTACCTATTTTTACTTCATCTCAGTAGAACAGCTGTTTATATCTTACGTATTCATGCTGGTTTCTTCAATTAATCACTCATATTCTCTCTTGAGATGATTTGTAATGACCCAGCTTTCTTTGTCCTAGGATTTGCAAACTTAAAAAATGACACAGTTGCTTTCTTCCAAATTTCTCGTCACTTTGCATTATATCACCAAATGCAAAGAATTCCTTCCAGCCCCTGGCATGTCACCCTCGCCAGGGACGGATGCAGATGGTCACTTAACTTTTCAGACAATACACATTCCTTTGGCGTCCTCCCTGTCCCTCTAGCTTGTCCGATACCCAGCTGTCCCCGCACCTTTACTGAAAAGACTACTCTTCCCGTCTGCTGAACTGTCCGGGCGCCCTTGTCAAAACTCAAGTGACAAAAGGGTTTCTCTGGTTCTCAGCTCCACTTCACCCATCTACCATGTCCCCACCAGTTCCAGTTCCACACTGCCTTGTGATAAGTTTTCAAACTGAGAAATGTGAATTGGTTCTCAGCTCCACTTCACCCATCTACCACGTCCCTACCAGTTCCACACCGCCTTGTGGTAAGTTTTCAAACTGAGAAATGCGAATTCCCTTCATTATTTACTTTCAAGACTGTTTTGACTACTGTGAGTCCCTTTTACCTCCATACGAATTTCTAGTATTTTCATAGGACGGTCTGAATGTGTAGGTCAATTTGGAAGGGCAAAGGTATCTTAACAAAACAAGTCTTTGGACCTATGAACGTGAAAAGTCTGTTTATTTACATCTTTAATTTCTTGCAACAGTGCTTTGCAGTTTTCAGTACCAATATTACTTTAAATGGTATTGTGAAATTTTTATTTTCTAACTGTTTGTTACCAGCATACAGAACTACAACTGACTTTTTAAATTTTTGTTCTATTGATCTTTTCTCTATGGGCGTTCCTAAATGTACTTGAGCTTTACAAAAATTACTCTGCTGGTTACCAGTAATAAGAAATAAATTTTGGTCAGACGCAGTGGCTCACACCTGTAATCCCAGTACTTTGGGTGGCCGAGGTGGGCAGATCTCATGAGGCCAGGAGTTTGAGACCAACCTGGCCAACATGGTGAAAACCCATCTCTACTAAAAATACAAAAATTAGCCAGGCCCCGAGATCGAGCCACTGCACTCCAGCCTGGGCAACAGAGTGAGGTTCTGTCTCAAAAAAAAAAAAAAGCAAACAACCAAAAAAGAAGTGTTGGTTTTTGTTTTTTTGGTTTTTTTTTCTTTAAGAAGGAGTCTCACTCTGAGCCACCATGCCTGGCCAGAAGTAAGTTAACTTTTACTGGCATTTAATTAAGGATTAACACTCGCTGCTTTTCTCAACCTGAATGTCAGATGATGCGTGTGTGTGTGTGTGTGTGTGTGTCTGTCTCATGTGGTATACCAGCTGTCCTGAATAGAGAGAGAGATTTCTGAAATGCAAAAGGGATGGTAGTGACTCTCTCATTCATCCATTTGTTTTCAGATAATACTGCCAACAGTATACTAGCCATATACTACTCAGTTACAGGATTTACAGACGAAAATGATCCACTTTTTACTAAATTGTCCCTCATCAAACGGACAAATGCGTTTTTTAAAAACCCTAGCAAAAAGAAACTGGCAGAGCTGATACTTCTCTCTTTTTAGCTACTATAAAGGGTTAAAACCATCACTGGTGTGGTGCTCATGGCTGTAATCCCAGCACTTTGGGAGGCTGAGGTGGGTGGATCACGAGGTCAGGAGTTCAAGACCAGCCTGGCCAACATGGTGAAGCCCCGTCTCTACCAAAAATAGAAAAATTAGCCGAGTGTGGTGGTGTGCACCTTTAACCCCAGCTACTCAGGAGAGTGAGGCAGGAGAATTGCTTGAACCCGGGAGGCAGAGGTTGCAGTAAACTGAGATGGTGCCACCATACTCTGGTCTGGGCAACAGAGCGAAACTGGGTCTTAAAACAAAACAAAACAAAACAAAAAAACAAACCATCACCACCAATCAGATTTGGAGAAGAAAGTTAAAAAACTAGAAAATAACATAAAGACTATTAGAAATATAGATTTATGGCCGGGTGCGATGGCTCAAGCCTGTAATCCCAGCACTTTGGGAGGCCAAGACGGGTGGATCACGAGGTCAGGAGATTGAGACCATCCTGGCTAACATGGTGAAACCCCGTCTCTACTAAAAAATACAAAAAACTAGCCAGGCGACGTGGCAAGCGCCTGTAGTCCCAGCTACTCGGGAGGCTGAGGCAGGAGAATGGCGTAACCCCAGGAGGTGGACCTTGCAGTGAGCTGAGATGCGGCCACTGCACTCCGGCCTGGGCAGCAGAGCGAGACTCCGTCTCAAAAAAAAAAAAAAAAAAAAAAAAAAAGAAATAGATTTATTCCAGCTGTTACTGTTAGCCTAAGTGTTGAGTCTCAAGATAGTAGCTGTGTTAAAAAAAATTAATAGTGTATATATGACATTTATGAGTTTAATGCATACCCTGGGGCTATATGTACATGTGCAACAGAGAAAAATCTGTGTCCTATTACTATAGAGAATGGGCTAGAAGGGAGCCACAGTCCAGATGAGACCAGAGGAGGTTGCAACAGGTGTGGAGAGAAACAGACCATATTTTAGAGATACTTAGGAGTTTGGATCAATCGAACCCAGTAATTATTCAGATACGGGAGTGGGGGGTCTAAAGAGGGAGATTCCTCGGTTTCTGGCAAAACACACTGGGTAGAGGTGGTATTACTGACAGACAGCAAACATTAGAGGAGGAACAGATTAGGAAATATGAACTATGTTGGACACGTTGGGCTTGAAAGACAACTCAGAGAAAGAGGACAATTCTTCCTCTCTGAAGAGTGTCTTATGGACACTCAAATATATTCCCAATAAAATGTGTATATATGTGTACAAAAGACACATACAATGCTCATGACTGGACTGCATTGTTTTTAACCACCAAAAAGCAGGAAACCCACAGGCCCATGGACAGCAGAATGCATAACTATCACATATTCATAAAGCAGATCACCAACAAAACCACTGCTACATGCGATAACATGAATTTATCTCACTAACATGATGTGAGCAAAAGAAACTAGTCACAAGAAGGCAT
The DNA here is from genome assembly GCF_047675955.1 of Chlorocebus sabaeus. Classification (NCBI taxonomy): domain Eukaryota; kingdom Metazoa; phylum Chordata; class Mammalia; order Primates; family Cercopithecidae; genus Chlorocebus; species Chlorocebus sabaeus. The sequence goes on along the minus strand of NC_132926.1, from coordinate 2,101,417 downwards.
ACCATGACTCCATGTATACTGTGATATAAGAAATACATATTTAGTCTTCATCCCCGGTTTCTGTCATAGAGTTCCTAACATGTTAGTAATTTCCTGAGCGACGGGTGAGAGGAGCATGTTTTGTTATTCATAATAAGCCCCTTTCAACCATACCAGAGACTGTGCTAATAAGGTGACTCTTGGAAGATGGGGTCTGGTTGCCAGAGGAACCAATCGTGTGATTGGAGGACTGAAACTTTCAGCCCAACTCCCAGCCCCTCAAACTTCTGGGGAGGGGCAAGGGGCTAAAGATTGAGCTAATCCAATGGCCAATGACTTAATCAATCACGTCTGTGTAGGGGTGGGCACAGCGGCTCACGCCTGTAATCCCAGCACCTCGGGAGGCTGAGGTGGGAGGATCACCCGAGGTCAGGAGTTTGAGACCAGCCTGGACAACATGGTGAAACCCCATCTCTACTAAAAATACAAAAACTATCTGGGTGTGGTGGTGCACGCCTGTAATTCCAGCTACTAGGGAGGCTGAGGCAGAAAACTGCTGGAACCTGGGAGGTGGAGGTTGCAGTGAGCCAAGACCACACCACTGCGCTCTAGCCTGGGTGACAGAGCGAAACTCAGTCTCAAAAAAAATCATGTCTGTGTAACGGAGCCTCCCTAAAAACTTTAAACAACAGGGTTCAGGTAGCTTTGGGCTGGGCATGTGCCAAGAGGATTATTACACCACCCCAATATAGCGACCGAAGCTCCTGGTCATGCGACCCTTCCAGACCTTACCCTATGCACCTCTCCATCTGGCTCTGAATTTGTATTTTACATAACACCCTTTATAATAACGAGGGATAGTAAGTAAAGTGTTTTCCTGAGGTCTATGAGCTGTTATATAGCAAATTATCAAACTAAGTAGTGAGTTACGGGAACCTCCTGAATGGTAACCAAGTCAGATAGACGTGTGGGGACCCTCTGACCCACTACCTACAACCGGCGTCTGAAGTAGGGGGCAGTTTTGTGGGACTAGGCCCTTTACCTGTGGGGTCTGTGCTAACTTCACCAGGTAGTTAGTGTCAGAATTGAGTTAAACTGTAGGACATCCAATTGATGTTGAAAACCCACACATTTGGTGTCAAGAGTGTTGTAGGTAAAAAGTTGTCCTTCACACACGAGTTAAGAAACAGGTATACACTACGGTGTCAAAGTGAGGACAGCAGTTACTGCTGGGGAGTGAGGAGGGAAGGAGCAGTGACTGGAAGGGACCTGAGGGGGTCTGCAAAGCTGGCCACGCTCCACTTCTCCACTAGGTTCATGGTTACGTCAGAGTGTTCACTCTGTGGGAAGTGGTCAGGCTGCAGAGTTATGGTTGTGTATTTTTCAGTGTATGTTACAGCTAGTAAAAATGTTTGCTAATTTTTAAAAATCTGGTCACTTTATTCCCCAGGTTAAAATCCTTCAACAGTATTCTAACACATGCTACAACACAGATGAACCTGAGGACATATGCTAAGTGAAATAATCCAGTTACAAATGGGCAAATACTGGACGATTCCACTTTTATGAGGGACCTAACCTAGTCAAATTCATAGAGTCAGAAAGTAGAGTGGTGTTGGCAGGGGCTGGGGCAGAGGGGGCAATGAAGTCTTGTGGTTTAATGGGTATATTTTTATTTTTCATTTTTGAGATGGAGTCTCGCTCTGTTACCCAAGTTGGAGTGTAGTAGCATGATCTCAGTTCACTGCAACCTCTGCCTCCCGGGTTCAAGCGAGTCTCCTGCCTCAGCCTCCTGAGTAGCTGAGACTACAGGTGCACACCACCACACCTGGCTAAGGCCAATTTTTGTATTTTTAGTGGAGATGGGGGTTTCACCATGTTGGCCAGGCTGGTCTTGAACTCATGACCTCAAGTGATCTGCCCACCTCAGCCTCCCAAAGTGCTGGGATTACAGGTGTGAGCCACTGTACCCGGCTGGTATAACGGGTATAGAGTTTCCATTTTGCAAGACAAAGAGTCCTGTAGATTGGTCACACAACAGTGTAAATGTACTTAACACTACTTAACAGTTAGATGGTCGATTTTATATGTATTTTACCACAATTAAAAATTTTTAAAACAACAACAAAATATCTCCAATAGTTTTCCATTCCTCTTAAAGTCCAAAATTCTAACAAGGCCTGGAAAACACTGACTTTTTCACCTCTACTGTGCCCCACTCTCCCCCTTACTCTCTACCCCCTTTCAAATTCCACAAGTACATCACGGTTTTTGCACTTTTAGCCTTCGTGTGTACTTCCTTGGACTGAAACATCCTCCTTTCTGCCCCCTCTCAGTGTAATATCTGCTCATGCTGCAGTCTCAGCTTAAACATCATTTCTTCAGGGACGCCTTGTCTACCCTAGACTGAGTCTCTTCTGCCATTTTTGCTCTCAGCATCCCAACGCTTTCCCAAGACTATGATTACATAATTCTGTGTTGACCTGTGTAACGGTCTGCTCTCCCCAAATAGGACACAAGAGCTGACTCCTTTTACTTCCCCCCACCAGACAGCAACAGCATGCAGGAACTTCTTGTCCTGCCTGGTACTCAGTAGGTGCTTAATAATTATTTGATGAATGAATACTTGAGGCGACTGTCCCACAGGAATTTAGGATTTTTCTGATCCAGATGAATTAGTCTGCTGATAACATGCAAATGAGAAGCTGCATCATTGACCTTTAAGGAGTCATAGAAAAGAAACGTTGGAAAACTAACCTGTGTACAGAGCACTCTGACACGAAACAGTGAAGGTGAGCCGTGAAAACAACTGACCCATTAGGGTCCCACTAAGCCTTAGCAAAGTTTCACACACGATTATTGAAGGAATAATCTGCAGACAGTGTGAAGAGAAAGCTGTAATGGTGGGCTGCCCGCACAGGCCTGCTACGTGAGGGAGGCAGAATGGCAGCTCCCTCAAAGATGACCATCTTCCAATCCCCAGGACCTGTCAGTGAATACATCAGGTTACAGGGCAAGGGGGAGTTAGGTTACAGATGAAACAAGGTTGATAATCGGCTGACTTTACAATAAAGAGATTCTCCTGGACTATCTGGGTGGGCCCAATGTAATCACAAGGGCCTTTTAAATGTGGATAACAGAAGGAGAAAGTCAAAGTCAGAGATGTGAAGATGGGGGAAGGGGCCATGGACCAGGGAACATAGGCAGCTTCTACAAGCTGAAAAAGGCAAGGAAATGATTCCCCCGGAGAGCTCCAAAGCCACGCAGTCTTGCCAACACCTTGGTCTCACGCAGGTCAGTGAAACTCATTTCAGAATTCTGACCTCCAGAACTGAAAGAGAAGTACATTTGTGTGGTTGTAAGCCACCTAGTTCACGGTAATTTGTTAGTGTGGCAATAAGAAACTAACACACCAAGGCTAAGCCAGAAAGATTTGCTGCTTTTCCTTCCGTGCAGTGGCTCCCGGCCTAGCCAATCAGGAACAAAGTACACAAAGTATCTTTGTTTTTTCCACCAGAGCATCTGATTATGTCTTTTATGATATCATAAGCTGAAGAAACACATGCTAAATGCAAAGTCAATAAAGTGAATTAGAAAACTCTGTGAAAGGGCCATCCCTGAAGAGTGCTGATTGACGGAATAACATCAACCACCCCAGATTTTTAGCAGCACACTACAAAGGCCTGTTCATTCGCTTGCCAATACTTCCATCTGTAACTTAGAGTAGGGATTCTTAACTTGGGACTTCAAGAGGTAACTAGCCTCCTAAACCTTACTAAGAGTTTTGTGTATATCTACATAAATAGTTTTCTGGAGAAAGGTCCACAGCGTTCATCACTTATTAAAGCGGATCTACAAAGCAAAAGGTTAAGAACCACTAACTCAGATGAAGATACAGAAAGCTATGTTCACGCATTCACTAGTGGCACAAGCTGCTAGAAAGAGTGAAGACCGTGGGTGACACATCAGGATTCAGAACGTATCCTGAAAGGCTGAATGAAATGGCTGATGGCTCAGGAGCAGCCTCTGTGAAAAACACTGAAAATTTAATCAACAGTAAGCTCAAGATGAGTCCATGATTAGGAAAACCAAAACAACTGACGTGACTTCAGGCACGTCCAGAGGATGAAGAAAGTAGCTCTACTCTCTCCTGTGCTGGCAAAGCTAACCCTGCACACCTGCGTTCAACGCTGGGCTTCTCTTTGTATTAGTTTCCTGTGGCTGCCACAAGACATCACAAACTTGGTGGCTTAAAACAACACAGTCTCCCAGTTCTGGGGCCCCAAAGTCTGCTGTTAGCAGGGCTGGCTCCTTCTGGAGGCTCAAGGGAAAAACCGCCTCCAGCCCCTCTCCCAGTGTCTGATGGCTGCCAGCCATGCCTTGCACCCACTGGTTTGTGGCAAAATGATGCCATCTCTGTAACCTCCTTCTTCCCAGGGCTGCCTTCTCTGTAAGTCTTTCTGTATCTTTTCTTCTTCTTATAAGGACACTAGTCTTTGGATTTAGGGCCACACTAAACTAGTATGATTTTATCCTGATCGTCAACTAATTATACCTGCAGAGATCCTATTTCCAAATGAGGGCATATTCTGAGGTTCTAGAGGGACATGAATTTTTGTGGACACTATTTAACTCATCTCTTAGTCCTTTCGGGATGCGGTAACAAAATACCTCAGACTGGGTAATTTATAAACAGCATAAATTTGTTTCACATAGTTCTGGAGGCTGGGAAGTCCAACATCAAGGCACCAGCTGATGTGGCATCAGCGCCTTCTGTTTGCTTCATCAACGGAGACTTCTTTGTGTCCTCACATGGCAGAAAAGGGCAAACATGCTTCCCCCTCCCCCAGTCTCTTTTTTTTTTTTTTTTAGACCGAGTCTCACTCTGTCACCCAGGATGGAGTGTAATGATGCGATCTCGGCTCACTGCAACCTCCGCCTCCCAGGTTCAAGTGATTCTCCTGCCTCAGCCTCCTGAGTAGCTGGGACCTCAGGCACATGCCACCACGCCTGGATAATTTTTTTTTTTTTTTTTTTTTTTAAGTAAAGACGGGGTTTCACCATGTTGGCCAGGATGGTCTTGATCTTGTGACCTCATAATCCGCCCACCTCAGCCTCCCAAAGTGCTAGGATCACAGGTGTGAGCCACCGCGCCCGGCCCCCAGGAGCCTCTTTTATAAGGGCACTAATCCCATTCATGAGAGCTCTGCCCTCACAAACTAATCACCCCCAAAGGGCCTACCTCTTAACATTATCACATTGGAAATGGAACTTCAACATATGAATTCGGGGGGACACCAACATTCAGACTACAGCACCCACTACACCCTTTAAGTGGAATATTAATAGACAAATGCATTCTGAGGTTTAAGATACCACATTCCCAAGAATGGTCAAAATAAATAGGGATATGAAGCCTAAAGGTTAGAGGACTTGAGTCAGACAAGGAAACTGTCTATAAATATCTGAACCATTTTTTTCCAGATGAAAACGACTTTCTAACACTCGGTTTGCCAGAGATGAATGGGGTATATTTCTGTCACCACATTTGTTCAATCTTAAGCTGTACAAGTATCTGACTGGAATGCTGAAGCCTCAGATGGGGGACTTGACTTGTTGATTACTAATGGGCATTACATTCTAAGATTCTCAATCTGTCCCGTTAACTGGCCATTTTACAGAACCAAAGAATTTTTGTAAAGTTCCACTAATCTAGCGAACACTGCGGGATGCCAGCCAGAGGGTACACACTGTAAACTTAGAAGCCCTGGGAACTGAAAGAATATCAGAATGGTTTCAGCAGGTGAGCAAGGGAGAAACGACCTGGGGGTGGGGAGGAGGAAGGGGCCGGAGCTAGACCAAGTAGTGAACACCTCATACTGCACAGAGACTTCCGATGTCCATTCTAAGGATGATGACGAGCCACTGCAGGGGTTTAAGCAAGGAGTAACATGACTGGGTGAACCTTTAAGATTATTTTGGCTCCTATAGAAGAAAAGATTGATAGAAGTTATGCAAAAAGACAGAGAGACCAAGAAAAAGACAGCAGGAAATGACAGTTGCCTGAACTAATGCAGCAGCCATGAAAATGTCAAACAATAGATACATACGATCCATTCTGGAGGTGAATCATGGAGATGGATTAGATGTGGAATGTGAGCCAAAGAAGCAAGGATGGTCCTAAATTTCTGTAAATAACAAGGGTGGACGACGATGTCATTTATTGAGCCGGGAAAGACTGGAGAGCACTGGTAGCAGACGGGGAGGTGAAAAAATGAATCTGAGCTCCATGTGGAGCTCGTCAATCTGGAGACGTCTTCATGACACTGAAGTAAAGATACCAACAGGCAGCCAAGTGCATAAACCTAGAGAGGCCTGGGCTAAAAATAAAGACATGGGAGCAGGTAACAGGAGGCACGTGGGGAGAAAACAATTCCCGTCTCAGTGTTGTCTTATTTCATTACAAGAAAATATTTTTGGATTACTGGACACTGTTAAGTGCCCATTTGGTTCTTCTTGAAATGTCTGATCTCAAACCTAACACTTTCCCCAGCACCATTCAGCTGCTGGTTGAGCTGCAGGAAGCATGAGAAAGACGAAGGGCACATGAGAAAGGCGGACGGCACATGAGAAAGGCGGACGGCACATGGTTCAACCAGAATGGAAATTTTGTGTTTACAAAAGCTTCTGTAAATACAAAATTACTTTTGGAAGACAGAGGAAAAAGAGGTGATTTCATGGAATTACATCAAAAAAGAAGAGAAGCCAGGAGGGGGCTGAAAGATAACTCACTCCATCCAATGGAGACAAAGGACACGATCACACTGTGCTCACTTCCATTACTGCTGAGAGCTTGTCACAACGGATTGGGGAACGAGGGAACTGCCAGAGATAAAGGAAACACTATGAGACAGGCAATGTGGGACCTATTATAATAAATTCTTTTATGTCCATGGATTTAAGCCTGTTTGTGGAATAAAATCAATTTAACAGTAGCTTTCCCTGATTTCACAGTCTCCTGAAATATTGTTTAGTTTGTGCACAATCTCAAATTCCATAGCATGTCACTAGAGTTGGAGAAGATGCTGGGAAAATAACAAGCTTCTCAAATGAGAAAAAACGAAAATAGGGAGCAGATTCACTTGCAGTGAGCAAAGGGAAAAGACTGGGAATCTTACTGTATTCATCTATGAAAAAAGCAAATTCATCCAATGGCTTGCAAGGACACACACCTGCCCCAGTCACCCACCTGCCCCAGTCACCCACCTGCCCCAGTCACCCTACCTGTCCCTAGTCCCCAGAGGCAACCACTTTCAACAGTTTTTAGTTCTTCTGGTGGCCTACTCCACCGTTCCAAACAGGTCTCCAGTCATCATTTCTTGGTTTGTCAACTTTGGACATTGTGTGCAGATATATGACGTCACAAATCAGGATTGTGTGTTTACTCACTCTTCATCTCCCCTTCCTCCCGATTTTATTGTTATTTTTATTTTCCTCTGTGTTCGAACCTTTCTAGCTTCTGCATCTAGAAACTATCTCTTGAATCCCCATCCTGTGAGATGAATAAACTGACTCCCTCACCCTCCCTAACTTTTCTCTCTTCCATTTCTCCACCCTTGTCATCTGTGTTTGTAGAGTCTCAAGGCTTCTGCTCTGTAACTACAATTAAGTCTTCCATGCTTTAACTACAGATTAGTTCTAAACAGTGAAAACCACAAAACCAATAGGCGCATGAACATCATCAGCACATAAATATTACACTAAAAGCTGACTCCTGTACTAGGATTCCATTTGTCTCGGATTCACAAACTGCTCAAAATCATGACATACTTTAGCTTGCTTCATATTTGGACCAACTTGTCTTAGTCCTAGAGTTCCTCTTTTCTTACTAGAGAAAAAACATGCCTTTTTCAGCATTTTCCTAGTATCTTCCAGTTCCTTAATAATCCTAACCAATGCATGGAATTCATTCTGTTCTTGGAGCTACAGAATGAATTGAAAAAAAAAAAAAAAAAAAAAAAAAAAAAAAAAAAAAACCTTGCAAAGACTTACTTGTTCCTGGTTATCCCCTTCAGAAGGTATGACTTTTCCCCCTGTCATTTCATGAAAAATTTTCCCCTTTCATAGTAAAAATTAACAATAATTTTTAAGAGAAATGTCACCCATTATCTAATTGATATAACACAACTACTTTTAGGTCTGCATACTACTTGGAGTCCTTATCCACTGTAAATAAATTTAACACAATCATAGTTCACAACGATCCCTTTTTTATGGCTGTGTAACACTCCACTGAGTGGATATATCATAATTTATTAAACCCACTTGGGAAGCGGTACAAAGAAGTAGTTAAAATACAGACACAAGGCTGGGCGCGGTGGCTCACGCCTGTAATCCCAACACTTTGGGAGACCGAGGCAGGTAGATCACAAGATCAGGAGATCGAGACCATACTGGCAAACACGGTGAAACCCCATCTCTACTAAAAATACAAATAATTAGCAAGGTGTGTCGGCACACGCCTGTAATCCCAGCTACTCGGGAGGCTGAGGCAGGAGAACTGCTTGAACCTGGGAGGTGGAGGTTGCAGTGAGCGGAGATCAAGCCACCGCATTCCAGCCTGGGCAATAGAGCAAGACTTTGTCTCAAAAAAAAAAAAAAAAAAAAGAACTATGTAAAGAAAAGAGTTCACAAACACAGAAAAAAATAAGTTTCCTTCCTTTATAGTTTCTCTTTATTTTCTTTAACAAAATTTTCATTGCCTTGCTTAAGCAGGTATCTTATTCACAATTGCCTCTGAATAACTTTCAATTATTGTCCAAATTTAAATCTAAAATTTTTATCAAATTCAAATCTAAATTTTTGTCAACGATAAAAATGTGACATATTGCAGGCTTTATAAAACTGTTCAATTGAAAAGGTAATATCACAAACATTAAACACTGTCATACTAACAACGTTTAGTGTCTTCACTGCTGCATAATATGTGCATACATGTGTACACATACACACACCCTCTGATAAGGTTTGGCTCTGTGTCCCCACCCAAATCTCACTTTGAATTGTACTCCCATAAATCCCAGTGTTGTGGGAGGGACCCGATGGGAGATAACTGGAATCATGGGAGCGTTTCCCCTATACTGTTCTCATGGTGGTGAGTAAGTCTCACCAGATCTGATGGTTTTATCAGGGGTCTCCACGTCTGCATCTTCCTAATTTTCTCTTGCTGCTGCCATACAAGAAGTGCCTTCTGCCATCCACCATGATTCTGAGGCCTCCCCAGCCACGTGAAACTGTAAGTCCAATTAAACCTCTTTTTCCTTCCAGTCTCAGGTATGTTTTTATCAGCAGCATGAAAACAGACTAATACACCTTCCCAATATGACTGGTTTAACTAGAACAACACTCTCCCTAATGGCTATAGTCTAGCAAAGTTTGTTTAAAAAGATTTGTCTTAGCCTGGGCAATACAGCGAGACCCTGTCTCTACCAAAAATTTATAAAATTAGCCAGGTATCGGGCGGATCACCTGAGGTCAGGAGTTCGAGACCAGCCTGACCAACATGGAAAAACCCCGTCTCCACTAAAAATACAAAAAATTAGCCCTCTGATAAGGTTTGGCTTATTAGGGCGTAGTGGCACATGCCTGTAATCCCAGCTACTAGGGAGGCTGAGGCAGGAAAATCGCTTGAACCTGGGAGGCGAAGGTTGCGGTGAGCCGAGATTGCGCCATTGCACTCCAGCCTGGGCAACAAGAGCGAAATTCTGTCTTTAAAAAAAAAAAAAAAAAAAATAGCCAGGTATAATGGTGTGCACCTGTAGTCTCAGCTACCTGGGAGACTGAGGCAGGAGGACTCATGACTTGACTCCCCGAGGTCGAGGCTACAGTGAGCTATGATCACACCACTGCATTCCAGTCTGGGCAACAGAGCAAGACCCTGTCCTTAAAATAAAAAAGACATGTCTTACTAATTTACAGTCACACCTTGTTCAAGGTGGGAGGGATCTTAGAAATTATCTAGTCTTGAGGCCCAAATGCAGCGCAAGATTAGACGGGGCAAGGTGGGGTGAAGTCAGTGAGAGCTCACAAGCTTTGTCATCTGACAGGCAGCTAACCCTCAGCTCCTTCAGCTCCCCTCCACGAAGGTGACTTTTTTAAACCCAAATCTATGTCTTTATTCCTATTAATTTTTTAAAGCTATATAGCTCATCATTCTACAGATTAAGATCTTTGCAATTCTGACCCTGCTATCAAATACATCTGTTATACATGCCACATCTTTATCAAAACCGCTGGCACGGCAACAGAAGACCTTCACAAAGAGAAGAGCAGCAGGAGGAAAAAGCAGAGGCAGTGAATGTAGATAATGTTTAGAGGTTCACTGTAAGAGAGAAATGGGGTGGTAGCAAGATAGGGATTTGGTGGAGACATCAAGTGGGTTTTAAAAAATACTCAAACATTTATAGGCTAATGGAAATAATCATTCAAATGTGAAGGAAAAACACAGTATGTAAAAACATGTCATAAGCTGTAAAGTTCAACATAAATATAATTTATTATATATATCCATTTTTCTCTTGCCAGGCTATTTATGTTAAAATTTGATTTTTAGAGCCTCCAGCTCTTTCTGAATTCTCTTTCTGAATATTCAGAGACCCTGCTCCCATGATCATATCTCCTTTTTCTCTGAATATTTTGAAATCTGCGTCCAATAGCCCCTGCCTTTGCTGTTATGAATTCAAACATTACATGACCCCTTTCACCCAAATCTTGTTTTCACATCAATCTCCTCCACTATTTATGAGAATTTCTAAAAACCAATTTCAGATTCGTTAAAGGAACCATCAAAGGCGTCATCTAATAGGATGACATTTTAAACATAAAAACCTGAGATTCACTTTTTTGAGTTTTATTGCATCCCTAAGCAAGTTAACAAAAAAAGGTTTATTATTTGGTAAAATTATTCTCTAAGGGTGTAACATCCAATCCTGAAAATTTCTATGCAAAGCAAGAAGTGGCCGATACTAAATTCTTGCCCAGCAGCACATCTGCATACATAATCACATCACCAACACAGGCTTTCTCCTCTCCCAACCCCCACTCCGGGCTCAAACAAAAAGTTAGTGTGCACACACAGAAAGCACATTTACAACGTCTGCTCCACAACAGACCCTGCTAGGCTGCTCTGCAGAGGTACTAAATAGTTTGCTCCTAGTTCTAAGCTTACTATTTGAGTAAGTAATAAGGAAGCAACGGTGATCTGTGCATAAATACACGACACGTTCCTTCAAAACTCCGTTTCTAAATACAAATTCTTTACCAGTTAAAATATAAAATTTGTTAGCCCCAGGCAAATGATTCTACACCCACCAATGCATTCCACTTAATGGCAAAGACATATTTTTAAAGTATACTTGTTCATAAAGTATCTCATAAAGTATACTACATAAAGTATAGCACTTGCCAAAATATACTTTTAAAATACCAAAGTGCCTAAGAAAAAAAAAATTGACTATTTGTTCTTTAAAGGGATAGGACAAATAAATCTTATTCAGAAATTCACACGTGATAGTAGCACTGCAAAGCAGACAGAAAGGTTTCTAGTTTCATAAATCAATCCACAGCTTTAAAATGAGCCATCATGTTAAACTCTAGGAAAACTATAAAGTTCTTTTGTCTTTATGTTCATTTCTACCAAACACCCTCAAAACAAATTTTCATGAATTTCACGTAAATTGGCCACAGCTGTTTTTGGACCAGGACCTGTCTCATAACTTTGTGTGTAATCTGAACATTACTTTGCTTAGTGTCAACACATAGTAAGTCCTCAATAAACATGTCAAGAATTCTCCTCAATTCAAAATTATAAGAGCATCAAAGTCATAAGGATGCACTATTTTTTCTAAAACTAAAAAACTGTGAAACTCATTAAATCAAGATTATAATGTAAAATATCCAAGTATTCCAATTTTAAATCATTTTCTTAAACACGAATAATTTTAACAGACACATATCACCACTTCTGTTTCTAAAATAAATTCCTACGTTCCTGCTGCAACAGCAGATTTAGATTTCATATAAACCCAGAGGTTTAGAAACTACTGACAGGCAGACTAACTTATAAAGATCCCCAGTAGAAGCTACGCTTTATAGAGACGGATTTTTTAAAATCTGTTTTGTTCACTGCTGTTGCCTCTCCTTCACCAATGCCTTGGCACACAGGATTTCAATTAATATTTGCTGGACTGAAAAACGGCATATGTGTGTGAAGACCCTTGGTACAAAGCCAGACTCAGACCACCTGTAGGATCCCCCACCCCCAACCCCATCTCCCTGAGAAAACCTGGAGCAGGCCCATGTGGGACGGACACAAAATGACCCCTAGAGAATCAAGGAAAGGGAGACTAAACCTCAAGGGGACTGACTTCACACTCAGTCTTCACACACTGCCCAAATGTGTTCATTCTGTTGCAGTGTCTAAAATCTCACCAACTGAGAGATTCCTTTAGGTTACCAAATCTCCTCTTTTCAGAATTAAGGAACCATTTAAACCTGTCAACAACCTTAAGAGATGTACATTTCATCATTCCATTTTACAGATGAGGAAACTGAGGCTAAAAGGCAGAGTTACTTTTCCAGTGTCACACAATATACGTAGAGCACAGGCCTGACTCAGAACCTTTCATCCTATAGTGCTGCCTCCCCACTGAGAGGCGAACAGGACTAACCTTCATCACACCTCAATACATGAGCTGGTTCCCAATACCCTTCTACAGAAACACCTAAAGCAAGCTTTCTCAAAGATGGGGCTTTGGTTTGGGGTGACAGCAAGCAACAAGTAGTTGAAGCACATGAACACTGTGGAGGCAAGGATCTGAAGTTCAGACCATGGATTTGGGGTGCTTGAGGGAACCAAGCCTCAAAGACAAACCACAAATTTCACAACACTGCAGAGGGCCAGCCCTTGCTCCAGAACAGCTTGCCTCCCTCTTCCTCTTTCTACCCTTCCACGTGACCCTCACGGTTCTCCCCACCAGAAAAGAGGCTACCATTGTTAGTTGCCAGAGTCTGGCCACACTGTGCATCTCAACCACAGTGACTGGCACAGAGCAGGAACGCAAATATTTACTGAATGAACCCAAGACAAAAGTTGTTTCTGTGGCCAAGCTGGGACCCTAACTGCCATTTTTTAACACAGTGGAGATGAGATATGCACCTGAAGCACCTGATTACTGGTGTAAAACGGACTTTTAAAAGCCCAGTCTGAGTTGGGGACAGGCTACAGTAAAAGCCTTATGTGATTATTTTTCCCCAGCCCGCCTGTCTCAAAGAAGAAAACAGCCTGGCACTTTGGCATACAAATACAGACCTCAGAGGGGCATAATATGCTAATAGCTTAAGAGTGTAAAAGCAAACCATTACTTGATTTAGGCTGCCTACTTTAGGTCATCCTAACATGAACAGCAGTTTAGAAAAGAAAAATCCCCTCTCAGCGTTCTCAGGGTGACAATGAGGGTGGCGATAATAGCAGGTATTTCCCAAAAGTTCAAAGTGGGCCAAAACCCAAAAAATCATATTCCGCGATGTGCAAAACGTTTCCTTCAAACCATGACTAATAATTTAAACAAATACATGTTTACACTAAATAATTAACTAAACAAAGCCCATGTTTATAGGAAAACATGACATTAAGCCAAATGGTTTCAAAGACAATTCTTGAAAATTTTACCTATTTCCCTTTTGGTCGGCACCCGTGACCTGAAAAGCCTTGGCTAGTAGTTCTGATTAGTATCAAATCCTCATAATGTGACATTTTTAGGCGTCAAATTACAGTAAAACTACTAGGGCAAGAACAGGAGCCAAAAGCAACAGGGAAGATGTCGATTTTCCCTTTACACCCTCCCCCCTCCATTTACCACTTAACGGCACGTTTTTATGTTAGAAAAGGGCCACATCCTTCGGGATCCAGCGCAGCGTTAAGTCCGTGATTTCAGGAACAAACCTGCCGCTTCCAAAATACAGGCTGAGATGTCCTCCCCATGAATTAGTTTTGCGCTCTTGCACCACCTCCTTTGTCTACGCTGTCCCTGCAAACTCCTAGCTCAATGCCCTCCAGCAAACAAGCTGCTGAACGCAAAGACGACCGTTCCAAGTCTTTTTTCAAAGAAGGGGAAAACCCAATCACGCTCCTGAAGCCTGGTTCCCACGGGAGCAGGCCGGGCTGTCCACGACGGAAGCCTCGACCCCGGCTGGGGCCGTCGGCCCAGCAGCGCGCAGCGGGAGAGCCAGGGCCAGAGCCGGGGCCGGGAACCGTAGCCCTGCCGCCTCCGCTGGATGCAGCGACCACCGCCCGCCGCCCCCGGGCCGGACTCACCTCCGTGGAGGGGCAGCGGCGCCAGCACCTGGCCGCGGACCTCGGCCTTGGGGGAGTCCAGCCCGTAGCGCCCGCGGTCGATGCGGAACGTGAGCGGGGCGCCGCGGCCGGGCTCCTGCACCGTCACGTTGATGAGCGCCGTGTAGTACTCCTGGCTCGCGTTGTCTGCCCGCGCCGGCCACAGGCTGCAGGTCAGCAGGGCGAGCGCGGCGAGCCGGGCAGGGCCCGCCCGCCCCGCGCAGCTCATCATCCCTCCGGCCGCCGCCGCCGCTCGCGGACCGGGCTCCGGGGCCGGCGCGGAGAGGCGGGGCGGGCGCGGCCCGGGCTGCGGCGGGAGCGCGCGCGCGCGGCCTGCGCGGGGCCGAGCCCGAGCGCGGCCCTTCTGGACGCTACGGCCCCGCCGCTCGCCGCCCTCACGTCCGCTGCCCGCCCGTGGGGACGCGCCCATGGGCCCTGGGCGAGGGCGGCGTCTCAGGTCGCACGCGGGCGTCTCTTCAGGGTCCCGGGAGGGCTGTAGGAGCGTGCCCCCTCCATCCCCCCGGTCGGTCCCGCCGAATGGGAGGCGCCTCGCAAGGACGCGGCGCGGGAGGGGAAGGGCGGCACGGGAGGAAGCGCCCCCACGAGGGTCAGAGGAACACAAAGTCCCTCTCGCGCGGCTGCCGCCTGAGGCGCGCGTCCGCCGCCGCCCCGCCCCCGGCTGGTCTAGCGGCAACGCACAGGCTTAAGGCGCAGCCCCGCCCCGCGCGCATGCGTGCGAGGGCCTGTCCGCTCCCGCCCGCCTGCACGAGGGCGCGGGCAGCCGGGTCACCCGCTGGCGCTGGCTGTTTCTGTGTCGGGCGTGATGGCCGCAGGGCCTGGAGCCCGGGAGATCTGCGAAGGCATATGGAAATGTGTGAGAACAGACTACAAAAGAAAAAAGTTCTAACTTTAAGTGTTTAAAATTAAATGTCATGAGACCTATCATTCATGTCATGGTTGACCTCATGGATGGGGGATGTCTGGCCCGAACCTGCAGGGACACGAGTGGTTGGGAAAGGCCAATGGGGCAGCAGTCCCTAACCTTTTGGCACTGGGGGACGGGTTTCCTGGAAGACGGTTTTTGCAGGGACTGAGGGAAGAGAAGTGGTTTGGGATGAGGCTGCTTCACCTCAGATCATCAGGCGTTAGATTCTCCTAAGAAGCGCGCAGCCCAGCTCCCAAGCACGCGCAGTTCACACCGGGTTCGCGCTCCTATGAGACTCTACTGCCGCCCTGATCTGACGGGAGGCAGAGCTCAGGCCGTAATGCTCGCTCGCCTCCTGCTCGCTCACTGCTTCCTCCAAGGCGTGGGCACGGGTCCGCGGCCGGGCGGTTGGGAAGCCCCTGCTCTAGTGACTGGGTGAGATACTCCAGGGGTCCCCGGACCATGAGAACCCCCGCAACACCTTCCCAAACGCGCGCACACACGACTCTCACTTTCTCTCTCCACGGCGTTTAAAAGATGTACATCGCTCTAAAGTATCAACTGAAAGGAAGAATGGGGCCGTGCAACTGATTTCAGGAACTTACAGGATCTTTGTGGGGAGGCGGAGGGGGAAAGTTTGGCGTCTTCTGACCAACCAGGGTTGAGTCTCCTGTCTCCTATAGCGGGAAGTGGGTGGAGTCAGCTTTGCGCAACCAACTGTCCTGAAAATCCGGAAAAGAGGTAGCTCCCCAAAAAGAAATTTGGGGCACTGTTTCCAGGAAACGGTACGGATGCAGTGCAGGCTAAAACTTAAGATGTCCACTACTGGCCAGGCTCAGTGGCTCACGCCTGTAATCCCAGCACTTTGGGAGTCCTAGGTGGGAGGATCACGAGGTCAGGAGTTCGAGACCAGAATGGGCAACATGGTGAAACCCCGTCTCTACTAAAAATACAAAAATTAGTGGGTCATGGTGGTGCACGCCTGTAATCCCAGCCTGTAATCCCAGCTAGTCGGGAGACTGAGGCAGGTGAATCGTTGGAACCTAGGAGGTGGAGGTTGCGGTGAGCTGAGATCGCGCCACTGCACTCCAGCCTGGGCGACAGAGCAAGACTCCATCTCAAAAAAAGAAAAAAAAAAAGAAGACAGATGTCCATTATTGATGACTTGGTGACATCCTTCACAATTTGTCCCTCCATTTCCCTCTCTTCCACCCTCTACCACAGTCCTTATAGACCATGCCCTGGCCTATGGATAACGGCTTTTTCTTTCTTACTTATCCTCAACAAGCACAGCCCCTAGACCAAAGCAGTGGGATCCCCACCCTGGGCCTGGCATTTAAAGAGTGCTCTGATCTGGTCCCCCTCCAGCTGGGCCCTTCATAGGGCAGGGAGTCCTTAGCACCAAGGTACCCAGGCTCTAGCACCCAAGACCCAAATATTCCTTGCCCCCACAACCCGGGGCCACGTCTAGGGGCTGTGTGGGGCTCTTCCCAGTGAGGGTCTCCTGTCTTCTCGCTGGGTATGCCCTGGCCTACCCCTGCCCGAGAGGCTCATGGCCTCTACTCCTTTGTCCTTATAAGGGAGGAGTCTTCAAACTGTAAGATGCCCACAACCCCTGGCACAAGAAACAATTATAGAAGCTCACAAGCACCACTTTGTTAATCAGGTGGAGAGGAAGTGGCTTTCTCAACCCTTCTGAATTTGTCAAGGAGAAAGTTGGTTCCGGAGCACCTTTAACGCCTCCCTGGCACTTGCCGATCTCCTCTTTAAATAAAGCGAGATGAGGTCTCAGTGCACAGCCTCATCAGGCACCGGCATGTACGGCGACATTCACACCAGCCTGTACTTGGAAGTGGCATTGTCTTTTAAGGAGACCTTAAGGGTTTTTGTTTGTTTGTTTGTTTGTTTGTTTGTTTTTTGTTTTCCCAGGCTGGAGTGCAGTGGCGTGGTCTCAGCTCACTGCAAGCTCTGCCTCCCAGGTTCACACCATTCTCCTGCCTCAGCCTCCCGAGTAGCTGGGACTACAGGCGCCCACCACCACGCCCAGATTTTTTTTTTTTGTTTTTTTTTTGTATTTTTAGTAGAAACGGGGTTTCACCGTGTTAGCCAGGATGGTCTCAATCTCCCGACCTCGTGATCCACCTGCCTCGGCCTCCCAAGGTGTTGGGATTACAGGCGTGAGCCACCGCACCTGGCCAAGGAGATCTTAAGGTTTTAAGGAGACCTTAGGGAGACAAGAGGTTTTTCATTTATAATAGTGAGACAACGCTACCTTTTAAAATATTGTGGTAAAATATGCATAACATAAAATTGTCCATCTTAACCATTTTTAAGCATATGGATCAGTGGCCTTAAGTACATTCACACCGTTGTGTAACCTTCATCATCCGTCTCCAGAACTCTTTCCATCTTGTAAAACTGAAACTCTGCACCCATTAAACCTTCCTCCTCCCCCAACCACCATTCTTCTTTTCTGTCTCTATGATTTTGATGATTCTAGTTACCCACATCAGTGGAATCATATAGTATTTGTCCTTTTGTGAGTAGGTTATCTTGCTTTGCATGATGTCCTTGAGGTTCATCTCTGTTGAAGTACATGTCAGATTCCTCCTTTGCTAAGGCTGAATCATATCACATTTTATGTATATACCAAGTTTTTTTTAGCCATTCATCCATTCCACTGTATGGATATAATACATTTTGTTTATCCATTCATCACAGGACCCTTGGGTTGCCTCTACCGTTTGGCTATTGTGAATAATGATGCTATGAACATGGGGCGTATAAATATCCCTTAATGCTTTCAGTTCTTTCGTGTATATACTCAGAAGTGGAATTACCAGATCTAATGGTAATTCTATGCTTAATTTTTTCCAGGAACTGCCCTACTTTTTTTTTTTTATATACAGTGGCTGTCCCATTTTACATTCCCACTAACTGCCCAAGGGTTCCAGTTTCTTCACATCCTTGCCAACACTTCTCTATTTGTTTTTCAAAATAGTAGCCATCCAAATCAGTATTAGGTGGTATCTCTTTATGGTTTTGATTTGCATTTCCCTAATGATTACTGGTGTTGAACATCTTTTCATGTGCTTATTGGCCATTTGTATATCTTTACATGATGTATATCTTTTAAAACATTTAAGAAAAAAGTGAATTAATTAAAAGTATTGGTTAAATAAAAGCACGAATGGTTTTATTGGACATGGCAGGTCTCATGGAGGATGTGTGCCGCAGTCTGACTCTTGCCCACGCTGGCCTGTGAATGAGCTGCCCACGAGCCTTTTTCCTTAATGGGGTTATTTCCCTGACTCTACCACGCACCACATTCCCCTGCCTCTGTGTCCATTTCTCAGCCCACAGTACATCCTGGGTCACCTGTAAGCCCCAGCTCAAATTCCCCTTCTCCCCAGAACTCCAGCGGGGCCCCAGCTGCCAGCCTCCCACATCCAGGCCCCGTAAGAGCTTCAGCCCTTCAGAAGAAGAGCTGTCTTCTCTGTGAGCAATGTCTGCCCTCCCAGGACAGCAGAAGGAGGAATGTGTGTGTAAAGCACGCTGCACAGAGTTTGGGACTCCAGCAATCAGAGGCCAAGCAGCGTCCCCTGGACAGTGCTAGATACCCCAGTGAGTCGCCCAGATTTCCCAAAGTCCAACTCCTGTTCCTCCTCCTCTTCCTTTTCTTTCTTGAATGGCACATAATCCCCACTGTTCCTAGGAAGGCCCTGCTCTTACTTCATTACTGATATGTTCCCTTTTATCACCATTTCTCACTCCATTCCTTGACCCATAGGAAACCATTTTCGTGTGCTTCATGTGTCTCTTTTGTTTGTGTTCTTGCAAAATGCATGTTGTTGCTTAATGTGCATGTGCTTTTTAATTATTAAACTGTATTGGGTCATTGATGTCATTCTGTTTCTGATCCTCTTCACCCAGCACTATATATTTTTTTACTTCTTTCATACATGTATTTTTTATACTGCAATATAACATACATATAGTAAAGTGCAAAATTTTTATGTGTACAACTCAACACGTTTTTTATGAGGTGCAAACACCCTTTACCCATTATCTAGATCAAGATGGAGAACATTACTAGCACTCCTGAAAGTTTCCCTGAGCTTCTTAGTTGTGAGCACCCCACCATTCTGATTTCTTTTCATCTTTCTTTAGAGACAGGGTCTTAGCCTGTCAACCAGGCGGGAGTGCAGTGGTGCAATCATGGCTTCTCGCAGTCTTGCACTTCTGGGCTCAGCAATGCTCCCACCTCATCCTCCTGAGTCGCTGGGACTACAAGTGTGCACCACCATGCCCAGCTACTATTCTGATTTCTGTTGCTTTTAATTAGTTTGCCTTTTGTTGAACTTTATATAATATAAATAGAATCACACAATATGAAATCTTTGGTGTCCTGTTTCTTTTTCTTAACTTATGTCTGTGAGATTTTGTGTTTTTGTGTGTGTAGTTATAGTTTGCTCTTTTTATTCTCTGTATAGTATTCCACTGTTGATTTATCCATTTCCTGTGGATGGGCATTCATGTTGATTTTTGTTTGGGAATGTGATGGATCGAGCCATTATGAAGCCTGCATGCCTCTTGGTGGGGATGCGTCTGCATCTCTGAGAGTGTCCTTTGGAGTGGGATGATGCGTCACAGGCAGGCATGTATTTAGTGTTGGTAGGCACTGGCGCCATCTTTTCAAGCTGCCCCCTTCCTCCCCACCGGAGCCTCTTTTATCTGTGTCTTCCCTCCCCACAGCCACCTCCTGCTCCTGTCCCTCATGAGTTTCCATCTATGTTGGCTGCTTCCACTGTTGGTAATTATGAAACCCCACCCCAGCTGTGGCTGCAGGTAAAACCACTGCAGAAACCCAGTCCAACTCCCCGGAGCAGGCTGTCCAGGAGAGGCTGTGTTCCTTACAGACCTGAAGTCCTCAGGGATGCTGTAGGTGGAGAGGCTGTGTTCCTTACAGCCCTGAAGTCCTCAGGGATGCTGTAGGTGGAGAGGCTGTGTTCCTTACAGACCTGAAGTCCTCAGGGATGCTGTAGGTGAAGGGCTGTATGGAGACATCAACCATACAAGAGATGCTTCTGATACTGGCCGAGCTTTTTCACATTCACATCGGATTTGCTGAATTTGCCTTGTGAAGAATTCAGTGAGGGCCGGGCACGGTGGCTCACACCTGTAATCCCAGCACTTTGGGAGGCCAAGGAGGGAGGATCACTTGAGGCCAGGAGTTCGAGACCAACCTGGCTGACATGGTGAAACCCCGTCGCCATTAAAAATACAAAAATGAGCTGAGTGTGGTGGCGTGCACCTGTAATCTCAGCTACTCTGGAGACTGAGGCAGGAGAATCCCTTGAACCTGGGAGGTGGAGGTTGCAGGGAGACGAGATTGCACCACTGCACTCCAGCCTGGGCAACAGAGCAGGATTCCATCTCAAAACCAAAGAATCCACTGAGAAGCTGTGTCCATCTAATGGGCTTCACAGAAGGCCAAGAGACAGGTTCCAGGTCCCCAGAGCGGGTCGCCAGAGCAAGCACATGGCAAGGGTATTTTAGGACTCTCCTTAGGAGCTTTAATAAGTACAAAGAATTTTTTTTTTTTTTTTTTGAGACGGAGTCTCGCTCTGTCGCCCAGGCTGGAGTGCAGTGGCCGGATCTCAGCTCACTGCAAGCTCCGCCTCCTGAGTTTACGCCATTCTCCTGCCTCAGCCTCCCGAGTAGCTGGGACTACAGGCGCCACCACCTCGCCCGGCTAGTTTTTTGTATTTTTTAGTAGAGACGGGGTTTCACCGTGTTAGCCAGGATGGTCTGGATCTTCTGACCTCGTGATCCGCCCGTCTCGGCCTCCCAAAGTGCTGGGATTACAGGCTTGAGTCACCGCGCCCGGCCAGAACATTTTTTTATTTAAAAAATAAACGTTCATTTTAATATAACCTTCTACTTCATAGCAAGTGATTTAGCTTTCAATGATAGTCATGTCACCTGCTTTTAAAAAGTGAGGTGTCTTAAAGAAAACTAATAACTCGGCCGGGCGCGGTGGCTCAGCCTGTAATCCCAGCACTTTGGGAGGCCGAGACGGGCGGATCACTAGGTCAGGAGATCGAGACCATCCTGGCTAAAACGGTGAAACCCCGTCTCTACTAAAAAATACAAAAAACTAGCCGGGCGAGGTGGCGGGCAACTGTAGTCCCAGCTACTCCGGAGGCTGAGGCAGGAGAATGGCGTAAACCCGGGAGGCGGAGCTTGCGGTGAGCAGAGATCCGGCCACTGCACTCCAGCCTGGGTGACAGAGCCAGACTCCGTCTCAAAAAAAAAAAAAAAAAAAAAAAAAAGAAAACTAATAACTCACAGGTAGAACACAGATGTGGTGAAATGGTGGGCAAAGGACAGAAAACAGAAGAGGAGCTCAAGGGACGGATGCCTAGGACTGGGTTCAAATCGATGCTGTGCTGAAGCCAGTTATTAAATATTCAGAAATTCTGCAAGCCAGTTGTTAAACACTGGCACTTTGAAACCAGCCACGGCAGTGAGGTAGTATTTATACCACGGAAAATTGGCACACACTACAAATCAGGCCTCCCTTCCCTCCCCCTCCCCCTCTTTCTTATTTTTCACAGTTGTTTACCAGAATGCCATTGGTTCAAATTCCCACTTGGCCACAAGTCAGCTCTGTGATCTCTGCAAGTTCTTGTCCCCTTGGCGTCAGTTTCTCTCTGTGAAGTGGAGCTGATGACCTCTGCCTCTCTAGCTCTGCCAGATGCAAATCAGAGGACAGATGCCTGGAACATGGAGCTGATGTAGTTACCCCATTCCCCATGACTTGTTACTGGAGGGGTGAGGTCTGTGAAGGGTTCAAGTAGCAACCCAGGTGAGGACTGAAACACCACCCTCCCACAGGCACCCCCGGGAGCACTCGCAGGCACCAGGTGCTCACTCGCACCAGGACATGACGTAATGGTGTTTTATTTAGAAGAATCTACAACGTATTTGCATTAGCAATCCAAAAAATTTACTCTCTTCTAATGAAAAATTTCAAATATATGAAAAAGTTGCAAGACTGGTACAGTGATGCAGCCGTGTACCCCACCACCTGGGTTCAGCAGTGGCTACCATGTGGTCATAAATGCTGTATCTGAGGGGTCCTCAACCTCACAGAGCAGGCAGGTGAGTGAGTGAGTGAAGCCTCATCTGTATTTACAGCTGCTCCCCATTGCTCACATTACCACCTAAGCTCCACCTCCTGTTACATTATCAGCAACGCTGGATTCTCATAGGACCGTGAACCCTGTTGTGAACTGTGTGCGTGAAGGATGTGGGTTGCACGCTCCTTATGAGAATCTAATGCCTGATGATCTGTCACTGTCTCCCATCACCCCCAGATGGGACTGTCTAGTTGCAGGAAAACAAGCTCAGGGCTCCACTGATTCTACATTATGGTGAGTTGTATAATATTTCATTATATATTACAATGTAATAATAATAGAAATAAAATGAACAATAAATGTAATGTGCTTGAATCATCTCAAAACCACCCCCAGCCTGATTCCAGTCAATGGAAAAACTGTCTTCCACTAATCCTGGTCCCTGGTGTCAAAAGTATTGGGGACCTGCTGCTCTATCTGTCACTTTGACTTGTCAAGTTCTTTCCTGAACTCTCTTATGACCCTTTGGGCTGTTCTTCCATGGTATCATGACCGGGACAATGAACAATGAATTCCCTAAAATAATTCCATATCCCTCCCCTAGTCAGATATTTCCAAACATCTCAACATGTCCCTCCACCCTCTTTTATTCGAATGTGATCCAGTGAAAGTTCTGCGGGGGCGTTGATTGTGTCTTTTTCTAGACATCCAGACTTTAATGATACACCCCAGATCCAGCAGAAGTGGACAGCCATCCTGAGACCCAAAGCTTGTATCCTGCCCTAGGACTGCAACACTCAGAACTCAACAGGAAATGTACTGAATTCTGCTGTTTTCCTGTCAACACCACAAATATGTGTGTTCTAATTTGTTGTGAGAACACTGAAATTATACCACAATCACTGCAACCTTCTCATTTGTAGCAAACCAAGAACCTCAAAAAATGAACCTGCCCAGGCTCCTCTCACCTCCGAGAGGCTTCGCTAAATGAGCGAACCTGCCCTCCTTTCCCTTCTCTGAGGGGATGTCTCATTAGGGAAGTAATGGCAGGGATGTGGGGAGGGAAACCTGCCATGCTGGCAGTCCCCCTGAGCCCAGGGCTCTCAGGCCATGTTAGTGACAGTCTGATGGGGTGACATTGTGGAAACCCCAACTGACCCAAGAGAAGTGACAGAATGGCTCAGATTTGGAAGCTGTCATGTTCCAGAGACCAGAATTGGATCTTCCTGCAGATGCTCAGACAGAGGGATTGTTACACCTATTTTGCAGATCTGGAAACTGAAGCTCAGAGGAGTAAGCTCTTTGCCCAGCTGATGAGGAGTGAGTGGCGGCTCTGGGGTGTAAGCCCACTCCTGGCAGCTTCCCGGGCCTCACTCATGTTGCTATTGCAGGTTGGCACCAGGCTCAGGATGCAGAGGACCCCTGGGTTTCCTTGCATTTGGCTCAGCCCAGGAAACCTGAGGCTGACAGTCGAGCTCTGTCCAGGAATGTGGGTGGGTCCTGGACCTGGTCGATGCTGAGCAGAAACAGGCTGCCAGGATGGCTGCTAAAAAGCAGGATCGAAGGTATTGCTTTGTCCTTTGTCAAGATGGGTTTGATCAGAGTGATGAATGACTAAGCCACAAAAAGCTGAGCGAGAGGCCATGCGGCCGGGCTAAAAAAGCCTGAGGCCGGCAACCCCTGCATCTGAGTGCTGGTGCTGAGGCCGATGTGCAGTGCTGATCGTTGGATTCCTGAGGGCCCCTCCACCAGGGGACCTGGGATATCCAGGAGGACCCTTATACTCATGGGCAGGAGAGACAGACTTGGTCCAACTTGCACAGAAAGGCTTCTTTGAATGCAGAGTGATGAATGACTGAGCCACAAAGAGCTGAGCCAGAGGCCATGCGGCTGGGCTGAGGAAAGCTGCAGGGCCACTCATCTGGCTGGAGGTGCGTCCAGAATTGGTTCCTTCTGGTGGGTTCGTGGTATTGCTGACTTCAGTGAAGCCACAGACCTTCACAGTGAGTGTCACAGCTCTTAAAGGTGGCACGTCCGGAGTTGTTCGTTCCTCCCGGTGGGTTCATGGTCTCGCTGACTTCAGGAGTGAACCTGCAGACCTTCCCAGTGAGTGTTACAGCTCATAAAGGTAGTGCCCACCCAAAGAGTGAACAGCAGCAAGACTTATTGCAAAGAGCGAAAGAACAAACCTTCCACAGCACAGAACAGGACCGGATGGGGTTGCCACTGCTGGCATGGGGTGGCCAGTTTTTATTCCCTTATCTGGCCCTGCCCACGTCCTGCTGATTGGTCCTTTTTACAGAGTGCTGATTGGTCCATTTTTACAGAGTGCTGATTGGTGCGTTTACAAACCTTTAGGAGACAGAAAAGTTCTCCAAGTCCCCACCCCACCCAGACGCCTAGCCAGCTTCACCTCTCAGAGGGAGGGCAGCAGGGCTAGACTCAGAAAGGACAGCCCTCAGGCAGCTCTGGGGGTTGGGGTAGCTGGAACCAAGGGGTTCCATGAGGGTGCTGCTGTCGGGCCAAGCCAGTGCTGGGTTCCTCAAGGATGAACACAAGCTTCCTACCTTGGATCAGATGCCTGCCCCTTGGCTGTAGAAACTCGAACCACCTTGACTGTCAGCTCTGCCAAGAGAGTATCTTATGGAGGAGGAATGGGCCCCCTTCCAGGGCCAAAATAGCTCAGTGGGCAAAGGAAAGGCAAGGGCAGCCTCCATCTGCTGCAGGGGGAAGCTCGTGCAGATGCCCTGATCCCACTTCCTGCCAGGTGAATGCTGGCTGGCTTCTTTCAGAAGTAGAGGTGGGGTTTTGACCCTCTCTCTCAGACATGTCTTAAAGGTAGGGGACAATGTGCAGATCATTTGTGGTCAGCCGAGAATCGTGAGACCCAGAAGCTTTTCCGTGACCAGCAGCCTGGGGATTCAGGAGGGCGGGCAATGCAAGCTGCCAGCCCAAAGCTGACACCAGAGTCCAGGACACTTTTAAGCCAACATTCAACACAAGAGAAAACAAACGAACTGTGTACATAAGGATATTTACTGTAGCATTAGCTACAGGGACAAAAAGTTGGAAATAAACTCCTTTATTTGTTAAGCAAATTGTAGTGCAACAAATTTGAGGATGGTTATGCAGCTATTAATGTATCTAACAGGCTGTAGCTACGTGAAGAACACTTATCATGTTCTGTTGAGTGCAAAAGCAGAATACAAATAAATCTCTGTTCGCCATTATGTGGAACAAGTCCATATGTATGAACAAGGACTGGAAAATATAAAAGGAAACTTAAAAAGTCCCAGGACCCTCAAACTCCTGCCCAGGGTTAAGCCTAGACCATGAGCTATGCAACCCCCTCTTCCAGATGAATGGCTGTTACTAGTATTATGCATTTGCCACATCCCATCAGAAAGGTACAAGGTCTCAGGAGAGCTGGGTGCAATGGCTCACCCCTGTAATTCCAGTGCTCTGGGAGGCTGAAACGGGAGGATCACTGGAGGTCAGGAGTTTAAGACCAGCCTGAACAGCATAGCGAGACTCCATCTCTACAAAAAATAATAAAATAATTTGCTGGGCATTATGGTGTCCCAGCTACTCTGGAGGCTGAGGAAGGAAGATTGCTTAAGCCCAGGAAGTTGAGGCTATAGTGAGCTGTGTTTGTACCACCACACTCCGGCCTGGATGACAGGGTGAGACCCTGTCTCAAAAGAAAACAAAATACAAACAACAACAACAAAAATCTTCTAAAAAAGTTTGGTGGGGGTTGAGAGTTCTGGATTGGCTCAGATAGATGACAAAAGAAATCTCTTGCTGGGCGCGGTGGCTCACGCCTGTAATCCCAGCAATTTGGGAGGCCGAGACGGGTGGTTCATCTGAGGTCGGGAGTTCGAGACCAGCCTGGCTAACATGGTGAAACCCCGTTTCTACTAAAAACAAAAAATTAGCCAGGTGTGGTGGTGGGCACCTGTAATCCCAGCTACTCAGGAGACTACAGGCAGGAGAATCGCTTGAATCCAGGAGGCGGAGGTTGCAGTGAGCCGAGATCGTGTTATTGCACTCCAGTGTGGGCAACAAGAGCGAAACTCCATCTCAAACAAACAAAAAAAAAGAGATTCCACCTGTAGAAGGTGAAGGCCTGTGGGGATGTCAAGAGATCACGTGCCAGCGTGAGGAACAGAGTGACAGATGCCTTAAGGGGCCACTCAGTGCTCATCCTTTCTCCCACGCCTGACATCACAGTACAGGCTGTAGAGGCTGTAGGAGGTAAAAATTCAGTTTGCCTGTATGGGCATCCACCCGTTCATCCACCCACTCGTTCATTCAGCACAGTTTTATGGAGCAGCCATTCTAGGTATTTGGAATACATTAGCAAACAATTGAAGATCCTCCCCACCCGCCCCCCCCCCCACGGCACTTTCCAGCCTCGAGAGGTTCTGGGCAACGCACGGGCTGGGAGGTCAGCTGTGCCGTATTTCTGCTTCTTCCTGCCACATGGGGTCCTGAGGACAGAAGCCAAGCACTAAAGGCAGTGGAGATGGACAAGGGAGCCCGGGCCCCTGAGGACTTTCCCAGGGCTGAGCCAGCCTGGAGCATTCTTCTGCACTTCTTTGTTTAAACCCCAGGGTGAAAGATTTGCTGTTATTTGCATCTGAATGCAGCCCTAACTGATGGTAGTAGAGACAAAGGGGAGGGAGCACTGAAATACTCCAAGGCTGGGCTCTGGGGTTTTGGCGTCTTGAAATTTCCCATGTCCTCATTTTAAAACACTCCCAAATTAGGCCTATCCTAGAGAAGGGAGCTCCTACTGACACAGGGGCCCCAACTCTGAAAATCTAGAATTTGGGATTTTCAGCTAAGAGTGAAGAGGGCAGTTGGGGAGGGCCCTTAAGCAATCCCATGGCCCCGCAAGCTAAGGGTGGCATGCACTGATCAGCGCCATGGTGGGTGCAAGTATGTGAAGCCCAGCTCAAGCGGGAGGAGAACTTAATGGGTCTGACCTAAGGCACAAGTGCTCAAAAGATATCATCAGTGTTGGGCTTCCTCTGTCCCTGTCTCAACCTTGCTCTCCCCTGGGTTGCCTTCATTTGGGTTGCCTCAGGTGGCTCTCCCTGTATGGGCACAAGATGATCCCCGGCACTTCCCAGCACATTCAGGAGGAACATTCTGTCCTCTCAGAATCCCAGCGGGGCACAGCAAGACAGAAATGCTTTCTCTTTTTTTTTTTTTTTTTTTTTGAGATGGAGTCTCGCTCTGTCACCCAGGCTGGAGTGCAGTGGCACGATCTCGGCTCACTGCAAGCTCCGCCTCCTGGGTTCACATCATTCTCCTGCCTCAGCCTCCCGAGTAGCTGGGACTACAGGCGCCACCACCACGCCCGGCAAATTTTTCTGTATTTTTAGTAGAGACGGAGTTTCACCATGTTAGCCAGGATGGTCTCGATCTCCTGACCTCGTGATCCACCCGCCTCTGCCTCCCAAAGTGCTGGGATTACAGGCGTGAGCCACCGCGCCCGGTCGCTTTCTCTTTTTTAAAGGACTTTCCATTCCGTATTCTGAGCCTCAGTGGCTTATCTCACGTCGTGAGTCCCACTAAACCAGCCACTGGGAGCAGCTGAATAAAATGCTCCGATGGACCAGGCCTTGTGTTTCTTCCTAGAGGCCAAGGGGAAGGACCCCTTGATCCAGCCCCATGGACTGAGAATGGAGAGTGTGGTATAATAAAAAATAAATATTGGTCTTGGGCCCTGCTTCTTGGCATATAACTCCCGAAACCCTTGGAATCTCTGACAATGGTGATAACCTCTGATCATGATTTTAGATATCCTCAGGATGAGGGCTGGTTGCCAGAGGAACCAGCCATGTATTTAAAGGGTTGAGACTTTCAACCCCATCGCCCAATCTCCAGGGAGGAGTGCAGAGCAGGAGACTGATTCAGTCACCCCTGGCTGAGGCTCAGGTAATGAAGCCTCCAAGCTTCTGGGTTGGTGAACACACAGATGCTGGGAGGGGATGCACCTAGAGAGGGTATAGGGGCTCCAGGCCCCTTTCCTCATCCCTCACCCGGTGCATCTCCTCTGTTTGGCAGTTCCTGAGTTGTATCCTTTATTACGGCAGGAGTAAGGAAAGTGCCCTCCTGAGTCCTGTGAGTCATTCTAGCAAATTACAGAACCTGAACTGGGGCAGGTTGTGGGAAGCTCTAACTTTGTAGCCAAGTCGGACCAAAGTGTGGGTAGCTCGGCACCGGAAGACAGGACAGTATTAGGGGACTAAACCCTACAGAGTGTCCAGCCAACTCCGGGTAGTTAGTGTTGGAATCGGATTGAATCGTAGGACACCCAGTTGATGCCAGAATTGGTTGGTGTCTGGAGGGTTTCCCAAGGAAAACTGGGATGTGCTTACAGGTATAAGGGACATAGATCTGGGTAGTGACAGTAACAGGCACACTTGTTCCCCTGTGACAGAGGTGGCTTGCCCTGCCCCTGGGCTGAGTCAGGAGTCTCTCCAGCATCACCTGGGGCACACCAGGAGCATCCCAGGCTGGGAAGAGAGATACCCATTGGGGGCCATTGGGATGCCTTGGGCTGCAATTAACAGAAACCCTCACTGACATGGGCTTCCTTGAGAAGGGGATCCAGGGGAAGAAAGGGTTTTGGGCCGGCTGCTTCATCCCCAGGGCCATCTTCTCTCACAGCTGCAAAATAAATGCCAGCCCCAGCTGGAGCACGGCACTTTCTCATTCCTGGATGGGGAGAGAGAAAGCATTCCCTCAATGGCAGAAAAAAAATTCTCATCTTTAGCCATTTTTTTTCTTTTCTTTGGCAGAGACGGGGACTCTGTTGCCCAGGCTACATTTTTTTTTTTTTGTTTTGTTTTTTTTGAGATGGAGTCTCGCTCTGTTGCTCAGGCTGGAGTGCGGTAGCGTGATCTCAGCTCAATGCAAGCTCCGCCTCCCGGGTTCACGCCATTCTCCTGCCTCAGCCTTCTGAGTAGATGGGACTACAGGCGCCCGCCACCATGCCCGGCTAATTTTTTGTATTTTTAGTAGAGACGGGGTTTCACCGTGTTAGCCAGGATGGTCTCAATCTTCTGGCCTCGTGATCTGCCCTCCCAAAGTGCTGGGATTACAGGCGTGAGCCACCGCGCCTGGCCCAGGCTGCTCTTAAATCCTAGGCTCAAGTGATACTCCTGCCTCAGCCTCCCAAAGTGCTGGGATTACAGGCAAGAGCCACCACACATGGCCTTCAGCCGATTTTGATACCTGCCCAACCACTCTGGACGAATAGAGTCAACAAGGCGATGCCAGGGCTGATTGCTTTAAGCCCGAGCCCCTGACTGGAACAGGAGATACGATGACATCATAGACTGGCTGATGTGCTTACACTAACTTCACGAAAGGAGCAGACTGTGTGAAGGCGGTGGGTTCTGGGTGCGTGCTCTCTGTGTAGAGCTGCATTGCCTGGTACCGTCCTGACCCATGGGGAAGGAGATGACCTTCTCTATTTTCTCCTCCTTTGCCTTTGCTCTTTTTTTTTTCTTTACCTTATAAATGTTTTTATTAAATGTTTATTTTTTGTATTCCTTAAAAACAAAACAAAAATCACAAGTTTAACACTAATCCTTTGAAATACTGCACATCAAAGAAAGCCACCTCACTCATGCAGCAAGTTGCTCTGTGTTCTCTTTACTTCTGTTTGCGAGATGATCCTCAGCAATTTCTGCAGATTCCTCTTCAACAGATTATATGCAAGAGGTAAATGCTGGCCAGCAACTTTATGAAAATAATGTGAGCCACAGCAAAAGAGCTCCATTCCCAACTCAAGCCCCGAGCCGTAATCACGTTCATCATTAGCAAACTGCACAAAAGTCATCATTTCCTGAATGGGAACAAAAGCTTTGAGTCTCTCCTCCTCCCTTGCAGCCTCAACTATTGTCTTGCAAATTCTCTTGACGTCAGCATGTGTTTCAGGGAGCTCTGTGTACCCAACATGATTTTTATCCACTGGAACAGCCAAGCCTGCACCACGAATGACCTTCGTCACAACTTTCTCATCTCTCTGTTTCATCTTTGTGGTTCTCTGTTCCAGTGAGTACCCCACTTCTCTGGCTGCTTCTCTGAGTTTTTCATCTATGTTTTTCGAGAGATTAGTTTTCTTTTCTTTCTTTTTCTTTCTTTTTTTTTTTGAGGCAAAGTTTTGCTGTTGTTACCCAGGCTGGAGTGCAATGGTACGATCTCGGCTCACCGCAACCTCCGCCTCCTGGGTTCAAGCAATTCTCCTGCCTCAGCCTCCTGAGTAGCTGGGATTACAGGCATGTGCCACCATGCCCGACTAATTTTGTATTTTTAGTAGAGATGGGGTTTCTCCATGTTGGTCAGGCTGGTCTCGAACTCCCTACCTCAGGTGATCTGCTTGCCTCAGCCTCCCAAAGTGCTGGGATTACAGGCGTGAGACACCGCGCCCGGCCCAGTGTTCTTTTTATCCATTACTTCTTTAAGTTTTTTCATCAAAAATAATTCGACTGCAGCAAATACATTATCTCCATTTGGAACAATTGTACACTTTTTCTTTGCTTCATTTATACCAACATATGCAGGAAGTTCATCAGTAGAATCCCTGAAATACCCCATGTGGTACTGAGTTTTATTATCTCCAATAGTAATGGTCTGGAACTCAGGAGGATCACAGTAAAACCTCCAATGAAGGTTAACATTCGGGCCTGTTGAATTTTCCTTCGTTTTTTGTTTTCCAGCAAGGACATCAGAAGGACCAACTAACTGAAGCCCGAGGCTTTGCAGAAAGTGACCAGCGGGCTTTTCAGGATCCAGTTCTTCACAGAACTTCCAGAAGCCATCGACATCTTCAGGTGAAGAGAGCTTATAATCATTTTCTACTTCTTTTTGAAGATCACATCGTCTTCACAGAATTTACTTTTCTTCACATCGACTGTTTTTTCACAGGCCCCTCCCCGCCGGACCCGTGCCTCCTGCCACCGCCGACCATTCTGCAGCTGCAGCGCCTTTTTCTGTTTTTGTTTTTGACGGGGTCTGGCTCTGCTGCCCAGGCTGGAGTGCAGTGGCAGAAACGTAACTCACTGCAGCCTCAGACTCTCAGGCTCAAGCCAACCTCCTGACCCAGTGACCCAGCCTTCTGAGTAGCTAAGGCTACAGCCACGCACCACCGTGCCTGGTGAATTTTCTGTTGTTGTTGAGACAGGGTCTTGCCATGCTGCCCAGGCTGGCCTGGAACTCCTGGCCTCAAGTGATCCTCCCACCTCAGCCTCCCAAAGCGCTCAGGTTACAAGTGTGAGCCGCTGTGCCTGGCCTTCTCTTCCTTTTCTCTCCCATTTCACCCTCTTCCTCCCCTACCACTCTGTTCTTCCATCACCTGTTTACTTTTGCCCTCCCCTGTTTTCTCACTCCACCCCACACAAGTTTCACCAGCTAATTTTAAATAGAGATAAACCTTAGCATTGGCTATACAGGTTGGACAGATGGCTATACCTCTTTAAACCTCAAGTTTTTAATCCTTAAGATGGGAGAATTGGCCAGGTGCGGTGGCTCACGCCTGTCATCCCAGCACTTTGGGAGGCTGAGGTGGTGGGCGGATCACCCAATGTCAGGAGTTTGAGACCAGCCTGGCCAACATGGTGAAACTCTGTCTCTACTAAAAATGCAAAAAAATAATTACCCAGATGTGGTGGCATTCAACTGTAATTCCAGCTACTTGGGAGGCTGAGGCAGCAGAATCCTTTGAACCCGAGAGACAGAGCTTGCAGTGAGCCGAGATGGCACCACTGCACTCCACCCTGAGCAACAGAGCGAGACTCCATCTCAAAAAAAAAAAAAAAAAAAAATTTTAAATAAATAAATAAAATGGGAGAATTAATATTAGTCTTGCATGGTAATTAGGGAGGTTAAATATTATATTTTGGATTCTGAAACTGGCCAAGATGAAGTAAGAGACCACTACAGTTCATCCATGCCACCGACTGGGGACAAAATCAACAAATCACTAGCTAAGGACTCTGCAGTGTTAACAGGAGCAGGCAGACTGGAGAGAAGAGCTGAAACTTGAAGGATGACCCATTCAAGGGCAAGTTTCCCAGTTTCTTTTTCTTTCTTGTCTCCAGGTTTTGAACTGAGGTCAGCCCCAGTACAGAACTGTGCAGCATGTACGGGCAGAAAAGGCACCAAGAGAACCATCTGCGAGTGGAAAAAACACAAACCGTGTTTCCTCTGCTCCCACGCCACAGTAAGCAACACAGAAGGCTTCGGTGACCAAGTGTTGGGGGCTTCTCCCCACACGCCAGCAAGCAAGCAACCAGTTCTGCATCAGGTACCAGCTGGGTGTCCTCCATATTCTAATGCTATCTACCTGGGGATAGCGTCGGAGCCCACAGGGTGGGGCTCAGTCCCCAGACTGCCCCCACTTCTGATGCCACTCCCAAGTCAGGGCCTCAGGAACTTCTGACGGACCGGCTTTAAGTTGGGGTTCCCAAGACACCCTCCTTGCGTTCAATTAATTGGCTAGAGCGGCTCACAGAACTCAGGGACACACTTATATTTGCTGGTTTATTATAAAGGGTATTACAAAGGCTATAGATGAAGAGATGCATAGGCAAGGCATGGGGAAAGGGGCACGAAGTTTCTATGCCCTCCCTGGGCACGCCACCCTCCAGGAACCTCCATGTGTTCAGCTATCCTGGAGGTTATACAGAGGCTTCATTACATGGGCATGGCTGGTTAAATCACTGGCCATGGGTGAACAACTTAACCTTCAGCCCCTCTCCCCTCCCTGGAGGCTGGGGGGTGAGGCTGGAAGTCCCAGGCCTCTAGTCCTGCCTGGGTCTTTCTGGTGACCAGCGCCATCCTGGAGCTACCTGGGGGCTGCCCGCCTTCACCCACCTCTTTAGCACATGAAAGCCACCACTGTGGAGATTCCAAGGATTTTAGGAGTTGTGGGCCAGGAAGCCCAGATGAAAACCAAATGTGTATTTTATAATGACACACCATTTCTCTAGCCAGAGGCCTGGGAAAGGCCCCTCTGCAACATGCAGCGTGCGTGGAAGGAAGGCCCTGGGGTTCATTTATTTTCCCTTTTTTTCTCTCCTGCTTCAACTGAGGGCAGCTGAGGTTCAAAGCTGCACTATGGTGCCAGCAGCACGAGCACACAAAACGCTGAGAGGAATCCCACAGAAGCCACTGAGTGTGAGGTCAACCCCAAGAGGAGAGGGCTGAGGAGGGGTCCCTAATTCCGTGGATGAATGAATGCAAATCCCAGGCTTGCCTGCAAGTTGCACAGAACAGACCCAGAGTAGCATACCAAAGTCTTTTTAAAAGTTTTTCACGGCTGGGTACGGTGGCTCACGCCTGTAATCCCAACAGTTTGGGAGGTCAAGGTGGGCAGATCACCTGAGATCAAGAGTACTAGACTAGCTTGGCCAGCATGGTGAAACCCCATCTCTGCTAAAAATACAAAAGTTAGCTGAGCATGGTGGCTTGAGCCTGTAATCTCAGCTACTCTGGAGGCTGAGGCAGGAGAATCGCTTGAACCTGGGAGGTGGAGGTTGCAGTGAACTGAGATCTCACCACTGTACTCCAGCCTGGGCAACAAGAGCAAAACTCTGTCTCAAAAAAAAAAAAGGTTTTCACATTTGGCTGTTCCTGACCAGCCTGGTCAACATGGTGAAACCCTGTCTCTACTAAAAATATGAAAATTAGCTGAGTGTGGTGTTGTGCACCTGTAATCCCAGCTACGTGGGAGGCTGAGACAGGAGAATTGCTTGAAGGCGGAGATTACAGTGAGCTGAGATCACACCATTGCGTTCCAGCCTGGGCGACAGTGAGACTCCATCTCAAAAAAAAAAAAAAAAAAAAAAAAAAAGGTTTTTCACTTTTAAATAACTATGGATTCATCAGAAGTTGTGAAGATAGTGCTGAAAATCCTGTGTACTCTTCACCCAGCTTCCCCCAAGGGGAATATCTTTTTTCTTTCTTTTTTTTTTGCCATTTTTATCCTCCATTGTCAACCCCAATGGGGATATCTTATATAATTATATAAGACATTGTAGTATGATACTAAAACCAGGAAGTTGACGTTGGCACAATGCTATTAACTAGACTATAGACCTTATTCAGAGTTCACTAGTTTTTACAAGCATGTGTGTGTGTGTGTGTGTGTGTTTGTATAGTGCTATGCAATTTTTGTATAGATTTGTGTAACCACCACAATCAAGACCCTGAACCACTCCTGTCACTACAAACTCCCTGTGCTACCACTGTACAGTTTACTCACTTCCATGCCTTTCCCTGTGCTCTGGCAAGTGCTAATCTGTTCTCTATTCCTGTCGCTTTGTCATTTTGAGAAGTTATGTAAATGGAATCATACAGTATGTTACCTTCTAAGATTAGCTTTTCTCGCAAAGCATAAGGTCTGCAAGATCCATCCAAGTTGCTACATGTATCAATAGCTAGTTCGTTTTTATTTCTGAGTAATATTCCATTGCATGGATGTTTCAGAGTTCTTTTAACTTTCCCCCCCATGAGGGATATTTGGATTGTTCCCAGTTTTGGGCTGTGGTAAACACACTGACTATGAAGATTCATGTACATGTTTCTGTTAAACATGAGTTTTCATGTCTCTGAGACAGATGCCCAATAGTGTCATTGTAGAGTCACATGGTAAGTCATGTTTAGCATCGCAAGAAACTGTCACACTTAACTCCAGGGCAGCTGTGCCACCTTACATTCCACCAAGCAAAGTCTTTGAAAATGAAGGTGGCATTGCATCTACCACACATAGAAGATGAGGCAGCATGTATGATCTGAACCTAGTCAGGATCGATTGCTTGCTAAAGCCACCACAGTAAAATGTCACTGTCCGGAGAATTTTAATAAACACCCAGGGTCTCACGTGTGATATTCAATATGTCCAGGATGCAATCCAAAATTAATTGAAGTTCAAATAACCAACAAAATGTGACCAATTCTCAAGAGAAAAGTTAACCAGCAAGAGATGCTGGTCTCCAGATAACCCAGACATTGTAGCGGCTCTTAGAACTGTGCTCCAAGAGGTAAAGGCAAACATTCCTAGAAAAAAAAATGACAGTCAGGTGTGATGGCTCATACCTGTAGTCTCAGCACTTTGGGAGGCTGAGACGGGTGGATCACCTGAGGTCAGGAGTTCGAGACCAGCCTGGCCAACATGGTGAAACCCCATCTCTACTAAAAACACAAAAATTAGCCGGGTGTGGTACCACGCACCTGTAATCCTAGCTACTTGGGAGGCTGAGGCAGGAGAATCACTTGAATCCAGGAGGTGGAGGTTGCAGTGAGCTGAGATCGCACCACTGCACTCCAGCCTGGGCAACAAGAGTAAAACTCTGACTCAAAGAAAAAAAAAAAAAAAAAAAGAACTGTGCCCCAAGAGGTAAAGGCAAATATTCCTAGAAAAAAAACATGAAAAGGTAAATGCTTTCAGCATACAAATAGAAACAACCAATGGAAATTTTAGAGCTGGAAAATACAATATCTGAAATCAAAAGTCCAGTGGATGAGATATGTAACTGAATGGAGATGACAGAGGAAAGAGTCGACTTGAGGGTAGAACAGTAGAAACAATCCAATTTGAATAATAGAAACAAAGAGTGAAAAAAGAAAAAGAGCCTCAGGGGCCATGGGGCAATATGAGAAGGTTGATGATTTGTGTTATTGGAGTCTCAGAAAGAGAGTACAAGGTGACTGGGCAGAAAACAATACATTGAAAAAATAATGGCTGAAAATTTCCCAAGCTTACTAAACATTTATACAGATTCAAGAAGCTCAGCAAATCTCCAAAAGGATAAACTTACAGAAAACCACACTCAAACACATTTTAATCATGCTGATGTAAACGAAAGATGAAGAATAAATCTCAAAAGAAGCCAGAGAAGAGTGACACATGGCATACAGGAGAATAGCAGACTGTGGATTACTCCCCAGAAATCCCAGAGGCCAGAAGACCAGGGAGCAACATCTTTCAAGTGCTGAAGGGAAATAATTGTTAACCCAGTGTCTTAGTCCATTTAGGCTGTTATGACAGAATGTGATGGCTGAGTGACTTGTAAACAGCAGAGAATTTCACAGTTCTGGAGGCTGGGAAGTCCAAAATCACTGCAGGGGCAGATTCGCCATCTAGTGAGGGCCCCTTTTCTGCATCATAGACAGCTACTTCTCACTGTGTCCTCACATAGTGGGAGGGACAAGGGAGCTCTCTGGGGCCTCTTTTATAAGAATGCTAATCCTGGCTGGGCGTGGTGGCTCACGCCTGTAATCCCAGCACTTTGGGAGGCCAAGGCGGGCAGATCATGAGGTCAGGAGATCGAGACCATCCTGGCTAACATGGTGAAACCCCGTCTCTACTAAAAATACAAAAAATTAGCCAGGTGAGGTGGTGGGCATCTGTAGTCCCAGCTACCTGGGAGGCTGAGGCAGGATAATGGTGTGAACCCGGGAGTTGGAGCTTGCAATGAGCTGAGATTGCGCCACTCCACTGCACTCCAGCCTGGATGACAGAGCAAGACTCCGTCTCAAAAAGAAAAACAAAGACTGTTAATCCCAGTCAGGAGGGCTCTGATTTCATGATCCTAGCACCCCCACAAAGGCCCCACATCTCAATACGATCACAATATGGCTGAGGTTTCAACATATGGATTTTAAGGGGATGCAAACATTGACTTTACAGCACCCAGGATCCTATATATCCCATGAACGTTCCTTCAGGAATGTTCCCAGATCAAGGAAAACTAGGAGATTTGTGGCCAGCAGACCTGCTATAAAAGAAATGTTATTGAGGCAGGAGGATCACTGGAGCCCAAGAGTTCAAGACCACCCTGAGCAACGTGGAAAGACCCCATCTCTACAAAAAATAAAAAAATTAATTGGGTGTGGGGGCGTGTGCCTATAGTTCCAGCTTCCTGGGAGGCTGAGGCAGGAGAATGGCTTGAGTCCAGGAGATCGAGGCTACAGTGAGCCATAATTGTACCACTGCATTCCAGCCTGGGTAACAGTGTGAGATCCTGTTTCAATAAATAAATTAATTAAGTAATAAAAATAAAAACCATTAGCTGGCAGGGTGGTGCACCTCTGTAATCCCCGCTGCCCCAGAGGCTGAGGTGAGAGGATCACTTGAGCCCAGGAGTTTGAGGCAGCAGTGATCCACGATCACGCCACTGCACTCCAGCCTGGCCAACGGAGCAAGACCTCATCTCTAAAAGAAAGAAAGAAAGAAAAAGAATGTTAAGGCCGGGCGCGGTGGCTCAAGCCTGTAATCCCAGCACTTTGGGAGGCTGAGACGGGCGGATTACGAGGTCAGGAGATCGAGACCATCCTGGCTAACACACTGAAACCCCGTCTCTACTAAAAAATACAAAAAAATAGCCAGGCGAGGTGGCGGCGCCTGTAGTCCCAGCTACTCGGGAGGCTGAGGCAGGAGAATGGTGCAAACCCGGGAGGCGGAGCTTGCAGTGAGCTGAGATCCGGCCACTGCACTCCAGCCTGGGCGACAGCGCAAGACTCCGTCTCAAAAAAAAAAAAAAAAAGAATGTTAAAGGAAGTTCTTCAGGCTGAAGGGCAAGGATACCACAGGAAAACTTGGGACTTCAGAAACGAAAGAACAGCAGAAATGCTACATGTCCAGGTAAATATACCAGACTATTTTTCTCCTCTTAAATTCTTTAAAGATACGAATGGCTGCTAAAGGAGAAAATGATAACATTGTTTGATGGAGTCTGCCATATATACAGATATAACACATATGACAACTATTAGTTAAAAGGGAAGGGTAAGGGACGCATAGTGACAAGGCATCGAATTCGAAGTCGAGGGAGACTCTACACGCCCTGCAACGTGGCGTGTCTTCGTCCCCTCTGTGTCAAAGCACTGTGTGGTCTGCAGGTCTTTTTGCCGTTAAGTAAGATCAAAGGTTTTAACACTTAATGAAAGTGGACTGAAAGAAAGAACGATGGGCTTCAGCCAGGCCTGCTATCAGCCACCATTGTCAGAAAGGCCTCTGGGTTTTATTCTCAAACTGCTGCCTCTCCAGGGAAAGAGGTCCTAGGGGTTAGTGCTCTGCCTGCCCTTCCCCCTGCTCCCAGTTCTCTCACCCCCACGTGGCTTAGCCTCAGGCCTGGCCCCAGAAAGTGTGGATCTGAGAATGGGGTGACCCGCTGAGGACTGCAACCTCAGCCTCAGCTGCATCGGGCCTGGGGTCATCTGTGGTTTGCCTGCATGGGACCTTTCCACATCCTGCCTTCTTTGGAGAAAGACCCTGGGTTTTTCTTGTGGACCCCTCTCTCCCATTCTTGGCTCATGTGGTTGGGTGAACCTCACCTCCTTAGGCTCCAGGTGAGCAGATGGCCACAGCCTGGCCAAGCAAGTCATCTTAACCCTGCCCACCGGGCAGTGCTGACTTGTCTACAGGTGCAGTAGGCACAGTGCCTAGGGCCCAGAGTGCTTCTAGGGGCTCACAGAAATGTTTTAAGTTCTCTCCAAATTGGAAGGAGAAAAACAACATTTTAAGATGAAAGAAGGGGCCGGGCGCGGTGGCTCAAGCCTGTAATCCCTGCACTTTGGGAGGCCGAGACGGGCGGATCACGAGGTCAGGACATCGAGACCATCCTGGCTAACATGGTGAAACCCCGTCTCTACTAAAAAATACAAAAAATAGCCGGGCGAAGTGGCGGGCGCCTGTAGTCCCTGCGACTCGGGAGGCTGAGGCAGGAGAATGACGTAAACCCGGGAGGCGGAGCTTGCGGTGAGCTGAGATCCGGCCACTGTACTCCAGCCTGGGCGACAGCGCGAGACTCTGTCTCAAAAAAAAAAAAAAAAAAAAAAAAAAAAAGATGAAAGAAGGCTTTCAGCAGCCTTCCTCTCTAGGTTAATCATTTCTAGCTTTCGATTTAAAGTGACAGATGCATGGCGCTTCCTTTCACTTGGACACCTAGAGGCCATTGTAGGGTTATTAATAGGTCTAATTTCAATATTGTTGTGTTTCAGAGAATAGGGAGGCTGGAGGAGAGGGAGAGAAACAGGAAATGGCTGGTTGGTGGAGCAGTCAGAACGCACCCATATGGATTCAGTTCACTGTCTTACATGGGCACGGTTCCTGGTGCCCAAAACAAATGCAATAGTCACTTGAACCATCACTGATCACAGATCACCATAACAGATATAATAATAAGGAAAAAGCATGAAATATTGGGAGGATTAGCAAAACGTGACAGAGACAGGAAGTGAGCACGTGCTGTTGGAAAAATGGCCCTGATGGACTTGTTCAGTGCAAGGTAGCCACGAACCTTCAACTTGGAAAATTGCAGTATCTAGGAAGAGCAATAAAGCAAAGTGCAGCAAGACGAGGTGACCCCCCTATGCTGTGGCTTCTCTCCCCTGGCTGGATACAGACTAATTCCTGTGTTTTTATTTTTAATTCAAGTCTTATTATTATTATTATTATTATTTTTTGAGATGGAGTCCTGCTCTGTCGCCCAGGCTGGAGTGCCGTGGCATGATCTCGGCTCTCTGCAGCCTTGGCCTCCCGGGTTCAAGCAATTCTCCTGCCCGAGCCTCCCGAGTAGCTCAGATTATAGGTACGTGCCACCATGCCTGGCTAATTTTTGTATTTTTAGTAGCAATGGGGTTTCACCATGTTGGTTAAGCTGGTCTCGAACTCCTGACCTCAGGTGACCTGCCCGCCTTGGCCTCCCAAAGTGCTAGGATTACAGGTGTGAGCCAAATCTTAGTTTTTAAAATAAATAACTGTGTCAGTCAGGGTAAGTTTGGTTGTGCTGTGGTAACAATGCCAAGGTCTCTGTGGCTTCAGCCTCACTCATACTGCGTGTCTGTTCCCGGTTGCTGGCA
Source organism: Chlorocebus sabaeus (assembly GCF_047675955.1). Classification (NCBI taxonomy): domain Eukaryota; kingdom Metazoa; phylum Chordata; class Mammalia; order Primates; family Cercopithecidae; genus Chlorocebus; species Chlorocebus sabaeus. The sequence goes on along the minus strand of NC_132926.1, from coordinate 2,061,090 downwards.
GCTTTGCTCCGTGTAATTTCCCTTGAGGATCCTGGCCGACAGAGCCTCGACTGCCTGAACATTGCTGATCTCTGGGCAGGAGAAAGAACATTTCATCTGTCACGTCTGCTCACACTTCATTGATTTATGCAAGTCACATGGCTGCTTCTGACTTCCAGCGACGCGGAAATGCAATCTGACCACGAGCCTAGGAGGAAAACCAGCAATTTCAGTGAGCAGCATTCATGACTACCAGATAGCACACGCACATGTGGTAGCTTCAGGTGGGATACATCCACGTGGGCCACGTCCATGCGGAAACATTCGCTTGGGATACACCCACACAGGACGCATGCACGTGGATACAGCCACACGGGCACATGCACATGGATGCTGCCACACGAGACATATTCATACGGGAGGCATGCACGTGGATAATTTCACACGGGATACAGTAACACAGATGTATTCACAGGGGATAACATCCACATGGGATATATCCACGTCGTACATCCACATGGGAGACAACCACGCAGGATTTGTCCACAGGGCAGCATCAACATGGGACACATTCACCAGCATGTGTTCACATGGTTCAGAGAGCAAATCAATCATCCTCACTAGACAGGTAAGTAGTTTCATTGGCTTCTGTGTAAACTTCCATTTTTTATATTTTTCATGCAAATACAAATAAATATCATGTATTCTTATTCCCTCCCCTCTGTTCTAACACAAGTGAGAAGAGAGTATACTATGTAGTCTATCCTGCAGTTCGTTTACTTTTTGAACTTAATGTCATAAGTGAACATCCTTTATTTTTAGCACGCAGTGTTTCCTCCATCATCTGCACAGCTGCATGGCCTCCCGTCAGATAGATGGATCATAGTTAATGTCATCAGCACCCTGTAGATGTGCACTCGGAGTGATACCACCCTTTCCTATCATGAACGATGTGGCAATGAGTCAATTACTACATGCGGAATTTTGAGTGCGTGCCACTGTAATATTTTTCTAGGGCTGTCCTAGCAAATACCACAGACTGGGCGGCTTCAACAACAGAAATGTATTTTCTCACAGTTCTGGAGGCCAGAAGCCCAAGGTCAAGGTGTCAGCAGATTTTTCTCATTCTGAGGCCGTTCTCCCTGGCGCCTTCCCAGTGTCCTCACATGGTCTGCCCTCTGTGTGGATCTCTGTCTCCATCTCTTCTTCTCAGAAGGACACCGGTCAGATTGTTCTGGGCCCACAATAATGACCTGGCTTCAATTTAATTTCCTCTTCAAAGGCCCCATTTCCAAATACAGTACCATCCTGAGGTACGGGGGGCTAGGACGCCAACATGAATTTTGAGGAGATACAACTCAGCCCATAGCAATTGCTGTATCAGTAGGCAGCAGGATGGTCTGGTCAAAGATCAATGCAGTGTAAATTTTGATAGACATAACCCAATGGCCCTTCACAAGAACTGTTATGGACTGAATGTTTGTGTCCCTCCCACATTTATATGCTGAAGCTCTAACCCCCAGGGCAATGGTATTTAGAGACGGGGTTAGGAGTTAATTAAGGTTACATGAAGTAATGAGAGTGGAGCCCCAGTTTAATGGGATTAGTGCTCTTATAAAAAGAGACACCAGAGAGCTTGCTCTCTGTGCACCCATAGGAGCACACAGCAATCTGGCAGCTGTCTGCAAGCCTGGAGGGGCCCTCTCCAGCAACCAAATCAGCTGGCATTTTGATCTTAGACTTTCCAGCCTCAAGAACTGTGAGAAAATAATTTTTTTGTTGTTGAAGCCATCCAGTTTATAGTATTTTGTTATGGCAGCCTGAGCCAACTAATATGGGTGCCTATTTATCCACAAACTTGACAACAGAGTGGGTTGACAATATGATAGATCAAAAATATATGTTGGTGTGATTTTAATTAACAATTCTCTTTTTGTGAGTGGGAATGTGCACTCTTTCATATATTTAAGGACTCCCTAATTTTTTTTTGGATGTGTATGTGAATTGTTTGCTCGTTCTTTGCCCATTTTTCTTCTGAGTCTCGCTTGGTCACCCAGGGCGGAGGGCAGTAGCACAATCTCAGCTCACTGCAACCCCCGCCTCTCCTGGGTTCAAGCAATTCCTCTGCCTCAGCTTCCCCAGTAGCTGGGATTACAGGTGCGCGTCACCACGCCCAGCTACTTTTTGTATTTGTAGTAGAGACAGGGTTTCACCACGTTGGCCAGGCTGGTCTCAAACTCCTGACCTCAAGTGATCCATCTGCCTTGGCCTCCCAAAGTGCTGGGATTACAGGCATGAGCCACCGCGCCCTGCCCTAGCATCTTTTTATATACCTGTTTGCCATTTGCATGTCTTCTTCCGAGAAACATCTGTTCAGATCTTTTGCCCATTTAAAAATCAGATTATCAGATTTTTTTTCCTATTTAATTTTTTGAGCTCCTTGTATATTCTGGTTATTAATCCCTGGTCTGATAGTTTGCAAATATTTTCTTCCATTCTATGGGTTGTCTCTTTCCTTTGTTGATTGTTTCCTTTACTGTGCAGAAGCTTTTCAATCTGATGTAATCCCATTTGACCATTCTTGCTTTGGTTGCCTGCCCTTTTGGAGTATTACTCAAGAAATCTTTGCCCAGACCAACTTCCTGGAGTGTTTTCCCAATGTTTTCTTTTAGTAGTTTTATAATTTGAGAGCTTAGATTTAAGTCTTCAATTCATTTTGATTTTTTTTATATGGTAAGAGATGGGGTCTACTTTCATTCTTCTGTATATGGATATCCAGTTTTCCCAGCACCATTCATTGAAGAGACTGTCCTTTCCCCATTGTGTGCTCTTGGCACCTTTGTAGAAAATGAGGTCTCTGTAGATTTACTTCTGGGTTCTCTATTCTGTTCCATTGGTGTATGTGCCTGTTTTAATACCAGTACCATACTGTTTTGGTTACTATAGTTCTGTAGTATAATTTGAAGTCAGGTGATGTGATTCCTCTAGTTTTGTTCTTTTTGCTTAAGATGGCTTTGGCTATTCTGGCTCTTTTGTGATTTCATACACATTTTAGAATTTTTTTTTCTATTTCTCTGAAGAACGTCCTTGGTGTTTTGAAAAGGATTGCACTGAACTTGTAGGTTGCTTTGGGTAGTATGGACATTTTAACAATATTATTTCATCTAATCCATGAACATGGAATATCTTTCCATTTTTTGTGCTCTTTATTTTCTTGCATCAGTGTCTTACAGTTTTCATTGTAGAGATCTTTCACTTCTTTTATGTTTATCTATAGATATTTTACTTTATTTGTAGCTATTATAAATGAGATTACTTTCTTGATTTCTTTTTCAGATTTTTGAGGCTGGCATATAGAAATGCTATTGATTTTTGTATGTTGATTTTACATTCTGAAACTTTACTGAATTTGTTCATTCATTCTAATAGATTTTGGTGAAGTCTTTAGGTTTTTCCAAATATAATATCATATCATCTGCAAACAAGGATAATTTGACTTCTCCCTTTCCAATTTGGATGCCCTCTCTTCCTTTTGTCTGACTACTCTAGCTAGGGCTCCCAGTACTATGTTGAATAACAGTAGTGAAAGTAGGTATCCTTGTCCTATTCCAGATCTTAGAGGAAAGGCTTTTGGTTTTTCCCTGTTCAGTATGATATTAGCTGTGGATCCATCCTATATGGCTTTTATTATGTTGAGGTATATTCATCCTATACCCAGTTTTTTGAGGGTTTTTAATCAAGAAGGGATGTTGAATTTTATCAGATGCTTTTTCAGCATCAATTGAAAGGATCATATGGCTGTTGTCCTTTATTTGGTTAATAGGATGTATCACATAGATTGATTTGCATATGTTGAACCATCCTTGCATCCCTAGGATGAATCCCACAAGATCATTATGAATTTTTTTTTTTTTTTTTTTTTTTTGAGACAAGGTCTCACTCTGTCACCTATGCTTGAGTGCAGCAGCGTGATTATTGCCCAGCTAATTGAAAACATTTTTGTAGAGACAGAGGTTTTGCCATGTTGCCCAGACTGGTCTCAAACTCCTGGGCTCAAGCAATCCGCCTGCCTCAGCCTCCCAAAGTGCTGGGATTACAGGTGTGAGGCACTGTGCCCGGTCCTTAAATAATCTTTTTAATGTGTTGCTGAATTTGGTTTGCTAGTATTTTGTTGAGGATTTTCGCATCAATGTTCATCAGGGATATTGGCCTGTAGTTTTCTTTTTTTGATGTGTCTTTGTCTGGTTTTAGTATCAGGGTAATACTGGCCTCATGGAACTGAGTTTGGAAGTTTTCCCTCCTCCTCTATTTTTTGGAATAGTTTGAGTAGGATTGGTATTAGTTCTTTAAATGTACGGTACCACCTGCCTTTTTTTTTTTTTTTTTTTTTTTTGAGACAGAGTTTCACTCTGTCGCCCAGGCTGGAGTGCAGTGGCGCGATCTTGGCTCACTGCAAGTTCCACCTCCTGGGTTCATGCCATTCTTCTGCCTCAGCCTCCCAAGTAGCTGGGACTACAGGCGCCCGCCACCACATCCAGCTAATTTTTTTTTTTTTCTGTATTTTTAGTACGGACAGGGTTTCACCGTGTTAGCCAGGATGGTCTTGATCTCCTGACTTTGTGATCCGCCTGCCTTGGCCTCCCAAAGTGCTGGGATTACAGGCGTGAGCCACTGCGCCTGGCCAATAACAATATATTATTAATATGATTAGAGAAAAGTATTTAATTTTGGAGGAGGGAAGGAGAGAGGGAGAAGAGGAGGGAAGAAAAAGGGGAGGGAAGGAAGGGCTCCTCTCTGAGGCTAAGCTCAGAGCAAGGTGAGGGGCACTCAGCCTGAGGATTCTCCTCTTCCTGCAGTGGTCACACAGACACCCTGGCCTCTGGTCCCTGAAATCAAAGATACAGCCTGACATGCTGCCACCCTGGGAGCCGATCAGCAGGCATGCAGCCTGGGGTTCCCCTCCCAAGGCCTGGGCTCGGCAGGAGGCTCCTCATGGCGCAGTGGAGCCACGGAGAGTCCCGGGGCGGGTGGCGGGTGTGTGGTGCAGAGCTCTGCACCAGGTGGGTTGTTTCCTGGGAGGCCCTGGGCTGTCCTTGGGCCTTGGCTCCTGCCTGAGCCTGGTTCCCCACCTTCCTCTTGACCTTGTGAGGTGCCCAGTGTCCTTTCAGGAAATTCCCTTTCTGCTGGAGTCATGCAGAGCTCGCTTCTGTGGCAGGCGGCCTTCCCCTAACAGCCCCTGGGAGAGATGAAGAGACAGGTCAGGCGACTCCCGCTGTGCACCGGCCACCCTGCACCTGCAAAAGCCCTACAGTCCTGCTCTCTTCCTTCTTACCTTCCACTCAGGCCAAGGCGCAGCACAGATGTTACTTCCTTGGCAATCCTCCCTGACACCTGCCCAGGCCAAGAGGTGGAAGACATCTGTTTGCTAAAGGCCTTGAGTTAGCGTCCCCAGGTAGAGCCGGGCTGGATAGAGCAGTCACTGGAAGAAGCGACTCTCAGTGGGGGCCTAGAGGAACTCCCAGGAGCCAAGTCCTTGCTTTCTCTGCTTCCCTCTGCTCCTGTCTGGGTTCTCCAGTGGCCCCCCGTTTCTTCCCTCCCTGCCCAGAGAGCTCCCTCACCCCTCCAGCCACGTGAAGGTGCCTTCTATGAACCGGGCTGGGACCCTCACCAGATACTGACTTAGCTGGCGCCTTGACCTCCCCAGCTTCCAGAAGCGTAAGCAATAAAGCTCTGTCGTTTACGGTATTCAGTTATAGCAGCCTGAACAAATGAAGATAACAACAGGGCACAGCCCGGGTGGGACGCGTGAGTGCATGAGAAGCCCCCAGGGATGGTGTCTCGCTGCTGTTAGGAGGCATGGCCAAAGCCAGCAGATGGTGCTTTTCAAGAGAAGCCAGAAATCCAGACTGTGATATCCCAGCTCCCAATTCGAAATGTTTGCTGGCAATTCACTAAATTGAAGCTACCATGTAGGCTAGGTTAAAGGGGCTCCCGGGGTGGAATCTGGGTCCACCACTTTGTGCCTTTGCTTGATCAGTGGCTTTAACACTGTGCTCTGCAAAGCCTGGGCTGCCATTCTCGCAGTGTGAGGGCTGCGGACCACCTGGGTCAGCATTACCAGGGGACACATGTTACCAAAGTGGCTGCTGGGCCCACTGGATCCCTGAGCCTGAGTCCTAGGGGTGGGGCCTGGACCTTGTCTCTGCCAAAGTGCTGCAGTGACAGCTCCTTCGGCTGCTGGATTTGGGAACTCTGGACAGGCTCCACTAAAGGACCCCGGGGCACCTGGACATCCAGAGCTGATCAGCCGCAACCAGTGTCATATCTGGGACTTCGTGATGCCGCGGTTTCTTTAAAGAATAGCCCCATCTGCTACATAAAGTTTGCTATCCAGCTCTGCTAACATGGGGGTCGGGGGCACGGAGCCCACAGCCTCCAAAGCGATCTTGATCTTTGAAAAGGAACCCAGCCAGGTCACTTGTTTGCTGGCAGCCTCCTCCTGAGGCTGCCCCTACCCTCGCAGTCCAATTCCCTGGTCATGCCATGGCCTCAGGTCCTGTCTATGTGGTCTCTCCTCCTCTCTGCGGTCATTCCCCATCATCCCACTTGCCCTTTGCTCAAATGTCACTTTCTTAGTTAGGCTTTCCCTGGCCCCTTATATAACATGGCCCCACCCACTCCACACTCCCTCCCCTCCCTACTTCACTCTCCTATGTAGTCCTTAGCTGCTGTCAGACACCTACATCATATTCTAGGACATTTTGCTCGCTGCTCCATCCCCAGGGAACAGTGCCTAGCTCCAACTAGGCTTGAAGAAGGATTTGCAGAGTGAATGAATGACTCCAGGAGGTTGTTTCTGCCTCAGGGCCTTTGCATGTGTGGTGCCTTTGCACAGAATGTTCTCCCCCCAGCTTAATCCCCAGCTGACTCCTTCTTATCACTGAGGTCCCATCAAGCGTTTCTACTTCAGAGAGGCTGTCCTGGTCTCCCTAATACCTCACCTCCCTGTGCTGATTTATCACTCTGCTTCCCTTTCTTTATTCTTAAATTAAATTAAATTAAATTAAATTATTTATTTAGAGACAGGGTCTCACTCTGCTACCCATGCCAGAGTGCAGGAGTGCAATCATAGCCACTGCAGCCTTGACCTCCTGGGCTCAAGCAATCTTCCCACCTCAGCCTCCGGAAGTGCTGGGATTACAGGTGTGAGCCACCAGGCCCAGCCCCTTGTTCTTTAAATGGAGGTATCATTCACATAACGTAAAATGTATCATCTTAAAGTGTACAATCAGTGGTTTTGACTATGTTCATGAGGTTGTACAACCATCACCACTACTGAATTCCATTACATGTCCCCGCTCCAGAAAGGAGCCTCATACCATTAGCAGTCACTCATCACCACCCCACTACCCCAATCCCTGGCAACCATTGTCTCTGTGGAGTTCCCTGTTCTAGATATTTCCTATAAACGGAATCATACAGTGTGTAACCTTCTGTGTCTGGCTTTTTTCCCTCAGCACAGCGCTTATAGGTTCATCATGTTGGAGCATGCATCAGAACTTCATTCCTTTTAATACTGAGTAATATTCCATCGTATGAGTATGCTACTGAATGTGGAAGAACTCAACTGTGTTCCCTTGGCTGTCACACAAATCAACACAGGAGGGGGTTTTCCCCACAGGTGCCTGGGATTACAGGCACCTTCTGTGACCAAATGTGTGGGGGTTTGCCCCACACCAGCAAGAAGGCAATCAGGTCCAGCTGGTGGCCTTTAATGCAATTCTGACACTATCTACCTGGGGATAGCGTCGGAGCCCACAGGGTGGGGCTCAGTCCCCAAGACTGCCCCCACTTCTGATGCCACTCCCAAGTCTGGGCCTCAGGAACTTCTGACGGACCAGCTTTAAGTTGGGGTTCCCAAGACACCCTCCTTGCATTCAATTAATTGGCTAGAGCGGCTCACAGAACTCAGGGACACACTTATATTTGCTGGTTTATTATAAAGGGTATTGCAAAGGATATAGATGAAGAGATGCATGGGCAAGGCATGGGGAAAGGGGCACGAAGGTTCTATGCCCTCCCTGGGCACGCCGCCCTCCAGGAACCTCCATGTGTTCAGCTATCCTGGAGGTTATACAGAGGCTTCATTACATGGGCATGGCTGGTTAAGTCACTGGCCATGGGTGAACAACTTAACCTTCAGCCCCTCTCCCCTCCCTGGAGGCTGAGGTGTGAGGCTGGAAGTCCCAGGCCTCTAGTCCTGCCTGGGTGTTTCTGGTGACCAGCCCCATCCTGGAGCTACCTGGGCGCTGCCCGCCTTCACCCCCCTCTTTAGTATATGAAAGCCACCACTGTGGAGATTCCAAGGATTCTAGCAGTTTTAGGCCAGGAAGCCCAGATGAAGATCAAATGTATATTTGATGAGATCGCAGCCACATTTTGTTTAGCCATTCATCCATTGAAGTACATTTTGTTTCTTCCCCTCTCCTTGGCTATTGTGAACAGTGTTGCTAATTACATTTGTGTGCAAGTTTTTGTGCAACTGTGTGTTGTCATTTCTTTTAGAATGGAATACCCAGGAGAGTGGAATTGCTGGGTTACATGGTCGTGTTTAATTCTCTCTAGATCTTATCACCTTCTGAAATTATTACTTTTTTTTTTTTTTTTGAGACAGAGTCTTGCTCTGTCGCCAGGCTGGAGTGCAGGGCCCTATCTCAGCTCACTGCAAACTCCGACAGGTTCAAGTGATTCTCCTGCCTCAGCCTCCCAAGTAGCTGGGATTACAGGCACCTGCCACCACACCCAGCTAATTTTTATATTTTTTGTAGAGATGGGATTTCACCACGTTGGCCAGGCTGGCGTTAAACGCCTGACCTCAAGTGATCCTCCTGCCTCAGCTTCCCAAAGTGCTGGAATTACAGGCATGAGGCACCACACCTGGCTCAATTTTTTTTTTTTTTTTTTTTTTTTTGAGGGGGAGTTTCACTCTTGTTGCCCAGACTGGGGGTGCAATGGCACGATCTCGGCTCACTGCAACCTCCGCCTCCTGGGTTCAGGTGATTTTCCTGCCTCAGCCTCCCAAGTAGCTGAGATTACAGGGTGAGCCACCACGTCCACCTATTACTTGTTTATTGACTTCTCTGCTGGGGCTGGGACTAGCATGAAGGGAGTGCGGTACCTGCCTCAGGTGCAGAATTGGAGAAGGGTCCCCAAAATCTCAGTCATCAGCATAAATAATATTTTCATACATTTTTAAAAGTCAAAGACAGGGTCAGTCAGGGGACTGGAGCCTGAGGCCAAAAGAAAAACCCAAACCGGCCGGGCGTGGTGGCTAAAGATACAAAAAAGTAGCCGGGCGCGGTGGCGGCGCCTGTGGTCCCAGCTACCCGGGAGGCTGAGGCAGGAGAATGGCGGGAACCCGGGGGGCGGAGGTCGCGCTGAGCCGAGATCGCGCCACTGCGCTCCAGCCTGGGCCACAGAGCGAGACTCCGTCAAACAACAACAACAACAACAACAACAACAACAAAATCGAATCCCGTCTTTATTTAAAACGTTGTTATTTTGTTCATGGACGTTTTCATTAACTTTACCTTTCAAAAACATGGCATTAAAATATCACTAACCTCGATGGCTGCGTTTTCTGCTCCTCCGGCTTCCGGCGCGGGAGGTGAGAGGCGCGTCCTCAGCCACGAACCCGCAGGGGCCGCCAGGGCGCTCGGTGCAGCTCGTCACCGGCTCCCGGGAAGCTGGTCCGGCGGCGGGAACCCGCGGCGGGAAGGAAGCGTCGTCAGCTCTGATTTCAGGTCAGGCCTCCACGCTGCGAGGCCCTCAAATCACAACGTGAGGAAAACCTCGGGCGGCGGGAGCAGCGGAGGCCAGACCTGGGGAGGGCTCCGGGAGGGGAGGAGGGAACAGATCCCAGGGCGTCTCGGGGGGAAACGGACACAGGTTGGTGGCAGTGGATGGGGCAGGCGTGGGGAGGGCGGCTGCCGCCAGAGGAGGGTGAGGATCCAGCCTGAGGCCCGGCCATCGCGACGCCCAGCGCGGCTTCAGGGACCCGGTGCCGCGGCCTCATGCTGGGCCGAGTGGGCCGTGCCTGAGCGGGGGCGCCCCCTGGCGGTTCGGCGCGGGCCGGCTGGAGCCTCGGCCTCTTTTTTTTTTTTTTTTTTTTTTTTTTTTTTGAGACGGAGTCTCGCTGTGTCTGGAGGGCAGTGGTGAGATCTCGGCTCACCGCAACCTCCGCCTCCCGGGTTCAAGCCATTCTCCTGCCTCAGTCTCCTGAGTAGCTGGGATTACAGGCGCGCACCACCACGCCCGGCTAATTTTTGTATTTTTAGTAGAAACGGGGTTTCACCGTGTTGGCCAGGCTGGTCTCGAACTCCTGACCGCAAACGATACCCCCCACCTCGGCCTCCCAAAGTGCTGGGATTACAAGTGTGAGCCACCGCCCCCGGACCCTTGTGACCTCTCAAGTAAACAACTTCCCAGGGATGCCAAGGCGCGGGAGGGAATCAGGATAAACAAGGCAGTGTTTTAAAAAATTAAATCAGAAGCTACTGCCCACAGGCTGGCTGCCTGTTTTGGCAAATAAAGTTTTACTGGCCAATTGGCCAAAAAGTCGAGAGCAAAGGCCTCAGGTGCAGGCCACGTGTCAGGGAAAAGCATGAGACTTAACTGGGCTATTTTAATGCGGTCTGTTTCACTTGCAAGGTGATGCCTCTGCTGTCGCTCCTCAGAGGGAGGCTTGGGCGTCCGCACAGTCATCCTGGGGTGGCGGTGGCTTTAGCAGGGCTCTCTTTGGCTGGCCCTTCCCCTCATAATTCTGTTAACTGCCTTTGTTGGTCTCACACCAGCTGTTAGGCGCCACCAATTGCTGGATGATTGTTCTCCTGTTATGACGGTGTCCCGGGACCTACATTTCACCACAGTTTGATTCAATTAAATGCAGGCGCCTGTGCAGGGGCAGTTTTCCAGGCCAGTCTTTGAGGTTCATTCTGACCCTAGGAGGGCTCTTTGTAGCTGCTTTTCTCCATGGTTCTATCTGGTAAATTGGCTGGCTTATGGTTCGGCTGGTTGCTCTGTTGAAGCTGCTAGTTATCTATTAATCGCTTACCAACACGTTCTCTATTGGTTTTGTTTTGTTTTTAGACACTCCAGCTCTGTCGCCCAGGCTGGAGGGCAGTGGCACAATCTTAGCTCACTGCAATCTCCGCCTCCTGGGTTCAAACGATTCTCCTGCCTCAGCCTCCCACGTAGCTGGGATTACAGGCATGTGCCACCATACCAGGCTAATTTTTTATAGTTTTGGTAAAGATGGGGTTTCACCATCTTGGCCAGGCTGGCCTCAAACTTCTGAGCTCAGGTGATCCACCCACTTCGGCCTCCTAAAGTGCTAAGATTACAGGCAAGGGCCTCCGCACCTAGCCTCTCTATTGTTTTTTGAGTGCCCTTAGCCTTGAACTTACCTACACTGTGTTCAAATAAAGGCAATTCCTTTGGGGAGAGCTTAGACGCTGTCTGCCCTGTGCCTTGCCTCTCCTCTCCTGGGCAAAATTCCTCAGTCACTGCTTCACTGTGGGTGGTAGGGACAACGGCCTACTTTCTCAGAGTGACACCCTTGCTTGATGAGTGGATTGGGTGGGGACTGTAGCCTCTGATCTTCCTGGCTTGCCTCTCCCAGCGTGGAATTTCCACCCTGAGTGAGCTGGAGCCAGCCTGACTCGGTGTTCTCAGACCGAAGTGCCCAGAGCAGAGTCTCCACTCTGCGATGGAGGGGCTGGCTGGAGGAAGGCCCTGACCTCTCTGCTGTGCTTGCTCAGGATTTAGCTTTGGACACAGAGCTGGGTGGTGTGGGCACAGACGCTGGCAGCCGCCCGTCCCGTGGAGGTCTGGTGGCCTCGCCTGGGAGCTCTGTGTTGTTGGCTGCTCCCACCCGGCACAGAGCGTTTGTCACTCTGAGCTGAGAGTGATGAGTGAGGAAGTGGTAATAGTTCAAATGTCATAGTGCTCACTGTTCTTACCAAGCTTCAGTAGGTTTTTCTTGAATCAGTTTTTCTTCATTCGGTCTACGCTTTTAAGACAATTTCCGGGCCGGGCATGGTGGCTCACGCCTGTAATCCCAGCATGGGAGGCCAAGGCAGGCAGATTATGAGGTCAGGAGTTCAAGATCAGCCTGACCAACATGGTGAAACCCTGTCTCTACTAAAAATACAAAAAAAATATAGCCGGGCGTGGTGGCGCATGCCTGTAATCCCAGCTACTCAGGAGGCTGAGGCAGGAGAATTATTGCTGGAACCCAGGAGGTGGAGGTTGCAGTGGGCCAAGATAGCGCTACTGCACTCCACCCTGGGCAACAGAGCGAGACTCTGTGTCAAAAAAAAAAAAAGACAATTTCCGGAGACTTAAAAAAATCATTTTTACCCCTTGCACTCGTTTTGCTGGGAAGGGGGTCCATAGGGCTCCCTCATCTCCTCTCCTCTGCCTGCCCTTTGAGATTCCTACTCCTGATGCTGGGCAAATACCCTTCATCCCCACTGCCCTGAGGAGCTCCCTGGCTCTCCCTCCCTGGCCTGGGCCCCAGGGCGTTTCCTCCTCTGGGAGCTGTGTGTGTCTGGGATGCTATTATTTTGGAGGAACATCACATTTGAGAGAGACCCACCTTTCCCTGTCTGTGTCCTCCCCTTGCCCGTTTTCCTGCTCAGTTCTCTGGGTGCAGAGCTCTCTTGCTAGGCTACAGGCCCTCTCATATTTGGGAACTCTACCCTACCCCCTACAGTGATTTACTGCACTTTTTGGTTGTAAAGTGTTTTTCTGGGGGGATGGGAGACAGGGTCTCATTCTGTCACTCAGGCTGGAGCGCAGTGGTTCAATTATAGCTCACTGCAGCCTTGAACTCCTGGGCTCAAGCTATCCCCCCACCTCGGCCTCCCAAGTAGCTGGGACTACAGGTGTGTGCCACTATTCCTGGCTAAGTTTTAAATTGTTTGTAGAGACAAGGTCTCACTATGTTGCCCAGGCTGGTCTTGAACGCCTGACATCAAGTTATCCTCCTGCCTCCCTAAGTGCTGGAATTCCAGGCATAAGCCACCATGCCCAGCTTAAAATCAATTAAAAAAAAAATCAAAGTAGTACTTAAAAATAATTTAGTGTAAAAAGGCTTTTTAACAGAAGCTACCATTCCCACTCCCCTTCCTTTCATATTTTCTGTTTGCCAGAGGCACTCTGTGGTAAGGATCAGGACAGTCACGCCTGCCAGCTCTGTCTCCGTTCGGGCTTCTCCTGGAGCCCTGTCCTCCCACTGGCTCTCATCTGCTGGTGCTGAACAGAGGCTGTCTCCCAGGACTTCCTGTTCGCTCCCTGCGTTGGGTCTTGTGACTGCTGACCCACATCATCTTTCTTGGTTTATTTCCTCATTTTGGTGGCATACATCTCGCTGCAGGAACATAATCCTGACACTAGGTGTTGGCAAGGATTTGTGGGACCACTGAACCACGCTGGTGGGCTGGTCTGTCCATTGTGGGGTGAGGGTGCCTTTCCACGTCCGTACATGAAGCATCCTTATTACAGCTGCGGAGTGTTCCATGGGGAGACACACGGGGATGTATTTTCCCAGCTTCCTATTTATGGACATGGGTTGTTTCCAATCTTTTGCTGTCAAACACTGCTGCGATGAACAGCTGTATGCAGACTTCATTTGCAGGTGTGTAAGGGTGAAGGAAGGTCACTTCGTAGAAGGGACATTGCCATGCCACAGCATCCACATGTTTGTAATTTTGTATTTTTTTGTTTTTATTTTTTTATTTTCTGAGATGGAGTTTAGCTCTTGTTGCCCAGGCTGGAGTGCAATGGCACGATCTCGGCTCACTGTAACCTCTGCCCCCAGGGTTCAAGTGATTCTCCTGCCTCAGCCTCCTGAATAGCTGGGATTACAGGCTCCTGCCACCGCGCCTGGCTAATTTTTTGTATTTTTAGTAGAAATGGGGCTTCACTGTGTTGCCCAGGCTGGTCTTGAGCTCCAAACCTCAGGTGATCCACCCACCTCAGCCTCCCAAAGTGCTGGGATTACAGGCGTGAGCCACCGCGCCTGGCCTATAATTTTGATGGCAACCACCAAATCCACCTCCATGGGAGAGCCTCAATTTACACTCCAAACAGCAATCACAAGTGCTTGTTTCCCCTGCTGTGCTTCAGAACATTACTATTTTTCTGTCAAGCTAAGAGGTAAAAATGGCATATCAATGTGGCCTTCTTTCAGAGAATTTGAACGTTTCTATCACCATGAGCATCTTTTTTTGTTTGTTTGTTTTGTTTTTTTTGAGACGGAGTCTCGCTCTGTTGCCCAGGCTGGAGTGCAGTGCTGCGATCTCGGCTCACTCCAAGCCCCGCCTCCCGGGTTCACGCCATTCTCCTGCCTCAGCCTCCCGAGTAGCTGGGACTACAGGCGCCGCCACCACGCCCGGATTTTTTTTGTATTTTTAGTAGAGACGGGGTTTCACCGTGTTAGCCAGGATGGTCTCGATCTCCTGACCTCGTGATCCGCCTGCCTTTGCCTCCCACAGTGCTGGGATTACGGGAGTAAGCCCCCACGCCTGGCCACTGTGAGCATCTTCGTACATCTTTGAGCCATGTACGTTTCCTCTTCTGCGAACCGTTTCTTATCCATTTTTCCATTGGATAGTTGGTCTTTCCATCTGCTTTGGAATCATCTTCAAGTCGACTTTCATCCCCAACATTTCACTGAAATTCCTTTCGAGGTCACTATTGATGTCCACATTGCCCAACCCACGGGCCAGCTCCTGGTTCTTATTGGACTTTTTAAGCAGCATTTGACGCAGCTGGGTGGCTGCTGCTCCTTGCGTCTTTCTGTGACAGCTTCTGTCTCTTCCGTGGTTTCCTTCTTAACTTTCAGAAACTCTTTTCTCAATGCCCTTAATGGATTTCCTTATTTCTTCAACCTCTAAACATTTGAATTTCCAGGGCTCAGTTACCTTCTTTCTGAGTGTTGCCACATAGACCCTTTATCCAGGTCTTCAGTAGCCTCCTGGCAGGTTCCCTGTGAAGGGTCTCGATGTATAAGATCAAACGATCGACTGTAAAGACATGTTCTAGATGCAGAGGTTGTCTACATGAGTGCTATCGGCCCTTGATTTAAACCAAACTGTGCTCTAAATTGCTGTGTTTCATTTATGTTTCTTTTCTTTCTTTCTTTCTTTTGAGACAGGGTCTTATTCTGCTACACAGGCTGGAATGCAGTGATGCAATCATAGCTTACTGCAGCCTCGACCTCCTGGGCTCAAGCAATCCTCTACCTCAGCTTCCTGAGTGGCTGGGAGCACAGGTATGTACCATTACCACCACGCCTGGCTAATTTTTAAATTTTTTGTAGAGATGGGGTCTCACTATGTTGCCCAGGTTGGTCTCAAACATCTGGGCTCAAGTGATTCACCCTCCTCGGCCTCCCAAAGTGCTGGGATTACAGACGTGAGCTACCATGCCTGGCCTTTGTTTATATTTTAATCCAGAAGGGTAAATCATTATTTAAATAGTGGGGTGCAACTGTCCACAAAACCAATAGCAGCGAGTAATTCATTGAGAAGCTTTCTGCCCCCTATGAGGCACTAGTCTTCCTTCCTGTCTTCCTTCTTTTTTTTTTTTTTTAATGGAGTCTTGCTCTGTCTCCAGGCTGGAGTGCAGTGGCACAATCTTGGCTCACTGCAATCTCCACCTCCTGGGTTCCAGTGATTCTCCCACCTCCGCCTTCTGAGAAGCTGTGATTACAGGCATGCGCCACCACACCCAGCTAAGTTTTTGTGTTTTGTAGGAGAGACGGGTTTTCGCCATGTTTTCACTATGTTGGCCAGGCTGGTCTTGAACTTCTGACCTCAAGTGATCCACCCCCAAAGTGCTGCAATTCCAGGTGTGGGCCGCCGTGCCCGGTCGATGCACTAGTCTTATTGTCCCACCAGCCCTTCAGTGTCAGTCCATCCCGCGTAAGGCCAGGAGCGCACATCTATCTCCCACGGAGGCTGCAAGAAAGGGCTCAGGCTCCTGCTGGTTAGGGGCCTTCAGCTGGGCTTTCCAAGGGCTGGGCTGGGCTGAGGAGCAAATCCACATGCTGGCACAGGAGTAGGACTGTGGAGGCCATTTGTGACGTCTCTGTTATGCAAATAATGTGCTGATCTCAGATTTTTTCGCTTAGTTTAGGTTATAAAAGTGGAAGTGTTGGGTCAAAAGCGATCAGAGATCTTTCTAAAACTGACCATGTTACTGCCACCCCCGAAACTCTTCACTGGCTCCCCTAGAGCCTTTGGGGTAAACTTCAAGCTCGTTGGTCCGTCCTGTGGGGATCTTTACTGCTGGCCTCTGCCGCTGTTTCCTGCCGTTGCTCTCTGCCCTGACGCGTGGGATTTCTGTCTCCTCCTTTGCTGAACTGCTCTCAGCTTGCCCACTGGGTAAAGGTCTGCTGGGCTGTAGTGGGGACAGCTTATGCCCTAGATCCCTTCATTCCACTTAACCTTCCCATCTCTCCCGTCCTACCTGGAGGCGCAGGGTGGGATGCTGAAGACGACAGTGTCAGGCACCCCACCCAGCCACAGGCCAGGGCCCCGCTGTGGTTGAGGGGCCTCTCATCATGCCTTTTGACGTTTCCCTACTGGATCCATCTCCTGGCCTAGGGCCCCAGGACCCCAACCTGAGTCCTGGGGAGTGAAAATGGGGCCCTTTTCACTGAAGACTCTGTGCAGCAGGCCATGAGCCACGCAGCCTGGGTGCCTGGGGATGGAGGCTGGCGTGATAGGGAGTGAGGCCTGCTTTTCTGTATGGCTGGGTATGAGGCATGGTTTTACCCAGCAGGGCCCGCGGAGGGCCAGGGCAGGTGCAGGAGGGGAGCTGGGCAGAGGCAGATTTTGTCTTAAGCATGAATGGGACAGTGCAGGGTCCTCCTGAAACATCAGGGGACACCAGGGGACTCAGGGACCTGCAAAAGAGGAGCAGGCAGGAGCAGAGGAAAGACACATGTCACCGTGTGACTGTGGGAAGCCTAGGTGGCAGCAGAAGCCCCTCTGCTCCACACCATGGTTAGAAGCAGAGCTGTGGAGGCAATGGACCCTGCACGACCCCCTCTCCATGCTGTTGTCCATGAGCAGTTGCTTAGCCTTTCTGAGCCTCTGTTCCCGACTTGCCAAGGGGCATGACGACAGCACCTACCTGGCGGGGTTTGTTAGGCTGCAGGTGAAGCACTGGCCTGAGGCTCGATGTCATGGGGAAGCGTTTGAGTTTCCAGGTATGAAGTATGAGCCTTCAGCTGAGACACATCCCAACTGGCGCTCTTGACTGAGATCCCAGCTGCTCACCTCCTTGACCCATGGGTGGGTGAGTCAGTGATCGGGAGCTGGAAACTGGGGAGGGCATTGCTTGGAGGGTGCTGTGGGTGCACGGGGTACTTCCAAGGGCTGAGGGGGTTGCCCCTCCTGGAGAACCACTCAGGAACCCTGCAGGGTTGGGAGACGCAGAGGCCTGAGGTCTGATGCCTGCCTGAGGGATTTGAAGGATGAGGGTCCATGTCAGCATTTGTTTATCTGTCCCTGAGTTGTTAGGGAAGGGGACCATGACAGTTCCTGGGACAGCCCTACTCACACCTTTGCGATTATCTGGGGTTCTGCTCTGGGGGCTGCATGGGTTTTGCAGAGGGCTGGATGTGGCTGAGTTCCCAGGCTAAGGTGCTGGCCACGATGGAGATGCCTGATGTGGTCTCATGTTGGTAACCTCCCCAGTTCCCATGTTGAAACGGAACCCCCAGTGTGAGGGTATTAAGAGGTGGGGTCTTTTGGGGAGTGGTTAAGTCATGGGAGCGCTGGCCTTGTGAATGGGCTTAGTGCCCTCATAAAAGGGGCTGGAGGCAGCTGCACACCCCTTCCATGTGAGGGCACGCAGATGGCACCACCTGTGAGGGGCCAGACACTGAATCTGCTGGTGCCTTGATCTTGGACTTCCCAACCCCCAGAGTTATAAGCAATGCATTCCTGTTGTTTATGAATTACCCAGCCTCTGGTATTCTGTTCCAGCAGCCAGAACCAAGACACCATTTCCCAAGGAACTGCTTGGGGCGGAGGGCAGTCACCAGTGATGCAGTGATGGGGGGCAGGGGTTTCAGAGAACCCACGGGTCCCCCATGTGAGAATGAATCAATTTGGAACCCCAGCCAGGCCCAGGGCCTCTGAGGCAAGCCCCAGTCAGGGAAGAATCTTCCGGTCTGCAGGCTCCACCCCACCCCAGCTCCCTCCCTGGAGAAGCCTAGGTGGTGAAGGAGAGCCCATGGCCAGGCCCCGCCTCGTGCCTGCGTTCGACTCAGTGGTGTTAGGGGTTCACATCACCTAGTGCCATGCTGCGCTCACAGGCATTAGTCCTGGGCACCACCTGCGCTGCTGACACCTGCCCCACAGGCACAGGCCCTGCCCTGTGGAGCCCCTGGGGGCCGTCCCATCTGGCTGGCCATGACACTGGAGCCAGGACTACAGGAGAACAAAGACGCCTCTGCAGGGAAGGGCCATGAGCCAAGGAGCAGACTGTGTGGCTGTGGGCAAGGCCTCCCTGGGCTCCGAGGCTGCACCTGGAGAAGGAACACCGGGTCTGGGCGGGTCCTCTGAGGGAGCTCATGCCCTCTGGCTGCACCAGGCCCTGGCACCCAGCAGCCGCTCAGAGGGGTGCAGAGCCAGGGTGAAGGCCCCTTGGAGGATCCTGAGGCACACATGTCCTCAGCCTGAGCCCCCAGCCCTGCCTTCTCCACGGCGTTGGCTGTGGGCTGCCTCCTTCCCTCCTGCCCCAGAGCCTCCCCTGCTGGGGTGAGCCTCGGGGCACCCACCTTCACCTGGCCATCCTGATAGCCATCCTGCGCTGGGCCACTGGGGGGCTGCTGTCAGGAATGGCTTCTGGGAGATGGGCCCTGCACCTGAGGCTGCAGCTCTGACTGGATCGACAAGGTGGGGAACGGCATGTCAGGCAGTAGGAACAGCATACGGGTGCAGCCAGGAGGCAGGGACGGTCCCCGCTGACCTCTGCAGTGGGCTTTTCTCATGTTGCCCAAGGGGTGCCAGGGACTGCGGGTGTCAGGTAGGGATGAGGGTGAGAAGGTGGCTCTAACCAGCTCCTGGAACCCCCCAAACTCCTGGGGTTTGGCCTCCAGGGCTCTGCCTGGGCCCTGTGAGCCCTGCCCCCACCTCTCCACGACTTGCCCGCCCTGGGGTCTCAGATGGAAGGGGTGGGCTGGGGGGTGCAGGGCAGATTCTGCTCGGCCCTGATGTGCAGGCCCTGGGCCTCTGCCGGGCCCTTCTGGGCCTTGCTGCGGTCCTGGCTCACCAGGCAGAGTCCCTGAGTTGGCTGAGGCACCGGGGCTGCTGGTGGCCCTGTCTCTGCCTGTTCACCATATTGGAACCAAGTCTAGGACAGCCAAGTCTGATCCTGAGTGGGACCCCACTTCTGAGGGGCCTGACATGGCCTAGAGTGGGCCAGGGTGGGTCAGTCAGTGCACCCCAGTGCTCCCTCCCCAACCCATCCGCACCCCCAGCAGGCCCTGACCAGGAAAGGGGGTGCAAATGTACTCCCTGATTTCCTGACTAAATGACCTTGTCACGCATCAGGTGGGGTCTCAGCTGCTCCCCAGCCCACTGCTTGCTGGCTCAGTTTGTGAGGGGCTGGAAACAGACTGGGTGGGGCTGTGGGAGGGGCCTGCTGGTGGGCTGAGGGGGTTTTACTGGCTTCCTCATGCCCTGCTCTGGACAAGGGGCACCAGGCACAGGCAAGGCTCTGGGTATCCCTCCCCAAAGGTTAGCTGAGCATCCACCATGCACCAGGCTCTGTGAGCACGACACGGGTCCCTGGATGGGAAACGGTGTCCCGGTCCCATGCCTAGAACTGTGGCTACAACATTCCCCGGGCTGAGTTGAAAACCCGCCAGGCATCCTGGCCAAAGGTCATCTCAGGCCGGCGGGTCAGAGACGGATAGGCAGGGTGTACGGGTGTGTTTATAGGGACTAGAGTTTACAAGGGGCTGGGTGGCGGGACTGCCGTGTACACACTGTGACTCCGGGTGTCCAGTTTGTCCTGCTGACCCGTTCCACAGCTGTTATCAGAAAGCTATCTCCTGGGGCCAGCAGCGTCCAGGAAGCAGGTACCTAGGGCTGCAGAGACAAGCTCGTCGGCAAGGCAGGGTGAGGGACCATGGGCGGAATGGCAGTGGCCGCCGGTGGGCTCGGGACTGGCACGGGCATCTCACTTCGCACCATGATGCCTGCTGTGGTTCCAGAAGTTCCCAAGCCACCTGGTGACAGGCTGTGGGTGGTGGCCAAAGTGGCACATGTCACCAAGCAAGGTCTCAAGCTTGCAGTGGCCCCACCCTCTGGGGCAGTGTTGTGTCCTTGCCGAAGATGGACAGACTGACCAGGCCCCACAGTCCTGAAGGCAGGATGTCCCCAAGGCATGTGCCACCCACACGTCTGGAGGCCCTGGGTCCTGCCAGGGCTGAAGTCTCACAAAAGGTCTCCTGTGCCTGTATGGCCACTGTGAGGGGCAGCAGGCCACGGGGTCGGCATTTGCAAAGTAGTGAGGCGCTCCCCCGCCTCTGCCCGCTGGGCCATCCGAGGCAGGGCTGTGGACGGCTTCTGCCGGCTCCATCTCTTCCTCCTCCCTCAGCTCAGCGCTTTCATGTCTTCCCCAAAATAGAAGATCTGCAGATTTAAGCATGTCGGGCAGTGGTGAGAGCCTGGAGCTCCCACCCTGGTTAGACGGCTCTCCAGCACAGCCATCTTCTCAGTGCGCTGAGGAGAGCCGGCCTCCTGCCCCAAGGGATGTTCTGCAAATCCCTGTGGCCAGTCCTCGAAGTCCACTGCTATGGATCATTTCCGACCGCCACTCGGACGTGTTAACACGCTGAGCAAGAAGGAGGTGGGGCGTGTGTCCCACTGTCTGGCATAAAAATATAGACTGGGAGTCCCTGTCCCTGGGACATGCATCTTGACTGCCCACAGAGGCAGCCACCAGCTGTGGAGGGGGGGTCACAGGCTCAGCCTCCTCTCCTCATCCTACGACCATGGCTTGATCCCGCCCCGCCCCACTGTGGGCTGCTCAGGCTCCCAGGAGGCTGATGACCTGGGTATCTCTGAAGCCCCTCGGCCCTGTCCTGGTCCCAAGCAGCCCCCAGGCCCCATCTCGGCACGAAGACTCACCTTAGAGATTTCCATCTCTCTTTTTCTGTTTGGTTCTCTGGGCTCTCACTTTCATAAGAAGCCAAATAAAGACCTAGACAGAAAATGAAGTGAAATTTCACAACTATGGTTGATGGTAACCTGTTCTACACCCAGATGATAATAACCTGTTCTACACCCAGATGATAATCACCTGTTCTACACCTGGTGTATTTGTGTGGGTCTCTTTCTGGGTTCTCTATCCTGTCCCATTGTTGCATGTGTCCATCCCTCCCCTAATACTGTGCTGTCTTAATGACCATAGCTCTATGATATTTGCATAAGGGCTTTTGCTTCTGTGTGAAACTCACTTCAAATGACGTATAAATACATGAGTCTTCATTTCTCTAGAATAACTAACTGCCCAAGAATGCAATGGCTGGGTCATATAATAGTGGCATATTTGGAATAAGAAACTCTTTATCTAGCCCTATATTCTGAGGATTATCTCTTGCTTTTCCCTGCTAAAAGTTGTATGGGTTTACATTTTACATTTTAGTCTGTGATCCATGCTGAGCTAATTATGTGTATAAGGTGTGAGGCTTGGGCTGGGGTTCATGTGTTGGTCTGTGGTCTGTGGATGCCTGGATGCTCCAGCACTGTTTGTTGGAGGGCTAGCTTTCCTCCATTGAGTTTTTTTTTTTTTTTTTTTTTGTCAAAAATCACCTGATATACTTGTGTGGATCTCTTTCTGGGTTCTCTGTTCTGTCCCATTGACCATGTATCTATCCCTCCCCTAATACTGTGCTGTCTTAATGACCGTAGCTCTATAATATCAGCCTTAACATCAAGCAGACTCATTCCTCCCATGAATCCTTTTCAAGATTGTTTTAGCAATTCTAGTTCCTTTGCCTTCCCATACAAATTTTAGGAGAATCTCATCTCTATCTTACAAAGAGTCTTGCTGGGATTTGGGTAGGAATTGCATTAAACCTATACTTAAATTCTGGGAGGAGAATTAATACCTTTGCTACGCAGTCTTCCCGTTCGTGAACATTTTATGTCTCCATTTATCTACATCTTCCTTGATTTCTTTCATCAGCATTAATTTTTAGCATCTACGTCCTGTGCATGTTTTGTTAGATTTCCACCTACATTTTCGTGTGTGAGTGATTGTAAATGGTATTATAGTTTTGGTTTCAGTGTGCGCATATTCATTGCTCATACGTAGAAACACGGTTGACTTCTCCATGTGCATCTTGTATTCTGCAACCTTGCTGAATCCCTTATTAGTTCTAGGAGTTTTTATAGATTCCTTGGGATTTTTTTCCCTCATGATCTGCAAATAGGGACAGCGTTAATTTTTCTTTCTGATTTGTGTGTTATTTCCTGTTCTTGCCTTATTGCACTAACTAGATCTTCCATTACTATGATGACTAAGAGTGGGGAAGAGTGAACATCCTTTCCTTGTTACTGGTCTTAGGAGGAAAGCATTAAATCTTCCACTGTTAAAAATAATGTTTGCAGAAGCATTTCTGTAGATGCAACCTGTCATGCTGATAAATTCCCTTCTATTACTAGTTTCTGAGAGTTTTTACTGTAAATGCGTGTAGAAATTTGTCAAATCCTTTTTCTGCATTGATTAATATAATCATGTGTCTTTGCTTCTTTAGCTGTTTAGTATAGTGAATTACACTGATTGAATTTCAAATATTGAACAGCTTCGCATCCTTGGAATGAACTCACTTAGTCATGACGTATAATTATTTTTATATATTGCTGAACTCTATTTGCTTATTTTGTTAAGGATTCTTGTGTCTATATTCCTGAGGGATATTGGCCTATATTTTCTTTTTTTGGTACTGTTTTTGGTTTTAGTATCAGAGTAGTACTGGTGCCATGGTTTGGATGTTTGTGTCCCTGAAAAATTCATGTTGAAACATAATCCCTAATGCAACAGTGTTAACTAACAGACGGGGTCTGTAGGAGGCAATTAGGCCATGAGGTTCCACCCTCACGGATGGGATTAGTGCCCTTATAAAAGGGCTGGGGGGAGCTAGTCTGGCCCCTTTTTGCCCATCTGCCATATGAGGACACTGCATTTGCCTCTTCTGCCATGTGAGGACACAGCAAGAAGGCTCCACTTTGGAAGCAGAGAGCAGCCCTCACCAGACACAGGATCTGCCTTCATCTTGGACTTCTGGCCTCTGAAACTGTAGAAAAAATATATATATGTTTTTAACTCAGTGGTAAGAAAATGTCTGTTTTTTATGAATTACCCAGTCTAAGGTATTTCGTTATGGCAGCCCAAACTGACTGAGATAACTGGCTTCATAAAATGAATCAGGAGGATTGTGCAGAACTAGTGTTAATTCTTTAAGCGTTTGGTAGAAGTCTCCAGTGTAACCATTTGAGCCTGGAGACTTCATTTTTTGGAGTTTTAAAATTATAAATTCAATTTATTTAATAGTTGTAGGGCTATTCAAATTATCTATTTTATGTCAAGTTGTGGTAATTTGTGTTTTTTGAGGAATTAGTCCATTTCATTTAAATTGTCAAATTCATGTGTATGGAGTTGTTTGTCGTGTTCTCTTATCTTTTCAATGTCTGTAGTCGTTAGTGATATCCTGTTTTACTCCT
The DNA here is from genome assembly GCF_047675955.1 of Chlorocebus sabaeus. NCBI lineage: Eukaryota > Metazoa > Chordata > Mammalia > Primates > Cercopithecidae > Chlorocebus > Chlorocebus sabaeus. The sequence goes on along the minus strand of NC_132926.1, from coordinate 2,037,295 downwards.
GGTACAGTAGTCCCCTATTATCTGTGGGGGATACATTCTAAGTCCCCTTGTGGCTGCCTGAAACTGTAGATAGTACGGAATCCTATGCATACTTGCCTTGGATCCCTTTTCCATCTTAACTAAGCACCATCAGTTTGAGATGCAATGGCAAAACTAGCAAGAATTTATTTTTCTTTCTTCAAAGTTTCATGGATGAGTTTGTTCTTACTGTAGATCTTAGTAATCTCAGCATACATTTTTTTTCCCTTAATTTGAGAACTTTCACCTCATCATTTAAAGGGGGTACTTTACAGCTTCTGTTTGCCATATCTGAATTGCCTGCATCACTACTCAGGTACTTTGGGGCCATTAAGAAGTAAAATAGGCTGGGTGCGGTGGTTCACGCCTATAATCCCAGCACTTTGGGAGGCTGAGGCAGGCGGATCACTTGAGGTCAGGAGTTCGAGACCAGCCTGGCCAACATGGTGAAACCCTGTCTCTACTAAAAATGCAAAAATTAGCTGGGCATGGTGGCTCATGCCTGTAATCCCAGCTACTTGGGTGGCTGAGGGAGAAGAATCACTTGAACCAGGAGGCAGAGGCTGCAGTGAGCTGAGATTGTGCCACTGCACTCCAGCCTGGGTGACAGAGCAAGACTCTGTCTCCAAAAAAAAAAAGAGAGAGGTAAAATAAGGGTTACCTGAACACAAGCACAGTGACACTGACAGTTGATCTGATGACTGAGATGGCTACTAAGTGACTAACGGGCAGCATAAATACAGCACAAATGTTGGACAAAGGGATGATTCATGTCCCAGGAGGAAAAGGGTGGGATGACGTGTGATTTCATCACACTACTCAGAATGGTGCACAATTCAAAACTTATGAATTGTTTATTTCTGGAATTTTCCATGTAATATGTTCAGACCATGGTTGACTGAGGGTAACTACAAATAAGGGGGCACTACTGTATTAGTAATTTGTGTCTTTTCCTTTTCTTTGTCAAGAGGTTCTTTGCTAGATGGTGTCAATTTTATTGTTCTTTTCAAAGAACCAGCCCTTTGATTAACTTTATTGTTTTTCTGCTTACGGATTCATTGATTTCTGCCCTTACTTCCTTCCTTCTGCTGGCTTTGAGTTTATTTTGCTCCTCTTTTTCTAGAGTCTTGATGTAGGAACTTACATTATTGATTTGAAACTTTCCCTTTTTTCTAATATATGCATTTGGTGCTATAAAATTTCCTCTCAGTCCTGCTTTAGCTGTCCCACAATTTGATTATATTTTCAGTCAGTTCAATTATTTTTTTAATTTCCCATGAGCCTCTTTGACCCATGGATTATTTATAAGTGTGTCATTTAATTTCTAAATGTTTGAAGAGTTTTCTATTGTCTCAAGCTACTGATGTATAATTTAATCCCACTGTGGCTGAAGAACACAGTGTGTTATGATTTCAATTACTTTAAATTTGTTTCAGCTTGTTTTATGGCTCAGGATATGGTATATATTGGTCTATATTCTGGGGGCAATTTTTAAAAATGTGTGTTCTACTGCACTTGTATGGAGTGTTCTGTAAATGTTGATTAGATCCTGTTGTTTGATGATATTGTTGAGTTCTTTGTCTTTGCTGATTTTCTGTCTAGTTGTTCTATCAATTGTTGAGAGAAGGGTGTTGACATCTTCAATTGTAATTGTAGATTACTTATTTCTCCTTTCAGTTTCATCAGCTTTTGCTTAATGAATTTTGCAGCCCTGATGTTTGGTGGATACATAGTTAGGTTTGCTATATCTTGGGGGACTGACCCTATTATTAATATATAATGTCCTTCTTTGTTTCTGGTAATAATTTTCTTTCTTCTAAGGTATAGTTTATCTGAAATTAATATTGCTACTCTTGCTTTCCTCTAATTAATATTAGCATGCTATATCTTTTCTTCTTCTTCTTCTTTTTATTTTTTTGGGATGGAGTCTCGCTCTGTTGCCCAGTCTGGAGTGCGGTGGCATGATCTCGGCTTACTGCAAGCTCCGCCTCCCGGGTTCATGCCATTCTCCTGCCTCAGCCTCCGGAGTAGCTGGGACTACAGGCACCTGCCACCACGCCCGGCCACTTTTTTGTAATTTTAGTAGAGACTGGGTTTCACCGTGTTAGCCAGGATGGTCTCGATCTCCTGACCTCGTGATCCACCCGCCTCGGCCTCCCAAAGTGCTGGGATTACAGGCGTGAGCCACCGCGCCCGGCCCTTTTCTTCTCTTTACTTCTCAAAATGTCTCTATCATTATATTGAAGTGAGTTTCTTGTAGATAGCATATCGTTGGATCATTTTAAAAAATCAACTTTGTCAATTTCTTTTACTTGGTGTATTTAGACCATTTACATTTAATGTAATTATTAATATGTTAGGACTTAAGTCTGCCTTTTTGTCTATTTTTTTGTTTTCTTTTTGTTCTGTGTTTTGTTCTCTGTTTTATTTTTCTTATTTTCCTGTGGTTTACCTGAACAGCTTTTAGAATTCTATTTTGATTTATTTATAGTTAATTCCTGAAGGATGTTTTCACTGTATATAGGATTCTGGCTTGACAGTTCTTTATTTTTGGCAATTGAAAAATGTGCGCCTGTCTTCTGGCCTCTTGGTTTCTGATGAGAAATTTGACATGATTCAAACTGTTTTTCCCCTATGGGTAAAGTGTCATTTCTCTCTCAGTGCTTTTAATATTTAAAAAATAAATATATTTTTTAAATATTAAGGAAAAAAGGAACCTTGCAGACATGATTAAATGAAGGATCTGGAGATGGGGAGAATATCTTGGATTATATGTGAGGGCCCTAAATGCAGTCACAGGTGTCCTTATAAGAGGATGGCAAAAGGAGATTTGACTATGGTGGAGAGAAGATGATGTGTTGATGGAAGCAGAGATTGGAGTGATGCACTTTGAAGATGAAGGAAGGGGCCACAGCCAAGGAATACAGGTGGCCATGAGAAGTTGAAAAAGGCCAGGAAATAGATGCTACTCTCAGGGCATCCAAAAGAAACCAGCCCTGCTGACACCTTGATTTTAGCCCAAAGAAACTAATTTCAGCCCTCTGATCTCCAGAAGTCTATAAGGATAAATTTGTGTTGCTTTGAGTCACCAAGTTTGTGATTTGTGACAGCACCAACAGGAAACTAATACACTAGTGTGGATTGAGTGTAGTTGTATGGGCTTTGCCTGGGCAACTCAAGGCATTCTCACCATGGCCCTGGGGAGCAGGTTCTCGCATCACCCCCCTTTCCAGATGCTGCAGGGGAGCCTTAGAGACGATGAGGCCTGCTCATGGCACAGCTCACTGGGGTGGGAGCAGCTCAGACTGGTTTATTCATCAGCTGCTGAGCTTCTTAGTGGAAGTTGGGGGAGGTGGCTACAGATATGGGTGAAACCCCCTCCAAAAAGTTCTCAGCTTCAAAATATAAACAGTAAAATGGCAAAGTTGAAAGTATTCAAAAGCAAAATCATTAAAAGATCCTTCTCCCCTATTTTTTTTTTTCAGAAAGTGAAAGTGCTCCCTGAGCCTAAGCGAGGGTCCCTCTGCGCCATGTGTGCGGTGATGAGGAGCCAGGTTTTCTGTGTCCGGAGCAGGCCCTCTCAGGGTGATGTGGCTGGCCACGGGGCCATGCCACCGCAGCTCAAGCACACAGGGCTACTTGCTTCTCTACCACTTCTGCTTCCTGAAAGCAGGGCCCTGGGACCTGCCCCCTTAGCACACTTGCA